>NC_132970.1:11042500-11675000 GCF_047496725.1 Anoplolepis gracilipes | reverse complement strand
TGGTTTTATAGGAGTAACGTTGAGCACATGCGTATGGAAAATACAGAAATTTGCATATATATAAAGCGCGAACATATACATTTACACAAACATAGATACATACACACGTGCGCAAAGAAAGTGCTAACGAGACCAGTTCCCGTTTCCCTCTCGGAAAGAAAAGATCGGCGTGTACATATGATATATATGACATGTGTAGCGAACTCCCTTTCGTTGATACATATACAGAGTTTTTCGAGATGTCGAGTCTTTCATCAGGTCGATTATTGCGGGCGATTTTTTCACGTTTCTCAATAAACTCCGTTGCTCTGTCTTTCTCTTTCACTCTCTTTCGCGAACCTAAGAGATATAGCGAAAAAGGAAAGGAATTCGAAAGATTCAATGATCTGTAATCTGACTTTATCGAACATTTGAGAAAATCTTAATAATCAATTAAGAAGTAAATTATTTTTTTGTCTCAGAAAAAGTATTACGTATTATACGCTTTTGTTAGTATCAATATCAACTTTAAAAAATCGCCAGAATTAAAATACTGCATGTTTAGTATTCAATTATATATATATATATATATATATATATATATATATATATATATATATATATAAATATATATTATATTATAAATTATATATATTATACATATTGTAAATTATATATTATACATATTATTATATAAATATATATATAATTTATATATTTACATTATATATAATTTATATATCTATATTATATATACTTATTTTAATTTTCCCGTATCAGTAAGAGTCAGCCATAAGTTCTAAAATTAATTTTTCTTGAAATTAAGTAGCTGTGCAGAAATTTTTTACGAAAGAAACTTCTTATTACAAGTGATAAAATAAATCTCGCTACGAAATTGATTTTCAATGTGTCTCCTACCCTTTGAAAGAAACAGCTAAAAAAAGTGTCGGGAGGCTGCTGAATTGAGAATTTTTTTCAGGCTTCAATAGTTTGATGTATGTTCTTTTAATAACAATTATTTATTTTAATTACTTATGATATTATAAATTTATATACGACAGTATATAATAATAGCTAATGTACTCAATTGAATTTATTATTATATTATTCGACAAAAATTAATTTTCATAAAACTTGCATAGTATCATATCTACATTTGGCTCTTATTGACCCGGGGTAATTTGAATTTTATATTTTCACAATATATAAATATAATATTTAATTTTATATACATATAATTATAAACATATTGAAGCACATCGATTTTCTCGAATGTTTTGAAAAAAAAATCTTTGATTGCATTTATGATCCTAGAAGAAAACACTTGGTTCACGTGCAAGTAATCTTCAGTACGATGCAGTACGGTAATGTAATAGAAGGAAGAAATAGGAGGGAAAAAGAGAGAAATACTGATGCTTTTTTTTTAAAAAGAAGAGAGAAAGAGAACAAGAGGACACGTTCTTTGTAGCAAAGAAATGGCGAAGCGAACTTTATCGCTGTAGCTACTCTGGCTGTCATCTAGACTAAAGTTTTAGGCGACGTAGAAGCGCGAGAATTTGTCGCGTGTATATGTACCTACACACTCACTTTGTGACACGTTGAGGAAAGATGATTGATTAATTTGTTCGGTGTGTCCATCGTTCGATCCCTTTACGACGTACGCGGAAGAAGACAAAGTCTGTACATAGTGATATGATAACGCCGAGGTACACACACAGCTCCCTCCCAATTGTTGTATCATAATAATAATAATATTAATAATAATAATAATAAAAATAAAATAAATAATAATAACATCAGTAACGATAATGAATGCATACGGCGCGATCGCGGAACGTCGAGCTAAAGGAATAAAGAAGAAAAAAAAGAAAGGAAAAAACGCGAAACACTCTATCTAACGAAACGTGATTATTATCCACGAACACACGCTCTGTTAATGCGATTAATTAAAAAAAAAACAAAGTAACTGAAAATTAATTATAGCGAGCGAAAGCATACCACGCCTACAGTAAAAACTACAGATGTAGCATACACGATAATATTATTATCAAAACAGTTCAATGTAAATTGTTATTTTTGTTGAAATAAAAATCACCTCCGTTATAATAACGAGCATTTTCTCGCTTTGTAGCATTTACTGTGTCTAATTTCTCTTGAAAAATAATATAGGATAGAACTCGAAAAAGATTTCATAGAGAGCTATAAAGCTATCAAATAAAAAAACAAAGATATAAATACGCAAGTATATTGAAAATATTTAATTGTTAATTAAAAAGCAAAATTGACTTTACAAGAGAAATTTTTTTATAATTTTACAATTGTGAGCTTATTTGAAAATTACTTTAGTTCCTAATAATTGAAACAAAATGTCTCTATGACGTAAGTTATTTAAAATTTACGAATAATAGTTTTGTCGTCTTTTAAATGAAAAATGACTATAATTATCAAATTGATTCTTTTATCACTTTATTTTGTTTTATATAAAGTGCATACAAAATATATACGTTATAAATATTCTCGTCGCTTTCTTGAATAATAATGCAAACATTTTCGTTGAAATTGTTATGAAAAATATTACAGTAATCTATATAAACTTATATTTAGCTTGCAAAAATGGGAATATTTTCACGTTCTTCGTGTGATCGAAACTCACTATATCAGCTTATCCATTAAAAGTACGAAGCATTATACAATGAAGAGTACATTCAGAAGGCACTTAGAGGTAAAAAAAAAAATACAAGTGCATTAAAATAAATTTAGATGAGATGCAGATATAATTTTATAAAATACTATCTACCTAGGAAGATTATATCTATTTAATGAAACTAATTTGTTCATAGAAATCTTATTCATAAAGTAAGAAACAAGGATAAGCAGGTAAGTTAAACTATGCTCTGTTGATATTTTAATACCAATATATATATATAATAATAATATAGTTGTCTTCGGTTGTTTTAACAATAGTTAAAATACATACATATGTGTGTATGTGTACATTTATATTCATACTGTTTTTATTTTTTCAAGCATTCTAAACTTATATAATAGCTGTCTTATTTATCACTTTTCGAATTAATACAATAACATTCTCTCTATTTAATAAAAAATATAAGATTGTATTAATCATATAAACTATACATGTATACTGCGTGTCCCATTTCTTCCTCCTTCCCAAAAAATTGTCTTATTTATTTCAATTTTATAAAAAATATTTAAAAAATTGTATAGTCTAGAAGAGGACAGATAATGATAATTAATTTTCGAATAATTTTAATGTCGGCAGTACTGGAACATTCGCAATGTTATATCTCCGCGAATCTTCGACAGAAATATAAACTATTACAGGTTTTGGAAATGTTTCAATGTAAACTACATAAATCTACTCTCACAAATAGCATTTCATTTAAGAAATAAAAGGTGATTGTCATGTAATCTAAAAAAAAATTAATTTCATCATTACTTGTCTTCCTCCAAACCATACAATTTTCGTCCGAAATATATGTAATACTATATATCTAAATATTTTTCTATAAATATATATACAATCTATATCATTAGAATTATATATATTACAGTTGGCAGCTCTCTCTGTAATGTCCATTGCATCGAACAACTAAAAGGTAAATAATATAAAATTAATTCCAACGTTTTCTAGACCTCAAAAAAATATTCATAGATAACTTATATCCTTTGTTTAAATGATAAGATGAATCATATTAATATTTCTGTCTCTCTTATCAGTCTAATCAACATATAGTACATAGTTTTTACATCAATTATTTATAACATTATAGTGCGTAGTTTGAACACAAAGGACTTATTTTTTTCAATTTTTCATATCTAATAATTATTTAATAAATTAATATTACCACTTTTATCTCCAAGTCGGATACATTAAATAAACCGGGTGCGTACAATTACAGTAATATTTAATCTCAGAGCCTTTTCAAAAATGTTTCTCTCGTATATTTTTGTATCTACATATAGTCACAATCTGTACAAATATTTAATAGAATTATTGCCATGTTTGCATAAAGAATGAAATTGTTTGCACTACTATTACATGTAGTTCTGCATTGTATTTTATTTTCAAACAATTATTAATGTCATAACAATAGCTGTATATCTATCTAGAAAGTTAACATTGCATTTGAAAATATTGCTCCTTTTTTGTGTATACAATGTATATATCTTATGAATAAATAGTAACATCTCTATATTTTTAAATCGAAATATATACAAATTATGAATTATACATATCCTTTTTATATAACATGCTTATCTAATAGTATTTTTTAAATTTTATCTTAATTATTTTATTGGATATTTCCAAGTGTGATAAAAAAATATCAATAATTTCTTTTTTCATATATATTATATATATATATATATATATATATATATATATATATATTATATATATATATTTTATATTATTTAATAATTCTATTATTGAATTTAATTTGTGCAGATTGTTTTATATTGAACAAATAATATATATTAAAGATACGCAATGTGTGCTTATATGATGCATAAAGCAATTGAAAAATTAGTTTTATGTGTATAATAATTATCATAATATATTGATAGAGGTAGTTTTCCTTCATGCATTTTCTAATGAGACAATAGTTTTAAAATAGAAATGTTATTAATATTCCGTATCTAGTTGCGATGTGATCATTCAATTCCTAAAACTTGTAAACAGTTGTACACCTATTCTTGTTGCAACACATGTATAGCAAAAGTATCACAAAATATGATCCTTTACTATTTGAAAACATGTATTTAAAAAAATAGTGCATACTCTTAATGCATACATTTAATATTAATGAATATGCTTTTATGAATATAGCAATTAATACAGGATTGCGAATTCAAGTCTCATCTTTTCGCGCATGCGCGTGATAACATTCGTATGAAAATAACTACACACTTTCTATTTATCCTAAATTTTTATATTATTTTAGATTAATATTTTATATTAACGTAAAATAATATAAGAGTATATATATATATATAATTTATATTAATAAAAATATATATAATAAATTTGTGTGTAGTATATACATAGGATAGGCAAAATTCTGTCTTGCTCTATTCTCTTTCAGTAATAATACATTTGATTATATCTTATAGATATATGTGTCAAACGCAAATGACTCGGACGCAATAAAAATACCGATACTTAAAATTAATTAGATTCGTAATACGAGGTAAACAATACGTTCCACAAAATAGCTGCAGTCATGAGACTCGTAAAGGTAAACATGCTGGCCCACCAAATAACTTTTTCCCAAGTTTGTACTTCGAGATTTCGGAGGATGTTTATACCAACTAGAAGCCCCGCTATAGCGCCGGCCAAATGGGCTACGTAACCGATCTGGTCATTTGTGTCGAGAACATAACGATTGTACACGGCTTGACCGACATCGACGCTCGTGACAACGAGGAACACTAATAGTTGCAGGACGGCAAATTCCATTTGCGACCAATTCATTATGATGGTCGCCACGTGAGCAGTGATCAACGCATACACACCGCCCGATGCACCCGCCAGGTAAACCGTCGGGTCTGAGACGGAGGTACCGAGCGAGCCGGCTAGTACTCCGGCTATATATATTATGAGTACTCTCCACCATTTATGAACCATCTCCAATGGAATGCCCAACATAACTTGTACCAGTAGATTAACAACCAAATGAAAGATTCTATGGAATATAAAAAACGAAAATTAGAAATATGTAATATATATATGTGTATATAAATATATATATATATATATATATATATATATGTATATATAGAGAGATATACTTTTCTAATTAATTACGTCTAATATATTTCGGCAAAGAAATTGTATATGCTGTAAATTATATTAATTAAAATATACACGTACCCAACATGCACAAACATATATGTTAGATACCGCCAGGCTTGGTATCTTTTGTGTGGATTATAAATAAATAATGTAGCTGCCGGGCCTTCTACAGAAAGAGATTTGTGCCTAATCACATCATACAAGAACAAAATGATTTCTATTATCGATATGATTATCATTGCTACGGCTGGCGGTCGACAACTGTACTCATCTTCGTACAGCCCATCCGGATAGTCGCTAGAGTACAGAGAAGATTCCGTTATTGTACTTGTTTGTTGTTGTAGGCGCTGTAGATCGGTAATACGTGCAGAACGGCGTCTTTTACTACTAAGCATGGCAGCCTGGGAAGAATCGCCGAAGCTCGAAGGAGAAGGAGGAGGTGGTGGTGTGTGCATTACTATACTGATTTGTCGATGAGGATAATACCTCGAGCCCACGGAAGTTTGCCTCATTGTGCGAGTTGGTCGTTGAGGTATCATAGAGTGCACGTATCGTTGCACGAGGTGTCCGAATATACCTTGCATATCCTTCCTGTGGATCTGGAAAAAAAATGATCACAATAAGCCATTAATAATTTTTTATAGCATCACGTATTTCTTGCAATTACAGAAATGGAAAAAAGATTTTTTCAGTATGTAAACATTTTCAGAGAAGTTTGAAGTAAACTCTAACTAACCATTGCTATGAATTCTGGATATTCCAAGTAACCAGAGTCATCCAGATCTGCCTTACGCATTATTGTACGAATTACACTGGCAGGAATATCGTTGCAAAATTCTGGACCACATACCATCGCTTTTAGCTCTTGTAGCGATATTTTCCCATCTCCGTCGAGATCATACTTTTCAAAAATAGCTTTCCAATGCTATAAAACAAGAAAGAATAATTTAATAATACATTTATATTCTTTTATAAATACAAATATTTAACAAAAATATTAGTATTTTTATCAATTATCTTAGGTTGTTATCAAATGTCATTAATAATATAGGAATATTTTATATACTTTTCATATTTATAGTTTTTCTTACAAATGACTCATTGTCGGATATACGAACTTGTTAACTCATATGTATGAATCATTTGAAAGTAAAACTATACATACATATATATATATATATATATATATATATATATATATATATAAAAGCTGATATACAAGTAATTATAGAAAAGAATAAAATCTCACAATATAATATCAAATAACATATGTTATAATGCAATAGTTATAATTAATCAAAAAATAAATATCTTACACATTTTTTCTAAAAGATGTATTTTAAGATTATCTCTTTTGAAAAATTAAAAGCACAAAACATTGCATATCTATATCATTGATAACTTAATACATAAACAATACACATTACTTACAGCTTCATTATACTGCAGCGGGATGGTCACTGCAGTCTCGCCTTCTCGATTAGTCGGCATTTTAATCAATTTGAAACCTCTGCAATATATAAACATACCATGCGTTATTACATGGATATTCCACATTTTGAGTGATCGAGCACATATTTATAATATTCTAATCATATGTGTGAACCAATACAATAAATTTCTCACTCCTCCGAGTTTCTATCCAAGTACTGTCGCCTCTCACTGCAGAATATTTATTTACTAATGATTATATTAAAGGACCTATAAATATACATACATAGAAAGAATTTCTCTGGAGAATAGATATTGAGAGAAGATACTCTCGATGCGTGTCGGGACGCACCTAAAAGAGGCGAACTCTCGCGTTAACAGAGGAACACGTTTTACCTGACAACCGGACACAGGCGACCCTCGTTTCGCACGAGGATAAGGCGTGACTCGACTCGCCTGTGTGTACAGTCTCTCTCGTGAGTAGCCGAGACTACTCTACTCTACGTTACATCGCAGATACCTCGTATACACACATACACACCACGTCGTGTTAAAACTCGTGTATGTACTACATATTGGGCAGTCATTCGGTCTCCGATAACGCCGGCGGCGATGACACCATTTCCCCTTATCTCGGCCAGATACCGCACCACGGAAAATCGATAAAACCGATCTGTTCATCATGTTGTTCCCGCCAACGAGTGCCGCCTGTCACACGATGTGTGCATCGTATCACGATGCACGCGCCAATATTCACAGTCAAATTCTATGTATATAGATGACATCTCCTAATGACGTATCCTAACCTTCAAGCTGTTATTAATCTTGGCAGGGAGTCGAAGCAAGTTCTCTCTTTCTCTATGCGGCGAAGGAACTTGAACCTATTGAGCTTTTTGAAAATCTTGAAGGAGATGGAGGATAAGATACACAAGAAGGAAATGCACGCCATTGGCGAGGTGTCACTGACCTTTCACCGCGTCTCTCCGAGAGCCGAGAGCGTCTCTTTCTTTCCAAAGTGACAGATCGATTTTTCCGTTCGATTCGCGCTCCTCGCAGGTCGCAGGTTTAACGACTTGCGTGTTTTAACGAGCGTAACGGTACTTTAAATGACCGGATCTTCTCTCTCGCGGGAAAACGCGACGAAATGCGCACACCTTCGTGTGTGCGTAGGCTCGGCAAAAATTCGAGAAAAAAATCGTCAGTTGCAAAGTACGCTACGTTAATTACTGCGAAGGTAATTAGTCTCTTTGACAGTTCCTTGACCTTTCCTTTGACAATCGCTCCGCCCTCCTTAACCTGTCGGTTCCGATCGTTCCGATTGATAAGACAAGGAATTTCGGAGCTCTCTCTTCAAATAACTTTCTTTTTTAAGGCTTCTACTGTAATTATTTATTTATTTATTTATAGAATTACTATATCCTGGACAAATATGAAATTCTCGACACTGCATATGTTATAGAGAATGAATAGATAATGACCTCTAAGGATTAGAGAAGAATTTCTTTTATTCAGATATCTTCTTTTTCACGGATGCAGGATATATTCGAGACAATTCAAGGTTTTGAATTCACAACTCACACATACACACACACATCAATATTATTTATTACGCTGCTAGTTAATACTAAGAAATATCCTCGTCTAATCGAGACAAGAGTTTTGCGGCATTCATCATTTCCTGAAGTATTAACGTATTACACACTCTGACTCATCGGAAATTTGCTAATGATGTTACTAAAAAGAGAAGGAAAAAAAGACTCTTTGCACGCATGCAAGGTAAAAAAAATGTCTGTGTCACGATTAGATATTGTTCATATGATATGAATTGTACGCGATATATGTGCAATATATATATATATAATTAATTTGTCAATAGGAAACCAAAGAGATTTGTATCTAATTTTTTTCCTTGTGACTACTGAAGAGAGTTTGATTCACACATGTCAGATGTCAGATGTCAGCGACGGAGTTGCTTAGCGACGAACGAATCAACAAACGAATTGTCCTGAATCGTTGACAGTCGGACAACTATGGTTTATTTAACCGAGATTCTATTTTGCAACAATTGAACCGTACTATTAATATCACGTGATAATTTAAGACTGTTCTATAAAATGGAAAAAATGAAGATAGCGAGGAGTTACAGAGTGAACGAACCAATACATAATTTGAAGATAAGGTAAAATATTCGTCGAGTTCTTTTATATTAACTCGACGTGCACATAAAGAAATTAAAATTAGTATTAATTCAAGTTTGAAAGCCAAATTTGACTTTACACCTGTTGAGAGAAAAATTGTTGTTTTTAAGTTAAATTATTTTTTATATTATAATTGCTATCGCATATATGTGAAATATAGTGTGTTTTAAAGTTAAATGATCAAATTTCGCCAGTATGTTCTATGAGTAGAAAGAAGAGAAAAGTGTTATATATAAATATAGATGCGGAAACAGCTTTAAAATGTTATAACGAAAATATTAAACATGAATAGCGAATTTACTGTTAAATAATACATTACGATGTAGGAATAAGTTGGCGATGTTTATCTAATCTGTTTATCAATTTGGCCCCCAAGACTACCAGATCTCACACCGCTAGACTTATCTACGGAGAAATGTAACCGTATAGAAGAATCGATTTGCGACTGATAAACAAGATCAATGATGCATTCATTGAACTAAAGCAAGTAAGATATGAAATTCGTAGTGTTAAATGTAATCTCTCAACGATGTCAATCTTACATTAAAAACGAGAGACGATATTTTGAAATAGAAAATTAAACAAACTTCTATTTTTTTAATATAATATAATAAAACATTTCTGGACCTATGTTTATATAAATTCTTTTTTTATTTCTCGTACAACATACTGGCGAAATTTGATCGTGTTTAACTTTGAAGTCTTAGTTTAGAGAGATAGAATTTAATTAAATTTAATTTAAAAAAAAATATACTAATACGAAGCTATAAAAAAACGATAGAATTATCAATTCCTTATATTCTATATGTATAGAGCTGATAATTTTCTTTATATTCGAATTCTTAAATTAAAAAAGGAAATGTTTGTATTGCAGAAATTTCTGCATATCTGATAGCGCTAAACCGGTATGAGAATCTTCGGAAGACACGAAGGTCACGAAGAAACGCATTTATGTGATTAATTTTCCGTTTATCCTTTACGATATATCAACTCTTCTCTTTTCATCTATTAGATTTATACGACCTATACCATCTGACTACATTTATATAATCAATCAAAACGCAAGGTCTCGTTGTTTTTCATTTAATTTTATCGCATTTTTTATACGCTTATCATTAAACGCTCCTTAATTTTCTTCTCGTGATAAATATTGAATTAAACAATCTTTATTCATAGTAAAGTCCGCATTCCAGACTCCACGAACATTAAAGTCGCGAAGGTTAAAATCGAAGGAGAAGCTTGCTTGTGTAGATGTGCGTGAAAACGTAAAATTGCCGATGTCGAGACCATTACATAACTATGTATGTAATACCGCGCGTATCACCTTACTTTTTCGTCAGCTCGAATATCTTTTATTTCGAGATAATTAGATTCTTTGTTTCTTTCTTTCTTTTGCGAATTGTCTTGTTACTTTTCAACAGAATATTGCAAGGAATCTCATGTTCTAAAATTTTTACATCGTCGTCTTCGTAGACAACAATAAGAAGTTTCAACATTTTGTGGAAAACTTTATTGTGTGAAATATTTTTTAATAATAATTTAGATAGATTTAAGAAATATTTACATCTGTCGCGCGTCTTTTTTATTGTACCGAGAAATTTTTGAAAGTCTTTTACATGTAAAAATTAAACAGAACTTTTAACGTGCGCTCAATTTTTTTTCTATAATTATATCACACATGGATGGAAAAAATAGCAAAGATGGAATGGACTGATATTAAATTTTCGCGGAAATCGGAAAATGAAAAATCTCTCAGACAGACATCTGTAGCCGCAGACCATCTTTTCCGATTTACACCAGATATTCATTTCATCTGTGTTCGTTTATTGTTTTAGACTGCGAGTCGCGCAGCAGAGATCTCCGCTCGCCGAACTGTTGGCCGAGGAGTCCAAGGGCGGTGAGACCAGAGACTCTAATTTCTTGGAGGAGGAGGACCGTATTTTTAACTGGCAGGAGAAGGTGTTTGGTCCATTCGAGATAGATTTTTATGCAGACGAGAAGAATTGTCTAACCGATTGTCAACGGGAGTATCACCGACGTGTCAAAGACGAGCAGCTAGAGGGTGCCCGATTATATTCTTACACGGAGAACGATTCTTACTACGTGGATGACAATCTTTTAATAACGACACCTTACAGGCAGGGATTGAATTTGTGGGATTTTTTTTTAAATAATTTATTGATATACAGAAATTTAATAATTCTATTCGATTGTAACAAACTTTGAAAAATTATTTTACGCTTATTATATAACGCAAAACTTATATAATGGAAAAAAACCTATTTACTAATTTATTTATTATTTTCTGTCATTCAAGTTACTTCTCTACATTATCTGAATAGTCTATTTTTTTTATCGGCTAGATAATTTGGATAACTTATTAATTCAACTTGTAGCTTACATGAATTTTTATTTATTGATAAAACATACTTTATATTCTTAAATTTTATTTTATTTCTAATTAATTTCTTAAAAAAAGAAACTTTGTGTGTTCATAAATAAAAAAATGTTAATCTATCCAAATATATTTCTTAGAGAACTAAATTTGATTTTCTCAAAGTTTATCATGTATAAAGTTACGAAATAGGAAAAAAAATAATATTTCTTAATAATTCTATTTTTTATTCTTGCAGGTCGTATCTGTCGATGAAGAATCAAACCGCACTGCCAACCCTGCAGAATCGTAAGCCCTTTCGAGAACGATACAATAAAAGAGTGCTGGACGATAGATCCACGAATGCCAGGATCCGATCGAGCCATTATTTCTACACCGAACGCATCAGCATGCATGTGATGGCCGATCTGTCTCGCAGAGATGAGCCCGTCACCGACGGATCGGTGGACTCAGAGACGCTGCTCTGCTCCGTGACTTATGACAAGGCGCGCAAACAGCTGATTATTAGCCCCGATTTCACGATCAACGACGAGCATGAACGGCACTACAGTGTCACTAACAGCCACGGCATCAAGTTCAATTATTGGATCGAGCACGTTTCCGCGGAACCGACGTCGACAGAACTGCAGGAGCAACGCGAAGCTACGCGGCGTGTAAGTATGCGGCTATTTACGACGAGCAATTTCTCATGGCATTCCAAGTTTTCACGTCACCGTGGACCACCGCATCGAAAAGACCAAATCTTTTCGTGGAAAATCCAATTTCGGCATTCCCGAGTTACATTGCTTTATGTAGCGCAGTTACATTTATATTAGGCGATTCTCTCTTCTGGCTCTAACTTATCTATTTTTAACTTTTCTTTTTCTACGATATATTATTATATTTACGATAATATTAATTCTAATAGTATAATATCAACGGTAATAGTATAATATTCTATTTTTTTAAATAATTTTATAATATATACGGATATCGTTTGCACACGAAAATAGACAAAACAATAGTAAGAGACAGAAAAATAAAAATTTGGCTTTTTATTATTTTTTTTCAAAATTATCAACTTTACTTACAATTTTTTATAGTGTAATTTTTTAATATGATGTAATATATTGTATGTTAATCCTACGAGAGAGAGATCAATGTGCGTATACACATTTACACGCTAATATGTCCGTGAAAATAATGTTGTTCAATACTAAATTGCGTGAGCTGTATTGAAATGAAAAGTTCGCCCGTCATCGTTACTCCGCAAAAAATAAATGTGCAATAAGACACACGTATGATGCAATTATGGGAATTCACAACGATGACGATTGCGAATTATTTGCACAAACGTCGATAATATTTATAGAGTTAAATCTTTGTCACAAGTACTTGTATTTTTAAATATACTATATATAACTGTGGAGAAATGAAAAAATTATACTAATTGTATTAATATTCGAAATTATTAATAGTTATCGTGACACTGGTATAACATTTCTTAGGTAAATGTAATAGTAATTAACGAGAATTAATTAGTAAAATCAGTTAGTTAAATACTAATTTATATATACAATATAACAATTATATTTAAATAATTTCAATATATCACACATAAAAAAAAATATAATTAAAATAACACAATTTTAGTTAAAAATTTGAATGTACTCGTTGAATTTTCTTG
This sequence comes from Anoplolepis gracilipes, assembly GCF_047496725.1. Lineage (NCBI taxonomy): Eukaryota > Metazoa > Arthropoda > Insecta > Hymenoptera > Formicidae > Anoplolepis > Anoplolepis gracilipes. Next base: position 11,661,513 of record NC_132970.1, on the reverse strand, counting down.
TTGAAACAATTCTTGATTATGCGGTAATTTTACGATTATTCAGTCAGATATGAATAAACAGCGACTCGGCACGTGGAGAACGTTGTTTATCAAATTGAAGACGATGAAGCAATTTGACATTCGCGTTTATCCACTCGCTTGTAAGCGAGCTCAATTGAATCGTTAACTCTCGGATCGAGAGTTACGAAAAATCGCAGCGAGTTCGCTGCGACGGAAAACTTTTGCCGTTTATTGTCAATATCGGGAAAATGTTGAGGAAAATTTCACGTTTGACTTACACGACTTAGGCGAGTATATATCTAAAACTTGATTTAAAAAGAAAGGATACGTACCCCACGTAGGAAATTTCCGAGATTTGTCGCATCGCTCTCTGCGGATAGAACATGATTGTCGTGCCAAATTATTATTGCAGAAATTATCCTCGTCCGGAGATTATAACATCTTCTGAGAAGTCCTTTCGTTCCATCCCTTTTTCGATCCTTCAAGACACACCCAAACGATTCTTGCGGCCCATTGATTTCATTGTGCTCTCGCGCATATTAAATAATTAATGAAGGAACTGTTATCGAAAATTATTGTTCGGGGTATATTGATAGCGAGATATATGATATGACAATCGTGTCAAGTGTATCGATGCGTGCACATATATTATTCACCAAAACCAAGCTAATCACTGCACTACCCACGTTCAACTGAATCCTATGGTTCTCTGAATGTCTTCTTGAACACTGCCATGAGGTTGTATGTTAGTGCTATCAGCCTATACGTGTGTATATATAGTTTACACTGTGCACAGTGGGGCAGGAGTATATCTGCAAACACAGAAGGAGCTTTCACACACCATTCTACAGCGCTAATAGAGGAATAATCTACACGTTTGCACATCACTGCACCTCACTGCAAAGTGGCGGGATCGGATTAATGAATTTTATTTTGCGCGATATAATGAAAATATATACAGATCAGATTAGAATCTGCTTAAAATATTGTCTTATAGTTTGGATATTTGCTTGTTCAGAAATTTTTCGTTAACAAAAGCAATTTCTCTTACTGTGAAAGAGTATCTACCTATATATTTCTTAAAATAATCAATCAAATAATCAAATGTGTAAAGAAATATTTTTGACATTAATTAAGTATATACTTTGCAATATAAATATGTATAGCTAAAAATGATCAAGTTGAATGAATTGATTGTAAATTATAATTAAAAATTAATATTTTTTCTTACAGGAAGTACAACAACAACTTGCTTATAAAGAAGTAGAATTATTCAAAGAACTGCAATTGTCACCAGCGAGTTTGTCTTCTCTATTTTTAAACTTGGACATTGTATCAGCTAATGGTTTCTCCTATGACGGATTGTTTATTACTTATTTCATCGATTTGCCGCAACATTGGACTACAAAACAGAAAGAGAGATTATTCGGAAGAACGCAGAGGTGTCTTTTAAAAAATAAGTCGGCACATTTTAGTTATTGTACCGATATATCCTTGCATTATCCGTCAAATAAATCTCAACAATTAAGTGGTGATACATCGGCAATATTATGGCCCCGTTTATTATTTTCTGTGGCATCTCTAGATAGTTGGACTAGGTAAAGGACAAAGCTTTGTTTGTTAATTTTCATTTAACATGATAATTTCATGTTTTAACATATAATTATTTTCTTATTTCTTACATAAAAATTGTTAACAATTTAATTAATCTTATTATAGGTATCGAATAGAAGGATACGCAGCGTTACCAATACCAATGACATCTGGTACATACAAATTTAAAGTTCCCACATGGCGTGCAAAAGGCAATATCATTGACGCGTTAAGACGTTTTTTCATTGGTGGTTCTTACGAGCTGGAAGATATTACATATTGCAGTATTCCAATGGCGCACGAGGGTAAAGTTTTAGACAAATCAAATTTAAAGATTGTATCAAGTGGAGATATTAAAATTAATATGAATATTGTAATTCAAAATAGCACACATATGAAACATTATGATTATGAAATCAATAATTTCGATAGAGTAAGCACCGATGCGCTCATGAATAACGTTGAAAGTGTTCTTGAACAATTTAAAGTAGCTAAAGAACGCATGATACGAATAAGAACGATTAACTCCTAAATGTGAATTATTCCAAATAATGAAAATTAAAAAGACTGATTAAAACAAAGATTATAATGTAAATAAAATCTCTTTATGTGTATCTACTCTATGAAGAGATGTAAAAAATAATTAAGTTAGGAATTAATTTTTATTATATACATATATATGTATTATTTAATATATATATTTAATATTTTATATATAACATTTAATAATAGATATATTGTATAGTTATTTATAGTTATTGACTTTTGAACACTGGATGACTTGACAGTCGGTAAATGACGGATGAGAAATGCCAGGCAAATTTTTACTCATAGTAAAATTTCTTTAGATATGTACATGTGTATGTATGGTCTATGTGAGTGTGTGCATGTTCCAAAATAAACTTTTATATTCTATTTTATATTATCTTTTTGTTTTATGTCAAAACTTTTTATCAAGAAAATGCTTTACCATAATATACATAATTTAAAAAAAATTTTTTAATATTTTTATGTAGTGCAATATACAGAAAAAAAATTGCTTCAATAGTATTAATATAATATTAATATTGTAATAAATATTATAGTATTAATTTAATATTAATAAAAAGATATTACATTTTTAAATTTATAATTTCTAAAAATTAATTTAGAGTACTTAGTATTTTATATACTTTATAAATATAAATGGTAAAAAAACCATTTGTTTTAAAAATTTTAGACATTTTAAAATAGTGATTCTTGAAATTTTAATTCGTGCTATCTCTTTGTTTAATTCTAATATTTTTCCAATTTTTAAAAGTTAAATTTTAGTAATCAAAAGTAAACTTTTCAAATTTTTAACTTTTTTTGCCGCAAATTTTTTTTTACTGATTTACATTGTTTAATTATCGATTGTTGATAATTTCCAACTATCAGTATATATATATATATATATATAATAAAAGTAAAATTTAAATTTGTACCACTCTAATCGGTTTTCGAGGGTTTAATTTTTCGCTATTAAAAAAGTACAAATTTAGATTTTCGAAATCATGATTTTTGGAAATATATTTACAAATATATTTTACAAAATAGGATACACAATTTATTACAACATATAATTTGAAATTTAATAGTGTACAAAATAATTTATTACACGAAAGTGTCCAATATACCTACGTCCGATATAAAATTTATTAGAAGCTTTTAGATCAAACGTAGCTGATAGTCTATCACGACCAAAAGAATTATTAATAATTTTCGATTACGTTTCTCTCAATTAAAAGAATCTGGAATTTTAATGAAATTTTGTGTTATTACGTGGTCTTTCAATTTGGTATTTTTCATTTTGATAATATTTATTGAAGTAATATACACATATATATTTTATTAAAATACTTTTTTATTTAAATTATTAAAACATTAAATTTTATGTGAAATAAAATATGCATTTTAATTCTATATATACGTATATATTACTTCATAATATATGCTAAAGTGGAAAAAGATCACGCAGCTAATAATGTCTAATAAAACATATTAATAAATCTATTGCATGTTTCGTACTTTTGAGATCCACGATTATGGATCTAGCACGGACACGAACCACAATTTCTGGATCTAGCACGGACTCGAACCAATCGGTCGTTTTACCGTGGCACTGGAAAGTGAATCCAGCCACGTAGTTCCGAAAACTCAATTGTGGATCCAGTTAGCGCCACTGTACGGCGGGGAAAAAGCGTTCCCTAAAAAACGGTGGCATGACCCCTCTCATTCCTCTCTCTGCTTATGATATGAAATAAACAGAGTCTGCTAGCGTTCGCACTACTGGGCATGCGCGGGATTTGTCCCTCCGTCTCGTAAATCGCAACGTCGTAACTCGTACACTGCAACGACCGGGAATTCCGCTCCGCGCTGACATAACAACATACAAGTAATTTTGTTATTATTGACAGACCGATAATATGTGAACTGAAATTTTGACAACGCCGTTTCCGTGCGTATTTTCGAGAACGCGCTTGGTCGGTCTATATATTTTCGCGATTTAAGCCCGTCGAGAAATCGTGGAATTTCGCGCGAGCTTCATTCAGCAAAGGCGAGATTTTTTGCGTTAAACTTGCCGTCACACGCGAAAATAGGTTATGTGAGCTCGCGCGAGTTGAGTGAGTGAGTGAGCGAGCTAGCTCGTCGCACACCCTTGACCGTTTGTGGTGAGCTTCCTCGCACGATGGGCCAGGGTACGGAGACGTGCGCCGACCGACCCACGGAGGTTAGCGTCATCAGATTCGTCTCACGGAATCGCACCATCGAGGAGATCGCGCCGAAAAAGGTGAAGTTTACGGGGAAGGAGCCATTGGTCGTATGGGGTCAATGACCCCTAAGCCAAAACAAATAGTCTAATAAACTTAAGTGGGTGTAAAAACACATAATTTTTGCTTTTTCTCACTCTTTCATGTAAATTCAATAGACATTCTTAAAATTCGTTAGAGCATCTCTAAGTAATCATGTATAAAACAACAATTGATTTTATTCCTTTATATATATATATTGTGTTTTAAAATAAAAATGTATATATATATTTTTTTGTTTTTCATTTAAATATATGTATATTTTAATTAAAATTAATCTAAATTCTGCTTGTGTCATCTTGCATTATAATAAGGTTGTCTGTTCCCTGAAAGACATGGAATTTAATTTGGATTTATTTTTATATTATAAGTAATTAGCAAGTCAAGTATGAATTATATGTTTAAAATATATTATAAATATTATAAATATATATATATATATATATATATATATATATATATATTCAATATCTTAACAAAATATTGAATATGTAGTATATATTTTTTACAGTAATTTTTAGTGATAAAAAAAATGTTATCTTAAATCTAGAAAAACTTAGTTGAAAACTAGCAGTTGAAACTCAAGGCTTTATGTTTTTCCTTTGTATATGATTGGGAAATATTAGAAAACTTATATAATAAAAAACTTATTTTAAAAAGTTGTACCAAAAAACTTTTAAAATGTTTTGTTTATTTGGAATATTGAACAAAAATACCTGGAAGATCAGAGAATTTTTTACAAAAACAGATTTTAAGTAGACATTCTGTATAATCTATCAAATATTAGATTTTTTAGAACCAGTATATTCAAATTTTAATGCTGAAAAGAAATGAAAATAATTTACTAATTATTAATATCTATGTAAATCATGTAATAGATGCAAAGAATATATTTTATAATATTTACATTTGCAATGTTTTAAATTCTTGGTATAGATACATGAATAGAAAAACCTTACTAACATTGAATTTTTAATACGTAGGAAGTATATACTTGCAAACAAAGAGGTTGTGGTAAGATATTCACCAATCAAGATGAATATAAGACACATGAAGTACTGGAGGCTTTGAAGATTCGATTTATGTAAGTTTGTGAAACAAAATTTATTGTATCAAATAGACAAAAAAAAATAATATTACAGATATTTACAGATTTGTTAATTCTAATTAAATATCTATTATGAAATATTTAACTATATCAATAATATTTAACTTAAAATCTCTTATTGGATTAGTTTCTTTAATATCTATTGTTTAATATCTTTTTATAGTTGTCGTGAGCCAGGTTGTGGAGAAGAATTATCAGATCCAGGTAGCATGTGGCGACATTATCAAGAATGGCACAACAATGAAACAAACGTTTTTGCATGTCCATATACAAATTGTGGATCTTTGCATACTACTAGTAGTAATCTCGAGGAACATATTGAGAGTTGTCATAGACAACCACCTACACTGCCAATGGAGCCCGAGATAATTTGTTTTGAAGGGCCCGAAAATGCAATAGATGAAGAAGGCATGCAAAAGACTGACGACGGATGTTATGAAAAACTGCCAAGCGAAAATTTTACCTTAAAGGAAGAATACGGAAGTAACGAGGAAAGCTGTCATGTTAGAAACGAGACTAAAATTCAGGCAAAGAACGACTTTTGTCACGAGCAAAATAAGATTGCAGCTCTGACAAATAGCGAAGATTATTCGAATGATGAGCCTTTGAATGGTATTAATAAATTCCCTAAAGGTGAGGACCTACTTATAATTAAGGATAATTTCTTACGAAAATATGATACTGTCGTATCAAAGTGCGAGGAAATTCTCCAAGTGGAATGCACGCAAGACAAGAATAACGTCGTTTATATAAACGGTGACATAACTATCACAAAAAATACGAAAACAGAAGTGTGCAACTTAAATTTACGAAATCAAGAGCATAGAATAGATTTGGGAAACTTGGAACGAGTTTTTCGGAATGGTCTCGAACGTGATAACTCGAAAATCGAGGACGGCTCGATAGAAACAAACAGCAATTGTTCGGACGATGAAGAATATACTCCGAAGAAACAACGCATGTCTAGGTACAAACAGGAAACATATAAATGCGACATCAACGGTTGCGGAAAGAAGTACAAATACATATCGCATTATCGTCATCATCAAGACAGTCATAAATTAGTTACGAATACAATTAATTCTAATACTGGTAAGCAAGTGTCGAAGGTAAAGCAAGGAAAGGCATCCACTGTCAGCTTCTTTATGTAAGTACACTCATATACATATATGCGCGTTTTGTTTTAATAGTATTTAAACAATTCAAGTGTAAAACAATATATGTGCAATATCTAGATGTAAAATGCCTGGATGCGGTGCGCAAGTAAATAACGTAACTAGCTTATGGAAGCATTACCAGGATAATCATGCCAATTCTAAGCCACCAGTTGTACAAACTGCCAAGAATAATGAAGTATTCCGGTAAAGTATAAAGCGATATGTTAATGATATCATACTCATTCTAAATGGCATGTATCTGTTGCATAAATAATCATGCTAAGTCGACATTTCAGATGCAAGGTACCAGGATGTGAACTAGAATTTAATACAACATTAATGTTGTATAAACACTTTAATGAGATTCACAACAATAGTTCCATTAACAACACGAACGGAAAGACTGGCAATGGAGGTAGCTTTCATTTCACTGAGATATTTCAGGAGGACGCTACTGCCCAACAAGCAAATTTTAAGACTGATTTCAAAGCCAAGCATAATATTAACCTGAATGACTACACAGAAAGTGGTGACGAACATACCACTCATATTGCTAATAGTTAAAAAGGAATTTTCCGTGAATTGACTCAAATATCTCCCAAGGAAGATCTCGTAATTTCCTCGGTTATGATATTGAATAGTTAAAAAGCACAATAATTCAGAGTATTTTACAAAGATCATTGTTTAGCCAGGATCTTAACTAAGTAAATTGCTTTAAGCTTATGTGTTTGGTCTGTAATTGATAACTGTTGTTAATTATAATCGGTAGATTCTCCTAGTAGCTGTAAGTGTGATATGGACTTTGTAGAATACTCTGATGTTGATTGGTAAACATTATCAGTATGTAAGAAAATTTATTGAGCTGCCCGGTGTATGCTGCAGTGGATAACAAGTTGAAATTAAGAGTCTAGCAAGTATACACGCAATATATATATATATATCATCCTATACTAAGAATTTCACGTCGCTATAAATAAGAGGCTAAATCCGCTGCAGCAATACGCACCTGTAATAACAAGACTTCTGATTCTCTTTCTATACTGATTTTTACTATTTTATATTATGTCATTTTTATGTAATTTATATTCCCTCTATATATAAATATATATATATATATATATATATATATATATATATATATATGTAGTTATTACTGTAATAGATATTTCTTAATGACAAATATTGTATAGCATTTTTATTTGTATGTCTGTACGTTTAAAAATAAAGTGCAATATTAGACAAACATAAAAGAGAATATCTTACCAGATACATTAATCTATATATGTAATACATTGCGATTTGTATTTAATATTCGCTATAAGATGACTTAATATATATATGTTCTAAAAAATTTAAACAGAACTTGAAAATGATTGTGAATTTTTTTTCCTGTTTCAATTTCAAAGTGTACATTCAATATCCTAAATGCCTTCTCGTATGAAGTTAGCCGCTTCTATAGATTTAATACATATATGTACCTAAACGCTAGACGCAATTCTATTGGGTATTGGGCTAGCTGCTATCAAACTCATAAGCAGCTAACTTCATGCGAGAAGACATTTATGTCAACTGTACATATACAAAGTCAATGTTTTTGACTATGATATAATATCGATCAGTGAATCTTTAACAAAGATAGCGATCCACCCAGTATAGATACATCCTTGTCTACAAATTGCGTCATTTTTCCATCTAATTAGTGCGAAGTGTCATTCTACCTTTGTCACTTGAACTGAAAGTTAAACAAGGATAGAGCACACTAATAATTTCCTCAAACGCAACCAATAACCAATGGGTGCACAACCGTTGATTGAACGGTTATTTGTTGTTTTGATTAGCATAGCTTTTAGAATATAAAAAAAAGTATATACTAATCACGAACAATTGCTTACTGCTCGCTTGTGCGTCTGGATGCACCTAATTGCCACCTTTCTCTTTCGTATATTCCGTCATCGAAAAGACCCCATCATATCTACCTTCTATGTACTTCGTACGTCTATGATCCTGCCATTTTGTGCGACCGGTGTGACTTTGTGTGTTACCCCTTCTTGCGCAAAAATCGCGCGGTAAAGTTCGCAATCAGTTTTTTCCTGCTACTATTGGGGGAAACGATTGATCGGTGGGAAATTTAGATTCGCGTCCTCGTGTTTTGTTGTTTGCGAAGAGAAACTTTAACGATACGATGAAGTTTTCAAGTTGAAAAGTCGGAGAGTTTCGAGAAATAGAATATACATTCGCGATTGAACTAACAACGCAGATAGTAGGCTAGTAGTAAGTAAGTCTGTTCTTTTTAACTGAACTGCCTGCACTGGTTCATAATTCATCTTTTTTCCTTTCGCATTGGAAAGAGAAAGATTAATTCTGAACTGAGTGCACTGGTTAAAAAGAACAGACCTAGATTGTTTACACGATCGCCGTTCTTACCGAATATAAAAAAGATCAACGAAGATGGTCCTTATTATCGTTAATCTATACAACTCTTACACGGGGCAGTTGTCGGAGATTTACTTGTATCTGTAAACAGTTGATTGTAAAATAACATAAAATGGCTGTGATATAACAGTCTCATTGTCTTGTTGCAAGTTTCGAATCAATTCGTTGGAGAGTTTATTGAGTTTTTTCCTTTTTTTTCTTTTTTTTATGAAATTAGAATAGATTCAGCTAATTGCAATCAGCATGTCGTCAAAGGTAAGATGCAATGTAATACGATGCACATTAGTATGCAATATTAACCTAATTATTAAATTACTAAGTACAATCATTAAATTATTTAAATGAGCAACACTTGGGTTTTTCTTATGTTTAATAATTGTATTAAATAACAATGAAGTAATGCAAAGTATGGGATGTTTCAGTATATTCACTAGTGGTTGTCTTTAGCTTTATAAAAAAAAATTTGGAATGAAATGCTAAGTAAAAATTATAGTATATAACTATAAAATCATAAGAGGCTAACATAGGTATGAATTAAGTAATGTAATTATAATTCATATTTATGTTAGCTTCTTGTGACCTTGTAGTTATATAATGGTTTTTACCTAGTATTTTATTTCAATTTTTTTTTTTTTTTAATATGAGTGAAGAATGAGTACAGAAACATCTCATACTTTATATTCATTACGACTCATTATTACCTAAAGTGATATTGATTTAAGCCTTTAAACAATTTTATTTGATATTAATTTAATGTCAAAGCAACTAATACCATTAGTTTTAACTTTTGTATAATGCAAAAACTTTGAATTAGAAGTAAATACAACATTTAATGTAAAAATTATCTATGTTCTTTTGATTTTCAGAGAGAGATCGAGGCAACTGAACAAGAACTAGCTTATCGTGAAAAGCATTTTCATGGTAAAAGTTAATTTTATAATGTAATATATATATAAAAAGTATTTATAGAATAATGAAATTAAAGAATATTTATAGAGTATAGTTAAACAACAAATAAAACATTCATACAACTACAAAAAATTATGTATATGTATATATACGTACATATATTTATATATTAATATTAAGATGTACAATTATTTCACATATATACAAGTCAAGCACATTAATAATATTTCTTTTGTATTTACAACACTTTGAAAACATAATAATGCAGATACTTTATGTTTAGATATTAGAGCCGTTAAGGATAAACAAATAGCATGTAGTTCATGTGGCAATGAATTGAGTATTGAGTCCAAACAAATCTTCTCTCATCCATTGTTGGGAATATTGCAATGCGAGGTAAAATATTGTTATATTTTATATGTATATAAAGTTAAAAATGTGTTTTACTTAAAACTTGAAATAATATAAATAATATAAAGCAAGAAAGTTTAAATAAATTTCCTTAAATTATTAAATTTTTAATAAATGTACTTTGTTGCAGACATGTTGGAATCAGTTTAAAGAAATAGATGCGGCCTTTGAAGATGAAGATGAAGATGAATTTCAAAAATATTGTTATATATGTGGTGATGACAAGAAATTGTATAAATGTGGTAATGAAGACTGCATCTCAGCATTTTGTAAGGTAATAAATTTAGCATAACTTTCAACACATTAATTATTATATATACATATATGTACACATAAATATAAAAATTTTTGTTACTCATTTCCTATTTTTAGAAATGTATAAAAAGGAATGCGACTATGTCACTATTGCATGCAAAAAAGGAGGATTGGAAATGTTTCATGTGTAATCCTAAACCAATCTGGGACCTGAGAGCTGTATGTGCTGCTGTAATGGATACTTATAAGTAAGTACAATTAGACATATAATTGTTATTTGTGAAACTTACAATAGTTATAAAGATACACTTTTCCATTACATATCTATGTATTTTTTTTAAATTTTCAAGTGACGAATCACTAAAAAAGATAATAAATTTCAATTTCTTCCTTTATCAAAAGATTAACATTGGCATTGTATATCTTGTATCTTTTTCCTCAATTTTTAATTTTTTTTATAAAAGGCAAATAAACTTGTAATTAAATCTTAAGATATTAAGAAATCTTAAGAGGGAATCTTAAGAAAAAAATCAATCTTTATCAAAACATAAATCAAGTATGTCATTTGAAAATTAAATTATTGTGACACACACGTGTGTGTATATTTTATATTACACACACATACACATACATTTATACATACATACATATACACATTATCATTCGAAAGTTTGAAAGCAGTTAGGAATTAGTTAACTATTATTTCTGAGAAATGTGTGGTTAGAAAAAAAATGTTTTCTACAAAATAGATGAAATACATAATAAATTTTTATTCTAAGCGATTTCTTTGAACAGTAACAAAAGATTTTTTATGTACCTAAAAGTAAAAAGTATGATTGTTTCCAAACTTTTGAACTGTACTGATATATGAACTATCCTTTCAGTCTTGATATTAGGCTGAAATTTACGTGTACGTTTTTGTCTAATGGTTTTATTGGATGATGGAATTATGTAGATCAATAGAATTATATCTGAATCGCTAGAAATTGTACTTTTCCATTTCGATATTTATCTCTCTTATATGGATTTAGTTTTTTGATCTCGTATTGTGTGTTATATATATAACGTTTGATTGACTAATCAGCACTAAAGAAAAAATTTCTTTGTCCAGTGTTAAATCAAATGTTATTTTATTCCAAAGAGTGAATCCTATTTAATACAAGAATCCATAGAGCTTTAAATAAGGCACTATATATATTATTAGCTGAATGTTACATTGTTATTGTGGATATGTTATTTCCATTAGAAAACTAAAATAGATGTCAGAGCTTTATATAATGAATAGACAACAATTTAATAATTTTGATATAGATTAAATTGCATGTTTTAATAGTGTTTAATGTAGCATGCCCTGTTTTGCAATTAAATATATTTTATGATTAATGCTGTTAGTCCGTTCTGTTATAATTTACTAGAAGAAGAATGTTAAGAAAATTATGTTAGAGCAAGATAAAGAGAAAAGAAGAACGAAATAAAATCTATCGCGTTTTTAGCTACAGGACTGGCTGACAGATACTAAAAGTTTGGAAATAAACAACTTAAAGAAGAATGGGGGACATGCATGTGTACATGATACCCTACCTTATTCAGGAAAAGAGAAGATATGTACATATGGAATGGATATTCTGTTTCAGAAAGGGTAACAGGAGAAACACCAACAAGATTGAAAGACGTATGTTACCATCTCAAATACAAAAAGTAAAAAGAGCCAGAGAAGTTCAGAAGAGCATGCGAATGTTATGTGATAGTGAGGAGGAGGATAGTTCTTCTGATGATAAGACATTTGTAACCGTGAGATCCAAGCAGAGAGTAGACAAATATCGTCGTATGAAACAAATTGTAGACCTCAATCGGCAAAAAGAGATACTGGATGTAACAGATTCATCCGAAAGCGAAAGTTCTAGTAAAAATTTAACGTTCTGTAATCAGGATAAACAAAGAAAAAGCAGCAAAGATCAAAAAACTAAATCCGTACAAGGCAAACGAATATTAAAAAATAAAATCTCTAGCGATTCAGATAATTCTATCGATTTATCGTCCAATAAAACTAAACACAAACATACAAGTAAATCTAATACCAAGATAATAAATAACTATAATTTTATACATTCTTCCGAAAGCGACAAGGATGTTTCTACAAATAAAGCATCAAATGTATCTAAGAGTTTTTCAAAGAACACTAAACAACAAAGTATAAAAAAGGATGCTAATTCTTATGATGCAAAGTCGACTAAAGACGAGGCGAAGAAGCAACAAGATTCAGATAGTGAATCTGAAGATGAAGATATCAAATGTAAAAACAGCAAGAGGCATTCCACAGATCGCATTACGTCACATAATAGTAATGAGGAAAAGCACAAGAAAAAACACGACAAGTCATCGAAGAAACATCTTTCTAATATTCAGGACGATGAATCAGACACCAGTTCCAGTAAAGAATTTCAGAAGATGAAACTTCAAAAGGTGAATCACAATAAATACTCTATGAGACGATTGGCAGATTTAGAAACAGATTATACTAAATTGCCCTCTGAAGAAAATACTGACGATCAATCAAATATGAACCTTGACAATGCCAAAGAATGTGTACGTAACTGTAAAAGAATAGTTTCAAATTTTCAAAAGTATATAAATTATATGGAGCATTTATATGGCAAAGATGATGAAGAACAATTTATGCTAAAAATGATAGAGAAAATGAATAAATTATGGCCGAGTTTGCAGAAAGCACAGAAAAATTTAACGACGTTCTATCAATCTAAACGTTCTAAGAGTAGGAAAAATTCAATTGTCAGGAGATTACCTAAAGAAATTGATGACGATGAACAATCTTCAGAGGAATCCAACGCACATGAAAAACGTGAAATGAGTGAGATTCGCGACTCTGGAAACGAGCAAGAGGGAAGTAAAAATGTCTCCGAGTGCGACAGCGAAATATTTTCAGGGAACGAATCGAGAACATTGCAAAAAATAACTCCGAACACAGTAGATACATCAAATACAAAAAACAACATAAATACTAGTACTGATGACAATAAAAGCAATGATGAAGATAAAGAGTTGATAAATTCGTCGAGGGATAAAGATAATGTGGAAGATAATATGGATGTGCAGAATAATTTATCTAGTTCCCCAGTGCTAAGTGCATCAACAGAGAAGAAGATAAGAAGCGCAGAACAATCGACTAAAAAACAATTACTTTCAGAAAGCATTAACAATAATGAGACATCATTAACAGATAAAGATACTGTTTCTAATGATAAACAAGGCAAATCAGATATTGACACGCCTGATAATGAAAATGAAATTGAAGATTCTCCTTTGAGAAATGGCAATCGAAAGACATTGTTACAAGATAGCAGACAAGATGATTCTGCAAACACAAAGGATATAATCAATGAATCGATGGATCTGTTTGAAATATCTTATCCTGACAGTTCTAAAGCTGCAGAAGAGAATGAAACTGAAGCACAAGAAATGGCTACAGAAACGAATCATAACGATCCAGAATCTTCATCCAAAATTAGACCCTCAGAGACTTCCTTGCAAGATAGAGATTCAAATGAAAACACTAGAACATCTCTCTCATTTCATGATAATGAGGAGGAGAATTTATTGGATCAAGATAATCAAAAAACGATGGCATCTGCAACCAGCGAGAAAAGTCAAAATAATTCAGAAGAATTTGATGTAACCGGGAAAACTAACACTGATGACATTGAATCTCTTGATGATGCTGAAGCATTGGCGAAGAATTCTCTTTTAGAATCAGATTCTGATTTAGACACAGACATAGTTACTAAATCAACTGAAGGTTTAATTACAGATGATATTGATCGAACCGAAAGGAATAACAAAGCAGAAGTCAATGATTTTGATGTCAATAGCACTTCAACATTAATATTATCGCCTCTAAAAAAGAAGAATGAAGTTAAAACTAAAATTGAGAATAAAAATGGCAATCAACAAACGGATAAGAAGTCTCGTGAAGAAACAAATTCTTCGAATGAAGATTCCAAGGCAGAAGAGGATGCCAAGAAAGCTCTTTTAGAATCAAATTCGGACGAGTCTACAATTTTATCGTCATCGGACTCGGGAGAGAATGAAAGCAAAAAGGCCAAATCAAATTCTTCCAGAGAGAATGCCAAATCGAAGCAGGCACTTTTAGCATCTTCCAATACTGAAAGTTCTAATTCCGAGCCAATTGAATCCAAAATAAAAGCGAATCTCTCAAATAAAAAACGTAATCACGAACCCGAGAGTGATGGGGATTCGGTAGTCCTTAGAGTGAAAAGGAAAAGACTTAAACCCAACAAAAGTCATCACCACTGGAATGATAAGAAATTGAGAATGTTCTGCGAAGTTCGTTTAGAACGATTAGGCAGAAAAGATCTTAGACGTTATTCGTATGCGTTGCAAAAGTCAAGAGAATATCTGGAACAAAAGGAACTTAAAAGGTATCGAGATCTTTCTCTAAAACCACTGCTTATTGTCTTGCATCATTTGAAATAATTTAATTGCTATTTTATTAGAGAATTTTAAGTATGATGTAATTACTTACTTATTTACAACTTATTTACTTATTTAGTTTCGAATAATAATAGAATTAAATTTTGTATGTAAATATGTAAGTACGTGAGAGATTATTATTCTTATTATTAACCTTTAAAAATTACATATGGGTCATTTTAATCCTATTGATATTTTAACAATAGGACATCTCTTTTTAATCAATAAAAAATGTTTCAGATTTATCTTTTAATTTTTGTTATGTACGATTATATTTTCTATAGATGTCAAAGAATATATGCAAATTTTTGTAGATTTTTTAGCTTTAAAACATTAAAACTGTAACAAGATATTATGACTTATATGTGACCAAGAACAGAGCAAAAAAATGTCAGGATTAATACACTTACAGGATTAATATTTATTGAAGCGGCATTATACTTGTTATTAATTGATTTTTTACATACAAATATTTTTATTAAATATAATATTTAAATATACATATAAATATATATTAAATATAAAAATTATAGATTATAGAGGTACATTATAACAATCAAATTAGACATTAATATTAATATTCTCCACGCACAAATATGATATGATTTGAATAGTATATTTTTGTTATATAATGCAGGACAATATAATAAAATTGTTGGATTCAATACAACATTTTCCAACTGAATTATTGATATGATTTATTGATATAAAATGATATTAATATGATGTGGAACTTGTGTGATAAGATGCATATAAGAGTGTGTAAAATGTAATTTTTTATTAAAATTTAGGACGTAAACAGAAAACAGAATATTAATTTAATTACATATAATTTATGAGCAATGATGCTATTCAAATTCAATTTTTTTCGAAATCTATAAAATTGAGGAGAAATTTCTATAAATTTAGTTATCAATCAAATAATAGTTACTATATATGATTACTCGTTATACACTTTTATACCAATCTAAACACATTTAGTGACAGACAATTACTGACTTACACAATCTTTTTTTCTTAAATTAAAAATTCTTTAATATTAAAAACTATTTAATTGTACTGATCGAAATAATGAACTTATATATATATATATATATATATATGATCTTAATGATGATTCATATTTGAAAACCTTGTTCATAAAATCTTTGTAAATTTTTGTTGTACTTATTATTAATATTTCTTTTTTACATATTTCTTCAGCGAAACAGACATCTATTTACACAATAAATTTTTTGTAGCAAAATTTATTATATTAGTTATTATCCTTATTTCCATTATCCTTTACAGTCTTATTAATCTGGATAAACTCGAAAAGAAACGCAAGAAAAACACAAAGAAAGATTCTGATTCATCGACGGATGATGATGTGTCTTCAAAACTTTCAAAAGGTTCAAATAAACGAAAAGAGAAACAAACAACCAAAGAAGACTCTTTAATGGATCACTTAAAAAGAATAGAGAATGGCGATGTCCCGGCAACTGCAGAAATTGATTCTAGTTCCGACGAATCAGTTTGTCCAATAGAAAAAGTAGATGCTGTTCCTATATCTAATGAGGCTTTAATATTGGAGGCAAATAGACTCGCAAAAGAGAACTTATTAAATTCCTCTGATTCAAATGGTAAGTCATTTATAGACTTAAATAATTATAATTAATAAGTAATTCATATTATTAAGTAAATTTTAATTCACATTTATATATATATATTTAAAATATATCTTTTAAATATATATTTAATATATATCTATATATATATATATATATTTTATAGATATATTATAGAGAGATTTAAAATTTAAATCTTCATGACACATAAATTTATTGATTTCTCGAAATTAAGAAACAAATAGGACTAAAATTAAAACTTATCTATATCAAGATTGCTTTTTATTTAGGTTTTATTAATCTTAAGGATTGCTTTATTTGCATTTTATGAATTTAACGTTCTGGTGTAAAAGTCTTTACTACACTTTTGCGATATTTACTAGTTTATATCAATTTAAATTTTTTAACATGTTAAAAATAATTTAGTATTTCTCTGTTTTGTATAATAATTATTTATATGATCATGTAGTTTATTCCGAATGTTTGATATTATATTATTTAAATTTAGAAAAAGAAGTAATACTGGACAGTGATGATGATGTAAATAATGATGATAAAAATGAAAAGACAGACGAGAAGAAAAAGAAACATGATAAGAAGTCTGAAGAGAAAGCTTTAAAGCAAGATGATGTAAGACTTTTTTTATGCCTTAATAAATGATAAAACATTAAAAATTGTTAAATTTTTAAAATAGAAGTTTGCGAATTTCAAGAATTTTATAATTTTTATTGTTTTTGCACTAATTATCTTTATATCTTATGGTTATACGGAATTATACGGTTTGTTGTTCAATTTTTCTATTTTAATTTATTTTGTTTCGTGCCCTTGCTCTCTACAGCAGTTATTGTATCATTTATTATTATTTACGAGAGAACGATTCTTAATGGTTTTTTAAAATAGAAGTGTTGTTTCTTAATTATATCATTTATTATATCAGGAATCTATTGTATATAATAAGATAAATTAAAAACAATACTAATTTAGATAAAAAATTCTTAGGACAAGAAAGAGAAAAAAGAAAAAAGCAATTGGAGGCGAAATAAGATATTGACAATGAGATTTTCGGATACTGATTCCGATGCTGAAAAGGAAAAGTGGGATAAGAAACAAGAAAAAATAGCGAAAAAGGAAGAGAAAGAAGCGAACAAGTAAACTATTTATTATTTTATTTTAGATACTGTAAGTAATTAAAAATAAACAATTTTTAATTTTAATTCTTTGTAGCAGCGATTCCAACAAGCAGGAAAAGAGAAAACCTAAGAAAAAGAAGACCAGACGAAGAATAATAGATTCTGATTCGGATATCATACTAACGGATTGTAGTATAGAGTCTGATAACTCTTCTGTAGCTTCGAGTGCCAAACAAGATTCAAACGATGATGCGAAAAACGAAAAGGAAAAACTAAAACGGAAAAGACGTAAACGCGGTGAGAGCGGTTCGTCAGAAACGGATTCTTCACTTGCAGAGAAGAAGTAAATTTATATACACATACTGATTCTCTCTACATATTCTTAATCTTGTATCCTTAAATTAATAATACATAATTTCTAGGCCGAAACCAAAACGTAAGCGAATTAAGAAAGTAGCATCCGATAGTGATAGTAGCAACGCGGAAATAAAGAATTCGCAAGACTCTACACCCGGGAAAAGTGGTCGAAAAAATATACGAAAAGTTCTGAAAGACAAACAAGTAGCGGAGGATACAAAACTAGCTGCCAAAGAAGAGGAGGAAAGACTTAAACGTATTGCTGAACGCCAAGCTCTGGTAGATTCTGACGATTATATATATAAACTTTTAATTATTATATATATATATATATATATATATATATATGTATACTTATTCGCTTACACACGGTGTTATCGTTTGTTATAGTACAATGAAATGTACGAGATGAGACTTGCTGGAGAGGAGAAAGTAGAAAAACTTGTTTTGGACTTTGATCCAAAAACGAAAAAGGAACTCGTTAGCGTGCACGAAGACTTAGTGAAGCGTCTAAAGCCGCATCAGGCACAGGGTATCAAATTTATGTGGGACGCTTGTTTCGAGTCTCTAGAAAGGGTGAAGACCACATCCGGATCCGGATGTATAATCGCGCATTGCATGGGTCTGGGCAAAACGCTACAGGTAATCGCTCTGACGCACACACTTTTGTCTCACGAGGAGACGGACGTTAAGACGGTACTGATAGTTTGTCCACTGAGCACAGTACTCAATTGGCTAAACGAGTACAGAACGTGGTTGAGTGATCTGGATGATATCGAGGTGTACGAATTGACGAAGTGAGTACGGATTTAAGTGGCACTTATTAACATTATTTTTCTATCTAAAATTTTTTCTCGTCAAAGAAAATATGATGTGCGATGTGCAAGTTTTTCATGACATATACTTTGTTGGAAGTAAAAAAAACAAAATCAAACACTTTTAGGTTTAAAAAAAATTTTGAGAGAAAGTACCAACTACAAAGATGGCAAAAGACTGGCGGTGTAATGATTATTGGTTATGAAATGTTCCGTAATCTTACGGGCGCGAATAAAAATATCCGGAAAGGTATGAAGGAAGTGATAGAGGAATGCCTAGTTGAGCCAGGCGCGGATCTCATTGTCTGTGATGAAGGCCATTTATTAAAAAATGAAGATACCGCGTTAAGTAAATGCATGAGAAGAGTGAGAACTATGAGACGCATAGTACTTACCGGGACGCCGCTACAAAATAATTTAATAGAATGTGAGTGCTTTATAAAGGATCCTTGCGGTCGTATATTTTTCTAATAAACGCGAATGTGTCATGTATATATGAAATTTACAATTTTGCAGACCATTGCATGGTACAGTTTGTCAAACCCAATCTGTTAGGTACGAAGAAAGAATTTTTGAATAGATTCGTAAATCCGATAACAAACGGTCAGTTTGACGATTCTACCGCTTACGATGTTAAATTAATGAAAAAACGTGCGCATGTGTTGCACAAAATGTTAGAGGGTAGTGTACAGAGATTTGATTATTCCGTGCTTACACCGTTCCTACCGCCCAAACAGGAATATGTTATTTTTGTCAGATTGACAGACGCGCAAATTAAAATGTACCAATATTACTTGGAGAATCTTGCGAGGTATGTATCACTTGGATTTAATATTTCATATTTTTATCATGTTTTCTTTTATTTTTTACACGACTTAAAATAATTATAATTACTTTCAAATTAAATGATATATATTATTTTATATGCTTTTTAGACGCTCCTCTGGTGCAGGAGGAACACTTTTTGCGGATTTTCAGGCGTTACAAAGAATCTGGACGCATCCCATAGTTTTGCGTTTGAACGCAGAGAAGATAGAAAAAGCAAATGAAAAGAAAGAACTTTTGAGCGAGTCGGAAGGATCATTAGTGGATTTTATTAATGATGACAGTAGTGACTCAGAAAAGAGCAGCAACTGTTCGAGTAGTG
The DNA here is from genome assembly GCF_047496725.1 of Anoplolepis gracilipes. Taxonomy (NCBI): domain Eukaryota; kingdom Metazoa; phylum Arthropoda; class Insecta; order Hymenoptera; family Formicidae; genus Anoplolepis; species Anoplolepis gracilipes. The sequence continues at coordinate 11,641,254 of NC_132970.1, read as the reverse complement.
ATAGTGATGTTGAAGCTATCGATGATGCAAAAGAGAATATTTCCAAACGTAGAACAAGAAATAATCCTGGTGGCAAGTTTTTACAATGATATATTTGCACAGTATTTCATGTAATTTGTAATAATAAATATAACAAAATAAATTACTAAAAATAATTATACATAGTATGTGTAATGAGGTAATAATTAGAAGAACAAAAATGTTAAATGAATCAAATTTTAGAAGACGAACCAGAAGAAGAAACTAAAGAAGAGATTCGAGAAGCAGAATGGTGGTCGCAGTTTGTGCAGCCTGAGTATTTCGAAGACATGAGAGTATCTGCTAAACTATTACTCTTTTTTGGAATTCTAAAGGAATGCGAACAGATTGGTGATAAAGTGTACATATTTTATATCAAACAATTATACAAATAACGATTGTGCATATTATAAGTTGCATTATTTTCTCGACAGGCTTTTATTCTCGCAATCTCTATACTCTCTCACTTTAATCGAGGAATTTCTCCGAAAAATAGATGATGAGACTCAGAATGATGCATCCTTGGATACATTGGATAAACATACCGGAAGTTGGTCCTTGGGTCTTGATTACTTTCGGCTTGACGGTCAGACATCAGCCGAAAACAGAAATATGTGGTGTAAAATATTTAATAGACCCAGTAATACGAGAGCGAGATTGTTCCTTATATCCACGCGTGCCGGAGGATTGGGAATAAACTTAACCGCGGCTAATAGAGTGATTATATTCGACGCCAGTTGGAATCCTTCTCACGATGTGCAAAGTATATTTCGGATATACAGGTATATATTTCTTTTGGCATTTTTCGTTATTTATCTTTACTATTATCCATCAAAATCTAGAAGAAAAATAGAGATAATACAAGAAAATGAAAAAGAAAGATAAGAAATCATGTGAGACAAAAAAAAGGGGAAAAATAGTAGAAGGTAGTTAAAGAAAACATAAAAAACAAAAACGAAAAAACAGTCTCTTAATAAGAAATTAATTGAAGGTTGAAATAAGTCATGGGAAAAGATATAGATGGTAGAATAATTATTTTTAAAGACCTTTTTTGAAAGGGGTGTACAGGAGAGTGGATAACACGAGACGACGACAAGACCATAGAAAGAGAAGGGATGATAACAAAGCAATAGGAACAGATAAGATTCCAGTAGATGTATGGAGTATGGAGGGAAGAATTTAGAACTGTGAGTGTAGGAAATATATGTATAATAAGGTTTGGGAAGGAAGAAGGATAGGTGAGGAAGAGTAGGACAAAGGGATGATAGTACCAATATAATAATTAACGAAATATAAAAAATATAATATAATTAAAGAAAGGTAACGAAACGCTGGTATGAGATGATAAAAGAATTACTCCATCATTATATCACAATATTAGCAGAAAAGTTGAGAAAGGAGAATAGGAGGCTAATTCGACTAATGATACGTTTAAGAAGATATTATTAGCATAAAAGTGCACAAAAAGCGTCGATCTGTCATTCTTACTTACTGAAAGTTGAACAACAAGGATAGAGTTAATAATAATAATCTCTTCAAACGCTAAATCTAAATTAGAGTTTAAAAAAGGAAAGGATACTGTTAAAAATATTTATTATGTGTTGAAAGTCTGCAAGAAAAGTATCTGAAGTGTATGTTATCTAATCAGAGAGAAATTACAGAAGAAAAAAAGAATAAGAGGAAGAGGAAGGAAGATGTGGAGATTAAGAAAAGATTAAAGGAAGAAATGTTGGCGAGAAAGTCTTAAAAAAAGAGTAGAATTAGGGTTTTATATAAAGTTATCATTCGTTATGTACTAAATCAGTCATGATTCTGATGATTTTCAGGTTTGGGCAAAAGAAGCCATGTTATGTATATCGGTTCTTGGCAGCGGGAACGATGGAAGAGAAGATTTACAATCGTCAAGTCACGAAATTATCTCTCTCGTGTCGAGTTGTGGACGAGCAACAGATCGAACGGCATTATAGCAATCATAATCTAAACGAGTTGTATAGTTTCGAAGGGTACAACAATGAGGAGAGACCTACGTTAAATTTACCTAAGGATAGACTACTAGCGGAAATATTCCTAAAATATAAGGACGTTGTAGAAAATTATCACGAACACGATTCTCTATTGGAGAATAAAGTGAGTAATAGTTTTCTTTTCAGAAAGAAGAAACATATCTATTAATAAATTGCATTTTTAACAGGCCGAGGAGGAATTGGATGAGGAAGAACGCAAACAGGCTTGGTTGGAATATGAAGAGGAGAAGAAGGGAAAACCGATGATGAATCCGATGAATGTAGCTTATCAAAATAACTTATTATTACAGCAGTATAATATGATGATGAATGCTGGACAGACTGGTTTAATGCCTCAAGATTTGTCTTTGCAATTCGAGTATGAAAATCTTCAACAGCTTATTCGAAAAGATGTAAGCTTTTTTTTAGAATACAATTGAAAACATTAAAATATGCTTTCATGAAAGAACTGTAAGTGAATTATTTATAATTGTTGATTTGTAGTATCCCAATGCAACACCGGAGCAACAAAAAGTAATGACAAATCGAGCTCTATTGGAAATGTACAATTATTGGGAAAAACAAGCTGCATTGTCCTTTAAACAACCTGTGAGAAATCCAGTAGCTATATCGGTACTGGTCTATTTTATTCTATCTCTGTTAACACATTGATTGTGCGTTTTATTCTGGCCACAATAATTTTCATTATCATAAGCTAATCTTGAGAATAACGACCGCAATATAATCTTTCTTTCTCTTCCTTTTTCATGCATTTTTTAAAATAATTTAGCACACATATTTTCCAAATATATAGAATACATAATTGTATATGCGCGATATTTTACAGAACTTTCAACAAAGACCAATGATGGTGCCACATACTGCGACCAACATCAATACGCATGTGAATATATATATTGAGTCATACATTTTATATATATATATATATATATATATATATATATATATATATATATATATATATATATATTTAAAAATATTTATCATTTTTGTGTAGCAGCAAGTCTCACAATTGAACCAATTGCTCACGTCCGGGCAATCGGGAAATTATGTAAACGCAAATAAACCTGCACAATCAAACATGGCGCAGAGAGGAGAGCTAGTACCAAACCCATTTACATATCGAAACACTCCGTCGCTTAACAATGCAGGCGGAAAAACAAGCGATGATATTATTGAAGTATATATAACGCTGTCTTATACATGATATAATTAAAGTATATATACCACTTTATTTGTGTGCAATGACAATTGAATGATATGCTGTATTGAATTACAGGTGATACCTACTACAAGCAACGCCGGTGGGTCAAACGTACAAGCGGTACAACCAACTGATAACAGTAAGAATCAAGAGGAGTAGAATTTTATCTCCTACGCGAATAATTCATACGAATTATACAGTGGTATTATTGGTAAGTGATATAGAAATCGATACATCATAAAGCGCGAGATGCAAGTCGTATACGAAGATATTATTTATATTTTCATATTGATTTCCTATGTAATATAAAAGAAAATATAGTCTTCTTTTTGTATTATTAAGTTCGATTATATATTATATATTATATAGTTTTATGCGTAAATCTTAAACTGGCACGTTTATAGTGTCAAAATTTTATGTATACAGATTATACACGTAGTGCAAAATTATGTAGCCAAATGCTTCTGAAAATGTATGTATCGCGAATTCTTTGCAGAATGAGGCTTTACTTTATATAATTAACGGTTTAACTTTACAAAAGGCATGATGTTTAGGAAATCGTCCATTACTTTACAGTTTTTTAAATTCATTGTTAAAGTACATTTAATTGATCTTTATTTTTTGTCTTATTATTTAAATATTTATTATTAGATGTGTATATATAGAGTATCTATTTTCCAAACAGTTTTATAGATATATATACACATACATTTACAACAAATATTTTGTATATTTATTTACCTTTTCTTACGGCTAACAAAATGGGAGTATCTGTAATACATATTTGTTTCTTTAATTTGTGTTTAATAATCAATAATTTATTGATTACATGATATATAGACACACACGTACACGGACAAATTATAAGTCTCGTAAATATTTAAGATATAACACATAGAGAGAGAGGTATTAAACATTGCTTTATATCCTAAGATTTTTAGTATCTTGGAAGAGCGTTTCTCCATCCATTTTTTAACAACGACCTAAGATATTTCTTCGTGTTTAACATTTTCAGCGAGGCTGCTACATTAAAATCTTCTGCCCGATCAGTTCTATGATCGTATAATTCCTCTGCAATAATAATGTCCCAATCTGGTTTGCACGTCTCGTGCGCAAATGGTATCCACACTGTGTAACGATAATCTCTGGTCTTCAAAGTATAACCCATTATAGTTATCTCCTTCAAACGGGGCTTATCGCTGTTGGGACGAAGCGTAGGTTGTATTCCTGGTCTTGGATATTGACTGAAAGCCGCTCTTTTCCAAGATACATTCTAAAATGTTTGCAAATGTACAAGAAAGGTAAAAATCTTTATTTTGTACAGAAAAGAAAAATAATTGGAATAAAAACACATGCCTTACCTGACATCTTAACGTACTTTCTACGAGTGGTAGGAGCGAAATACCCTCGCTACAAGGATCGGACTCTTCTTTCCGAGAAGTAGAAATATTTTTCGAGCGCATTCGACGATTTTCATCGTCACTTTGACATATTGACACGGGAACACCCGCCAGATCCGCGATCGTCGGAAATATATCGACGAGTTCTACGATAGCGTTCGTAACTCGACAATAGTTTCTCTTCAGCTTTCTAGAAATGTGTAACGAGCTGCTCTCCACAGATTTCTTGTATCTTTGTCGAACGTATGTTTCCGAAATAATTCTTTTATATTCGCTTGTATTATATTTTGTACTTGTCCAAACGTCGATTTCTCTTTTATCAAATATCATATACTCCGAATTTATTTTATCTTTCATTTCATCATAATTTGTAATCTGCGTTATATTATATCTCGTATGATGCTTAGGTCTAGCGTAATTATCATCGGTATCAAACGTGATTATCGGAATCGATATCATCAGAGGTACGTGTACAGCAACGTCGAAGTTACTATATTTAGACCAAATAGCGTGCTCTCCAAGTGCCCAACCTGTGCGTTTAATGTTAAATTAATATAACTGCATGCGTATTTTACTTCATCGATTGAAAAAGAAAAAAAAAACGTACCGTGATCGGACGTTAATATTACAATAGTATTCTCTCGAATCCCCGAGACATGTAGTTGGTGTACAAGTTTGCCGATCATATTGTCGACGTAAGATACGGCTGCATAGTACGATTGGATAATTAATTTCCCATACTTCTCTGAAAATGATAAAGAAAAATGTAGACGCGCGCATATACCTTTATAAGTATGAAATAAATATATCGATCAAGATATATGTATACCTGGTATTCTTTCCCATGGAAATTTCAATTTCAATTTCGCCACGTCCTTCCTCCATCGTAGATCAGTCCAGGGATTATAAGCGACGTTATTTACACTATTCGGCCATAGATATGGCTTGGGCATTTTGAATTTCGATATAGGATGATATTCTGTGCAATTATGCTTGTTTCATATATCTCGTTATTATACAATTTGTAAAAAAAATGAGTTTTAAAAAGATTAATCTCTAATTTTATTATCGATATAAAATGTACTTAGATAGCGTTCAGGATACTTCAACGGTATATGAGGCTTTTGAAAGCCGACAGCTAGAAAAAAGGGATCGTCATCTCCTCTATGTTTTTGTATGAATTTTCTCGCTTCTCGTAAAGTCTCGATATCGGGTAATGTTTTATTTGGCACGGCTGATACACGTACCGGACATACCTGTATAAGCATAATCCATAATAGATCCATAATATTTGTATACGTAATTTGTAACATATACATAGAACAAATGTCTTATTGCATATTACAATATTCGTCGCTGCTTCCGATTGCGGGCTTGTCTTACAAACGGGAGCATTTTTGTATCGATCTGTATATGGGTGAAAAGGCTTCTCGGTCCATGAATAAGGACTATCGTCGGATCCATTAGAACTTATGCCTATAATAAATATATATATGTACTTGTAAATCAACATGTTTTCTTTTTCTTCACGTCACTTTGATTATACGGTTTGCATTCAGATAGCATAATTTTAGCATTAACTTGATTCATTTATACGATTTTCAACTCGAGATGAAATGTAATCTTCAATATAAGACAAATATATATTATATAGCATCAGAAATTTAATGTTAAACATGGAATGTATATAAAGAAAAAAGATATAGAATTGTACTTAAATCTTGTAAAATGATTTCTTGATTTTCTTTAGGCATTTTTGTTCAAAATTTTAGATAAAAAGAATATTTTAAAGATTTTTAGCGCAAATTTTTAAAATAAATTTTTTCATTATAAGTATTTTAAAATTTTTTAAATTTCTTTTAATTTATACAAAGGAAAAACACAGAACCTCTAAGTTTCAAATGTTAAATTTGTAAATGTATTGAAAAAAATTGAATAGTTTTCGTAAAAAAAACCATATTTTTATTTTTTTATAATATTTTATAATAATTTTAGTTTTTATAATCCTAAAAATTATAAAATAGAGAACATATATTGCATATTCAGTATTTTATTAGGCATTAAATATATTGCATTTAAACGGAGGTAAATATATATAAATATAGATACAAAAAAATTCCTGAGAATTCCAAATTTTTCATGTTTTTCCAGGGAGTAAACAGTCTAATTACTTTACCTGGATGAAATACTTTTCCTATAGACATTGTAGTGTATCCATTGATTTTCAAATGCTCCGGCAACGTGGTATAATTGCCGACTTTATCACGCCAATAACTGTAAAAGTCATAAAGTTGAAGAGTATCCGGTCTTTTACTAGTCAGGAATGAATTTCTGCTGGGCGCACACAAGGCTTGCTGCAACAAAAAATCCACTTCTTTTCCGAATGAAAATTAAGACAAAATCATTGAAATCGATTATTTTAATAGGTACCTGCGCGAATGCCTCGGTAAAAACGATACTATCCTCAGCCAAGGCATCTATATTTGGCGTGTATGCATTGATATCACCGTAACATCCCAATGTGGTCCTTAGATCGTCGACAATAATCAATAAGAAATTCGGACGTGTCGCAGCGATAGGTATCAGCATAATTACGATTAGATTGAAGCAAGTCAACATCTTGCGGGATTAATTTATAATGCAGCTTAGATAAAAAATGCATTAACATTGTAATTCTGTCTTTCGGATTTTAAAATCACATTCGACAAACATTTTCATATTTTCGAGTGTGAATGTTTACACACGGATCAATTTAAATCCACTTTAGTCGAAATCGTTTCTAGAGTCCAAACCATTAGCTTCAAAATCGAAAAAAATCATTATTTCAATAAATATATCCATACATCTTGATCGAAAGATTATAATGGATGAATCAAATAAAAATATAATGAAAAAATGATAAAGAAAGAAAGAAAAAGAAAGGAAGAAAATAAAATAAACAAAAAGATGTTCTAGATATATTTATGTATATATTTTATATATACATACATTATATACAGGATGTTTCTAAAATAGCTATTTTGATGAAATAAGAGGTATTTAAAAAATTATTATATACACTGATTATATATATCCATTGTTGTACACTGCTTTAACACCCTGTATATAAGATATAAGCACAGCTATATATTTTTATTAGAAATATTTATTATATAAATTCTCGAATTATAAACTCTCTTTCTTTCTTTTTTTCTTTGTATGTACGATGGAAACTACGGTAAAATCTCGAAAAGTAAATTCTTATTCACGATTGATTATGACCGATGATTGGATATTTTACGGCTCGAGCATGCGCTGATATTATTTTTGTCATTAAGAGTAGAAGAAGAAAAATCGGTCCTAATATAAACATACATATACATTCATGAAAAAAAGGAGGAGGAATCGTCATGTATAATAAAAAAAAAATCTGAATTATATCCAGTCATATATCCCTCCCTCCCCCAGCCTTCCCCAAACGATCGTGAACGAAAGGCGCTCGTGTCTCGAGCCGATCGCGACCGATAGTGTCTCTCCGCTCCTCTCCGCGCCCGACTTCCCCTGCCACGGAATCAGCTGATTATTGTTTTCGTTCTTCCGACACACGAAGCAGTAGAGGTAGTCTAGTGGCGCGGCGCGACGTCGGCGCATGGTACGTATATATATATATATATATGCACACGTATGTATTGTACATATATATAGAAATATATACATATATATAGAAATATATACATATATATATATACTAACACTTTAACGTAACCAGTGGCGAGTCCGCGCTCGCGAATTTCGCCCGCTTCGCTTCGCGAGAAACCTCCGCTGCTCCTCCGTGTGGAAGGGCGGGCGGAGCGCGTCTTCGACGGATAGATCGTGTGTGTCGCCGTCGTATTAATAGTCTGTGTCTTTAATAGCTGACGGAAATTGGCTGGTCTGAGAAGCTGAACGCGCAGTGCGAACCTCGCGTTTTGTCCACCCAAGGAGAGAAAAAAGAATCGCCCGAAGAGATTGACGTTTCTCGCGCGCGCGGAGTGACATCATCAGCCACTGTCGTCCGCTGGGTTGTCAGTCGCTCGCGGAATGACGCAGTAGACGGACGACAGCAGTGCGCGCAGAGTGCAGTGGCGGGCTCTCTTTCTTTCTCTTTCTTTCTCTCCCCCCCTCTCTCTCTCTCTCTCTCTCTCTCCTCACGCACGATGAGAAAATACGGTGAAGTCTCGCGGTGAAGTAAGTTCTCGTTCATGACGATCGATTACGACCGAGCGATCGGGTCCTAGCATGACCCCGAGCACGCGCCGATAATAACGACAAGCGAGATACTCTCCCTTTGTCTCTCTGTCGATAAGTTTTTTTTTCCCCGGGGAAGATGCGTCTCCTCACTTTTTTCCCTTCCCCGTCATAATATGCGCGAAATCGAACACGGTGGAACCTCTCCGCGCGCGCTCGCGTCGCTTTTTTTAACGCGGTTGCGTAAACGGTTCGTCGTGTATATATGTCAAATTGAAGTACGCGTCGTTCATTCCTAGCCCGTGCGTTTGTTGTCGCCCTCTTTTTTTTCTCCGATTTTATCCTCTATCCACATTGTTTATAAAAGCGATATATTCGAAACGGTTTGCCCGTCCCCGTCGCCTCTATCCTCTCTTCCTCTAACGTTCATGACTTTCCCGTCGATTGTCCCTGAGCGCGTATTCCGCGCACAGCTGTGTGCTCGCGTTGTGCAACAACACGCATCCCTCCATCTCTCTCCCTCCTTACAACGACGGCTGGCAAAATAGACTACCCCTCCCTTCTCCTCCCTCGCTCCCTCGCCCCCGTCTTCCGTCCCCGTCCCCGTCCCGCGTCCATTCCCACCGACTAGCCAATGCACTTTCCCACTTTTCGTGCGCGTTGAATAATGCACCGCGTGACGACGACGACGCTCCGTGGAGTTTCGTCGTCGGTGACGACGACAACGAGGACGACGACGACGACGAGGACGAGGACTGTGCTGGTGATTACACGACAACGACGACGACGACGAATAATAATGCCGAGTCGCGACGAGCAGTAACGTCCACGACTCGCCAAAGTCGAACAGCTCCGAGTGGTAGTGGTGGCGGTGGTGGTGGTGGTGGTGATGATGGTGGTGGTGGTGTAGTACATACCTTGAACCGAGGGTTCTTTGTCCTCGTCCGCTCGAGAATTATGCGAAACGGCACTGACTTGGTATTCGTATCGCGCGTTCGTTTCTTTGTTTGTCCGTCGCGTAAAAAGAAATTAGTTTCCCTCCCTTCCTCAGTATTTTTTTAGTTTTTATTTTTTTTTCCCCCCTTATGACGTTTCCGGAGTCCGATCGCTCGTCGTTTACGTAGAGACACGTTAGCAAGGGCACGCAAGTGTGTCTTTCCTTTGTCTCTCTCCATTCTCTGTTCGCGTTTCTATGCCTTGTCGATATTGTAAACGTCGTAATTGCTATGTCAAACTTCTTTCGTACAGTTTGCAAATTCCTGTGATAGTTATTTATATTTTTTATGACATGCGCCTTGGATATAATTGATATAAAACGCAAGATTTAATTAGATATACAATCACTTTTTATAAACAATTCTCTCTAACATAATTTGTTATGGATAAATTTTTTAAAGCAAAATAAAATATAAAGTGTGTACTCTGTTACTAAATTTATTATAAATTAAATTCTCTTATGATATTCTTATGATAAATACTTGAAAATTTTAAATAACATATATATTGCTTGTTAAATCTGACTATAATTGTTTTCAAAATATTAAATATATATAAAAAGTTATTCTCATTTTAAAATATTTACAATTTCTTCAAATTAAAGAGCTATATTATTTTTAATTTGACAGATATTATATCTTTCTCTCAGTTTATTTAGAATGTATTAGAAACTAATATATTTTATTTATCAATATCATGATTGTCTTATTTTTACAGGTAGGTAAAATTAATTTGGAATAAAAAATGTCTGCGGAATCACCAAGACGAGGTGCGCATAAAGGAGCTCAAATTGTTTCACCTCAACCTATAGTTGATCGATCGATTATTGATAGCGTTGCTGGAATTATCAATGATATAGTACCACAGGTATATCCATTAATTACATAAAATTTTTTAGATATTGTACAATTTATATTTAAATGTCTTGTATTATTTTTCTTGAATTGTTTATATAGGGATATGCCGGAGCATCCAACTCTGATAATAAGGAAACCATATCATGGGCACGATTTGAATATGCGGATATAAATGACCCCGCTTTATATCCCGATTACAATGAAGGGTCCAGTACACCACCATTATTATTGGTGCTAGGATATACAGTTGGTGTACAGGTGAATAATTTATTTCAATTTAAAATTTACTTTGCAGTTTCTTAAATATTTTACGTGTTCAATGTTGTTTGTTTTTATTTTAATCTATATGTATTTAATGCCATGTATTATTTATGATAATCACTGAATTATAAATATCATCAGGTATGGCTGATAGCAGCGACGGGAGAGGCAACGGAAGTTCTATCATGGCGACAAGGCGTGATTCGTACCCTTCGAATTCTACCAAATCCAAAGACTGATGACGAACACGTCGACGAATTCGAAGCGAAACGGCCGATGGTAGCGGTCTGCTCCGAGCCGGATTCGACTCTTCCGGGACCAAAATTTTGCGATGTCAACTTCATCTCCTTGAAGACTGGCGAACCGGTGCATAGTGTCGGATTTAAGAATCCTGTTTGCGACGTGTTGGCAAACAAGCGGTCTGTGGTCGTAACGTTATTAGAAAAAATTGCAGTCTTCGATGCCAGAACATTGCAAAATAATATAACAATCACTACCTGCTACGCCAGCCCTGGCCCAAATCCAAATCCTGTCGCTTTAGGAACACGGTGGCTCGCTTATAGGTACGGAAATTTTATTCTACGCACATTAACGTAATAGGACGTCTATTTCCTGAAAAATTTGAAATTTTCAAGAATTTATTTTGCATCTGAAAAATTAGAAAATTCTCATGAAATATTATTAGGATTTAAGAAATTTTTTGATATTTTCTATGATAATTTTGCTCTTATAATAGTCAGTAAACTAAACAAATTATGTATTTAAAATATATTATAAATATATATCTATTTTTATATTATAAATATATAAATATTCTTTTTACCTGAAATTTTAAATAAAAATACTTGGAAGATTGATAAATTTTCAGGGAACTTTTTTTACAAGATTTGAGTGGACACCTTGTTAATAATTACCTTTGATGATGTTTGCAGTGAGAAAAGATTAATACCCTCAAGAAGAAGCAGTGGCGGTTGCGAGGGAGAGGGTGTACAGAGTTACACAGCGACGGTTTTATATGCAGCAAAATCACTGGGTAAAGGTCTTCGCGGGTTAGGAGAAACCGTTGCTTCGAGTCTGACTGGAAATTCAGTATCACCGATGACTATAAATAATGCGGGCAACGACGTATCGCAACCGGGCGTTGTCACGATATTGGATCTTCAGATCGCGAGAGATGAAAAAGAGTTGGACGATACAAATGCGGAGGCTGTAATTGCTCATTTTACCGCCCATAGCGACGCGATCGTCGCAATGACTTTCGATTTGACCGGCGCGTTATTAATGACAGCCGACAAAAGAGGACACGACTTTCATGTATTCAGGATTCAGCCACATCCTGGTGGGCCGACATTAGCAGCAGTGCATCATTTATATATTTTACATCGTGGTGATACCACTGCAAAAGTACAAGTACGTTTCTATCATTTTGTTGCTTACAAGTTAATTGCATGTCTTGTCTAAATATTATTAATATGTATATTTCAGCAGTATCTTATAATTTATAAATAGTGAAAAAGTCCAATTAAGCTTTGCAAATATTTTTTGTATCTAAACACTATATTGTGATTTTTTCAATTTCATTAATGTAACAACTTTACATTTTTTTCCAAACAAAAATAAATAATTATTATTTTAAAATATTTTAAAAGTTTAAATATTATAACAAAAATTTTTTAATATTATTTTCTTTTTATTTTATTTTTTTATTGAGAGTGATGTTTTCACCATTTATATATATATAAAAATAATGCTCTTCAACGAACGCTTCTTCAAGTTTAGTTATACAAAAGTATTTACCATTTCTATGTTTGTTGTGTCAGGATATGATATTCTCGAGCGACGCACGCTGGGCTGCAGTTTCAACTGTGAGAGGCACCACGCACGTTTTTCCTGTTGCGCCTTACGGAGGTCCTGTTGGTGTTAGGACGCATTCCACGCCTCACGTTGTCAACAGGCTATCAAGATTCCACAAGAGTGCGGGTTTGACAGACGACGGTACCAGATCCCATTCTCCCGTGTCTCATACAGAGTTACCCTTGTCCGTATATCCGTATTCGAATCCGAGACTTCCACCGTATCCTCATCCGACGGTATTGCATCCTCTATCGCAGATTCGACAGCCATCTTCTTTAAATCAGGTCAACAACTCGTCGCAGCCGAGGTAACTATCAGTTTTCCTCAGAGAACTAATTTTTTCCACAGAACTAAAGTTTACTGAGAACAATAAACTATAATAATAAAAATATAATTAAAATATTATTGTATATTTTATTAGTAGACCGCAGCAAAGACAACGGCTACATTCTGACGATAGCGGGACTCTACCATTAAAAATTTGTGCGTGTTTCGCTCCACCGAGAGCTTGGATATATGCGCAGAGGGAGTCCAGCAGCAAAGTTGTCAAGAGAGCAGTCGATTCTCTGTTCATCATGGCATGCCATGGAAATATGATACAGTATGACTTGGAACCTAAACCAGTTGCTGGTACGTTATAGAAAATATACTTTATTGCATATTCTGAAAAAAAATTATAATTTATTCTTTTTTCTCCTTCTGTTATATAACACTTACTTGTTTTAGGAGTGCCAAAGGAAAAAGTCTGTGATGATACCATGATCGAATTGGATGTTGAAGCGAAGGGCCAGTGGCCGCTTTGCAGGGTTCCCAATTCTTCAGAACTCGTACCACCGTTGCCTCTGTCTAATCTGTTACTCAGTGTCACGTTTGCACCAAAGAACAACCAAGAACTTGACACGGCCGAGGACCGTTGGTTGAGTCAAGTAGAAATCGTCACGCATGCTGGACCGCACAGGCGGCTATGGATGGGACCGCAGTTCGTTTTTAAAACTTATAACGCACCTAGCGGGTTGGTTTTCTGTAAATGTTACCGTTAGTCGCGATTTTTTCCAATTTAACAAAGATTAATTCTTAGTGTTGCTGTTAATTTGGTCGAAGCGGAAGCGGTAGAGATTGGAATCACCGGATCGCGTCCAGCGAGATCGAAACCCGTTAATATGCCTCATGCAGCGTCCAGACCGTTGATGCCGGTCGTCATCGACGGATCAGGAAGTGAGTGTCGTAATCGTCGATACTATTGCAAAAATTGCACCAATCGCGTGCTTTACAATAAGAAAACAAAGGTTTATTTAAACAAAGAAAAAATCCATTATCTATAAGGAAATAAAATTTATTATTAAATTTTGCATACAGGTAGTTACGAGCAATCGCCGAGATTCATGGAGACTTATGGTGATCCTTTAGACAGCGAAAACATAGCTGTTGGTAGCTGCGAGAGTCAGCTGAGAGAGGATCTCGCCGAAGCTATGCTCGAGATATCCATTGCGTCTCATCGTGCCCCAGGTAAGTGGACGATTACGCAATTATGAAGTTTTATGTTTTAGTGAAAAGCACCAAGTTTACGAATGAATGCAGGTCTACTTCGTTAGTCGCAGTATCATCGATGTATTTTTCGAAGCGACTAAATCAATATATACATATATATTCCGTGCAATTTGTACAAGTATTTGCATTTGTTGAATATATATTTTGTGTATATAATTTAATTTGCGCTACAATTTTTTGTTTTCTGATAACGAGGATCATTTTTTATTTTTAACATATAGTCGTGATAGTTGTGGAACAAGATATTTTGGCAAAGTATTTTATTATTTTTATCTTTATGGTTTTTTTCTATAGTTTACCTGCATTCTACATTATCAGACTGTATGTATATTCATATATATATATATTTGTTCTTATGTTTGGTGATTGTAATAATATATTTTCTCTACATTCTACATCAAACAAATATATAATTTTTAGCATTGTAAATATAATTTTTTAAAATTTGATATACAAGGTGTTTTACATAAAGTATTAGATGTTTCCTCCGAAATTTGATGATTCGTACAAAAGATTTTAGACAAAATTTACAGGAAGGACTTTGGAAAGAAAAAAGTCGATAATCTTGAATTTTGTGTTTGAGCTAAGATAATTTTTCAAGCTCAACCTAGTTTTTTTTAATGAAATTATTTTAATTTTTTGTACAATTGGAATCCTCGCAATATTTAGTGTAAAGAGTTATAAAGATAAAATGGTCAAAAGTTAAGTAAATTTACGAGATAATTTACATAAAATTATGTCAAATTAAAATATCTCGTAAACTATTCAATTTTTGACCATCTTACTATTATAACTATTTATAATATTACTATTATAATATTGTGATCTCAAATTGTATAAAAAATTTAGTATGGTTTTATTTTAAAAAACTAGATTGGCTTTTACATGACTTTGAAAAATTAGCTTAATTATAAAATTCAAATCAACTTTTTCTCTCTCAAAATCTTATAAGTTTTATCTGAAATATTTTGTTGCATGACATCAAGTTTTGAAAAAAAAAAACTTGTAGCACTTTATGTAAAATACACTCTATACATATATGTAATGTGCAGTATTTTTAAATATTTCATGTGCATTTGGATTCGAGCTCGCAAAGTTTGCGGGATTATTCGCGTGAAATTTAACAATATATTTGACACGTAATTTTTGACGTGATTTCAACTTGCTCTTTATGAAAAATATCAAGAAACAAATAAATAAGTTTCTCGAAAGAGATAATTATACTTGCCGATGTTTTACTATGACATTATGTCACACGGCACATATTGCGAAATCTTAAACAATCCTAGCTGAAGAAATTAAGCCAATTTTTCCTTTTTCTCTATAATATATTTCTTGTACATACGTTTAACAAAGGATGAAATCAACAACTAGCGTTGTAAGTTTGCGTGGATACAGAACTGGCCAGAGGCAGGTATCTTCATTTTTGTCCCTGTAACTGTATTATATCTGATATCTGAGCACTAACAGCAATATATTTTGTTGTCATTGAAGTCTGCTCTTTATATCAAGAAAAAAAAAAGAATTATTCAATAAAAACAATTGTGTACTGTCTTGTGTACTAACCATGTAGATCCATCACATTTTGCTCGAGCTTTTAGCTTTGTGTACATTTTAGAAAGAGAGAAAGAGAGAGAGAGAGAAAGAGAGAGAGAGAGAGACTGTTTTGCAATTACAAATATGTAACGGATGTGTTTCTCTTCTTAAGTTTGTCTTGACTTTATTGATACGTCGTGGAATATGCAAATGCGATAAAAAAAAAGATTAGACGATTAGCTCTTATCCAGTCTTATCTTATTGGGATGCTCGAGATTTTATGATTATTATGTCAAACATCGACTCTTGTAGTTCATCTCATTCGCATCACATTTTTTCTTCGATCGCATCTCGATGATTTGTCGTGGTTTTTTTTATTGACGTGACGTAATGGCATAATCCTGAGCGAGCATGCGAGCAAGCTAATTATCTCTGTATTAAAAGGGAGATAAAAAGAAAAGAGAAACTTAAGAGAGAAAGAGAGAGAGAAAGGCACACGCGTGAGCAACGACTCGTAATATTGATACCTGCCAACGGCTTTTTCTGTTACTAGGGAGGCGTACGGTAATTGAGAGGGTGGGTCAGCCGGTAACTAAAGTCGTCAACCCTCACACCGGCACCGTGATTACCGTGTCGGCCGACGAGGATGAGGACTCTGTTAGCTCCGTTCAGGAATACGATTCCGCTCCGGAAGAGATCCACGCACCTAGAAGCGTGTGCGCCGAGGAGGGGCCGGCCTCGCTCGGCGCGGCGGACCACCTCCCGGACGTGCCGGAGTGCCGGGCGCTGAGTTGCGAGCACACCGAGATCTGCGCGGAGATGCGCCCGGCCAGCGAACCGACGACGATCGACAGCGTGCCCGACGAGAACATACGCGAGTTGCAGGAACGTCGCGCCCTGTGCGCGGAGATGGCGACGACGACGACGTCGACGTCGATCGATTACGAGAGAGAAGGGGCATTCCGCGACGTACCTACGAGTCTCAGTCTATGCGCTGAACCGGGCGAGATTCCGAGCAGTCCGATGACGCAGGCGAAAGAGACCGCTTTGTGGTGCGGCAAGACGGCCGACAGATCTGTCGTTGACAAGCGCGCCGAAGATTATCATGAGAGACACCTCGCCAAAGCTAAATATGTCGTCAGTTACGACGACGACAGCGTCACGCTGATGGAGAACAAAACGATGAGAGGCGAAAGGAATATCGAGATGCAGTCAAACGCGGACGAGAGAGCTAAGAGAACACTCGCGAGAATCATCGAAGACGAAAGAACTTCGGGCTTCGAAGCTACTGCGCAGAAGCGTCCGGTTGAAACGTCGTGGATGATGCGTGCGAAGAAATATATCGTTCAAGAGAATGAGGATAATGTCGTCGTGGAGGATGCGCGATGCGCGGATCCGACGACGGGTGTTTCCACGAAAAAAGATGAAAGCGAGATTCACAAGAAGAAAGTCGGAAGTGGGAAAGATGTTTATAAGATGTTTGCGAGAGAGAAACATGGAGAAGCAATGCATAAAAACGGCAGATTTAAAAGTCGCGCTTCGCGAGACTCTTTCGACGAGGATCGAGTAACGTTAGAGAACAAAGAAATTAAATGCTCGAAAGCAGAATCCTCTGTTGGCGTGGAGCCTGTGCCGACGAAATCGACCGCTGATATAATTACAAAGGAAGAGAATCTCGCTAAACTCGCTCCGAAAGTAGGAAAAACGGGACTGCTACCTGATGTTGATGACGAATTACCACCGTTGGATCCCCCGCCGCTGGATGACTTTAGCTCCATTGAATATCACATAGTAGAGCAATATAAAGATGCGACGTCTACGGCCACTCAGTCTGATGACGACATAGAGCATATCCACGTGTCCGAGGTGACGCAGATGCGCGCGAGGCTCGACGCGGGCGATGACAAGTGTAGAGACGATACGTTCTTTGGCTCCACGGCCACGCAATCGTCTTCCCCGGTGGAACAGCGGAAGAGCAGTAAGAGTACAATCTCGGACGACGATCTGGAATATATACACAGTTCTGAATTCAGCGGTCTCGATTCCATGAGTTTAGGTGACGTCACCTACACGGCCAAGTCCGCGACAAAAACGAATAATGAAAGAAGCTCACGTAGAAGGCACAGCAAGCATGCTTTGTCGTCCGATGACGATCTAGAACATGTCCAGCTCTCCGAGATTTGCGAGCTGGAACTTGACGCGGTGTCGAGTTACTCTTTGCAAGAGATGGAGCAGCAAGAAACAAAATCCAGATTGAGCAAGAAACGAAAAGATATCATGGTGATTGAGAAGAGTGAAACGGAGACCGCGGAAGTCACCGTGATATACAATCCGTTGGAGGAGATCTGGCTGAAATCGGAAGAGATGACCGACAAGTACGGCCCCGTCGATCATCTAAAGGACAAATCGGAAGGAACGAGTCCGACGAGAAAGGCAAAAAATTGCATTTCGAAAACAGCAGCGAATTCCTCGATGTTATCCGGCAAGCGGGCTTCTCAGGCCGTTGGTAGCGATATCGTCGAGATTATCGACATTGATGCGATGCAGAGGGCCGACACGGACGCTGATTTGATGCCGGAGTGTAAAATTTTACCTGCCGCTACCGGAACGCGCGTTAAAAAATCTCGCAAGAGCAAGAAGTCGCAGGCGGACGGCCAGTTGCAGGAAAATAGCTCGACAGATCTCTCTTTTTCCTCTTCCGCCTCATCCTCCTCTTTTTCCGCTGCTCCACCTTCATTCCGTTCCTCTAGAGTGAAACTGACAGATCTGCTACAGGCCGTGCAGGACGAATCGTTCGTAGACTTTTCCAAGGGCCTTCAGGAACAGAAATCTCAAGCTCCTCCCTCGTCAGAGATATCGTGGAGCTCTGTCGTTAAGAAAAACATCTCTTCCTTATCAGATTCGCAAGAGGTCTATAAAGAAACAGATCTCGAGCCGTTGATAGAAGTGGAGGAGAAAGTGGAGGCCGGCGAGCATGCGAGAAAGCTCAAGAAAATTTCGGAATTTTGTGATGATCGTCCGTTCCTCGAATCCGAGGCATGCAAACACGAGAATACACGACGACGAGGCTTTAATATTGAGGAGAAGGAAAAGGAGAACCTTTTTGACGAAAAGGATAATGTTGACGAAACGACGACGATGACAACGACAATGCAAGAGACTCTTCTCGTAGATCTTCCCACACCAGTAATAGACGAAGAACCTCGTACGGACCGGGATCTTGCGGGTGTCACGATCGCTATGGCACGAGCCAAGATGTCACATCAGGACAGGGAGGATAACAAAGAACAATCTCTTCCGGCCCCAGAAGTACGATCATCCGTCGTCGACAAGACACGTCGAGGTAACGTGCCAGCCGAGAGGAAAGAATCGCAAAGAGAATCTTCTTTGCAGCTTCAGCCGATGCTTCGGCAACAGGTGGCAGAAGAGGGCGGCGACTCCGAGTGGAGTGATCCGACTCCGGTTCTGCCTAAGCTGCCTTCCGAAGATCCGGGAGCCAATGCATGCCCGAAGCACGCCGAGAAGCGAAGCGAAGCGGAGAGCTCGACCGCCGCCAAGAAAACGAGCAACAGATCCAAGAGGAAAAAGCGCAGATGAGTAGAGGATTGCTGCATGGACGTGCCTAGAGCCAGCCTTGCCCTCTACATACTCCTGATGCAAGTAGCGGGAGTAGATTAATACGTTCCCGCGTATCTGGGGTGGGGGTAGATGGAGCAAGGGAGAATTGTCAGAGTTCGAACTGTGATTGTGCGTTGACCTCGCAAGAGTCAACCTTGCATCGACATGTGTTTCGCTACAATAACGACGGGCCACCTTCTTCTCTCCGAATTTACTTTCAAGGAATAAACCGCCGAGTTGATTTTTAACAATATTTTCTTGCCAATTAGGGATTCCGAAATAATTTCAAACGACTGCGACAACTGAATCGCCAGAAAATTTGTAAGAGAGAAAAATTGAAAGCGTGTTGTTATATATTATTTCTATCATTTAAAAAGGCACGTTCGTGACAGATTTGGCCCTATCTCTAATCGGAGAGATAAGATTGAAAAAAATACCGTCTTCAATTAGTAATCATTATCCCTCGCAAGAATACGTACGAACAAAAATGTTCGAGCAATGTGGCGGGCAAGGTTGTGTTCTAGCGAATGTTAAAATATTACTAGAACGCTTCTCGACGTTAGTTCTAATGGGGTATAGAACTAACAAGAGAAAGAAAGGTAGCTCTTAGAACAGGATCCTTTATTGCGACTATTTGGCAACTCCCATGTAGCAATTTCGATTTGACTGCCTTAAAGCATAAAAAAAAAGAAAAAGATAAAAGGTGATACGTTTGGATTCAATGTGGTACACGAAACGACAAATGTGTATATCTTATATCTTGTTGTCCACTATCGGTAATTTGATCGTTTATTGTAACAAACGATCGACCATTAGGTGTTCATTTGCAAGGATTAATCTTCTAGCTAGCCAAGTTAACGACCATTGTTCAGTGCGATAGGCCATATTTCTTCGTTGTAGTACAAAATATCTCGTTAAATTTCATTCGCTTTTCACGTTTACTGCCGTGAAAGGTTGATTGAACTTTCGATCGAATGACGTAGCGACAGTATTGGTTTCGCTAAATCACTTTGTTCATTCAGGACGAATCCGAGACAGTAACTTTGCTTCTTCAGCTGTATATACATATATTATTTGCGCATCTTTGCATCTATTTATTTTTGAGGGACGATATTTTTTGAGAAGACTCCTTTTAGCATTGATTATATTTGCGTACGTTACGCAGATGAGAGAATTCTGTGACGATTTGTCGACGAAATAATAATAATAATGATAATGATAGTAGGAAATGGATGGTAGAAAATCGTTGTAATTTGTGAATACTCGCAATTTTGCATCACCAAGCGATTCCTCGATGTGCGCTCATCTCTGTATGCATGAGGAAATCATATTTGCATGAATTTTGCATAATCTTGTATAATCTTGGAACCTTTTTCACGTGTCCTCTTCACAAAGACAGCGTTCTATCGTAGTATTTGTTACATAGATCGCACATAAAGAGGTTGTATACTGTTAGATTATTTGTCGTTGCGACTGCGTGTACTGTCCAGAGTTGAGAAAACGTGATATTCCGGGCATTCAATTTTCGCGATTCTTTTTTTTCTTTTGTAATCGGAATTAATTGTTACTGATTCAATTTTTCCAACCCCGTTTTTTTTTTTTTTTTTTTTTTTTTTTGCAATTGATTTTTTTTTTCTAAATTTTAGAACCGGAGCTAATTGAATATCAAATATAAAATATGCTGGTCAAGAAATTTTCTTGATACCTTTCTTCTAAATAATATATGTAGAACATTTCAATTTATACAGGGTTTCCTAACATGAAAAAAATATTCATATCCTAGTAAATACTGTTACTTATTAGATAGATATTTATTTCTTTCTTTCTTGTCTTTCAGTTTTATACATCTTATATCTGAAATTTTAAATCTATAATTTATTTTATTTTTATTTTATTATTTGTTACATATATAAGTGTGGGAAACTACAATTAATTGGGAACTTACCGATAGCCTATGCAATATTATCTGTAATATTCAAAGTTTTGTTGTACTTATGTATATAACATTAATATAATATAATAACGGCGTTTACTGGGCGTGTTAGGAAATAATCTATAAATTTAGACTTAATATTAGTGATAACAATCAAACTAAATCTTGTTTTTTTTTTAAATTTTATTTTCTTCCCCTTTTAAATTATATTTTTGTGTATTTTTTAAATTTAATTAGTTGATCTTGTAAAAAATGTAGTATTTTCTCCCCTCTGTTAACTTATATTACATTAGTTCAATTTATAATTTATATATTTATTATTAATTTATATAATTTTTGTATATAGCATATATTGTGCATGAATAATTTTTTTATGTAATTATATACGGGAATATAGAAAATTATATAGTGAGATTTGATGCAATTATATTGTTACATTGGCAATGTCAATATTTTGATCTCACAATAAAATAATATTTTCGCAAAAATGCCATTTAATTATAAAGAAAGATTCGTAATAATTCTAATCATGAGCAAACTCGCATTTTCAAAAATAAATAATTTTGACCTTAATCTCAATAGCTCAAGTTATACATCTATACATATATTCTCGTGGTATGTTATTAAAATTAGCAAACATTATTCATGACAATATAAAGTCATTTAATTATTTTTATCCTGCATTGAACAATTTTAAATGTATCAAAATTGTGACTTTGAAGTACATTAGGATGAATTCATCATAAGACAAATTGAGAGATTTTCTATTAGTGAAGAAGTGTATAAGTAAAAGATATTACGAGTATTCTATATGTCCTGAAAAAAATACTGACTAAATTAACTAAAGATAACTATAGTTTATATCTGACAGTGAAGACAGGGAAGAATAAAGTAAAACTCACACGGTCGTCACTTTTCATGTAATTTGCTCCATTTTTTTCTTTTGCAATTAATATTTATAATTTTTTCTAATTCTTCTTTAATTTTCCTTGTTTTTTTATTATATTTTTTAAACGTTAAAATGGCCTATGCATACGTATGCTTAGCCTGTACAAATTTAACTTTTGAAATGCGCGAGACGGGAAATGAGAAGGAAAATAAAAGGAAGCTTACAAAACGTGTTCATCGTGTTTCTGATGACGTATAAAACAATGTTTGTGTAGGTAAAATAATTGCGTTTCTTATATTATAATTAGCGATAAAAAGGAAAAAAGAAATAGATATCGTGTGTTTGAAAATGTATCGAATAAGAAAATACTCGATAGCAGAGGCATCATTACGTTTTTGCCAAAGCCTGGTCATCAGTTAATGATCGCAGAGGAGAGAAGAAGGGAGGGGTAGATTTTCACAATTATCAATGTACTTGTACAATATTTTATTAGCGATGAAACATATATAAAATTATGCTTTAAGTCACGTTAAAATTTTTTTTACTAAAAATATTCTATCTATGGATTTTGAGATATGGAATTTCATATCTAAACTTTAGTATTTAGAGACTTGATCAGTATCGTAGCCACCATATGATCGTAATGACGCCCCTGCTCTATAACTTCAGCGATTCTCGTCGATTACGATCGCTGTACAGTGTAAAAAAAATTAGAGGGAAAGATTCGAGGGAAAAAAACGTATCGTTGAGACGTATCTTTTTTTTTATTGTCTCAATATCTGTTTTAGTCAAGAATGAAAAGAATATAAAGGATGAACTATACAAATCGCAAAAATATTTTATTATTATTTAATTTCTGTTATTTATTTACCATTATTATTTTATTATTTATTTTTTTTGCAAACTTTCCTGTTACAAGTATTATTATTTGCGTAATTTTTAATTATCCCGTTATATCGCGACAGAATAATAATTTATCAAGTATTATATCGTATATATTGTGAACTTCTCCGAGAATTAAATTGTCAAAATAGAAAGAGTTTATACAGTTCATTCACATATGGTATATTCTTCGCACCGTCTCTAAATTTCACGTGAAATAATTCAAACTGTGATGTCCCTCAATTGTTAGTGATCTCGATCTATATAAACAGCATTATTAGATATTTTATGCGTACGTACAGCTTGATGCGTATAATACATTAATTTAATTACGAAAGTCGTCTCGTTCGATCTTCGTCGCGATTACTTTATATCGTTACATGCAGGCATGTATCACAAAGGAAATCTATAATTTATGACAAATTATTGCGTGAAATACGCGTTGGGAAGGATGAGTGCGATGTATTGTATGTATAAGTGTGGAGAGTATATATCGAATATAATCAACTACAAGTAATGTATTACGCTTTCCAAGAATGTCCGTTAATTACTCTTATTAGTGAATTGCGATATTCGATATAAAAGAACGAGAGGGAGAATCTGTCCCTCGCTCCATTGTTGCTACAGTATTCTGGGCAGTATTTAATGCGTTTTTTTTTTTTTGCGTTTACATTTTGTCGCAATGAAATTATTGTCGATAATTATCCAAATTACAAAACGCACTTTATACACAATCATACTCGGATCATCGATATACTAATATTTCGACCTCTATCGAGAAAGAGTGTCATATCTTTTTTTTTTTTCCTCAGAGCTAATATTTGTGTAGATATTACTTACTGTATAATGCTATATATATATATATATATATATATATATATATATATATATGTATATGTATGTATATATATATATATATATATGTATATGTATGTATGTATGTATACCTATTTATAGAATTGTTCGAGGAATATTTAGGCTACGTTGCATCGAGAGTCATTACCTGGATTAGCGGTTCAAATGCCTTTTCCTAGATTATGAAATCTTAGCTGAGAAATTTTATCCGAGATTAATGCTATTTATTGCGACATTGGTGCAACCGGGCCTAAAAGTATGAGAGATTAATCGACAGAAACATTTTGGCGCCGAATCTACATCTGTAAATTAAAGTGATTCTATTTTCTTTTTTTTTTCTGTGTGTAAATCGAATTACAATTTATCTAGTTATCTACCTGAATAGTTAAGAGCAATTATAATCAGTATTTCTGCGGCAGAGGTATTCTTTTATGAAAAGAAAAAGAAAAAGAAAAATGGCCGAAATGAAAAATGATACATCATTTATCGCGATACGTCAAATCGGCATTTTGCAATAAATCTTTTAAATACCGTTAGTTTCGATTTGTATGTACAATAGCGGCCCAAATGAGACAGTATTCATCGACATTATAGATTAATAAGACAATCTACATGAATTATATTAAACAAATAAGGAGAGATTAACATTTAGTAAAAATATATCATCGGTCTTGATCGTTCAAGAGAAATTGTCAAGCATTCTTGGAGATAATATAAACTGAATTATTTATATTTATTATTTTCTATTTATAAGTTATTTATATATTTATTTATTTTATTATACATATTATTTTTCATTATATATTTATTATATTATATATATTTGCATCAGCTTAGATTACCTATTTGCATCATTTTATTTAAAGATTCTATTCAAGATATAAATTACGAATTTCTTCAACTTATATATTAGTGAATATTATTATAGATAAAAAATATTGAATTTTATTTGTTAACTGAATGTTAAATATTTTTTTTCTTTTTATTAAAGAAATCTTAAGATCGATGAACATTCGGCCGTTACTGTATATCCTATATCGTTACATAGAAGGCAATAATCGCAAAAAAAAAAAATATTCAAAAAATGTATCATGCAATGACTGCCTTCGCCGATACGTAAATGTAAACACCGTTCATAACCGATAGATTAATTCAATTTCACTTTCATATCTATTCATACGACTTAAAACGTGCACGAGAGCTCTATTTCTCTGCGATAAGCTTTAGCTTGTAGAATTGTTTAGCGTAAAAGTTTAGTGCTTGGTGTAAAAGTTTTGTCAGTCTCGTTTCGTTAATCCTTTATCTCATTCTCGTAAATGATTCTGATAACTGCACAGTCGAAGCGGCTGTGAATGTAAAAATGTATTTGATGTTCGCTTGTGTCATGTTACAATGCCAAAGTCTGTGGAACACATCTGTTACAATTTAGCTTTAATTTATTTCAATTAAGTTTATGCGAGCAGCTTGTTTATTTTCTTCAACGTGCATTGAGAAAAAGAATAATTCAAACGAATAAATAAAAAAAAATGTGAGACAAAACATATTTTTGTGGATAATAAATAGTAAATTTTGTAAAAAAAAGAATGCGAAAATAAAAAACTTATCACACATTATCTATAATTTGTTCTATACATGATTTAAGCACGATATTTTCTCAGTGCATATTAATGATGTTCAGTATTATTTTCTTTATAAATCACTGTACAATTCTTAGACAAGTTTTATATTTTCGCGACCGATGAATGATGACTGACCTTCTTTGCGAACTGCAAAAATAATTTAAATTGTCGCACATGTAACACACATTACATTTTGCGAGAAAGAGTGTCGCAAGTCAAAACAACAAGTGTTTGGAAATGAAACCTTGCAAAATATTAAGCTTATATTTTATGATCACAATTTTATTCATCAAAACGATAAATATAGAAGTCTCTATATAATTTTTATATTTAAGGAACATATTTTGGAGCTTATTACACAATTCTTTCGATTTGTGACACTCTTTTTTTCCAAGAAATAAAGTTTCTGCGAATATGTTCTGGAAATATTTACAAAATACATAGAATAACTTGTCCACACACTAAATATAGGGAACACTCTCAGGTATGCACTTTTGGTGTTAATTCAAAATTGGAAATATCGAGTTTAGCCCGAAAGCTCGTGCAACTTACAACAAACAGATAGCAGCTAAAACATGTTAAATCGACGACATTTCTTCTCGTTTAGATTGAGCGATATTAAACTATATATGTATACATCGCTCAATATGATCTCAATTAATTAATTAATTAATTATCGAGAGAGAATTATTGTTCACGAGAACGAGAAAAAAGGAAGCGAACAAGTTGCAGATGCTGTTTTCTTCCACGGTGTAAAATCAATTGTGGCCGGAATGTATCGTAAAATGCACTAACGATATTACTAATTGTAATAACAAATGTACAAAAAAAACAAACAAACAAAAATTATGTCTGACGCACGCGAGACATTATGCGAGATATTAGTTCGCGGAAGAAATGCTTCTCCACGAGCGAACAATTGCTAATATGATACATAAGGAAAAAAAGACAAAAACGATAAAACGAAAATAAAAGTATACAGCCATACCGCATACGCATGCTATTTTTCTTGAAAAGTTTCTCGTCCTCTTAAAAAATTATGATTATTATATTAATAATATATTGCGTGGATTTCTTTGTGTATATATTATCACATTGTATATTTAGCGCTGATATCAACGCTTGAATTTGATCTTTTTGAAATATTTTTACAATTTGTGAACCTTTCTAAAATATAGATGACAAAATTATATAGATTTTATAATATAATATTATTATATAATAGATTGACGAAAAGTTTATGACGTCTATTATAATTATGTTACATTATTTTTTTATCAAATTTATAATATAATATAATATTTATGATATTAGTCCACAACTATATATATTATGTTCATATAATAAGAATTTCAATTGTCAATAAAACTTGACATTTGTTGTGAGACGTGCTCGAAATATTTTGATATTACATAATTGAAATATTAAAATCAAGCAATCATATATTCAGCGCTGAATATATACACAAGTACAAATCACAAAGGATCTTTTCTAATTTAAACAATTTGAAGCATCTATTGACATATATATATATATATGTCATCGGTCTCAAGGAAAAATTTACTAACATTCAGTAAACGACAAGATGAGATAACTTGAAAACTCGAAACTATAAATAAAAATTCAATTTTTGAATATTGATTTACTTATTTCTTCCTTTTTCCTTTAATCAATTCACTTATATCTCAATTGCTTTATCTTTATGTGAGATGATTATTAATTCCTCCTATCTCCGTGGAGACTTTTAATATAAACTTCTAATATATACGATACTTTATCATTTTGCATTCTAAATAAATAATTTATTATTATTTTACAGAAATCGAGGTTAACCATTTTGTCCTTAAGACCAATGACAACAATCTGTTAATAAGATATAAGTTTCTTCGTAAACGTGTGAACTTTTGAGACAAATTTTATGCACGAGAAGAAACTGTCATTTCGTCCTTGATCATCATTGACTCGTTCTGTCTTTTTCAGGTGGCAGTCAATCGGTAGCCAGTTACGAGGATCTGAGTTCCAGCAGTTTCAGTTCCGCCAGCAGGGCGTCCCTGGACGCGAGGAGTTCGCCAACGCCGTCGTACGGGGCCGAGAACATGATGGTGTTCCCTGGCGACAGTAGCGGCTCCATTTGAGATTATTTGAGATGCGCGGCCATGCTACCAAAGTGGCTGCGCTGTCTCAGATAAAGAAAGAGCAAGACACTGAAGAAAGCAAGAAAAAGAAGAAGAAGACGAAGAAGAAGAGTCTTTGCTCTAAGACGGAAGGCTGTTTTGTTGTTGTGTAATGTGCGATCGGCTCTTTCCAATCCGTCGATCACACACAAAACAGTTTTTTTTTATTTTTTTTTCTTTTCTTTTCTAAAGTTCCGTTGACATATTGACGCAGTGAGATAGACACAAACGTCAGTGGAGCTCTGAATGAACAATGAGGGATGTCAATGACCAGAAAGTGTTATCGAAAGGAAGGTGTGCATGCTGATAAATCCAGCCGCGACTTTTCTACGAAGCATGTGCGATGCACAGATGCAATTCTTTGTTTTTTTTCCGCGCGATCTTTCCAAGAGAGTCACTCGCATTTTGCTATTTTTATCTCTTGTTTCCTCCATTAATCTCTTTGCTAATACTTTGTTTGTTCTTATACCATTGCGCGAACCACGACGTTTTCTTCTGGTACATATACAACTTTTTTACGGGGAGCCCTGCAACAGGGACGAAAGGAATGGAAGTGACTTTCATAAACTACACGTTGCGCATTCTGCGAGAAAAAAATAAGAAACATGCTCCACGAGAGCCGCGATAAAATTCCGTTTTTAAACATCTTTCTATCACATTATATATTAATAACTAAGAAACTATTTTACGGTAAAGTTACACTCTAATTATTAATCCTTATATTTTTATACTTTTGGTATTTCTCTCTCCGTGGACACACGTTATACATATGATGTACGTTGCCGAGGTAGTCTGCTCGTTCGTGATAATTGCATTTTGTACATCCTCCTCGTGTAATTTGTCGGTACGTAATATTCGCAACGTATCATTTAAATATATGATATTTTAATTATTTTCGTTGTTTTCCCTCTCTATTCGCGTTTTCTCATCGGCGTATCATTTCATCTAGCCTCCAAATGATGAGTTTACTCGATAAATGCAGTGCAATATTTAATTGCATATAATAAGCAGTAGCGTCATTTTAATGAAACAAAAAGGATTTGTTGATTTTATCAGTACAAAAGATAAAAAAATACGAATTTTTTTATTATCTCCGCATATCTAAAAAAAAATAAGTGCTGTACAAAAAACATTTTTTTCTTCAATTTCAATTCTAATTTATTTCAAATAAATGAATTTTAACTGGAGAAAATAAATGTAACGTGAATAAATGAATTAATTAAATAGATAAAGAGAAACAATTTTGGCACTTTTGGTGACTATTGGAATATATGAATAATAGACACATCGTCCGGAGACAGCTTTAATATGCAGCGTCGAAACAAATCAAATTTCTTCGAGTTCGTTCTTATCTCCTCACTCGTTCGTAAGCGACCAATTTATCTATCGTGCGATATTTTAGATCGAACAGAAAACTCTCGATGTTTCAAAGTGTCAGCAGCGGGATGAGACGTATGAACGAGATCGGTTTACCTATTAGATTATATCTATATTAGTATATATCTATAGATCTCGATAATATGCCGCGAGAAACGTGAGATACGCGACGTTAGCGTTCAGAGTATACCACGAAAACTTGGCAATCAGTGTATATATATATATATATATATATATATATATATATATATATATTTTGCTCTTGAAGAAATCATGTAGATCTCGTAGGATTGTTCCTGTGTTAGTAAAATTTAATTGAAATTTATTTGTGTTTTTATTTCATAGGGATATCAAATCTACGTGTGCGAATTGAATTGTGATTACTTCTGACCTCTCGCTTTCTCCTATCATTATTATTATTCGGAAAAGAAGAGAAGGTTTTTATGATCCATTAAGAAATTTATTGATCTGTTAACCTTAGTTTTTCCTCTCGTGTATGTAATCTCTTAGAAAATTTTCTTTTTTTGTTTACTTTCTTTTGAGGATCTTAATATAAGAAGTATTGGCTTTTAAATCTCGCAACTTTGTCGACATCAATAATATATGTTTATGGGAACAGTCCTGTTCGCCAGAAATTCGTTTTGAATTTGACGAACGCGACGATGAAAGCTCGACTTAAGTATATCAAAGATAAAAAGCAAAGTAGAGATAGACAGTTGACATCAAATTTATGTGGATGTACAGATGCAGAGGATAGAAACGTAAGCTGACTTTTCGAAACTTTTTAAACGTAAAAATTTGCCCGATTTTCGTGGGATGCCCGGCGATCCTTCTCTTTTTTAAGTGATAGATTAATGATTCATAAATAGCACGCGCGATCGGTGCCATTCGGGGACTCGAAGAAGCGGGAAAATAGCTTAGATTATATATACTAGTAGACATATATAATGCGTGTGGAATTTCCGTAGTATTACTCGTTTATACGTGTAAATGATGAATTTACTTGAACAACGAGTGAGCGACGATGTACGTCCCGCTTGTCATTCGCGATTTGTACAGTAAAATGTAATGATCGCTTATTGTTAGGAGATATTCTCATCCATATATTCGAAGCTCCAAGGCTTTGATGATCTAACTCTCTTTGTCCAAATTTTTCCCATCTACTCTATCTTTAACTTTCTATCTTCTATCACATGAATCTTCTAGCCTATCTTATTTTTATCTTCTTTCGCAATCGTTGCACTAATAATGCGAAAAAAATAATTTACCTTTATGCCTTCGACCTAGACGCTATTATTCTGTTTATTTTTTTTTTTATCGTGCTGATTAATTGATTTTTTCCAGCTTGTACTTTTCAGAGGAATCGTTTTTCTATCTTTTCTTCCGAGATAAATTAGTTAATTGTTAGAAAATATTTATAGGATGTACGAATGTAGAGGATGGAATAATTAATTTCATACTTTTAAATCATACTTTGGATAAAAAGTAGTAGATGCAGATATATTATATGGCGAGATGTATATGCGCGCGTGCCTGTGTTATCAGTCACTTAACTGAGAACAGCTTCTTAATCCCTGGATGCATAAATCGAAATCAAAGTTTATAAAAACCAAAAAATAAAAAAAAACTGAATTTACACGAGATTATATTGCCAAAGGATTCTTCTCTGAAAGATTATATCCAGAAGAAGAGTTTAATCTTGGAAATGGAAAAAAAAGTAAATACTTGAAGCTTTCTTCCTCCATCTCTCTTTATGCGTCCATGGATTAAATTGCATTCTACATTACTGCACCGAATCAAATGGATACGCGATGCGCGCCACACGTATATTTTTCTACCTCTTACGTTCCGACAGCGTCGCCGAGGAACCCACTGCTCGTTCTCCGCGACGAGATTAGGCAGGAGACGAATCCGCAGGCTCCGATGCGTAGTGCACAATTAGCACATATAGTGTCATGTTAAGAGTCTTATAAAAATTATTAACAATAATTTATGCATATATTGGGCGTCCATATTCCACAATATACTCTCGGGAGACGATTAATGGTTTTTGTTTCAAATTGGAAGATCCTCCATACCTATTCAGTCTTTCTCTTTACTGCGTTGTTATTATTACTTGCGCGATTTTTACACAATAGACAAATCAATTTTTTCTTTTCATATTGTAATGAGATGCATAGATACGTTTTTAAAAGGAAAAAAAAGAACAGATGGTGCAAATACAAGTATCTCCCAATATGAAAACAAGTTTGCAAGAATAATATTGTTTATCAATTTTTTTTCTTTGTTTAAAATTGACATAATTATTTACAGATATTTCACTATATTTCATGAAATGAAAGTCTGTACATAATTTGCATGAAATGAACGAGTGTGGATTTTGTCCTGTAGTAAAATGGCTCGTTATAATGTTTTTTTTTCGCAAAAAAAGAATAGGAAGTTATTAAATCAGAGACATATGTACAGGAGGAAATTGCATAATTGGGTCTCGAGAATCAATAATCCCTCAATGTTAACAAAGTGAACTGCGAATCGTCTTCATCGATTGACTATAGTATGATCTCTCACAATGTTTTAGAATCAATCCCGGTTTGCTGTTACGCTTTGAATAATAGCATTCGCGAATGTTGTATAGAGTTGAAGCGTATAGGCGGAATTTCTCCGGTTCCTTGTATATTTTACTTTTGTAACTGTGATTTTGCGGAATTAATTTCGTTTTTACACTATAAAGACGAATTATAAGCGCAAAAAGATTAGAAGGAATGCGGATAGAAGGAACGGAGAATTTCCGTCGCGATTGATCTCGGCTGCAATTGTCGGTTAATTGTCAATGCGCAGCGCAAACAACATTCAGCGAAATATTAGGTGCCTTTAGTATTTCCGATCAACAATGTAATTAATATAAAATAGAAGACAGTGTATGCTTGAATGAGCATAGATATATCGTACCGACTCGTTCTTAATCTAAGAAACAGCAAGTCGCAACCGGCGTCGCAAAGCGATGAAACAATCCCGTAATCGGTCTGTACAAGAATATTGTCATTTTTTTGGTGACGTGTCTTACAGTCGCTACAATTGCTACAGTAAGAAACAAATCATCGAAAATGCGTGAATTCTTCTGAATGTATGATAGATAAATAGAATGTTTATCCATGCTGGGAAAAATATTTCAACCCGAAACTCTTGTGACGAATTCTTTAATATTATATTTATTCTACAAAATTTTATCAAGGAGCCCAATTGTAGAACTATATAACATTGATTAAAGGACTTGGCGAATTAAGCTAAGTTTAAACTCTTTGATAAATTTTAAGTCGAATTTAATAGCAATTTAATTGTTATCGTATTCTAATTGATAAAGGTTTTAATCGCATTCTATTGCGTTGGGCATTCTATTTGATAGAAAGTTAATCTCTATTAAGCGATAATTATCATTAAAGCTGTGTTTTCTAACTTAAAAGCGCGCTTTATTAAAAATAGCTTTAATATTGAAAATTAGAAATAATCGCGCAAAACCTAGTGAATTTTTGCTGTGCAAAGGTCGATTGGAATTTCGTCGAAGAATACAGTAATTTTTAAGA
The DNA here is from genome assembly GCF_047496725.1 of Anoplolepis gracilipes. NCBI lineage: Eukaryota > Metazoa > Arthropoda > Insecta > Hymenoptera > Formicidae > Anoplolepis > Anoplolepis gracilipes. Next base: position 11,608,422 of record NC_132970.1, on the reverse strand, counting down.
AAATTACATATTACGAAACTGTCAAAGCGTTCGAATAATCGGTCTTGGGTGAATGATTGAAAACAAATTTTTTCCATAGACTGTGACTTCTCGAATTAACGATGTTGTCTAATTGATATATTATTGAGGTCATTTGGAAAAGATACACATATAGCGCAAAATATTTTTTTCCGCAAAATAATTTATTAGTTTGAAAAAAAAACATTTTAAATTTAAAATATCTCCACTTTTAGATGATAAAAATATTTTTAATGGATAAAAATATTAATTCAAAGAATATATATATTATTTTAATTATTATTTTCTTCTTCTAATTGAAAGTACAATTAGATACTACGTTAAAAATATAAAAAAATTTACTCTTGGAGATTTTTAAAAAAATCATTTTTATCTATATGTCCTTCTTTCACAGATAGCTTCAATTTCAATCTCGTATGAAAATATCTATAATAATATAAAGAAAAAAACAAGATGTTTATATTAATAACCGGTTAACGAATTTTAAAATTACTCATACTGAGTTCCTGTTTCCTGCATTTGTCGGGAAGATATAACTTTGTCATGAAAAATTGTTTTTTCGTGAAACACTTATTAAACGCTGACTAAAGCCAAGTTTGCATTTTTCATATTTTCTAATTGCGCTTCGATGCGATTTATATCAATGAGAAAGTAAGAGAGAGAGAGAGAGAGAGAGAGAGAGAGCGAGAGAGAGAGAGAGAGAGAAAAATATCACAAAAACATTCCACGAAATTAACTTTTATTAATTTAATCATTCTCAGCGCTATTTTAATTCCCGATCTAAGTCGTCATACAACTAATCCGATAAATCAATAAATAATAAGAAAATATACATATATATATATATATATATATATGTATATATATATGGAGATAGATCGCTAATTGTATTTCTGCCGACGTAGGCGCAGAGTACCTTTGTATCGTGAATTTTTGTCCTCTATCGCGCGAGACATTTGTAAATGTGATTTTCGTCAAGAGTAGATAAAAGATCGTGAGTAAAGTGCTGTGATTGATTAAACGCTGATCGAACGAACTGTAGAAGCAATTGGGACCTGAAAAGATGGCAATTGCTCTGCCACGATCAGCGTTTGGCGATGATAATTATGATGATGGTGATGATGCGATGATGATGATCAACACGACATTCTTTGTAAATTAGAGTACATTTGCGGCGATTTTCAATTCCGATGACTTGCGAAAAGCTCCGTAAAAACTTTTAAAGTTGCATTAATTAAATTCTGCAATTGATGATTATGAATTTATTTACGACGATGCGATCGATCAAGAATGATTCCGTCAAATCGAATCTCGAAGTGTAAATAGATAATAGTAATTTTTTTGTTTTTTTCCAGTTGAAATTTGTTTCTTACTTTTGGAAAACCTTACATATTTTTCTTCTCTCATACGGAACATTTTCTCAAGTCTCTTTAATGACTATAAAAATATTCGCGAGTCAGAAAGGATCAGGAATTCGCCGCTGTGAAGTAACGTGCACGTGTGCATGGAGAGAAAAAGAAACCAGATTGTGATGAGCGATTTTTGACGAGGTCTCGCGGTGGTGTCGATGCAACGCAGATAAGGATCCCGATTAAATTGGCAAAGAAAAAGTTGGAGAGAGATAAAAGAAGATGCAACTAATAATGCATTTTTGTATCTCTTTCGACAATGTCAAACAAGAGATATAAAAAGATATCATACATCTTACAAAATACGTGTAAAATCGCGGAGAATTCCGTGTACAATCAATTGTCTATAATAATTCAATATTAAGAACTTGACGAAATCAATTTAGATTTAATTTTGCCAATTTTGAGATTTTACAAACAAGTATAAATTTTATTTCAATATTTGTCTCTCTGTGAACACTCTGGATGATATATTATTGCATTCCAGGGTATTACATTTCGTTAATCGTTCAATGTAGCTTAGTGGGACAAAAGAGTTAAGATTCTTATCTATGACAGATGTTTGCATGCGTATGACACCGCGTATGACTTCGGCCTATAGCAGTTTTTCATATATTTTACTATATTACGTATTTTGTCAGGGCTAAGAGAGAACACAGCTATATACTAATAAATACAAAAAAAAAAATATGTATATCTTATACATATATACATAAATAGCGTGTAAGCGTAATAAACTTTATGTCACATGTATACAGCTCCGTGTTGACGGAGAATAGTGATTCTTAAATAAGACAGCGCTACGGGATTCCGTCAAGTCGCATCGGTCCTATCGAATCGCGACGGGATCTCGAAAGCTGTACCTGCCGTGAAAGCCGTTTTGTAATTGCTAATACGGGCGCGGACGGATTCTTTGAGAAACAAATAAAAGATTTTTAACGACTGCAACGAAGACGAGAGTCTATTATTACATATTAAATATCCTTTTTTCGTCTTCCTCATGTATAATGCAATTATTATATAAATTGTTATGCACACTTGTAGCAAAAATAAAATCTAAAAGTTTTCTGAAAAAAATTATATGTATATTATAAAGCATTTTTGTAAAAAGTTAATTTTTTGATATTTATATGAATGCTATCATTTTAAATTTGTTAATTTTGATATTATTAGCAAATTTGTAATTAAAAAACTATTGTAGATTTTTAATTCTATTTTACCTGTTAAATATATTATATGCATTGTAGTATTAATAAATAACTATTATCATAGTTAAATTTTATTAAATAAGTGCTCATTTTAATCATTTTTAGAAATTTTTAGAAAAATAATTCAAAATATGAAATAAAAAAATAACATAGTATAAATTATAATAATTTAGAGTTTAGAGGGTTGGGAAGTAACGCGTTATTTGTAACGTTATCGTTACAGTTACTTTTTTTTGGTAACGAAGTGATAACGTAGTTACATTTTTTAGTAACGGTAATGAATTTAACAATTATTTTTATTGTTACTTTTTATATCTGGAACCAATTTCTTATTTATGACATTTTAATTATCAACAAATATTCTTATTATAAATTTAAAATTATTATATTAAAAGTTTTAAACAAAATTATGAGAACACAAAAAATATATCGTGTATGTGATTATATTTATAAATTTAATGCAAACCAAAATTTTTTTACTTATACTTAGAGTGTTTTAAAATTTCTTCCTTATTATTTGTGGTTTCACAAATTTAAAATAAAAATTTAAAAAAATTTATTGATATTTTATTAATATTTTAATTATTAATTTTTTTAATAAAATATATATTATACAAGAGTATATATTTTTTATTTAATTTCTGTTCTTGTTTTGACATTAAAAAAGTAACGATAACAATAACTAGTTACTTTTTAAAAAGTAACTTTCCCATTCCTGATAATTAATTTACGTGATAATTATTTAACTTGTTCTCTGTGAGATCCCGCCAAAATTGAGGTGGCCGACATCTTTCTTGTAATCATTACGCCGCGCATGTGCAGAAACGGGAGTTGTGTCTAATAAAGCCTCGTCTACAATAGCCGTAGAACTAAGGTCGCAAGCAAATTGACCAATGACAGTCAAGCATTTTCGAAAATGCTTGTGACCTTACGTTTTCGGCCATTGTAGATGACTCATAACACTGATGACAGCGCGGGGGGGACCGAAGGAAGAGAAGCCGTGGTAGCAGATGTAAACAAGAGTTTGATGTGAATTGTTGTCGTTACAACGTAAACAATTGTAATTACAATTTCTCATTAAGAAACGCAAATATCAGTCAATAGAGCATATATCGGTGAAAGAGTACGCGAGTTCTTCTCGAACCGAACGTAAATGCGTCAGCTGTAAAGTGACGCGCATTTGTGTGTCATAACCTACAAGCTTCATCGATAATAGACGCGCACCAACGATCGTGAATATTAAAGCGCAATATAAATATGTCTGGTCACTATTCGATCGTTGTTGGTTGTCGAGTGACGTGAATTTACACGACAGCTTAAAAGCGCGAGCGAAATTCGCGGTGGCCGAGAATTATAAAAGAGGAGAGGATGCTCGAGTCAGTAGTATGGAATACGATTCTGAATCAAGTTGCGAGGGCGGTTGTTGCCCGAGGGATTTCACAAACACCGGCAACGACGAACCGGCGCGTTTGACAGAAGCGCCCGAGAAATGCGATCGCGCTTCCTGCAGCCGCTCCCTGCCGTTTACGGCGGAACCGTTGAAATTCAAGGCGAGTCTACCCAAGAAGAGTCTGTCCGCGCAGGTAATGGAATATTATCGCAAATACTCCCGAGACGCGAATCTGGATCAGTATTTCTCGCTACCCGTGTCGAATACTCCACAGGAGGCTGTCAACTACTACTACAGCGTATACGAACTGAGTGCACAGGTGGGCCCGAATAGGCAAGACTGTATCGGAGAGGAGTATAATCTAAACTCTTACGTCCCAAGAGAGAGACGTAGGTGGGTAAGGCCTCCGTTGATCGGACAGTCCTCCAATACGGACGCTTCATCCAGGTACGTTCAAACGTTGACAGATCTCCAGACACCGTCGCCTGATTTTAAGCACGATCTCACGCCGGAAACGATACACGAGGAGAAGAATGAGAGCCAGGAGAAGTTTCCCGAGGTAAACGACAGAAAACTATCTTCACCAACCTCCAGCGTAGCGTCTCACAAACCACTGGAGTGGGACAGTGGCGCGGATGTTGGTTATTTCAATACTGTCGCCCATAATAAGCAAGACGATAAGAGATTAAGTACCATAGAACGTATGGCTTTGGCACGAGGATGTTCGGCTGCTTTACGGTTAGATCCGGAAGGTACCACCGAATCCGGGATGCAATCGGGGAAGAATACAGGAGCACATGGCAGTTCGAAGTCATCGACGGTGCCTGACGCAAATTCCACGCCGTTGGTAGCGAATGCTTCAGGATCGGAGAGCGAAATAGAAATAACGCCTATTGTCAAGAACCATTTGCCTGGCATTATCACGGGAGATGATATAAAATCACAAGAGAGATGCCTTGCGAATGACGCCGCGGAACCGAAAGCTATGATAAAGCCGAGGAAATGGGAATTACATAATTTCGACACACCTACATCGACGTTTAAGGTGCCTCTGATGAAATATTCGACGGTGGAGAGAAGGATTATAAATTCGAAACGTAAAGAAATTACATGTCCATCGAGTTTGCCGTTGCAGAAAAGTATCTCGATGAATGTAATACCCGCGTCGTCGTCAAAATCCTCTTTGAAGAGAAGTCAGAGCGAAATAAACTTGCATGCTAAAGAAAAGAAATCTGTGTTGCCTCTAATCTTTAACTCTACATCTTCCATTGCTACTGTGGTGAATAAACCTGCCACTTGTGATAAAGTAATACAGACAGATAAAGTAAGTCCAGATGTGTGCTCTCAGGAATCCGTTGCCATCCAAGTTTCAGATCTTGACGAAAGCAAACCGCCGTTGTTAGCGGAGAAAGATCCTAATTTGCAAACGACCATACATTCTATTTTGAAAAAGTCCAATGGTACGTATAAGATTAAAAATTTGAAAAAATCTGAAAATGTTTCCCGTCCAGCAAATGATACTGAAGTTGGTACGAGCGCAAAGGACGTACAAAGACACCGGAGTAGCTCGGACATTTCGCAAAACCCGTCGACTTCGATAACACCACAGCCTGACGAGGCGGAGAACGTATCCGGCAGAGCCAACAGTTTCGAATACTTCCCAGGACACACTTACGCAAATGTTCCAAACGGTAGAGATAGCCACGTGTCTTCGGATACCGGTAGATCAAACTCAACTTTACCAAACAGCAGTTCCAGCGTCAACGACAAACTGTGGGGAGATTCGGATAGCTTAGTGCGAGACTTGGAAAGAAGCGTTAGCATCCTCAAGAGCCTAGTCGACGCCAACAAATGTGACAAGCAAGTTAAGAAAAGACTGATACAGCACGTGATTAAACGACTCGTCACCGCAAAGTACACGGACGACAAAATTGAGCATAATTTGGAGGATAACGTTCCTTGGAATCCGGACGACGCGAGGAACAAAGTTTACCGAGCCGAATTGCTTCAGGCTTTGACGAACAAGCATAGTACCACCGAGTCCTCGGATGAGTGGAATTTGCAGAAGAAGGATATATCGATGCAAAAATCGATGGGAACCACCAGCGACGTTATAAAGGAAGTCGCGTTGGGAAGTAGTAACAGTGACAAGTTCGACCGACATACAGATAGAACGGAGATGGACGGTAGAAAAGCGCGACTGGGACTAAGAACCGACGACTGTCAGCGGAATAGTAACACGCCGACGGATCCTGAAAAGAGCGAAAGTTCCGAGTGTTTCGTTCCCCAGCGCAATCATAAAAATACTAAAGTAAACGATATATTTTGCTTCAAGGAAAACTGTAAACTGCCACATCGAGAATCGACCACGACGAACAGCATACTCCCGGATCACAATAGAATATTACTGGACGCCGTCGTTAATAACAGAAGGACACTCGTCGAATCTAATAATAATACAGATAACAATACCGACTGGAGATTGCCAACTACCTCGTCGGAAAGGCATTTTGAATTGAAGAAATGCAGTATGTCCGAGTCTGGTGATTCTAAACTCGTTAATTATGCCGAAATGGAGAAGAAAAATCAACTAATTTGGATTACGAATGAGATTAGCCATCTCTCTAATTTGAAAAAGTACGTTCCACACATTTGTATTTTAATAAACTTTTTTATATTTTCTTCTTTTCACAAGAGAATATTTATATTATATTTTCTTTATCGATTAGACTGCTAGAACAGCCCAGACGATTAGAGAGATCGAAATCTTCACCGAGGAAATCCAAATCAGCGAATTTCAAGTCCAAGCAAGCAGCGATATTCAAACGAGAACAACCTGCGGATGCTGTGCACGGGTAACGTGACATGTTTATATTCCTATATGTAATATAGGTGCGAAATTGTATGTACCTCATAATTTTACTCTATTTTAATCTTGTGTTTTTAGAAGTATATCCGATCTACGAGAGGATTCCATGAACGAACCATGGTCATCTCACTGCAACTTGGCGACGCGTGAAGCTGCAAGTGATACTGTAATCCAGAGGATCATGAAACGTAACAGCAGTACGCAAACGGCAACGAATCTAGCCAGCGCCCATTCGAAGACCGGAGGAGAGATTGTATCTGCGTCCAGAAGAACGCAGAGATCCGTAACGAAGCGTATCGCTGTCGGTGTACAAACGTTACCTCGGGAAATGTCCTCGACACCGATCGAATCGCCGATAGAGTCAGACGCGACATATATGAATTCTCAGAAGCTATGTTACCAGAATGCAGGCACAAAATGCAGAGATCAATCGTGCCAAACACATAATACCGCCCGTACATGCGTGCGGTGCAATCAGAATCCTAACTCTAATATGGGTTCGATCAGATCGCGTAAAGGGGATGCGCCGATCGTCTCGCAGCAGACGCAGACGAATTATGCGAGCGATGACAGCGCGACGGGATCCACTTGTCATCGCGCATCGCAGAGTAATACCATCCAGCAGAAACAGAAAGAGGCTAAGAATCAAATCAACGCGTCCAAATCGAAATGTAGTTGCACTCGTAATGGCATTTGCTCGTCCATTAACGATAATAAGTGTACCTCGAGCACGATTGAAACCAAACGTGCCACCGAAAAACGATCATCCTTTACATGTGCATTGTGTTCCAAACAGAAACCTGTCGCGGATGTCAGTAATGTTATTTGTAATTGCGGTGCGTGTCAAAACAATCTCTTTCGCGCACGTGAAAATATCTCGGGCTCAAATGATCAAACGTCGGAGACTCATGTGAATACGTGCGAATGCAATATTAATGTTTCTGTTAAGGATGCGGATAGAAAAATCATTGCCGGCAAATCTCAACAAAACTGTAACGCGGATAATCAGAACAGACGCGGCTTGAGTTATAACGAACAAAGTGACACTGAAAAGATCTGCGATTGCGTCAACGATCGTGTTGTACGTCGAAATTCGGAAACCACGACGGTGGGAACATTATGCGAACATTATCATTCGAACGGTAAAATCGACAATAACAGTTTATGCCGTTTCGAGTGTCGTCTAGCGGATCATCAAACGCAAAAGCAAATCTATTCCGACAGCTCGCAAGACACTGGCATAGTTCATCAACGTAAAGTACAAAATAGCGTATTAAAATGCAATTGTAACGAGGCTTGCTCCTGTAGTAATAATCAAGCGATCAAAGATACTGTTAAAGCGTGCAAGAATTACGCGTCGAAACCAAATGTCGCAGATAATACCGGTATTAATAAGACTGAAAAAAATTGCCAACATTGTCGCGCGTGTGGTGCCGCGTATCAAAACATAAGAAAATGTGACTGCCATCAAATGTATCCTAAAGCTGTCGCATACGAGGTGTCGTTTACAAGGGAAAATACCTCGAAAAATGAAACTTCGGACATCATTCCAATAATGCCAAAAGTTTCCAAGCAGCCTTTGAATGCAGCGAAATTTGATGCTTGTCCTTGCGATATGAAAAAGAGTAACAAGAATGTTCATCGATCAAGTACATTGCAAGTAAGAAATTAGATGAAATTTAATAGATAACGAGATACTCAATTTGTAGACTTATCATTTGAATGAAATAATTTTTGTATTTATGTCAAGTTTAACGTTCCGAATAAGTATTGTGGGTTTAATTTCAAAGATAAAATATTATAGACTTATCATTAGATTCTTACAGCCAAACTGATTTCAGGATTATTTATCTAGAAACAATCCCGTGTTTGTGGGCAATGCGGAAACACGCCGACAATATTTATCAGAAATATGTCAATTGCGGGAATTGAGAAAGGAGAAAAGGATACAGTTATTGGCAATGGCTAGTACATCTACTATCAATAAATCCGCTTCGATACGGAAACCAACAAGTAAGATTTAACTATATTATATATGTTTATCAAAATAATAATTTATTGTGTCATATTTGGAGTAAAATTAATTTGCAAATTATAATTATATATATATATATATATATATATATTATAATTTTTCTCTTTTTATTATGTTTCATTAAGCTTGCGCGCAACGAAAACTTACTGACGAGGAGGTGAAGGAGCGGTTACGTAAACGGTATCTCCGATTAAATGAAGTACGATTTAAACGGCGACAACAGGAACGACAAGAAGAGGCACGTCGAAATAAGCTTATGGCAAAAATTTTTTGTAAGAGATTGCAACAAAAGGTTTTGAGAGGCCAAGTAGATTTATCTCAAAGTGTCAGCGTTATATCTAATTTGTAAAGTTCTTAGGAGTTATTTATGTAGTGCCTTTCCATTTCAAGTCTATGAATAGAGCTATCTCAGGGATTTTTTGAAATCTTAGTTGTTTATATATAAAGTTCTTGCATACATAAGATTGAAATTTTTATCTATTTAAAATTTAAATAAAATAGCGCAATAGTTCCGCTATATCGTATTTATTATGATACTTTAAGAAATATAGTGAATGCTCCGTTCTATTCTTATTAATTATTGTTTGTTTATCAACATTTTATATCTAAACAACTTTGTTAAAACTGTTACATATAAAATTAATATAAAAATAAGTAATTCTATGCATCTGGAATGAATAAAAAATAAGTGAATTTCAATAAAGTCCCAGAGATAGTTCTTAATGTGACATTAATATATACTTATCTCCATTTTTTTTATGAATGCTTATTCTTAAACAGTAAGTAGTTGTGTTAAAATTATGATGCTGCGTGTGAAACATATCATTTATATATATATCATTAATCAAAAAATGGATGCTTTAAAATAAGAAGATAATAGTTGTTGCGTAGTACCTGAATCTTGTAGTATATTGTAACTTTTTTTATTACATATGAAATAAAATCTGCTAATTCTTAGAATATATATACTTTCAAGAGGATATCATTAAGAATTTAAATTTTGTTCCTTTCTTTTTATTATTATTATTATCTGCCACTTTTACGAGTTGTAATATTTTAATGGTACAGAGTCATATGTCCTATCATTTTTCCCTTATGCCTTATGATATAACATGATCTTAAGTATGATCTCATTTTTTTATTTAAATCACCCACACCCTATAAATATATACGTTTACCTGTATCAATATTTATGTTCTTCCGAAAAATAGTATCTTCTTTCGTGACTTTTCCTAATAAAATTATTCTACAAATACGTTGCGACGAAATAGTTCTATTTTTGTGTTTGATGGCATAAGTGCAATAGATAGTGTTAATATTATATTTATTAATACGCAAGCAGATATGGAAAAAAAGCAATAAGAAGAAGTATGCCTCATTAAAAGAAGATGAGATAAAGAGTACACCAGAATTCAATGTTTTGTGTAAAAGTTCTACAACTTTGAAATTTTAATTTTTATGGATATTTAATATATTTGAATATAATTAATGATACCTATATTATATTATATTTGATTTAAATTATAGTCCATGATCTAAATATATATGAATAATTAATTTATATAAATAATTCATACGAATAATTTATTTATGAAAGGTTTAGTTTAATAACACTATGTTAATATGATATTAAAGCGCAAGAAAATATGAAAAAAGGACTTTGGTGGATAAAACATTCAACAATAGAAAACGATAAAGCTCGTTGCAAATATTGTGTAGACACATGTGATAGAGTTTTAATTGATGTAACGAATTTAAATGAACATTTAATAAAACAACATCCGGAAATTAATATAAAAAAAATACACAAGATGAAATTACATTGCAATATTTTGAACCCGAAGGCGATCAAATAAAATGTGTGAAATGTAAATGTTTTTTCGAAGTTCAATTAGACAGTAGTCTTCCACATCACTTAGAAAAGAATCATAAAAGTAAAATTGAAAACAAAGAAAGTAAAGAAATTAATTTTATGTATTGTATATTATTATGTATTGTACTGTTTTTTCAAACATATTTTTATATACAGGGTGCTTCCGCAACATACAGATCAGTAAGTTGGGTTGCCTATCTGACAATCGGCAGGGGCATGTTTTACCGATCTCGTATAATCGAAAATTAATAAAATCAGGGGATCGATTACGTAATTTTTTTTTTTTTTTTTTTTTTTGTGAAAAGTGAAAAAATTACATGGTACCTTAAATGCAAATTTACAAAGTTACTATATACCATAGTAATTTTTAATATAAAATTTTCTCCGTGTAGATAACACAATTAAAATATAATAAGACAGATAAAATAAGAAATAAAATATAATAAATTTAAACAAAAAACATTTTATTTCTTATTTTATCTGTCTTATTATATTTTAATTGTGTTAACTGTGTTATTATATTTTAATTGTGTTAATTGTGTTATTATATTTTAATTGTGTTAATTGTGTTATTATATATTTTAATTGTGTTATCTATCTTATTTTATTTATATTATTAAATATTACAATTATACTATATGTTAAAAGCCGATTTCAGTTTCCTCATTCTCTACCGGATTTGAATTTAAGGTATCAATTACGTAATTTTTCACTTTTCACAAAGAAAAAATTATATGATCGATCCTCTGATTTTATTAATTTTCAATTATGCGAGGTTGGTAAAGCATGCCCCTGCTGATCGTCAGATACACAACTCAACTTACTGATCTGTATGTTGCAGAAACACCCTGTACAAAAAGATACTAAAAAACGGATGTTTGACCTTTATTGTACATTATATGTTATATAATGATATTTAGGATAATTTAAATTAAAGCTAATATCATATAAAGATATAATAACTAAATATCTTGAGTATTATTATATTTTAAGCATAATGACATAATTATTATTTTATTATATTATTTAATTATAATCCTTGTAGAAAAACCAAAAAAAACAAATAATCGAAGAAAAAAGAAAAAACGGTAAATTATATTATAAATATTATTTAAGTTATACTTACCCATTAAAGCAACGAAAACATATTATCTATTTCCTAATTTCTTTATTCAACAATGTAACTGCAATGTACATACATATCTTTTTATGTATATTTCTGAGTGAAAAATTATAACATTAATGTTACATTACCGTTGCTTTGTATTTATTTGGTAAATATTTGGTAACTAACTTTATCAAAATATTTAATTTTTTTACATCTATTATTTGAATATAATTAAAAATGTCTAAAATCAAGTCTTAAAAATAATAAATAAACTACTAAAAAATTATTTTGTTTGAATAATATTCAAAGATGTAAATATTTGGATATTTACATTATAAAAGATTTATTAATAACATTATGTTAATATAATATTAAAGCGGAAGAACATCATTGGTTATTAAAACATTACACAATAGTAAATGATATGGCAAAATATTGTGAAAAAATAATTAAAATTACTATTAAAAAAAACTACGTCGCACATGTAATGCAACATTCAATTAGACACGAAAATAATATATTGCACTATTTTGTTTTGCAAAACGATGTTTTATTAGAATGCACCATTTGTAATCAAATAATTCAAATACAAATTTGCGGTAGCCTTTCACTCCACTTAAAAGAAAGACATCGAAATATATTCCACATATGGAATTATCTCAGGTAAGCTTCGGCGAAGCAGCGTACACAACCACCTTACGAGTAAATTTTCTTTACTTCTGTTGGGTCTGGGTAGACTCGAAACCTGCGTTTACGCATAATACTCTTCGCCTCAGACGAGTTTCCGCGCCGCAGCATGCACGACCACCGTCCAACCTACTACATATGTACTACTAGTACATATTATAATTACTAAAGAGTTAAAAAAAAGTTTTTTTAATAAATCCTTCAAACAATTCTCTTAAAAAAATTAAGAATAATCCTTATTGTTTTATTCTATTTATATGAAAAATTATCCAATTGGCTCGATTTGTTGGAAGTTGAAAAAAAGAAAAAAATTGATTGCAATTTGACTTATATTTTTTTAGTTTTAAATCAAATAAGTATTTAATAAATTATTAGTTTTATATAAAATGTTATAAAATGTATGTTATACAATAATAAAAACTACATATTAAAGTTACATTTAGCATTATAATCACAAGAATATTTATATAATAGAAATAATAAAAATAAGTTTTAATATTTAGTTTTCAATCTTTTCGCTATTATTATTTACAACACAATAATTATTTTGTTACAAAATAATTTAGATAATATATGTATTTCTGCTAGTTTCAAAAGACGACCATGTGTAAATAATATGTGATGATTAATTGCAGCAATAAGAGTTACGGATTTAAAAAAAAAAATTAATATTTTCTATGTGTCGACTAAAATGTTACATTATTTTGTTTATAAAATTATTTATAAATCGTGAGATTACCTATATTTTATATCTTTAATTTTATATCTTTTGATTTTTATTTACTTCGACTTTCGCGCAACTGACGTGACATTGACATTATTAGTAACGGTTTAATTATTTTGTTTGCCTTTGCCTGAAGAGAATCCTGAAGAAAAGGATCTAAATATCTGGCTTACTGTATTGTAATTAAAGTTGTCTTTTTTTCAATATATACTTGCTTCAATATATACTTTCGCTGTTTGACCCTGATTTCTGACTTATTTTTTAATTTTGTTAGAGTAGACCACGAATTTTTTAAATAACGTATATGCTATGGCTGCCTTCCGATATTCGCTACCAGTATTGAAAATCTATAGTTTAAATTTTCAGTATTGGCAGTGAATATCAGAACGCAACTTATATACAACATTTTATAATTTTTGTATTAATGCTTTTCTTACTATAGTCAACTGTCTTGCAGATTGTTTTAAATGAATTTATTCCAGCAGTGTAGATTATTAGTTCGATATGATATATGAGCATGAGCTGAGTATTCTCTTAATATAGACAGTAGGTACTGTTTTTAACTGTCTGAATATTTTAAAGCTAAATTTTTAGTTTTAGTTCCAACGTTTGTACGAAAAATATTTCTCCAATATTCTTTGTATAAACATATTATGTCAATCATGTGACGCATTTTTAACGAATCTTTATCATGTAAAATACTTCTACAGTTTCGAAAATTATTGTGTATAACTGTAATATTTTAGAATAACAATGTGACTCTGCTTTTTAACTTTATAAGTAAACAAAGCATAATGCCAACAATATTTGAAAATATTATAACTAGTAATTTATATATTTATAATTAAAATATTATAACTAGTAAATTATATATTTATAATTATATTTATATTTAAAAATGTAATTGTTAATAGTTAATAGACTTGAATAGTTTTATAATTTCTCGCTCTGTGTCTCATCATTATTGTATCGTTGTATCATTATATCATTGAATTAATGATAAAATAAACGTGGTTGGTAAGAAGAACTTGCAAGTTGCTATCTATATCGATTTTAACAAAATTTTTGATACTGTTGATATTGATATTGTTAATGAATAACTTACGAATATTTAATATCTCTCAAAATTTTTTTTCCCTCTAAATTATATAATTTATAACAGATTACAAGTCACTAAATTTAATAATTGTTGTATTCAGATAAATAGAAACCTTTTAAATATACTTCAAAATTCACAATAAAGATGTTTTTTTATTTAATGTATTATAATTATTAATATCATATTTATTAATATACAGATTTATTCAGTATAGCAAAATTTTTATTATATGCATATGATTTAAAAATGTTTCATCAAGTGGATAATGTTTCGTCAAGTTGATAATTTTTTTCATTTACAACAAAATTTTTTCAGACTTGATTCATCACCGACTAGAAACTGGAAACCTACTATGCTCAACTTGTATGATTTAAAGAAAGGTAGAGAGATTGATATTATAATTATTAATATCATATTTATTAATATATAGATTTATTCAGTATAGCAAAATTTTTATTATATGTATATGATTTAAAAATGTTTTATCAAGTGGATAATGTTTCGTCAAGTTAATAATTTTTTTCATTTACAACAAAATTTTTTCAGATTTGATTCATCACCGACTAGAAACTGGAAACCTGCTATGCTCAACTTGTATGATTTAAAGAAAGGTAGAAAGATTGATTGTGATATTATTAATATATTTATAGTTATTCGACTTTATTAAGATGTGATGAATTTGTACAGATATGAAAAAGTATATATTTAACAAAATTTTGTCATGCTTTGTATTATGGAAAAAAAATAATAATTTTATGTTTTCCGTCACTCTAATAATATATTTAAAATTTATGAATGAAAAAAATTGTGTACACTACAAAAATCAGACTAATCAAAATTATATATTAAAACATAAAGTAAAACTAGAAGAGATTGCTCATAATTCGAAAAAAATCACTAAAAGTCAAATGTTTATTAATTTTTTTAATTACAACAAATTTACAAACGTGTTCTCTTTGGTATGTTAAACATGTTTAGTAAATAATATTCCAATTCATTTACTATTTTCGTTAAGATAATATACTTTATTTAGAAATTTAGTTTTACGCATTCACACTTTCTAATCAGGTAAGTCAGATTGTACACGTGGATAGGAAAAATTGTACATGGATAGAAAGAATAATCTTTGTATTGAAAACAAATATAAGCTATTTATTTCTATTAAAATTTATTAAAAAATATGTTATTATTAAAAAAAATAAATAATAATATTAATAATAAACTTAATAATAATAAAAATAACGATAATAATAACAGAACATGTTTCATTACTATAAAAAATAAATAATAATAATAATATTAATAATGATATTTTATACTATTTTACTTCTTGGAAAATGCAAATAAATACAGTAAAAATAAGGCGCAAACAAAAAGAATATTTTTTATTTGTGCGTAATTTTGAAATTAATGAAGTGAACATTATTTTAATTTTTTCTCTTATTGAAATAAACGACATCTCTGCGCAAACTCTTCTACCTGACACTTGCGCAAATTATCCTTGGGTTAATGGTTGGTTGGGAAGGAAAGATTGCGCAAACATATGAATAGCACACGGTAAAAAATTTTATTTGAAAAAAATAAATATTATATAAATAATCTATTATCTGTATCTTTTTTTAATTATTTTTTTTTGTTAAATACTTTTTTGCATATACTTCTTCAAAATCGCGAACTTATTTTATTCTAAATACGAAAAGTGTAACGCAACGTGAATAAATGGAACAGAACTTTCTATTTTTGCGACTACTTCAAGACGAAATACTTTTCGCTTTTTAAAACAAAAGAAATTAATAAAAATTTGGAAAAGTCACAAAACTTTTAATCTAAAAACAAATAAATGCTTTATATAAATATTATATAATTGCATATATTTATATGTAATTATACATATATATATATATATATATATATATATATATATATATATAAATATTCATATATTTTAGACAGCATATAATATTTAAAAAATATGTACAAAATATTTATAATTATTTAAATATTTTATACATGTTTATCAAAACATTTTATAAATTGTAATCTTAAAAATAGATTTAAAGATTATTAAGAATTATCATAAATATCCTAGTAATTATTTGAAAAATATTTGCAAAATATTACTACAAATATTTATTTTTGTATTTATTATAAATATTATATAAAATATTTAATCTATATTTTAATAATATATATATGTTGAATACAGTTTTTATGATTTTTTTCTCATAATTTTCTTATAGTGTATATAAAAATATTTGTAAAATATTTATACAATATTTAAAAAAAATATATAGTAAAAATATTTATAAATATGTATTATAAATATATAAGTGTGTTTTATGTGTCTGGAATACATAAAAAATTTTTCTCAGACAAATTGTAATATATCTTGTAATAAAATTGCGAAGAATATTAATGCACAAGACAGCAATTTTTTTTTGGAATACCATCGATCTGATGTTTCGTGATAATTAATGATTAATTTCGAAATTTGTCAAAACGTGATACTGTAATTATCAAAATAATCGCAAAATATATCTGTGATCTATACTTTCTTATTTAGCAAAGTAGCGCAGGGGAAACTGAAAATATGATTAATCGATGTTTCATCGAAAACACATCTCTCTGATCTATCGTCCTCGCCATTGAGCGAACTGGATTCCAAGCAGGCGACAATGACCCCGACCAGTTGTAGCAGATTCATTTTAGCATCGATTGATCCTCGGTGTTCTCAAGCCAACAAGCGAAGGCATACTTTCTCTCGGGGAATGTACAGTCGACCGTAGTAGTTGTGTGTGGAACCGCGTTCCATGAAGGCCGATTCGGTTTTCTAGTCGCGTTTCCGCCGCGAGAGACGTCAGAGGAACATAGACAGTATTCTCGGCGAATTCACCGTAATATACAGAACGCAAGACATCGCCGTTATTGGCGATCGCCAACCGTTATCCCTGACACCATATCGGACTTATTCACGGATCATCGACTTTGCTCGGACTCGCCTGATTATGAGCAGTGGACCAGAGCTACCAGTTGTACAGAATCCGCCGATCATTTGCCTGTTTCTCCAGTTTCTCGCCATTTGTGATTTCTCAGTTTTTTAGTCATCTCTCGATAAAAGTCAGTGACATGTTCTCGAGCATTTAAAAGAAAAATGAAGCGATGGCGAGTGAGAACGAAAGGAACAGAGAGTGCTCTCTTGACTCTTTTAGGATGTTTACTATTTTCTTATGGTAATTATCGATCTTATATATATTATGGACAGAAATAGGCATTTACGAAATAGAGACAAATATAAAAAGAATTTGAAAAACCATAATCGAAATAGAAATGATTAAGCGACAAACGTCGTAAAGACATTGCTTCATGCAGCATCGATATCTTCTCGAAAGATATTGCTTCATCCGGCATTAATATTTGAACACCGGCACTGAAAAATGAGTCTCCACTCCAAAAAATATTTTGTTCATGTAGATAGATTTCTAGATGTCTCGATTAAAATTTATCGCTACTTTTTGTATCTGTTAGAATATTGTTTGTCACATATAGAATTTATAGCAGCAATATTCTAGCAATACCTATAGAAAATTTAGATCCCATTGCCAAATATTAATCACAAATATAATTGCCCTTGACAATATGCCTTAAAGATAGGCATCACAGAAAAATTTACTGTTTAAATTACACTAATAGTACACATATAAATTCTGTCTCTGTCATTTAAATTGATTAAGGGCAAAATATATGCAATATCACAGTATTTGCTAATAATTTATCTGTTTCAGTTAATTTTTTACACCTAGAAAATTTTTCTTGAAGTTGCAAGATCATTTTTTTGAGTGATCCTTACACAAGTTATAGGAATTTACAGCTTGGAATTTGAATTATTCAGACAATTTATATCAAAACTACATCAAAGTTTTCGTGCAAACTATATTATATTGAATATATTTGAAAATAAATTATCAGGATAAATACAATTATGATTTTTTTTATTTACAAATATTTTGTTAAAATATATAAATATGTTATATTGAGTTTCTCTCTCTATAATTTTTTAATTTATATTGTAGATATTAGTTTATTGTATTTTGATTTTTATTTCAATATACATATTTATTATTAGTTTCGACAAGAATACCGTCAAAAGTACCGTCAATCTCTTAAATTATATTATATTTTTGTCAAATCTAATAAAGATTTCAAAATGTTTCATTATCGATAGCTTATGCGGAAGAAGATAGTGGAGAATATAAAGGAAAATATTTGGGAAAGTTAAATCCATATCACCATCAAGTTTCTGGTGATGTTTGGGCTGTGGATCAGTATACGTTACTGTTGACATCATTTAATTACGATGGTAATGGAGCTGATACATTTTTCTGGGCCGGAGCATCGAATAGACCTGGTCCGCAAGGATTTATCGTTCCCGATGAGTGGGGCAAGTAAGCTATATTTCTTTTTCTAAATGTTTAAAAAAAACCTCAAAATTAGATTTAAGCATAAATCACTCGGTATGTTTAATTCTAATAATTGCTTATTTTTCAGGACAAATATATTAGATCGATATTTCAACCGAGATTTTACACTCATCTTACCCGATAATAAAAAAATAACAGACATCAAATGGTTTGCAGTATACGATTTACAAAGTCAGGTAAGTATACATTTTAAGGGCAATGTATTATGATTTAATTCATGCTATTCTTATTTCATATATTTAGTATTAATACCTATAAAACATGATAAGAGCAAGAACAAGTTAGATCCATTTATAAGGGATATTTTAAACACAAAATATTCAAAGTATTTAATAAATTACGGACTTATTCTATTTTTGCTTATAAATTTAGATATTGTATCATTTCAAGAACACTTTTATAATTAAATAATACATTGCCAGGATATAGCTATTATCGTTTTAAAATTTTGTGCTGACAAATTAAGGTGTGGTATCTAAAAAGTTTAGTTGCCTAAAACAATTTTCCAACTTTAGAATACCTTCGGTGATGTGTATATTCCGGAAGAGTTTGATCCACCCGCGCCTCAAAAAATACCACAGTTGTCGAAAAGATCTCATAATGTCTCGTCAGAATCTATCGTGATTTTGGATTCGAAAACCATCAGCGTACCACAATTCATCTACGATGGACAAGGTGGGGAGACATATTTCTGGGTCGGTCTTGGTCCGCAACCATCCAGCAAGGGTCACAAAGTACCCGATGAATATGGATAGTAAGAGAGAAATAATAGATAAATGTTATATAGTTCTCAAAAATTCTATTAAAATACACGTATTTTTTTTTATCGCAAATACTATATTAATGTGCTCAAAGTGTGCATCTTAAAATGTAAAAAGAATATTTTTTTTTCACTTTTTAGCATGAATTCTCTTAGAGCATATAATAATGAAGACATCATACTGGAATTGCCAGGCGATATGACTATTTTCAACATAGATTGGTTGAGTGTTTTCGACGTAAAAACTAAATCCAATTATGGTTCCGTTATTATACCCGATGGACTCAATGTACCGCCGTCGTTGACAAAAATTATTAAGCAAACGCAATCTCTTCCGAATTGCGTTCAGTTGCACAAACGATATCAAGTTGCCTGGGAAATCTTCGGCCCGCAGATTACCATCCAACTGGTAGGTCAAGTCGGTACGTATATGTTATTATTTAAAAAAAGTTATAAATAACATATCATTAATATGGATGAGGATAATTTTTAATTACTTTTTAGCTGAAGATGAGTATATGGCTTTTGGATTGTCCGGCTCGGAGAACTCCAGTCAAATGGAAGGTGCGGATGTAGCCATCGCGTATATGGAAGATACCCGTGGATACGCTACTGACTATAATATCACAGCAAAGGCACCAGTGCGTTAGCTTGTTTAATATAAGTCTATGAAAAAAAAAAAAAAAAAAAAAAAAGAAAAAGGAACGAAAGGAACAATACGTTAATGAATATCTTAATGATTCCAGTGTGGGAAAGTTCTCGGTCAATACAAAGGCGTTTGCAGAGACGAGCTTCTAGGCGGCTTGGATAGCAACCAACTCTATACCGCGGTGAGAGAGAACGGTATCAACATCATTACGTATAGGCGTACACTTATTTCATGTGAGTTACGTGGGAGCTGATGCGTTTCTCATACAAAAAACATATGTTGCATGTACTCATAATTTTATTTTTACAGCCGATCCCGGAGACAAAGAGTTCCTCATGGATAAACCGGTATATGTGGTTTGGGCCTTAGGTAGACTCGATAAAACTAATAACGAACCGAGCTTTCACGATTTCTATCCGAGAGGCGATGTAGTACTCGAATTAAATCGTAAGGAGCCGGAGAACACTTGCATCGATTTTACAGAGATCAGCGGCAAACTCTCTCAAAAGTACGAAGAATCTGTAATGTTTTTTTTTTTTACTTTACGATCAAATTGCGATTCTCGGTTTTAATATCTTACTCTTTTTTTTTCAGAGAAGAACCTTGGCAGAAAACAGAAATAATCGACAGAAGCGTTCGAACTTTTAAAGCAACTATCGGTCCTTCCGGAGGAAAAAGAGGATATCAGGGATTGACAGGTACAACAAATTTCGTTGATCTAACTTAGCTTTTTAGATTCATAATTAGATTGTTTTACGACAATTGGATTATTCCAACAAAATTTTTATTTACAGGCAAACCGTCGGTGGGCCTTGCTTGGTACATCGAAGGCTCGCTGATACCCGAATTGTACCTACGTCGGGGATTAACATACAGCTTTCGCATTTACGGTGGGAACAATCCGCACAGCGCAAACTTGTACCATCCTTTAATAATAACCGATGAGCCTCACGGAGGATATGACACGCTAAGCGATCTTGCGCAAAGTAAGGTCAGGGTGTTGGCTGGAGTTGAATTGACTAGAAGAGGCCGACCGCGACCAATCGCGGGTTAGTAGATTTACATTCACTCTCCCTCTTTATATAAATTTTATATTTATATAAATTTTATTTCATTTTTTTTTCAGTCGGACCGCTTTGTTTAAGTAAGCATAACGGTCGAGACAGAAGACTGGATGACACTTTTCCGTCATTTAAAAAATTCAATAGGACTCTCGTACAAACCTGTGAGTCAGGTAAGGACTTTTCTCGAGTAAATCCGATTTGTCACACGTAATTTCAGACTTTTATCTCATGTAGAGTTTAAATTGATTAAAGTTTCTAAATGCTTACAAATATTTTTGTTACTGTAAAGATAAATATAAAAATGATTCTTTTTTTTTTAGGAGACGGGGGCACTTTAATAGTGAGTCCAAATGCATCATGGCCCGACTTAGTTTACTATAATTCATTCACTCACCCAAACATGGGATGGAAGATTCACGTAGTTGATTCTTACACGAAAAATAATGCGATTGTACATAAGTTATCATTATTCATTGCAATTACGACTGTACTATTTTATCTATTATAAAATTAAATATAATATACGGAAAAAATATTTTTTCCAACTTATACAAATATATGTTGAATCAGGATTTGTTAATTAGATGATTATGTAAAGCTACTGGCGTGTGCATCGCGATGATGTAAGATAGAAATGATAAATCACAGTGTAAATCACATGTAAATCAAATTTTCTTGAATTATATTAATTAATAGTTCCTACAATAATACAAATTGCGTTCATTATTTTGTGCATAAAATTTAATAACAAAATAATAAAATCAATTTTATTATTAGTTTCAATTTTATTATGGAGTTTAAAATATATTATATCCTAAAATATATTGTAGTCCTACCCTCCTTTTAATCAATGATGAAATAATACGACGCAACTCTCAAGCATTCGCAAAAAAAACGCGTTTAAAATTTACGTATTCGTTATATACCAAGTTGTAAGAACATCTTAAATGTTTTGTGTAATAAACATTTTATAGTATAAAAAGAAAAGTATATAAAAGAAATTTTTTAATTAAATAATGTTTTTGCATAACAAAATATTTAAGATTAAATAAATTATAATTTTTCTATTAAAATTATAAAAATATATAGTACAATAATTCGCTTTAATGCAAATTAACCGGAAAAAAATTAATTAAAAGAAAAATAAAATATAAAAAATTTCAAAAAGTAAGACTCGAATAAGCAATATATCGCGTATTAAGCGCCTTATCCCTAACAATAACCTACGTCGCTTACATTATTTTCGCGATTGTAGCTGTTAATAATTTACTCGAAATATTTATCATTGAAAATGAAAAAAAATAAAATTACTATGTATGAGAGATAATTTGATAAATTTATGAAAAATTTAATTTAATTTTTCAGTTATACAATTGTGATACTAATCCATCGTGATTTATATATGTGTAAAAGACATTCAATAATTGAGTTTTAACAGTTTTTGTGCAAAATGTATTAATAAATCTCATTGTTTGTTTATGGACAATGCGTTTTCTTTTCATTTGATAAGACCTATTGTAACTTTTGTCAAGATAAAAATTACATATATATGAAATGAAACATAAATATAAAGAAAGTAAATAAAACTCCACTTGAGTTATAATCAAATCTACAGGAAGATTAATTTCAAATATTATACGTTACATTGTTCTTTATATTTGTTTGATTTTTCAGTTGCATAATAATTTTAATATTGCATTTTTTAAATTCATTCATTGTTTTGATTTACTATTTTCAACATTTTAAATAAGTATTAACAATCTTTACATTGCGGATAATAACAAGCAAATTTAAACTACAAAGCACATTTAAAATTAAATCCATATTAAAAAAAATAAATAAATTAGCAAAATAATAAGTTTTAATAATTAGGATTCAGATGTTGACATGTTAACTCTGAATGACACATTTGGATTATATTATTTGTGCTCATCGAGAAAGAGGATACCCAGATAGACAAGCTAATCATTATAATTAGTATGATTAATCATATTCCTGATATGTTGCAAACAGTTATATTATTATTGGCAATATAACAGCAACTTCAGAGTTGATTATCTGGGTAAAAGTCATACAAATTTCAGAGTTTATACAGATATAAATTAAGCATATATGCATTATAACAATTTTTTCATTAATAACATAATTAATAATTTCACATTATCAAAGTAAAGCTATGAGAAAAATGTTCTCATCCATTAATGTTTGTTATAATACATTGGAGATAATGTCCAGTAGTAGGTTGCAGCACTCTAATATAATTGCATTAGAATGTTACAAAACAATATTATTTTTATAATATTTAACTTTCTGAATATCAAGAAATGATTTGTCAATATATCGGAATCATGAAAAACATTCAATAGTATTAATACAAAATATAAAGGCACTCTATATTACAGTTTCTATATCAACAGCTACAAGAATGGAACCATTAGACTAGTTCCACTAAATGTCCATTTAATATAGTCTTTTCGTTTTAGACAAATTATAATTTATAAACTAGATAACAAATTAGATTAAATTAGAATAGAATAAATTGTGCTTTTATCCAGCAAATTTATTGATTATTTTTTTCAGAAAAAAGCAAAAGATTTTGGAAAAATTAGAAAGACTACAATATTCTTATGACAAAACATCATATTGGTGTCATTGGGTTTTTTTACACTTTATAGACAATGCAATAAATGTAACAATATGTGATATAGATTTCTCTCAAGCATCTGTAATATCTTAAGACTGTGTAGCAAGAATTTTCAATACTTAGTTAAATTACATTACAGAGTTGTTATATAGAAGTATTAAAAAACAATGTTTTTTTATATTGCAAAATATCTAATTGAGAGAATCAGTTTTTATAGAAGCATTCTCTTCACATTCAGTCTTTTGATGCTTTAAAAACTACAT
This sequence comes from Anoplolepis gracilipes, assembly GCF_047496725.1. Lineage (NCBI taxonomy): Eukaryota > Metazoa > Arthropoda > Insecta > Hymenoptera > Formicidae > Anoplolepis > Anoplolepis gracilipes. Next base: position 11,584,144 of record NC_132970.1, on the reverse strand, counting down.
ATCATTGTGTATTTACAATTAATATCATAATTAATATGTTGCACATGTACCAATACTGGTATATTTCTCGATAGCAAGGTGTTAACAGTTAATATTTAGCACTCTAAAAATAGTACTTTCTTTATAATTAATGTTTCGACATTGGTATATATATTTCACTATTTTATATATGTTCCTCATCTAAATTGCTTATAATTAGAATATAAATTATTTAATTATAAATTAATATGTACATTATGTTTATCATTACACTTGAATCCTTTGATATTGTCATACATCTTGAAATTATGACAAAATATGTTGTTCTTTCAATAAGTATCTATAATATTTGAAAATTATTATTACTATAAATTATCATCGATATCATTACCTGTGAAGTTCTAGGAAATGACGTAATGTAACAGGCAATTCTGAACTGCAGATTCCATATTTACAAACAGCTTGTGCAGCCTGACATTGAAGACTAGTATAATTAAGGAGATTCACATTATTTAACGGATTAGAGGATATCAATCGTACTGGTGTAGTTGCCGCTTCATTTGGCGTATCTAAGTGTGCACCATAATCCAACAACAACTTTATCAGCTGTTTTAAACAAATTCTTAATGTGAGTCAAAATGTTTGACTTATAAAACTAGCAAATATATAAAGAAAAATATACTTACAGGATTGTGGAAATTATACGCAAGGCTTGCTATATGTAAAGGCGTTGATCGCATTGTGTTTCTGGCATTGATGTATGCTCCACAATCCAAGAGCAATTTAACAACATCCAAACGTGGAAAAAGTTTCTGAAAATATTCATCAAAGTATTATACACATGCACGCAAGCACATACACACACATACACACACACATATACATATATATTTTTCATTATTTATTGTTTAATAATGCAGTCGACTTTTCAATAACAAAATATTTGCGAAACAGTGGTTTTTTAGTATTACAAATAATGAACTCTTCAGGCTTAAAGTTTTAAAGATGCGAATAAAATTTAACTCTCCATATAATTTTAAGAATTATAAAATTTTAAATTTATAATGAATAGAATAGCAAAGTTGCTTTTATACTTATTTACAAAAATAGTTGATATTAAGAAATAAAAAAATTTCCACAAAAATGATCTTATGTAAAGTTTTTACTCTCTTGATGCACACATGAGCAAAAATTCATACTTACTTGTGTATCATCGCCGGAAGTAAAGTAACTAGAGTCAATTGTATTTAAACTAGAAACACAAAGATGAAGAAGCGTGTCCCCTGTATGAACAGATCTTGGATTTTGTTTTACTAAACCATGAACTAGCTGATGCATTAAAGCTTTCTCCTCATCAGAATTTGCTGTTTCTACTAAGAGGTAAATAAGATGCGTCACGCACTTCAGAATACGTTCATAACTCTTACTTTGTCTTTTATTCACGGGACGTTTCTATAATGTAACGTTAGTATAATTAATATATGCGTTCGACAATGTATTTCGATACAGCGTGTATATATATATAATTACTTGAAATTATATAATATCCGCAAATCATACGCACCTTCAATAACTCTCTAGCTTCCGTTAGCTGGCTAGAAAGTAATTTAAATATCGCTACTACGTCACAAAACCTCGGTTCTTGTCTTTCTCGATTACGATCTCTTACTTCTAATGTTTTTTCATTTATATCCACCATAAGTTTTACAAGAGCTTGTGCAGTGAAGCAGGTATCTGTATATAAAATCTAAAAAACATCAACAGAATTTAATTTTCACATACAGGTGAAAAAATTATATAACTGCTTGTTAGACATTTACTATGTTTACATACCGAATCCTTTTCAATTTTAATTTCTAATACTCGATGCCACAAATCTATACACTGTTGATATCTAAAAGAAAAAAAATATATATAAGAAGTATATGTGAATTATTACGTATGATTAAATTTGTTTCAGAAAGAACAAATACCTTAAAGAGTCTGCGTATGATGCACCTCTAAACATTATTCGAAAAAGAGTATCTTTGTGATGTGGACCTAAAATCCTTTCACATATCAATAAACTTTGTATTCTCATTGCATCTAAGTCGAGCGAAATGGCGTTTAATTCTTCCACGGTTGAAAATTCCACGGCGTTTTTGTAAGTCTCACATTTTGGTAACACAGGTCTCTTTGGTAAAGGCACTCCATCAATTGAGTTGACTATTCTGAGAACCATCCCTGCCCTCCAATATTGTAACGCCATATGTGTATCACTATGGTCATCGAAAAATGTGGATCCCATTAGCTCGTTTGCATCTGCCAATCTTTCCGCGGAATATGATACATGTTCCACTAAATCATGAAAGCCATATAGCATTACTTTAATGAGTATAAAGCTGTATCTTTTATCATAAAAAAGAAACATGAATTATTACAATATATCGAATCATTCTTACCTAAGTATTCAAATATCTGAATGGCTCCTTTAAGACAAGCAGTCTGGAGGGCATCATCATTATGTCGAGATCTAAGATGAGGGTCCGCATTATGTTCTAAGAGTAGTTTGGTGGTTCGAAATCTGTGTTCCTGAATAGCATAATGCAAGGCAGTTTTGTTCTGAATATCCGTAGCATTTACATCCGCGCCGTGTTCCAGAAGAAAAGTACACAACTCCACACTTTGTATAGAATTTATCAAGCATGTTCCGCCATTATAATTTGCTTTTAGTATATCAGCACCATTTTCCACTAGATATGAGACAATGTCTGAAAAATATATGATTATATTCAAAATCATTCTTGTTAATTCAGATAACTCACACCATCTAACAAAATGACTAGTCAAATCTAAAGATTGAACTGAATATTTTAGAAAAAGAGAGAGGAAAAATGAGAAAATTCTTTAAAAATAATTAAGGATTAACTATCGTACCACGAAACGAATAAGGCGTTTCTCACTTAGATAAATTATTAGATATACTTTGTATGTGATAGCAGAAACAAAGATCAATGAATGATTCAAGTTACTAAAAAATAAATGCATGATGCATATACTTAAATTTTCTACATTCTTTTTTGATTTTTAGTCGTGTATATTTCATTTCAAATGCAAAAAAGGAACGTAAGGAAAAAAATGAGATGTATTGATAACTATAATAAACATTATATAAAGGAATAAATGATTGCACAATTGTGCAACTTGGCATGCATAGATTCAGCCTAGACCTGCCTATGATTATATTTTCGTTTCGACTCGACAAAAATATATTGATCCAATTCTAAAATATTCATTTATTTTGTACAATATTTTGATTGCAAGAATTTTATATATATTACTATTTTTATCTAAAATTATGTTTTTTGATTACATACTTCTGTTACTACAACATATTACTATTATATTTTCTAGTATGAGATTATTTACAGGAATACATAGTTCAGATAATATTACAGCAAAGTAATGCTTCTTGAAAGAAATATGACATATTACTTTTCTACTTACTTGCTCTATCAATTATATTTTGCTTAATTAATATATAATTTGTTACCCATATGTGTCATGAAGCACGCAGATCTAACAGGAGTAGACCCAGAATCGGAGACTGCATTTACGTCGGCTCCATGGGCTATAAGGCATTTTATAACTTCCAAATTTCCAGATACCGCGGCGCACCATAACGGAGTGACATAGTGAACTGATCTATCGTCGGGTACTTCGTAACATCCTCTTTGTTCTATGTCAGCGTCGCATTTCTTAATAAGATATTCGACAATCTCCACATGTCCCCTCTTGCAGGCAATAAATAATGGGGCACAGCCCTCTTTCGAATGAGATACAATTATTTTTCGCACTTCTTTCTTGTATTTCTCTAAACGATTTCTCAGAGCATAGCTCAATTGCGCTCCTGGTGCCACATATTTACATTCATGTATAAGATCACAGAATAATTGATCCATGGAAAAGTTCCAACGATAACCATTATTAATCCACATTTCCCACTTTTCGAACGATTCAGATTTGTGGAGCTCCTTCCAATTCATAAAGCTGAAAAGAATTTTATCTGTAGTAATATTTATAAAAATTCTTTGAAATTGTGACACTGTGAGAAAGCAACCGAAACAATTGTAAGTAGACTGACAGCAAAACACTTATAAAATAAGAAAATATTAGATATCCCTTCAGTCAGGCATTTGTTTTAACTCGTGCAACTTTTTAAAATAAAAATAAAATAAAATTTGAAAGCGAATAACAAAGTATCCCTTGTTTGTATGTAAATATATTTGACACATACATTCAATTTACTTATTTTTTCAAGATAGTATTTCGATACAAAATATATAGAAAAATTTAATCAACACTTATGCATCGATCTTTTTTCGATATATATCCGTGAGAGAAATATAGAAAAATAATGCTTCTTGAAAGAAATATGACATATTATTTTTTCTGCTTACTTACTCTATCAATTATACTTTGCTTAATTGATATATAATTTGTTACCCGTATGTGTTATCAAGCACGCGGATCTAATGGGAAATATTCAAAAATAAGGAAATATTCAAAGATAAGAAGCTACACACTTGTACGTAAATGACTAGACATTAAATAATTGCTATGCATTCCTTTTAGCATGTGTGTGTATATATATATATATATATATGACATGAAGTATGTATAACCTTCAAAGTTGTGTGCAAAATCGAGATGAATAAGTTCGCACGAATCTCGATTAGTAAGGCTGGTAGCACATAAAAAACTTAAGTAATAATATTGGATACGATCAGGGAACGCGCTTTTGTCGCTACGAACACGCTACAGGCTACAGCCGTTCATGACTTATGCAGCCATTTCGTAGCGTCAATAGAGCGACGATGACGTCACCTTGTGACGTCGCAACTCGCAACTCGCGCTAACGCTACAATTTCCTAGAGTCCCTACTACAATTTCCGAGGTGAGGCGTGAGGCTACGATATGCTACAAATAACTTTTGTAGCGCGAAATACGCTCCATGGACGTTGCACACGTTATACACATATCATCGTATGCACTATCTAAAGTTCTGAATTATTCGAATTATTCCGTACTTTTGTATCATTCACTATTCTTTATTGTCCAAAGAATTTTCTCATCTCTATAATTAATACAAAAACTTAATAATTACAATATAATAATTAATCAGCGAACATATGTGTTAATAAGTTACAAAATGAAAAATGAAAAATATGCTAAAAAGTCATCTTTTTATGTATCCATACACATTATGTTAAAAATAAAGTAAATATAATAAAATGAAAAGATATAATAATATAAATACAATAATTATATAAAATAAAAAATAAAATGGAAAAAAATAAAGTAAAAAATTAAAATAATATAACAAAATTAAAATATAAAGATATTTTTAATTAAAATATTTTAATTTAATAAAAGTAATTTAAAAAATTAAAAGAATATACATATTACACAGTGTATACAATATATATATGTATTATATATCTATAATTATATATCTATAATTAATACAAAGACTTAATATAATTACAACATAATAATTAAACAGCGAACATATATATGTGTTAATAAATTACAAAATGAGAAATAAAATATGCTAAAAAGTCTTATTTTTATGTACTCATACACATTCTGTTAAAAATAAAATAAATAATAAAATAAAAAGATATAATAAATGTAAAATAAAAAATAAAATGGAAAAAGTAAAATAAAAATTAAAATAATATAACAAAATTAAAATATTAAGATTTTTTTTAGAAATTAAAATATTTTAATTTAATTAAAGTAAGTTAAAAAATTTTAAAAAAATATATATTGCATACAGTGTATACAATATATATGTATTATAAATAAAATAAATATACGTTAAAATATATTCTTATGTATATTCAGTAAAAAATGATTTTTTATATAAAATTTACTATTTTATTTTTAGCATACAGCGAAAAATGACAGTCGAAAAAACGTCGAATAGATGTTGATTATACGTCGAATGTGTTGAATAAATATCAAATAAACTTTTTGACCACTCATTTCTCAGATCTCTAGAGGTATCTACTAGATATATAAAATAATACTTTGACGTATATTTATTTTATTTTTTATTGAAATTTAACATATAAGTACGCTAAACCATTCAGTTATTATACACTGTAATTATTAATTCTTTCTCTATTCAATACAAATAAAGATCTTAATTATTTTAACAATAAGAGAGTAATATATGAATGATACGAATAAACTTTTCGACCACTCATTTCTCACTAGAGGTATTTACTGGATATATAAAAATAATACTTTAACGTATATTTATATTTATTTATTATATATTTATTTTATTTTTTATTGAAATTTAACACATAAGTGCGCTAAACCATTCAATTATTATACACTGTAATTAAAGATCTTAATTAATAATAATTAAAGATTTTAATTATTTTGATAAGGGAGTAATGAATGATACGAAATACACGATAAATCAGATAATTCAGATAATATAGGTATGTACATGGACAGTCTCGCCACTCAGATAGGATTATCCGGCTATTATATCCCGTGTCAGGTAATAAGCTGGTAGCTGGATTTTTAGATATCATCAGTCTTAGTTAACAATTATTCTTCCATGTTTAAATTACGTGCTCACACACAACAAAAGTCATTCAAGAAACTTGCTAGTTCCCTAAAGGCCACTTCGATTTATTCGGTTTTCTTTTTCTTCTTATAGATTCTTGTTTTTAGAGAGAAGAAGAAAACGAATTAATCGGAGCTTGATTCTAGAAAGTTCTAAACGGTTTAGCGGTAACATCTCGTAACATTTGTAACGTTTCTCCAAACGCACCCTTGCGTAAGGAAATAATAAACTACTAATCATAGTTGAGAATAGCCATTTTGAAACATAAAAGTCTGCAAATTGCCCTAAGGGCTACAAGATCTGATTTACTATAGAGTCATAAGTCTTAAGAAATTAATCAATCTGATTCGATGATCCTTCTCTGAAATTTAACTGTGATTGATTAATTTCTTACGACTTATAACTTACGATTTTATTACAGACCAGGCCTAACACACAAAGTCTGTAACCGGTTTCTCATTCAGCAATAATTACTAAAGAATTTAACGATAATATTGGATGTTTTTTTAATCACGCTACATTGCACAGTATATGATTGCGTAAAATTTATTTTGTCAGAACTAAAATGTAGGTTTAATTTCTGAAAATCTTAATAAAGAGCATTATAGTTCTTCATTTTTATTGTTTAAATACATACATTATTATTTTGTATATATATAAATTTTGAAATTGTAATTTATTTTTATATATTTTCAATAAAGAAGGAGAAAGACGAATATAAAAATAGAATAGTATAATTGACCATTATTGTAACAATAAAAGGCCAACACTTTAGGAAATTAAAAACATATTCTCTTATATAACAGGCCTGTCCAACAGATCGATAATTATTCATTTTTAAGCAGTAATAATTTTAAAAGCTTTATATAAGTTTCCCGTTTTCCTTAAAAAAAAAAAAAAAATATTACTGCAAGTTTGTTAGTTAGGAAAGTCGATCGCATACTAGAAAAGGTTGGGCAGACCTGCCGTATAAGATATTACGTTAATAAAAATGCAAATCAATTATTCTTACGTAATACGTTTTGTATCGCGTCTCTTGCTTTTTGAACACCTAGACGAAATTGGCCGAATTCTGGACGAATCTTCATTCCGCGATAATAATACATCAAACTCATTTCGAAATCGCCTAGATGATAAAGAGCCTCCGCCTTGCAGTACACAGCTTTGGCATTACTAGAATTTTTAGGATTTAATCGTAATGCTGCCTCGGCGTCATCCAATGCTTTTTGTGGATCACCCAGTAAAAGGTGACATTTGCTTCGCGCTATTAAAGCGTTCTTATCGTTGGGATTCAAATCCAGTGCCTGTCAAAATAAATTGTTACATTATTCTTTAACATTTTTATTGCATTTATTATTGTATTTGTATTATAAATTTAATAAAATTGTTACAAAAAAAAGAGAGAATGAGAGAACGTTATAAAGTATATATAAAAAAATATTTTTTATTGATTGATTATTATGATTATTATTTAACATATCAAGTAATTATCAATAATTATTAAATTTTATTATTATTATTATTATTATTTATTAAGTCAACTTTATTTCATGATGTATATATTGTTTAATCGATTTAATTATCCTATCTGACTATATGTATATAGTAGACACGTTTATTGGCACGCATATATGCAGTGCATGCAATGTGTATGTAAATCAATCTCGCTTTGATTACGCGCTGCAATTAATTGACAAGATCGAACAGCAAAGCGAGAAAATAAACCTTATTAATGCAGCTGATAGCGATATCGAAATCACCGAAGCGCATTTCGCGCAGACCAAGTGTCAGCAACGCTCCGGGCTCGGCCTCCTCCGAGTTTTGTGGATCTTTGCGATCTTGATTTTCCTTCATCTTCAAAGACAGCTTTATATCGGTGGTACCCATGTTCACGGCAGCTGCACGATCTTTATCGGTATACACCTCTTCCTGCCGATGACATTCGCTGTCATACTGGCGTCATTTTTTTCTCGAATTCTTCTGAATTTTTATGTTCGACTCGATGGTGGTGCTGTCGGACCTCTCCTTTTCCTTGTCATTATTTTTCTTTTTCCTACCGTCGTAGCGAAAATTGTTCTTGCGATTGTCTCTGCCATTCGCCTTTGTCGAGTATTTGCTCAAATACGTTTCCTTGCTCGGTTCTTCGAATTCTTCGACATTCTGTTTTGAATCGGAGCCAGCAATTTCTACGCGTGTCCGCACATAACTTTGTAATAAATCGTGATGATGCAACATGGGATTCAGGATGTCCATGACGTGATTTTCAACCGTGCTCGTTACATTCTTGGTGACATCTCGCGATACATCGTCGTTCATTTTCAAACACTCTTTGGATTTTTTATTCGATTGTGGATTAGAATATTATATTACATTGAATCTAATTTAGAGATATGCTCATTCTTTCTCCTTTTCTATGTTTCTTTTCACGTAATAACTGCAGAAAACAAAGAGAGACTCCTTCCTCGCGTATGTATAGAAACAATAACTATTTGTCTACGTGCTAAGATACGTGTGGTTTCGACACCTTGAAATAGGAAGCTCGTTTCCTTAGAAACGAGTAACAACACCGACAAGTCAAATATGGTAAATACCTATAGATTTGTTCTTTCTAGCTAAACTTTTTGCGCTTTTGGTTTTTCCCCTTCTTTCTACCTAACTTTTAAATATATTATATGTATATCTATCTCATTTATAATGTATATTACTGCAAAAAATTCAGCTGTAAAAAACAAACCTTATATTTAGGAATTATGAAACATGAAAAAAATATGTGCATAAGGCGATTCTGATATTTCATATTCTTAAAGATGAAAATAGATCATATAATCATATAGAATAGGTTTCTTTTAAATTTCAAACGCATCTTTTCTATATTATAAATTTTTTGTCCGTGATAAATTTCTGTGTAAGAATATTTAGAAATGTTATGCATGTTTTTAAGAATCTTAAAATAAATATTGCTCTTCTCTCTCTTTAAGTTGAAGGGATTTATTAGATGACAGCGTTGCACGTTTTATATACATTTAAATAAGATTTGATGATTTACGTAATTTTATTTTGATTTGCAGATTTGTCATGTTTTTATTGTCATAAGATAATGATATCTAGCATTTATCAAATCGTAAAATATACATATATGACTACTATTATTATTTATGATTTTATTATTATTTATTTAATAACAAAAAAATTATATTAAAAAAATCGAAATTGTATATCTCTTGTTGGAGATGCAGATTAATTGAAAAGATTTACCTCACTACAATAGTTTTGCTTTTCGATTTTGATATATATTACTTTGTTAGAAAATATATTAAATATGTAAAAGTATTAAATTATCATAATGTATCATTATACTAAGTATAAAACCACACAAAGAATAACGAAAATGTATAACATACATTTTACCTTTATTGTTTATGTATTATAATTTTTTAACTCCTTTCGCTCTTTCTTTTTTTTCTGCATCGTATAAATTAAAGATATGTCAAAGTATGTTCAATATAATCATCATTTTTCTTCTAATATTATGCAATTTTATATTCAGGCATTTTTCAAAAGCCTTTTAATACTGAAAGCATCGAGCGGTTTTTTTTCTAACTATTTCTATTTTTTAGATTAATAATCTTATTTCTTGTATAAAAGAAAGGATTCGGAAATTTTATCTTTTACACAAGAAGTAGGATATTAATCTAAAAAATAGAAACTCGGTACTTTAGTATTAAATACATACACCCATATATATATATATATATATATATATATATATATATATATATATATATATACCCAAACGCACATGCTATTATATTTTCAAATAAGATAAACGTAAATTTTTATACTATATTTATATATTATAATATATAAGTTTATTTATTTTAATAATTAATTTAACTTGTTTATAAGCTTATTTTCGTTTTAATATTTTATTATAGTTACGATGACATATTGACAGCTTTTTAGAAAAATAATTTATTAAAATTTTTAAATCTAATCCAAGAATAATAAAATTAATGGAGAATTAGTTAAACAGTTCTTAATAATTTTTAACAGTTTTATATATATTTATGCGAAACTTACTTGATTGTACAGAAATATGGCTTTATTGTAATTCCCATTTTTTACATGAACAGTTGCTTCGTTTACTAAGAGTGTGTTTCTTATAATAAGGGAAGTCCGCTTTATCCGTGCTGCTGATTGTTTTTTCGAATGCTGTACCATATCGTTTCGGTATCCCTATGCCCTATAATGTCCGTTCGAGCGATAAAGTTCAAAAATCAGCAAATATATCAATTGAGAATCTAAAAAAGTATCTATTATAATAATAAGTGATATATAAAGTGCGCTATATAAATAATGATGCTTTTTCAACATTTTTCAGAGATAAAACGAATGAAAATAAAGAAACTTATACATAAGACTAGAGATTGAAAATTTTAATAATGATGCGATGACATATTTTTAGAAAAGCTTTTTAGAAAAAAAATTATTAAAATTTATTAAAATTTTTAAATCTAATCCAAGAATAATAAAATTAAACACCCAATTTTATGTGTGATCTACAATGTCAGTAGGAATAGTGGATGAAGATTGTAGCACGTCGGGATAAGCTATAATAAAATGGTTCAATCCCATTTACTATGGTCTATTTCCTTAACTCTTAATCTACTACTTCAATTGGTTTTCATTGGAAATCACTCATTAATCATTTCACTAAAAAGAAGGCCAGTGCAAAAGATATACTTACGATTTTGCGATATTACTCATAATAATAATTAAAAATTACGAAAAATATACTCGGTTTGTGATTATAATAATTACTTTCTATTTAGGTGGAAATCACTTAACGACAATAAAATTGAAAATTACGAACTACACGTATAAAAATGGAGATTGTAAAAAAAAAATACACGTATCGTTCCAATCGTGTCGCTGCCTAGTTTTGAAATTCTCGTAACTTGCAAGCAAAACTTTGCCGTCCGTTCTTTTTGCGCTGGCTCCCTTCCCACAATGCATATTAAAAAATAATCGATAGAGAAACGTAAGAAAAGGGCAGTAAGAAGGATAACTGGACGGCTATTCTTATTCTTTACCACCACTACCATCACTACTCCGATCGCTAACGGAAAAGCTATTATAATGGTTCGCATGCTTCCTATCAATCCATTGCTATTGTCCTTGCCAGATTATTTGTGTCATTTGGCCCAGAGAGAGATGCACGCGATCTGCATATATTGACTAAATCTTCGTACTGTCTTCCTATAACATGTTGTAAAAACGATTTACCAATGAAGATAATTACTCAGAACGGAACAAACCGCGAATCGCGGATAATCGTCGGAAACTAAAAGCATGAAATATTTCGTGACCTACGGATAATATAGCTCTGTCATGCCTCGACCGCATTATTTATATGTACACTCGACAAAGCTTTTTCAATAGGCCTATAACGATTTCCATCTCTCAATAAGGGATGCCGGTGCATGTTCTCGAAAAGCAAATAAGATTAATTGCACGTCATTCCGAAGTATTCTATGATTCTTTGTGTGTATTTTGAGAATACTCTGAAAAAAGTCAATACTTTAAAATACTTTCCACGATATGTCTTCTTCGAGGAGAAACGCTAACGTTAATATAACACATTTTTACGAAAAAAAGCTATTGCTACAGATTTTAAAAAATGTCAAATGTTGTCTCTTATATCTAAAAATTTAAATGTAGATTCGAAAATTATTCTAGTCTTCCATATCTTTATGCTCCAATATTGAATCCTCAAACAGCTCAGAAATATGTACAATATAATATACTCATTATCAACAAATTTTAATTCAGATACATTTTACTTAATTTAATTTGATTGTTCATTTAATAATGTCACGTGTTTTTAATATTTCAGACTACTTTTTAAAATGTTTGTAAAATTTATGAATAAATATTTAAATGGGTATTTATTTAGTTATTATATATATTAATTTATATTAACTTAATGCATATTATTTATTTATTTTTTATTTATCAAACTTCTATTCTAATTGACATTTACATTGTATTGCGTGTTCAAGAATTAAAATAATTAATTAAGAAAAATTTAAGAAATAAATACAACAATAAAAATACAATTACACTAAAATAAAATATAATTAAAATAAAGTAATATAAAGTAATATACATAAATATATACAATTTAATAAATATAAAATATAATTTAATTTTAATAAATATGAAACAAAATAAATATATGACTTCTTTATATTTTACTCCTTCAATTTGATTTTTTTTTTCATAATTTATTCGTAATTTTTTAAATTCTATTAATTTCAATCTCTCTTTCGTTTCTTTTTTTGTAAAAGTTTGCTTTTTATATCTTTGTATGGCATCTTATCCCAGACAGCACATGTTTCTAAAAGATGACTTAAAGACATCTCATTGTCTTTTAGATATCTTTAAGATAGAAGTCTTTTGGCCTTTTTGTGCTGTATGGGATTTTACATTGATACTAAAGAATATCTTGTATATTAACCTGTTAGTAGACTTTTTCGCAGATGTTAAGTTTATTTTGCACTTTTTTATGTGTGGTTCTACGTCTATATTATTTATTATTTATATATTTAGATTACGTGTTATATTATATCTTTTTATTAAAAATTAATGTGTTAATAAATTGTCCAAAGAGAAGGATTAAAAAAGTTGTAAGAATAGCGATAAATCGAAACAATCAGCAGATATTCAAAGGTAAATTCGAATCGCTAGCGTTTTTAGAGAATTGTCTAGTGTTCGGAAAAACCTTGTATTAAAATAGTAATTTTTAATTTGAAATCTTTTCTTTTGATTGGTCAATTAAACGCTATTCTAATACCTTATTGGTGGATTTCCAAACGTGCCTTAAGCATCAATCAATAAATCACGTGATTAGAAAGACTTGATGCGTCTGCGTGACGTCTCGATTCAATTCTCGAATCGCGCGAATCTCTTTTGCAATTCGATGGGAAAATGAAAAGAACACGTGACATACACAATCCATGAGCGCTAAACAAGCCGACTGATATACGTATCATTTATTATATATCGTTATATTATACGTATTATAATATCATTTTATCTTTTGTCCAGATGTAAAGCTTACGTGCTTCTTTATAATAAATCATACACACATGCGGGGTTTGAAAATTATTATTGTTATATTAATTTATCTACCGACTTTTGATAAGTTATATTGTGTTGTTGAAAAATAGCATTTCGATACACCTGACACGAAGTAAATAAGTCTAGGTATTTGTTATTCTTACGCACATATACATGCACATGCTAATAATAATTATACATCGATTGTGCAGTAGATCGATAAGAATGCAGCTGGCAACTTTCTCCAAAAGTGAAATCTTTGTTCGACGAGAAAGTTAATAATGCGTCGCAAATAATTTTAAATATACGCGTACAGAAAATGCTCCTACATGCTTGAAACATTTTTTTGTAATTCCTTATTGCTTGTAAAAAATCATTCGTGCTTTATAATATATATATATATATATATATATATTAGGAATTACAAAAAAATGTTCCAAGCATGCAGGAGCATTTTCAGTATAGAAAAGTCTCTCAAAAGAGACGCTGCTCGTGTTTTCTAACGTGAATAAAACTATTCTAATCAATATTGTAAAAACTTAAGAAAAATATATATGTATATTTTTTGCGATGTATTTTAATAATATCATTGCTGTTTAAAAAAAAAGTTAATTGAAAGCTAATAACTTAATGCTTTTAATTTCCATAAATTAAAAATTTTTCTGTCATTTGATGAAAGCTGGAAAAATTCTGGTGTATATAATATTCTGAATTATTCTATAAAAATAAATAGAACAAATTAATATATAATTAATTTTATGCAAAACAAATTAATATATACGGAAAATTAGTAATACGTATCAGGAACGCTTGAGTACATATTTAACATTATTCGCACAAATAGTCGCGCGAGATATATACTTCAATGTCGAGCAATATATGTGCAAGCGGGATACGCGCATATATGGTGAATTTATATAACTTTGTGGCGCGAGTATGAAAGTACACGAGTCTCATCGTAACGGGAAAAAAGAGCAGGACTGGTAAAAAGTAACCCATGAGTCGTCAGTGGGCCATGGGATAAAAAGGTAGGGAGGTACGAGGATCATTTCTCCGCAAGTCGCGAATGCGACAACATCCGGGTGTGTGTGAATACGTTGTACCTGTATCTTGCATTTGCAAGTCTTATTTTCACGAAAATTCGCACAGCAATATTCAAGAATCGAGTGAGTGTCAGATGCAGAATTGTCATATCAATTTTTCTCCTGTCTTCTGATTGGTTTTTAACGATTAAATCTTTTACAGTGGCTAAAGAGTCGTTCGTGTTCTCGATCATAGAAGATGAGAAGGGAGATAAGTTGGACGAGATGTTTGGGGTGAGGCCGAGTTTCTTAAGAGTACTACCCGGTCATTGCGTGTTGCCACCGAAAATCATCTTTTACGCGCAAAAGATACGTGACTTTACCGTATACGAGGATGACGTTTGGATGGTCTCGTATCCTCGTACTGGTAATAATACGTAATTTAAAAAAAAAAAACGTAGTTACATATAGGATTTCCCATCATACGTGACAGTCATTTCAAAACTGAATATAGCATTTTAGGTTTGTATTTGCAATATATGTGCATACGTATGTATATATAAAATTCTAGAAAGAGAGAGAATAGTATCTTGTGAGGACAGTTGATACAAAATCAGGAAAAAAGATTGCAATCTTATTAATTATATGTTATTTACATCTGTTTTTCAATATTACTTCTTGACACTGTGAAATTTCTCTAGGTAGTCACTGGGCACAGGAGATGGTGTGGTGCATTGGGAATAATTTCGATTACGAAAATGCTCGTACGCTTCTCGTCATGCGAAGTCCCTTACTCGAGTAAGTCGATTCTTTGAATTTGAATCAGGAATTAATAATTATTGAACGATAGAATATCATCTCGATAAAACTAAACACGAGCAAAATTTTTATTATATTTTCGAATCTCTATTTTTTTCAGAGGTTCGGCTGTCATGATCAACGGAAATTACGACGAGTGGTTTATGAAGCTAGGCGATTCCATCGAAAATATAACAAAAATGCCAAGGCCACGTTATATCAAATCTCACTTGCCGTGGGACTTACTGCCGAGACAGCTTCGTGAGAAGAAGCCAAAGGTAAAGATCCAACACTCGCAAATCGAGAAATGCAACGTGTAATTCTTTTTATAATATGTAATACTTTGTAGATAATGTATGTTACAAGAAATCCCAAAGACACCTGTGTCAGTTTTTATCATTACTGCAGAGTGTTCCACAATATGAAAGGAAGCTTCGACGACTTTGCAGAGTTAATGCTGCAAGATAGTAGTACGTTGAGTATTACACTCAAATGAAAAGACATATATTTTTTATTATAAAAGTGTTATATATTATTGTTATATAAGTGTTGAACGTGCTCTCAGTAACTTGTTGCTTTCACATAGGAAATACCTGCAATATTGTAAATTAATTTACGAGAGAGAGAGAGAGAAAGAGAGAAATTCTTTCCAAGATATAATGATATTTGTGAAATTAGCATTTCAGAATTAGCATCAAATTTAAGAAATAATGTTTGTTTAGTTCCGATGAGTCCGTTTTGGAACCATGTTCTACCTTTTTGGAAGATGAGAGATCAGGAAAATATATTATTTATGACATACGAGGAAATGAAAAGGGTAAAACAGAAAGCGCATTCGCTTTTGTCATCGCGATGAATCTTCATAATGGATCACTGAAACACGCGATTGTATTTTCCAGGATCAGATAGCGGTGATTAAGGAGACAGCGAAATTTTTAAACAAGAACGTGACGGACGAGCAGATCGTCGGGTTGTGTGAACACTTAAAATTTTCAAAAATGGCAACGAATCCGTCGGTGAACATGGAACTACTGCTGACAAAGGAGAAGGCGCAAGAGGACGATCCGGATTACAAATTTATCAGGAAAGGCAAAGTCGGCGATTGGACGAATTATATGTCGGAGGATCTCGCTCGACGATTCGATGAATGGACAGAGAAGCATTTGTGTGGAACTGGTCTCAAATTTCATACAGATATTAGATCCGACGAAGAATAAAAAGCTGTATATTTCAAATTATTTACGGTAAACACGCGAAATTTTATATATATATATATATATTGTTACGTTCGCTTATATATATATATATATATATATATAAGCTTCGACAACCGCAAAAATTCAATCGCGTAAAATTGTATAAAATAAACTTAAATAAAAAATAAATTTTTACAATTTAGGTTTACTTTTTACAATTATACGCGACTGAATTATTGCAGTTATTTACTGTATTCAAAAAACAAGTCTGTAAAAAGTCTTTTAATTAACGATAAATATATTAGAACTGTGTGAGATAGAAAAGAATTATATAATAAATAATACATCCGTATTTGTTTAATATTGTATAAACTTCTGCTAATTAAGTAATGCATAGTTGACATTATTATATAATTAATTTGTTCATCATACTTAATAATCATCAATATAATTATAAAGAATAAAATATATAATGAAATATATACACATATAATAATGAAAGTATAATATGTATAGATATCTTTATGTAACAAATTATAATGAATGCTGAACAAGATAATATATATATCCATAATAAAAAAAGTGATGAAAACCTGTGAAGCATGTTTAAATCGAATTTTAAGATTTATATTATTTTCGTGCATTTGATTGGCGATCAATGACGTTGAAAAGTAAATATTAATTCAATTTGTTGACAGTTTTTTGACAGTTCGGGGAAGCGCGCACGTTATATGCTATTTCCGATAATAAAAATGATCAAAATGCATATATTTAAGCAAATATAAATTACTATTTGACTATAGTAATTATTATAATTCCATAAATAATATTTTTAATAAACTTGCAAAATATTTATTCATTTATTACAAATAATTTTTATCATACTACTATCATCTTTGCATCTATTATCGCATACAAAACTTAATAAAGTTTATTCGACATCATCAACTAATCAATAATATATTAATTTAACAATTTAATAGATTTAATAATAAATTAATATGCTTCTCTTAATATCAATACATTATACATTTACTAATCCTGCTTACGAAATATGACACGCATTTTATAAGAATATCATATATAATACTATAATCAGACACATGGAAAAAAGTGCAACATTATAAACCTTGAAATTTAATATTTTATACGGACTTAATTTTTTTTCAATTTATTAAGAAATCGAGAAAAGAAGTAAGAATCACGAACAAAAAGATTACTTACATTTAGTCCACCTTTGTAAAGCTTCCTCGATATTTCTTGAGATTCTAAGTAGTTCTTGCCAGATGGCAATTTTGGTCGGTTGCACAATATACAAAACACATGAAACGAACAGAAAATGGATTCTTCGAAGAACGATCTATTCGCACAAAGAAAGACACGACGATTATTGAAAAGATCACCAATTATATATATAATTCTTTTCTTTAAAATTTTTCTATAATATAAAAGCGTAAGTTATTTTTACACACATTTATATGTAACAGTATATCGTATATTAAAATAGAATTAATAAAAAAATTTATGGTTTTCATGATTATAAGATTGTTGCCACTTTTTGATAGATTTTAATCGATTTTGATATTTATTTTTGCACTGTCACTTATTTACAAACATGCATGGAAAATAATAACACTGTTTCAAAAAATAGTATAAATATATATTTAATATTTTAATATATTTAATATTTTACTTTATATTATAACTTCAATATTTTACTTTATATTATAACTTTAATAATTATCAACGATGAGAATACATAACACAACGAACAAATTAATAAAATAATCTTAATTGTTTGAAAGATAAGTCTACATAGCAAATAATTGAACCGTATAAATGAAATAAATCTCTCTATTATTGACTCTCAAGACGAGAATTTTGAAAAGAGAAGATAATGTTCTATCATCTTTTTATGTTCTATCTCCGTATTGAAGGAGCAAGTCAAACTTAATATTTACTGTACCCATCTTCCAGAGATCATCTCTTAGCACGCTATCAATTACTTATTAATAAGGATAACTTATAAAGAGCTAATATCTTGTAAAGTCTTGTGATTGTTGAAGTGCTTTGTGGATTCTCATTTTTCAAACGACTATGATTATTCTATTAATTTTGTTGTTCCTTGTGTTCCGTATTCTTATTGTTAGTTCAATATTAATATATTAATATATTACCTTTAATATATTACCTTTTGAAAGAGTGTCATATTTTTTGCGCGAATGCTTGTAAATGAGTGACAGTACGAAGATATGAATATCAAAATTAATTAAAATCAATCGGAAAGCGCAACAGTATTTTATATCTCGAAAATTATTAATTTTTTTATCAAGTCTCTCTATTTTAATATACAATAAAATATATTTTTATATAAGTGTAAAAGTAGAGTAGAAAAATAACTTTTATTTTTTTCATACTATATAAAAAAAGAAAAAATCATACATATATATATATATATATATATATATATATATATATATATATATATGTATATGAAATTACATGTAGAAATTATAATATTGTGTATATTATAAAAACTGCTGTCGAAAGAAAGAATAACTTTCCAGTAACAATATGTATATGAATACCTGGTTACCCAGTGAAAAAGACCTATCGAATTGTCATCAAATTGACGTCGAATTGATGCAATTTACATCAATTCGACGTCAATTTGATATCGATTTGATAGGTCTTTTTTCACTGGGTAAGCTGTTAAAAGAGAGCCAAAAGAGGATGAATATTAAATGTTCATGATATATATATTTAAAATACGATTGGCATTTTTAATAAGAAGAATAATGAGCGAAGAATATAATGAAGTTAATATACTTACTTCTATATGTTTTTTTGAGATTTTATGAGTCCATTTTGTGAGTGTATGTGAGCTCATAACGTAAAATTTTCCGCGCCTTCTAAAAAAAAAAAACACCAATAGCTCGAGAATATTTTGAATCGTTCAACTTGCCGCGATGGCCAAATATCAAATGTATCTCGACGCGGTGACAACAGGCAGTATATATATCTTCAATAAAGATGGCGCTGATTTGCGTTATGTCAGATTTTTAAAATTGATTCGAACCTTATATCGGAGCCTTTATTTATTTCTTTATTTATTTTTGACAGGACGCTACGCGAGACTCGAATCGCCCTCGTGTTGTCCATTTTAGAGCTACTTTTGCCGCCTGTCGTGTGTCGCGCGACTCGCGAACGTAGGCGGAGACGTGCGCGGAAAGTCACGTGTAATATCGCGCGTAGGATTCGGACCTAACCTAGTCTCATTGAACCTCGTCGAATCAATTTCGTCAGCGTCGAGAAGTTTCTCCCTACGGGATACTATGAGTTTGTTGTAAGAAGTGAGGAAAAATATCATCAGCGTCAGTTGTAGGAGGAATCGTCGTTTGAAAATCGTTGCTAGTCTCACGATCTCGAGAGTATATGTACATGTATATATAACATATATACATATACATATATACATATCGTTTTGTGACAGATCGCGAGAAGCATCGTTCTATAAAGATTATTCACTCTGAACTCGTTCCCACCGCTTCTGCATCCGCGACTATCTGGACAAGTTCGATTGAATGCGTTTAAAATTAACGCCTGGCTGAAATGCCGAAGATAAGGATTAAGCAGACGCCAAACAGTCTTTGGTTAAGACAACGCGAGTTAGGTGTAAAATTCCCACTTGGCCACAGTGACAATTTTCACAAAACTCTTTACTCTTCGATACAACCCATCACTTCGTGGGATCACGGGGACAATTTAACCGCCGCGAGACACGGTGGCGTATTTAATTTGGAATATTCACCGGACGGGTTAGTAATGTGGTTCTAATGTCAACGTGTATCCTAACAACTTTCTCAAGCCTTAGGTGCAATGTTAATTGAAACTTATAAATTATACTGTGTGTCTCACTGATTTCTGATCGATGTTACAGATCTCTCTTGTTGGCAGCATGCGAAAAGAAAAGTATTTTAATGTTTGACCCATTATGTAGAAAGTTGATACATGCGATAGACAATGCTCACAATGACTGTGTCAATTGTGTAAGGTTTGTAAGATTTGTAAGAGCCTTTTATTTAGGTTCTTTATTATTGTAGAAGAAATCGTGTATGGTAAAGATACAATGTATAAAACGTGACATTATCAACATGATTAGATTCCTGGATCAACGTATGTTTGCAACTTGTTCCGACGATAGTACAGTTGCTTTATGGGATGCCAGAAACTTAAAGCAAAGGATAAGAACTCTTCAAGGACACTCCAATTGGGTCAAAAATATAGAATATAGTCCAAAGGATAGCCTGTTATTGACCAGTGGGTTCGATGGTAGTATATATACTTGGGATATTAACAGGTAAACACTTTTCAATTAATATCTATGCAATTTTTCCCTTTTTTATAAAGTGATGTGATTGTAATAATATTTTTTGCAATATATGTCCTACAGTTTTACAGAAAATAGCTTTGTGTTTACTCGTGTATTTCATACAAATGGGCTAATGCGAACAAGACTTACTCCCGACACTAGCAAAATGTTAATATGCACTACTTCAGGATATCTCATTATAATACATAATCTTAAACTCAGTACACTAAGTCAGGATTTGGCTGGATTTAAGGTAGGTGTTCCTATCACTTCTGTGTCAAAATATTTAATAACCTTATAAACACGATAATCTTAAATTATTCTTATCATATACTTGCAGCCAAACATGTACAGATTAATGCAGTTATCGCAAACTACCATACCGGTTGCAGCTAGTTACACACATCTCTTTTCTCATAGTCGTCCCCACAATAGAGTCGAGTTTCTTACTGATTTTCCTGTAGGCGACGACGCCGAGGTAATATCCAGCTTACAAGTTCATCCGCAAGGATGGTGCGCCCTGTCTAGAAACGTCAGCAGCGGAGAGAAATCTGAGGTTTGATTTTGCTCGTCAGATAATCAACTATTCTCTGGCTGATATAAATTTCTCCTAACTCGTTCCATTTTATTTTATAGTGGACTTGCATTCATGATATACAGGAACGCGAATCCAGCAGTGGGGAGCATGTCAACGAGGGAGAAGAGGGTCGTTTGACGAGTTTAAATGTGGACGAGTTCGTGGACTTTCCGCAGTCGCAACCATCGCGTTCGGGAATCAGGTCTTCCTTTATAGTACATAACGTGGCATCGGACGCGAGATCAAACTCGTTTGATCCACCTCTACGGGTGTCCACGGACGCCGCGCCGCCCCTCAGACAGTCATTGAGGCCAAATTGGCAGGTGACGCCGCGCAGAAATCTACAATCGAGGAATTCTCGTTCGGATAGAAACGCGGCAAGGACAAATTTTGACACGGTCGAGGTTAGTACGAGCTCCGCGAACGCCACCGATGCGAGGGTAAACGCGACGATTCATCACGACGACAGATCGGAGGATCGGCATGACGTGGATAACAATAATGACAATTCGGCGTCAGCTGACGAAGCGGATCGAGAGGGTACGCGAGAATATAGATCTCCCAGACCGCACTCTCAGCTCAATGACTTGCGGCGGCGTAACGCGATCGACAATTTTTCCACTGGCAACGTAGAACTGCATGTTAGCACCGGTGACGTATGGGAAGCGCTCGTGGCGATCAGGGAGGCGAGGCTTCGTAGGGAACGTGAGAGGGAGTTTTACCCCGGCGCCGAAAGAAGAGACTGGCTTCCTAGATCAAACAACGGCGTGAGCGTGAATATTCCTCGTTCATCCCATACGGTTGTGATAATCGGCGATCGGGCTCGGGTACAGAATTTGCAGAATCGGCAAAATCTACAAACCATGTACGCGATACCGAGGAACCACAAGATTCATCAGAATACACCTAGGTTGACGCATTACATCGAGGAACCGAATGTTGGTTCCGGATATATCAAAGAATTGTGTTTCTCGGCGGACGGTAGATTGATATGTTCGCCGTTCGGTTACGGCGTGCGATTACTGGCATTCTCGAGCGAGTGCTCCGAGTTGTCTAATTGCGTTCCACCCGCCAACGAGTCCGTGCAGCTTCACGAATTAGCGACACACACTGGTCATTCCGATATTGTGGTTAGCACGAAATTCTCACCCAAGCACTATTTACTCGTGTCCGGTTGTCTCAGCGGTAAGATCGTCTGGCACCAGCCGGTGGTTTAGCTAAATTGATAATTAATTTTTATAGGCACTTTATTATTTTTCATTATAATCACGGTCTCTTGGTAGATAGGTATACTTTGCAGCTTTGTAAAAGATCAATCTATGAGAAATTTTTTTTGTTAATTATATATAATTACATAGTTTTATATATATATATATATATATATATATATATATATATAAAACAATAATTATATATTTATATAATTATATATTGTTATATATAATTGTATTATTTTTATATATATCCTTGTATACCTTTTTTAAATGTGAATGTTATTTAATATATATATATATATATATATATATATATATATATATATAACCCATACAATGATTTTTATGTAGGTGTAATAGGCCGTTCCACATTTTCTACTATTATAATTGTACCTTGATCCAAATGATCAAGTTTTGTAAAATAATTATTTTATGTTTAGAAAGGGAAAAAAGTTGTTAAAAAAATCATATTTATCAGTTGCCCATCCATGTACTAATATATGTGACAGTGTGACTTGTATGCACATATAATATAATATATTGGACAAATAATTATAACATTCAATGCTTCAACGTTATCTAATAATTGTGTCCGATGATACAATGACAATCTACAAAAAAAACAATGCACCATTAACATTGTATATTAATAATGTAATTAATTTCTTAATTTCACTTTTTTACGTTAAGTAAGCTTTTTTTATGATTTATTTTTGCTCGAACAATCAAACACTAAAAATATTTATTTTCAATTATAAGGACCGTCTTTTCATTACGAAATATTTTTACAAGTGCGAGTAGAAAGTTCTAATCGTTATTAAAATTAGATCTTAGAAGCAACTTTTAGTTATAATGATTGTACCTTTTTATATAAAATATTCTGAAAAATGCAATAATTCGCTTTTCAATTGCTGTTATGATTAAAACAATTTATAACGACTATATTATTCTCGTACAAAATTCGCTAGAATATATTTTCTCTCGTTATTAGAAATGAATTGAAAAGAGCAAATTTATTCGATTTATAAAATTTCAAACATAATTTTATTTGAAAAGGAAATGCCCATCACGATTTATGAACATAAAGTAAAATATTGGAACTGGAGTATATCTTTGTCTTCATTGCATATAAAGCATCAAGTATATTATTGATGTATATTTATAAATTATAATTTGAAGAATTAGGTTTATGTATATATTAACGTGTTATATAATAGTATAAAGAATGTTTATATCAAAAGAGATGAGTCTATTATTTAACAGAAACAATCTCACCAAAAAACTTTTTATCTACTTCAATTTTTTATTTTAATTAAATGTCACTTAGAATCAAATACATATTTGTGTACTCCATATACAAATATAAGCGCGCGCCATAATGTTATAATAAAAATTTTAGCAAAAATCATAAAATCAATATTTTTCTCATATTAAAATGATTAAAATTTACAACGTTTATAATAAATTTGCGTTGAAATTCGTGATAAAATTGAATGCAATTAATAATGCACCGTGAATTTTGATAAAATATTCACGAATTTCAACGCAAATTTATTATAAACGTTGTAAATTTTAATCATTTTAATATGAGAAAAATATTGATTTTATGATTTTTGCTGAAATTTTTATTATAACATTATGGCGCGCGCTTATATTTCTTATTCTTTATTGTATATTACGTTGATATTAATGAAAAGCACGGCTTATTACTTTGATTCTATTATATAAACTGTCTGTGTTTTGTACAACAAATGTTTAAATGTGTAAAAAATTCTGATTTTGCTTTTATTTGCAGAATTCGAATTATAATCTGAAAGATTGCCAAAATTGTCGTATGTCTAATAAATTTATCGCTAATAGTAGAAAGTGCGGAACATCCTTTTCTGCATTTTTCGTTTATACTTTCTTTCGTAAACATACGTTAACGGATCGTGTTGAATAAAACTTGGCAACTATATATTGTACACGTTACATTATACGATAACGATATAATATTGATAAGAGTATTTTCATTGTGAAAGATAGTTTGAAAACGATCTTGAAATTGAATTCGGGATTAAATTGCTACTTCTTTACGAAAATGGTATAATCGAGAAAATTATATTTTTCCGATCAATGTATATTACAACTTTAGAAGGTTCAAACTTTTATCTTTCAGAAAGGCAAATTGCAATATACAGTTGTATAAACAATTGTATATTGCAATAGATATTTTATCTTATGATACTTTTGTAAGTGATAATTTGAAACGCGTTAAAATGTATAACACTTATTATTAACAAATGAATTTGAATTAATAAGCCTCTATATGTAAAAATACAATTTTGATTTACTTGTTATTATCAGGGCAGCGATCACTTAACTTTTCCTCTAGACTTTCATGGAAAGTGAAAATTTACGCCATTCCTTTCAATGGCATTGACTTTTCACATTTCTGCTCTAAAAGAAAAGTTATATGATCGATACCCAGAAGAATGTGCTTTCTTTTTAAAGAATATGTCATTTTACAATCGTAATAACTAACAAGTTAACAAGAGAATTTTCATTGAGAATTTTCATACTTACGATATATACGGAATGAAATGTAAAATTAATCGACTGAAACATACATATACGCAATAATGCAATATAAATAATATGCAATACTAAATGTATAGAAAGGCTGTCGTTTATAAGCAAAAAATTGATAATTTTATCATCAAAAAGCATATGACTGGGTGTAAAGTTTGTATATTATTTAAAATTGTAGAAGAATAATTAACCGAGTGTTCATTATATTTGTATAACTAATAAGAGATAGACATACATACATATATATATATATATATATATATATATATATATATATATATATACACTTGTAAAATATATATATGTAAATATGCGCGCGATGTTGATTATATGTATTAAGAATAATAATAATCTCCGCGTTTAAAGTGTTCTGCTATTTAGTTATTTAATATGTATTCTCTATCCATATATACATACCTTGACGTTTTCTAGATTTCAGTCACCAACATACACACACATAATATCAGATTGTGATTTGTAACAGCAGTAAGAAATATTTTTGTCTCGTGGTACACACATGTCAAAAGCAAAGAATTATTTGACACTTTATTCTTTTCTTTGATATTATGAATATGAAACATATATTATGTGCAAAATCTTCTTTCTGTATATAAATTCTATCTAAAATTATTTGCGTTCTCTCTGCATTCTATATGCTTTCCATAATCAACTTTATTTTTGATGATTATTAATTAATCGAAAATACAGTACATTTATAAAATTCGCTAAATATCCTTTTTAATGAACTATAATCTGCAGATAATTTTTTAAATTAATATCAGTGATGCAAATTTAAAAAATAAAATCTACATTATTCGATGTTATGTCATGTTTTTATTTGACATTATGATCTAATAATTCAACGGTGTCTGATATGATATCTTAATTGTTAATTTAAATGTTAATTTGAATACCTACAATGCAGCGATTATGGATGTGTGTGTGTGTGTGTGTGTACTTTTACGCTTATTTTTGCAGCGATAAGATTCTGGAAAATATATATATATATATATATATATATATATGTATATATATATATATATATATATATATATATATATATATATATATATATATATAAGATTTTCTATTATTTCTTTTCGTAGGTAGGTATATGTATAATATTTAAATTGAAATTCGCTGTATGGAATTTCGTAAGAATGTGAGTATATGTGCGAAAGACGCAAAGGATGACGACATGCATTGTCGGAGATTGTGTGGGGATTATTCCTTTTTTTAATAAAATGGCTCAATCTTGGTTTTCCTCGACATTGTGATTTTTAACATTGTGTCGATTATTTTGTATAACACTTGTTTTTTATTCTCTGCAATAAAATATATTATCGCAATATCGCATTTATTGCGTGTCGTTTTCTCCTTTTTTATCTAAATCGATTTCAGATTCTATGATAGCTCCAGATTCTAGTATAACTTAAATGGAAAATATATTTAATTTATCAGATATTTGCTCATTGAAATCGAATGCATGTGTGTCGATTGTTCTTAAAACTGGGAGCTAATATAACAGTTTGATGACTGTATGTGTCAAGATTATATCTTTATTAACAAAATTGCTTTAACTTATTTACAGATACACCAGCAAAACTCAACAAGTACCTGTTGCTGCAAACGCCTCCAGGTGCCAGCTATAAGTCGACATTTTTAAAACCGGATTGAGTTTTCACGTGGGTTTTCAGATATGGCAATTCCGTTGTCTAATATAGGAAAACAAACTCGTACTTTCTCTCTTTTCAGATATAAAATAATACCTAAAAAAAATCGTCAAAAGTCGTCTACAAGCCATAAAAGAAGACGTCGATTCACGTTGTTCGCGTCAGTAGCTGTGGCTATTATGCCAAGAGAATGCAATCAAGAGAGCGATACCAGAAGCGAGACGGAGGAGCTCGACAGGCAGATTGTACTACTTGGATAGAAAAACAGTGGTTTTCTCATTATGTTAGTAAATGCCTTCCCCAGTGTTAACGCAATTGAAATATATCGTCTATTATTTCCGCACGCGAATCCTATATCGCGCGCGAGTCTACGCGAAAGACGCACTCAGATGATCAACGATCTACCGATTCCGCGAGGATACTACTGATGTATCATCTTCATCAAAAGACACGAAGGCTTCACCGACCATTTCAGATCGCGCAATACGTCACGATCGTCATCAGTACGATAGATCCGAGGTTGCCAAGGCACGTTGCTCCTCCGCTGACTGCTTCGACCTGTTCGCGTTCCTGGCGATCGTGATTGTTGCTGTTCGAGTTGTCTCGTTGAAAGTCGGCACTGGACATCGTCCGACGCTCCTCCGGCGGGGATCTCTTTGATCTCTCCACCAGGGTCAGCCTCGTCTTGGGCAGGAGTTCAGACCGGAACGATAGGTCGATGTCCGGTAAACGGTATTTCCTCTCATACGACGAGTCGTTTGTGCGCATTTCACCGGGAATCAGAGGAGGAAGCTCACCTTGAAACTTACCGAACTGTGGCGTTCTGCTCAGCAGCTCCGACGTCAGTTTGCCCTTGCTATCGCGATGCTCGATGTTGGAAATGGATCTGGCCAGGCCGGTGGAATCCTTGAGTTTCTTACCGTCATAAGTGATTAACACGCCGGAAGAGGAGGCTGGTAGCTGTTCGGGTCGCGTTCTAGCAATCGGAGGAAGATAGTAAGTATCCAATCTAAGATCGGCCGCCATCTCCATGTCGTCGAGGTCATCGAGTCGCGACGAGAAGCGCGTGGGAGATGCCTTCTTCTTCTGCTTCCTGCCGCCGTCGATCGTGGACGTTGTCACGGGCATAAAGCTAGGTGAGAACTCATCGATCGTCCGATAATCCGTACGCTTCCCATATACTTTTTTGTCGTCACGCCACGTTCCTCCACTTGCATCTGGTTTTTTCTGCGCGACATCGGGTACATTGTCTATGACATTTCTGATAATTGGTTTGAAACCACCCTCGATGACGATGGAGTCAGGATCGAAGCCAGTGTTGCGCGCGGGTTTCAGGTATGTCCACGAGGGAGGGTCCATGAGATTATCGGAAATATCCGCAGTGATATCCGAGCCAATTTTCGCCTCGAGTTTTGCGCGTTGTTGCTTCGTGTCGACTTTCGCCGTGGATTTCTCGAGTGGTGGATTAGCAACAGATTTGTCGGTCGGATTCTGCGTCGTCGTCGTAGTCGTCGTCGCGATAGCGGGCGGTCGATAAACAGACTTTTTGCGCTCGATGAAGATTGATCGCGGTGGCGACGGAGACAAAGATAACGACGACGGCAACGATAATGGCAACGGGAACGGCAACGACATCGCGTTTGTCGAAGTTATCATATTAGCTGCTTGTAAAGTCTGCAACATCGGACGGCGCGTTAGAGTCATCGGTCGGCGTATAATCATCAGTTGGGTCCTCGGAGGTTCGTGTTGATTATGATAACGAGGAAGAGGCGGAGAAAGCTGATGGCGAACGTAGTGATGATAATTGGTCGCGTAATAATGTGGTGCTCGGGAGTATGGTAGCTGACCGTGGTTGCCGCTGGCCACCCCTACGTAAGACAACTTTGTCCCGTGATTCAATGAAGTTGGTCGTTGGTGATCTGCAACGAGGTTAGACAATTGGTGGTTAGTGGTAGTCTGCTGATTCTGCAGAGTCTGCTCCCGTCCGAGCTCTGTGTGATGACCGGCACGAAGGGACGACGACTGCTCGTGAGTGGTCGTAACCGGCCGATGTTGCTGCTGTTGCAAAGCATCCTCATCAACACGATACGCGTCCTTCGGACGTGCTTCGTACGAGTTCTCGGACGATGAAGATGATGATTGCAAGCGATCGTAATTGTTATTGGCATTCGTTAGTAGCTGCGGGTGGTGATGTGAAGCACTTAACTTGCTGTTAGTCGTCGTATGATGGGGATGACGATGACCGTATTCGCGGTGAGGGTGATGAACATGCTGTTGATGAAGAAACTCCTCTGGTGGCGTTACCTTGCTCGCTACGGCTATGCTAGCGCCGTATTCTAGATCCTGATCCGCCGGCTGATCCTGACGGCCATTGGTCGGCTCCACGTACACCTCATGCTTTTCACTGGCCGCCGACGATGGCTCGTTGCTAGTATCAAGGTCACAGGAGTCAAGAACGTTAATCTTCCAGCCTAAATAACGATGTGTGAAACACTGGAAGAAAATTATTTCATAAAGTTATCTATTTAAGAAATCTGTTTAGAGATACTTTATAACACTTGTGCGCAAATTACACACACACATGTATAAAGATCGACACTAATTAAATCGATACGCGATACGGATGGGATTACCTGATAATACACTGTGTCAGGTGTATTTTCGTCAGGCGTCCATTCCACGAAACCCGGTTCACCATGATCGCATTCAAGAGTCAGAGTACGCTGATAAGCTCCGAAAGACGCAAAGTCATCCGCGGGCGGTTGATTCTGATCTGGCACCCAATTGCAGAGACGACCTGTACCGGTAGGAATAATCTTCCCGCGTTGTCGGGATACACCAGCAAATATCTTTACTTTCTGTTAAAGCCAAACAAGAAAAGAAAAAAGTCATCACAAACTGATAATTAGGTGTTTAATACAAAAAATCCTTCTATTACGTGTGCTTTTCAACAACTTTGTCTCAAGGATGCGCTTAGACAAAAGGAATTTTAAATTTAAATTCTTTCCTTAACGGAGAAATTAAATTAAGAAGTGACATCTTTTTTAGAGAATTTTATAGAGAAGAATTTTTTTTACCGCTTTCTCTTCGGCCGTTTTGTGCTGGTAACCGCCTATCGGGTCGTCCGTGATATAGAACGGATGATAACGCGCTGGTATGTTCGGATCTGAACCACCTTCTGTGACGAAAGTGTATCTCCTACCTCGAACCACGTTAATCTCAGGTATCAACAATCCATTAATATACCAAGAAATTCCCCAACCGACGTGACCTAGAAAGAAAGTGAAGTAAAGACCGGTTTGGACTATAAATATAGATACAACTTTCTTGCAATACCTTCTCATGGAACACCTAATGGATCGAGTAAGTTGTGCTAATTTTGATGAATTTTACGAAAGACTAAATATATATATTTAAGAGAAAGCTATTCAAAATTAATAAATATTATATAATAGAACATGGAATTTTTGAATATTATAACATTCGTCGATGATTTTTTACCAGTAATGGCTGGATAGCCGTGCTTTCCTCCAGTGGGTCCCATCTGCGCATAAAAGACACCATCATCCGGCTCGTTGCACTGAATAGGTGGTATTTCCCAAGCGTCTTTCGTAGACGCCGGTGCGGGAGTTGCCGGTAAACGTGGCGGTCTTCTCGTATTGGTAATCTCCTGTCATTTCAACATATCATTTTTCAAAGTAAATATAATATGTAACATTCTCTCTAATTACGTATTTTTATTACAACAACTTACAACAACTTTAGTGCCACTTCCTGTTTCACTATAAGCCGAGGTCTGCTCTTGATCAGGCATGGGGCAGTTCCACGCGGGGGGTCTGCTGAACTCGATGAACTGATCGGTCTTCAAATAGCGGCTGTGGAAACTGGTCTCCTGCCGCTCGTTCAGTGGCCCGATGGCCCAGATTATGGCCTGCGATCTATTCGTCAATATCGGACGGTCCAATTCATCGCTGGCCCTCAACGGTCTCTGATACGTGACGATGCTGTAGTCATTCACCATTGCTGCGTTCAATAATCGCACCGAGTCCGTGCCCTCCTTTAGATGAGAAGATTAGTTATTTCGTTACGCGAAACGAGAGAGAAAGGAAAAAAACTCCTCAAACAGGTTTATTTGCATATTGTACCAGTATACGCGAATCCGGACAACTGCCTCGGCGCCCCGAACACTGGGATTTCGCGTCTAAGAAGTAATCGACAGCATATCCTTGCAAGGTTTGCTTGTCGACCCACGCTACGGTGGCATCTCCGCCAATCATTGTGCTCTTCTCCGTATCCGCGGATAATCCAAAGGCCATGTATTGTCCAGCATCTGTGTAATGTCAATTTAATTTAATTTTTTGTAATTACCTCTCACCAAATTCATCTTTTTTTCAATTCTATATATATTTTCAGAAAATAATTTTTTTATTCACACAAATAACTCTTAATATAAAGATTTATATTTACCTAATTTTGCAACGAGCTGGACAACTATGCTGTCTCCGGCTACGGCCCATCGCACTTCAAAAGCTATGCTGTCATCAAGAACTTCGCAGTTAAGTTTCGACTGAAATCACACACGATAGTCGAAAACAATGACAGCATTGTTGGAAGACAAATAATTACTCACTAAAATTGTAGAATATATACAAAGTTCCAATTGTAAAAAATATGTTTATTTGATGTGCAATACGTTATAATATACATGTAGAAAATAAGTACAAAAATATAAAAAATATAGTACACACATGCGCGCGTATAAACGGATTTGTGTGTGCATATGTATATACATATACAAACATATATTATGTGTGTACATGTTAAATATCACGATATTCACGATAGATATATACATACGTATAAAGAAGAAAATTTGTAACATTTCTCCTACACACTATGTGCGGGTGAAATTTTATATGAAAAAGATTAATCAAAGCAAGAATAAATATTTAAGAAATTCCATATTTTTCCCTTTTTTTCCTTTTATAAATTTTATATATAGGCTCGCATGAATATATATGATGCATATATAAACTGTTCCTCGGGTAAAAGAAATAGAAATATAAAAAAACAGTTTGTATTTTTTCTCTAACTAATTAAAAAGAAATCTCTTCTTTTTTCATTTTATATATATATCTAACAAAATATATGTACTTTTATATGTTTTATATAATATATTAATTCAAAAATAATATATATAATTCAATTAATAATACAATAATTTAAATAATAATAATTAATATCATTTCAAAACGCTATGAGATAAACTTTCGGACAAATGTTGAAAAATTGGAAATTTCCTAAATGAAGTTCTTAACAGATTGGAGGCAATAAAAGCGAAGGGTCTTTGCGTTCACGTAGAAAATACACTCGGGCATGACAGATGTCCACGTTCGGTCGATTCGCACGGTAATTTTCAATAACGCACGAACGAGTCGATTTTCCTGTCACCTTGGAAATGCAAGAGCCTCGCGTACGAATTTTGTTGCGGGTCGGATAAACGAGCACGCGAACGAGCCGTCGACGGCGACGTTTCGTCGGCCGCGCGATAATATTGGCTTTGATAGTCCGCGACATCAGCCGAGGAAGATTGCGCCTGGGAACGAAGTCGCTCGAGTGCCTGCGCATCCTCGACAGCCCGAACTACTTGAATCTGATCGTCCCGGCGTAGGAGCGGCCGATAGGTCGTCGGACGTTGATGCTGCTGCGAGAATAAGTTCGCGAACGAGAGAGTGAAAGGAGAAGGCGACGAGGAAGCGAAAGAAGAGATCTCGTATGTGTTTGTTAACGCCCCGAACTGTCCCTGCCCTCCGCGATGCACGTTCTGCAACACAAGGACAGAGACAGGGTATTTATTTCCATGAACCATAGGAAGCTGAATCTGTCGTTCGCGATAGAACAGAAAAACGAATGTTTGCCATTAAGTTTATTTACTATTTTGTGAGACTGAAGAATTTTATCGCCCGCCATTAAAATTCAAGAATAAACCGAAGAAAAAATTTCTTTAGAAGCAAAAGTTCTAAAGAAGAAGAAGAAGAAGAAGAAGAAGACGATCACGTTCTCGCAGTCGAAACAGTCAAAGTCAAGTGGTCAAGTGTAAGAAAAGAGGAACTCGAAGAAGAGATAGTACCGACGAGGTCGAAAAATAATGGTTCGATAAATTATTGCATAATATATTACAGTGCACATTACGTGTTAATGCATTTCTTTTATCACTCCATTATGCGCTTGCGGTGAATTAAAATATATCTGACATACCTGTGGTGAAACTCCTAGCATTTTCAGGGACGGCGGTATGTTTAGACCATGTGGAATTTGCACGTGGCCAAAGTCAACGGCGAATGCTTCACACCATACTCCAAAATGACCGAATTGATGAACGGTCAGATCGCCCGGTAACGTCAAGACGATCGTCTTGCGATCGTAACGACGCAACGGTTGCTCTTTTCCATTTTCGTCGGGTATTCGGATACCCTGCGATGATGGCGTCGGACCAGTACCTGCCCAAAACTTGGCATCTGCAAAACAATTTTGCATTCACTTGTCGAGTTTGTAAATAAACGCGATATAAATAAACTTATTCATTTTATTTATAATAATAAATTTATTAATAATATAACAAAAAATTTTGAGAGACTAAAATAATAAGTCGTCTCTATAATCGTAGTTGATGACGTGATAAAGTGTGCAAAATACTATCTGCTACATAAAAAAAACTCGATTTTCTTCTCGAAAGGATATTTCTCGATTGCGTAAGATTTTCATGTTTTACAAATGTTGCAATAATCATTTATTAACAATGTCGAAATTTAAGGCTATTATAATATCAAAAAAAAACTTGCCAGGTGCTTCTCCGTCATAACTGAAGCTGGGTATCAGCAGAGTCTGAGCATCTACAATGACAACCGGTTCGGAACTGACGCCGTGTATGCCACCTAATGATTTTAATTTCTGTGGTTTCGGATAATCGAAACCTCGCGGTATTTTGACATCACCGAAATTCACCTAAACAGAGAAATAGTTCTTTGTAAAAGAAACTTGTGTTTATGTTACGTAATCAAGGTATTCATTATATGTAGGTAAAATAATATATTCATTCATTATATGTTTGTAAGCTTGTCACAATCTTCATGATTTATTTTTAAACATTTATAGGAGAGATGAAGAATAAAAGGAAAGACAAGCTAATCTTTTACAATTAATAAATCAACATAATTCGAAATAAAATATAAACTACTCGCAAGTGACAAAAATTTGAAATTCAAACATTTTTTTATGAAAACTTTATTAACTATCGGAAACTCTAATGTTCATCTAATCCCGAACATATGGCAAGCCTACAGTGATCGAATGACGTTTCTTCGGATTGTATGTCCCATTCACTTGACACACGCGGATCCAAACGGCAAGTTGTAAACCTGTACGAGTGTGAAAGTTGTACTTCGAGAAAATGATGACCGGTTCCCGGCAATGAGCAAGTACACACAACCGATATTGCGCAGACCAAGGTCACGAACATGCGTATCCGTTACTTACCGAGAATTCGTCGCACCAAACCGAAAACCACTTGATATTGTTCAAGGTCTTGCCGTCCGGTAAGGTCAGTGTGATGTCCTTCTTGCGGTATCGTTTAAGAACGTTTGTACTGTTAGATAAATGGAAATATTGATAAATCGAGCAAAACTGAAGGGAAAGGAGTCGCTTTAAAATTAAAAGTTGTGGTTATTCTTACTCTAAGATAATTAATTACATTTGCAAGCCATATTTAATATTTTCGATATAGCAATACTTTACTGAATATATTCTTTTATTATCGTTTTACTTACGTTCCGCGTTCGTCGCGCACCCGAAATCCATTATTACCTGGACCCTTGCTGTTTCCAGCGTAAAAAAAGGCGGCTGGAAGAAGAATGATGATTTGCCTTTATTTCTATAATCGATAAACATTTCGCAAATAAGATCCTTAAGGAAAGTTTCTGTTGTTAATGATGACGAACGAGCTGGTTTGAACGAATAGATAAGAAGCACGTTACACGGTCTCAGATCGTGAAGCTCTAATAAGCATCTAGATATTCTCATTAATCTGGAACAGGCATCTCTGTAAGCCAGCTTGTTTGCGCATTAAGAATACGCGTGCCAGAGAGATTTGGGAAAGTTTTTCCGGCACAGAAAAATTGATCGCGGTCAGTCTATCAGGTCGAGGGAAAGTTTTCCAACGATTTTTCATGTTCTTTTTTTTCAAAAATCAACGAGGCGAGAAAAAAAGCAGTATTTGTTTAATGTAAAATTAATAATCAAATATGCGTAATCGTATAGATAACATAATTTTATTAAGATATAGATAAAAATGCATTTTGCGTTAAATTTTTATCACAATTATGCACTAAAAAGTGATGATTAATTTTTATTAATAATTAACGTTATTTCTGGTAATTAAATAATCGATAAAAATAATAACAGATAGTTTTTCTTATCGCATGATTGATTCTTTGAGATACGTAAATATTCTTATCGCTACTAGTGCTGTTTAGGATATTTTAAAAAATCAGTGTCTCTTGTCATTACTTGAGTTTGCCACAATGCAATATACCAACCTGGACCTTCGCCATCGTATGTGAAATCCTTGATGAATAATGTTCTTGCATCAACCGCATAAACCTCGCCACTCACGCCATGATGAAGTTCAGACAGCTTACCGATCAATTTTCCGTAATACGCTCCGCTACATATTTCTGTCAAGAAGCGAAATTTAAATTAATGGATTTAATTATTAAATAATATTAAATTAATTGGCGTAATTAAATTAGCTGAAATGAAATATCGCGCGAAACGGAAAGTGCAGTTCTTGTGTGTTATGAGCGTGTGTTAAAATGTGTCTGCTCTAATATAATAGCACACATGTATAACATCGTAATAAATTTGTTGTTTATCGTTTTTACATTCTGCATCCGGATTACTCAATAACGTGATAAATCATGAAGAATTAGTATAATTATAATAAAATTATCAGCAAGTGCAATGTTGTAAGATTAAATGATGAATAAATCAATTATCGAGTTATATGATGTTGTGTGTGAATTATTAGAAAAGGAATACTGCATACTTTGTGCATTGGACTTTATATGGATTTTAAAAGTGCGAGTTATAGCATATTTTTTATTACATTATTACATACGTATATATTATAATAAAAAATAAAATATACTACACGCGATATACAGCCTTTGATCAAATTTATTTTGTTAAATACATTCTTTGGTAAAAAATTCTTTAATGAGATATTTTTATGTTTGACTTATCTGAGAGTTTAATAAATATTGGAAGAAAAATATAAAATATTTTTTTAATATATTGATCGTAATTAAATATAAAATGTTTTTTTTTTTTTTCAGGGCAACAAATTATACAAATTTCAAATTAGAAATATTCGAAATGTTACAAATAATCAAATTTCACGTGTTTCTTTCTCATTTGATTACGTTAATGTGCTTATAAAAAATATTCCTATGACAATGACATTACATATCTCTTCCACATACCACATTTCAGTCGGCGCTATTATCCTACAGATGATTGCAAGACTGTGCAGAATGATTGCGGAAAAACCGCTACTATACGTAATAATGCGCGAGTTTGTTGGAATAACATATTCCATTCTCTTCTCTCTTTCTTATTGCTATCATGGGGATGTTGATGGATACGTGTTCCCAAATACGGTAACCGATGGATAACGGTAACCGATATATGTACCTCGTCTACGAGAGAATAAATTGGCTAACGATTGATCGAGCACTCGTTACGATTGGTATCCTCGTGCTCATCGTACGCAAAACTAGGTTCCGCGAATCCATCTCGGCTCTCGCCGAGATAAGTGAATCGTTTGTGGTCGCGTCCGATCGCGATACGTTGACAGTTCATCTAGAACGGTTGCGATCAGATCGACGTTTCTCAAATTTTTTCTTTTGGATCGCAGAATCTTAAGTAGTACATTTTTTTTTTTTACGTGAAACCCCTAGGGAAAGATACCTTGAAAATATAAACGACCAAACAAAATATCTCTTTTTTTTTCATATTTATATCAAAACATTTTTAAAAGCAATTTAACTGAATTTTTATTTTATTTATATTCTTTCTCAAATTCTTACTTAACTCGATAATATGTGATATATATGCATAAATATTGTATATAGAATATAAAACAATCATTGTAGGATGTGTGTGTCAAAGAGAATGAAATAAAGTCGATATTAAAAATGTACATAATATATATAAAAAAATAATTATTGGAATATATGTAGAATAGAGGAAGAAATAGAAAGAAAAAGGAAGAGAATAACTCATGAAGGTACTAATAATGATGCATCGAAATGTTGTATGTTTGTATATTTGTATCACGTGTACCAGATAAGTAATGTCTTGAAACGCGAAGGCCGCACGTTTCCATTGATAGATCGCAGGCTCGGGATACATCGGTTATGTTACATAGCTCGTTAAATCGGACCCTTTGCTCGTCCAGGTACCGTTAGAATTCCGTAGAAGGACGGCTGTCATCCATCCAGAACCACGTCGGGGCAACGAAGATTGGCGTTCTACGCGCATTAATCAAGGTCGCGCGGTTGCGTTTCCGCGATTCGATTCAACGAACGCGGATTGCAAAATGTTCACGAACGATGCGTTCAAGATGTTAAAAATTGATAATGTCTGAAGCAAGAACGTTCGTTGCGAGACGAATGCTACTCAAAGGTGATTTGACTCACACATTTTCTTTTTACGAACTCAATAGAATTAATTTTTAAATTGAGAGATATTTACTTATTGTTAGAGAGAATTAACAAAAGAAAAAACGCGAGACAGAATGTGTATTAACTTTCAGAGTTGATTACCTATGTAAATAAATAAAAGTTTTAATATAACTTAATAAGAGGAAATGCTCAACTTTTTATCGTGTGTACGTGATTTATGTATGCATGTGAGAGCGTAATGCTTCCGTACGCAAATTACAGGTTTCTTGCAAATCTCTCGGTGACATGACAGTATCATGACGATATTCATCTATTTATACAGGATAATAAAATATATAAAATGCTACTTTTACAGCTTACGTTTTGTAAGTGTAAGAAACCGGAAAGAATTATCTATAATAAAATATCGATCTAATGAGATAATTGAATTAATCTTCTAAAATATCGAAGAAATTGATAAACTGACTAAAATTATGACTTAATCGAACGTTGTAAATTAAGTCATTTAGCAAAATTCTT
Source organism: Anoplolepis gracilipes (assembly GCF_047496725.1). Taxonomy (NCBI): domain Eukaryota; kingdom Metazoa; phylum Arthropoda; class Insecta; order Hymenoptera; family Formicidae; genus Anoplolepis; species Anoplolepis gracilipes. The sequence goes on along the minus strand of NC_132970.1, from coordinate 11,545,731 downwards.
ATAATACAATAGAAAGAAACGAGTGTTTAAATAATATTTATCATTTGCGCGAAGATGAAGAATTAATTATGGTCACGAATTTAAGAATAGCTCACATTGCTCTCTCAAGAGTGTGATTCACATAACGTACGTATATCGTCTCATCTCAGATACATCAGAGATTATTTACGTCGCGAATATTTTGGACCAACGGCGACTATTGGCATACACGATTGCGACATCGCGGACTCGGAACTTGTATCATATACACGGATGGCCAATTACGGTTATCCGCCTCCCGCTTTCACCTCCTGGAAGCCTGGAAATGTCAGGGGGTCCGCCGACGTCGGTGTTATCGCCCTTTCGTTTTCGTTGCCGTCCTCGCATATAGAAGATTCGCATCCTCTTTCCGAGTTTCAGAATTTAATTTTATGCACGGTGATTCCTTTTCGACTTGCAAATCGCAACAAACACGCACATCTTTTTACAAAGTCCACACGTAACACACATATAAGCTGCTGCGTATATAATTATCAAAACCCGTTACGTTCATAAATTTCAATTATTATCAATTTAAAATTCTGATGCTATAAATGTCTCGATTACTTGGTTATTATTTTACTGAAGCTTTTTTTTGGTCGCACTTTTTAAAAATAGATAATAACGATAAAAGAGAGAGGAAAATATGTATTTTCTTTTTTTTTTTTTTTAATTTTTTCACACGTTTTTCTACATCGTCATTGTTGATGTACACATTAATATAGCTTTAATAGGTATTTGTAGCGGTAACAAAATACTTAGTGCGCCAACTTCCGGCCGGGTAGCTAATTGCAACTATCATTACTCCGATATACTCGAATTACTTTAAATAGGGTAACGCTAAATTTCGATTAGATTTTCACATTAATTATGTTATCATTCTATCCATTTCTCGTAAGAAATCTCTTTCTTCCGTCCGTGTGATTTATTTATTTCCTTTTTTTATTACGACACAAGAGAATGCGGCAGATCGACATTAGCTTTTAGATCTATCAAGTAATTGCTAATTGCAAGTTGGTATCATATGATTTCTCCTTGCTTTCTAAAGTACGCGTTAAAAATAGCACATGCAGAAAAATGCGGAGCGTGAAGTCGTCTCAGGATGCGAAGCCGCAAGTTAGCGGTAAGTAGAGTGGACAGCGAAACAGCCTGCGAAATCGCGTGCGGATATCCCAATTAGCCCGAATAATGCGACGGGATTATAGCATTATTTTAACTCCTAAAGCTAACTTAAATTTTTGATAAAACTACGTCGAACGCGAAAGATGTAGAGACAACGATTTTATCGAAAATATACATATGTGCCTAATCGACACATATCCACATTATATAATCTTATTTACGTTCAGATAACGTTTCATTGCTTCACGAGAATAATATTCTGAGGATAACTCAATACGAGGTCTTTAATCCCCTCACTTTTCATCAAGGACAACGCTTGATGAGCCACGAAAGATTCGATCGAGCGTAAGAGAGAGATCATAACCATCCTTAGCACAGTTATTTTAGATCGAAATCTATGAGGAATGATGTTTCGAGAAACGTAGTTAAAAACGATTTATATATTAATAATTGAAAAATATTTTTAAATGTATCTTTTCTCGCCGTGTGTGTCATATTAATAATTGCGATTCCGTTCTCGTCGATTAAATGAGACAAATTTATGCGATTGCACTGTGATATAACAATCAGTTATTTCTCGTCAAAATGATGAGTAACAGTTGCGATCATTTTCGAAATTAATTAGATCAGATCAATATTGGATCGAGGAAGGACTTACGTGCGGCTACGATGAGGAGGAACGCGATGATTAGACCGATGGTCGGCGGTCGTCGCGTCGAGGACGGTGCGAGTGATCGTGTCGTCATGGTGTCCTGGTGGTTACTGACGAGAAAAGTATCTGTTGTCGATCCAAGTAACTTTGTTGGTCCCACTACGCGATCACCGGCTCGCCTTGCTTCACCCGTTCCCGTTCCTTTCTCTCTGTCTTTCTCTTTAATGAGAAAGACTTTTCAGTTTTTCGCGCCTAGGGTAAAAGTCCCCGTGACCGTTGTCGTCCTAACATCCACCTCGCTCCAGAGCTCCGGATTCGACGAGACACTATTGGCAAACTATTTACACATATTCAATATATCATCCTCGAGATAGAGACGATAAATACGCGTGAGAGATTTCATAAACGGGAGATAAAATGACGTATTGTCATATTTTTACGGAGGAAGACGGGCGTGAGAATTCGCGTAAGCGCGTTGCGTCTACGAACGTGGCTGCAATTATGTGACAAATTTTACGGCATTACGTACAATTACGACGTTGTCATCACGACGACGCATATTACCCCATCGCACGGTAGGACGCTTGCCTAGACTCGGTGCTCGGTGAATATTTCCCGAGTGAGCGCATCGCGCGTTTCAAGCTGCTTTTAACATATTACTCGGCAGAGTAATGTCGTAACGCGACGTGTGATTATTTTTTCCCCACGAGTTTGCATTTTAGATTTACTTGCGCGCCTCGTTAATTAGATCCCGAGCATTAAAGATAACGAAAATTAAAGACGAGTCGGGTCCTATTCGCGTCCGCGAGTAACCTCGACGATTATAAACTCCAAGCTTGTATATAATAATGCGGCTTCTCGACGATGTAACGCGGTTGCCATCGAGATATTCATTTTGCAATACCGCGCGATGAGGCGCAATTTCATCGTTGTAAATGAAGACATTCTCACAAAAACAATCTCTTATTCTACCTTTTTTTCTTATTTTTTTCCACCAACTATTCTTTGACGTTATATACGTTGTATAGAGAGTTAGTGTATGCAATTTGTTACAATAGATTAATTCATTTTGATTTTGCAGATTGAATCGTATTTTATCAGCGCACCTTCTTCAAACCTTCCACAGGCCAGGAAGGCGCGAGTTTGTCGGTTTTGACATGGCAAGAAGTTGCTTTCCATTCCTTCATGGGTGGACTGGTATGCGGACTGGTTGATACTCGTGGCAGAAATCAAAAAATTTCGATCCAACCTGAAAACCGTCTTGTTCATCGTCTTCTTCGTTTCGTCTCCTTTCTCCTATCACACCTTATTATGCCGCGCTGTCGGAAAGAAGAGGAGAGAAGAAACAAGATTAGAATAAGTGAGTAAGTCAATGATATGTGCATACATTTTGTCCGAGTAAAAATTTTCGGATATACGTAACACATCCCGCGTAGATGATTAAAAATAGTTTCAAAGTTTATGGCTTTTTTTAAACCGGGAATGTTAATTATCTGCAACTGGTAATGGCATGTTCGCCGTGAAACGCGTTTTTCTGTCAACATCGAAAGTCGACATAGTAAAATAATAAGAATAACAGATTTTATCGTTTGAAAAAAAAAGAATGTCAGCGAGCGCTCGAATGCGCATCCAAGAATACGATCCGCGTCAGAATAGCGAACGAGCGAAAGTCCTCTTCCTTATTCTTCGTGTAGGTATACCCTCTGACAGACACACTCGGTAGTTTCTTATAGAATGATCACAGCTGTCTAATCTCACACGCACTTTCGCACCGCGCGTCGCAGCGGATGTATACATCTCATGCATATGTAATGACACGATGTGCACTAGATGCGTTGTACATTTGTAAGTATGTATTCGTGTATCACACACCATACGCGACGTTTACCTAGAATTAATAAGAATTAACAAGAAAATATATAATTATATCGACACATTATTAATACATTTCTCCCTCATTAAAATGTATTCAGGTCGCATTTTCAGCGAATGAAAATTTCATTGCTATCTGTATCTCGAAAAATTTGTGTATGTATAAGTATATAATAAGTGAACGATGTTTTTTTTTCTCAAGCGGCAGATCGCACTCAGTCTCATTTAAAGTGCGTAAAACGACTCTATATTGGAAACCAACAATGTTTTACGAAGTTTTCTCGAGTAGGAAAAAAAATATTATCTGTATGAAACGCGCATCTACGATTCGCCGTCGAATTTCAAGAGCGATCAAGCGTATCTGAGAGATGTAGATTTGTTTGGATGACTATCTACTGGCATAATGAGATGAGAATAGTGAAAGTTTGTCGTATAAGATAAATCGTAAATGCTGAAGCTGAATCATGATCCATCAGCAGCGGTCTGCCTTCATGGATCAAGGCAGTTCATACCGTTTCTTATTCAACTTGCTTCGAATGCTCATAGTAATCCATGCACAAAACAATCATATAGTAATCCATGTACGAAACAATCATCATCTCTTATGGATGTTTGATTAGTTTACAAATTTAGTATACTAATCAAAGTTGAAACGTACATTTTTTTTCTTTGTGAAAAAAGACACCTGCCAACAATACATATATTGTATACATATATATTTAGTTTTTAAAAATTAATTTTTGGTTTAAAAAACGAAATTTGCAAATTTCGCTTTTCAAATTCCTTTTTTGCAGAAATCGCGAATCACGCTGATCATTGGCATGTCGTACACATTTTAGAAAGCGACTGATGCTGCAAAAAACTATGATGACAGATGACATATCATCTTTTTTGTGAAGAATGTCCGTGAAATATAAACATATGTTTGTGTTGACATATTTGCACGACAAATATATATTTTTAATAATTTTTAATAATCAATATTAACAATGTGCAACTAATATAGTTAGCGTTATGAAGAGAATTAGACAGGAGAAATGCAAGGAGAGAAGAGAGGAATATGTCATGGCTCTATTGATTAATTAACATTGAAATGAGTAAGGTTTAGTGAATCTAGAAAAGAGCAAGTGATCGTTTCACTAGAGGAAATTCTTGAGAATCAATTCTTGAGAGCGACATGACAAATAACACGGGATTTTTATCAATATTGATTAAAGATATAAATTGCGTGGCAAATTAAAAAGTTGAAATAATTATAATTTAATTAATTTGTATTTGATTCGAAAGATCACAGATTAGTAAATTCTTAACTAACAAAAGTCGAAACGACACCATTGGCGCGACGTTGCAAAAATGGTATCTTTACGCAATAACGTCGCTTCTCTTGCCGCAATATCGAGAAAAGGACAGGAGATGTGAGAACGAGGTTTCTGCAGAAAGTGCAACGAACAGCTCGATTATTATATTAAGTTGCAATAATAAATTATTACAGACATTTCTATTCTCTTTACATAAACTATACTATTGTTTTTATCGAAAGTCTCGTCTTGCAGTTTTAGAAAATAATAGGTTGCTAACGCAATTATACGTATATAAGCAAACATTTTATATAATTATAATATATAAATAAATAAATAATGGTAAATAAAAGAGAACGTGTCGATGCAAAATCAAGTGTACAGATGATATAGCATCAATTTCAGGAAACGAAGCTTCCGAGGTAAAAGGAGATTGTTACAGTTATCAGATGCGTCGAGAGCGATTACACCTCATTGTATATCTACGTAATCGCATGTTTGGCGCAATAATTCCATACAAACGTCCGCCCAGCTTCTTATAGAAGATTTATTCAGCGGTTGCTGATATTTCGTACTTTCACTCGAACACCTTGACCCGCGCACAATCGCATCACAATGCATAGACCTGCGTATAACAAGCTACACGTGTGCATATGATCTGTTTATTAATTTGGAATTGCAAATATCTTTAGCTTTTGAAGTATTATCTAATTGGAATCATACATGATATATGTCCTGAACACAAAAAAAAAAAAAAAAAAAAAAAAAAAAAAAAAGAAGAAAAATAGACGTATAATTATTTATGAACATCAAATAAAATGAGATGTGATATTTGCATAGTAATTGAGAGATATACAAAGACTGTGGATCTATCTTAATGTTTGAATTTACTCAATTTATCATTAATCTGTATGCAACAAAAAAATATTTTGTGCATCTGCAGACGCCCATATCTAAATATCACAAAGGTATTCACGAAACAAAATAATATGAGAGAAATTATTTTTATTACGAAAAAATTATTCATCATTCTTCGCTTTTGAAAGACTTTCGATGAAAAGACGCATGAATTCGCATCTTGCATAAAGTGTCAGTGTGTCAGAAACATATGCAATATACAAATAACTTTCCAACACTTTGTAAACATAATGAAAAAGAAGTAAAAGAAAAGGAGAAGCGCAATATGTATAGAACAGAGAGAGAGAAAGAGAGAGAGAGAGAGAGAGATAATACGAATGAAAAAAAAAATGTTATCGATATGAAAGTAAGAGATGGATAATAGATAATAATTGATTCATATTAGAAAATTTGTTTATGTACTTGTTTGTGTAATAACGATCTATTTGTATTATTATCTTATTAAATAAAAAGAATATAGGAAGAGCGTTACCGAGGAACTGATTTTTACAAAAAAAAATAATCGGCCTGAAAACTTTGAGGCTTTGCAAGACTTAATTATTAAAAATTTAAAAATCTTGTTTAGGCACAGAGAAGAATCTTTCTTTGATAATTTTTGATAATATAAAATTTTGCATCATACACACGTTTATACAAATCGACATATATTCAAAAATCTGCATCATACGCTTGTCACAATTAAATGTAAGTAATACTCTCGCGAGGAGAAACCTGACTCTCTTTTATATCATTAAAGAAGATTATTTATCTGAGCATATCGATTATAAATCGATTATAAATTGGTAATATATATCATATTTAAGGTTATTAGCTAGTAAAATTGCTAGTACTTGATTAAAAAACAACAGTATAATTAAAAACGACCAAACTAGCCAAAAGTTCTTTATTTAATATCACGACGTTTCGACCATCTAATTGTGGTCCTTTTCAAGTGTCACTAAAAAGACAGTAGTTATACATATGAATACAAAATTAATAACAAATTGAGTGCAGACAATAAAATGTAATAAAATCGATCAAAGACAAATTTAATTCATACGTACAAATAAAATAAAATAAAGGATGTAAAATACCGTGTTGTAAACGTGAAAATAATTAAACATTTGGCTCGTTGATGTGAGATATTAATAAGATAAAACCAACACAGTAAAAAAACACGTGTTGTCAAAACAAAACTTAAAAACATTTCAAACGACCTTTATTATCTTGTCGTAAATATTATTTAGATTTTCAGTGTCTCTTTGGAGGTTAATTGTGTTGTTAAATTTCTTTATAAAAACATTTTCCACTCAAATTCATGTCTAAAATCTGATCTGTGTTTGTTAATTACAGATTGACATAATGGACGCAACTTTATATTGTTAAAATGTTCTTTAAGTCGTGTGCGTAAACGTATTTTAGTTTGGCCTATATAAAGCGCATTACAATCTTTACAATGTATTTTATAAACGACATTAGTTCTATTGTCAGTGTGTAATCTATCTTTACCGCGCTTTATCAATATATTAAGTTTATTAGTTACAATCAAAGCAACGTTTAAACCCGTATCAAGTATTGAACGGCGCAAACAAAAACTAAAATCTTTAACGTAAGGTAATAGCATAAAAAAGGTGTTTGGATGCAATTTTTTCGTGGATTTATGATCATTGTTGTTTTTACGGTTTTTTAGAATATTAATCCTTTTTTGAATGTATAAACATCTTAAGCGCACTAACGGTAATTTACCTCGCTGTTATGGTTTGCCTAAAATTCATAAACCAGGATTTCCATTAAGAATTATTGTTTCGTTGGTTGATAGCCCTTTGTATAATGTCTCTACATACATGCATGATATATATTACATAGTTCAATTATAAAACCAGTCTCACATATTAAGGACGGTTGGTCTTTTTCTACAAAAATCAAGGATACTATTATCGATAATAATGATGTGATGATATCATTGGATGTGAGTTCTTTATTTATTAGTAAGTAATGTCATTCCACCGTTTTTTGATGGCACTCAAAACTAAATCCTTAGCAATATTAGTAAATAAAGAACTCACATTTAATGATACTATCACAACATTATTATCGATAATAGTATCCTTGAGCTTTGTAGAAAAGGAACAACCGTCCTTAATATGTGAGACTGGCTTTATAATTGTGAATCTTAGGCAAACCATAACAGCGAGGTAAATTACCATTAATGCGCTTAAGATGTTTAAACATTCAAAAAAGGATTAAATTCTAAAAAACCGTAAAAACAACAATAAGTCCACGAAAAAATTGCATCCAAACACCTTTTTTATGCTATTACCTTACGTTAAAGATTTTAGTTTTTGTTTGCGTCGTTCAATACTTGATACGGGTTTAAACGTTGCTTTGATTGTAACTAATAAACTTAATACATTGATAAAGCGCGGCAAAGATAGATTACACACTGACAATAGAACTAATGTCGTTTATAAAATACATTGTAAAGACTGTAATGCGCTTTATATAGGCCAAACTAAAAGACATTTACACACACGACTTAAAGAACATTTTAACAATATAAAGTTGCGTCCATCATGTCAATCTGTAATTAGCAAACACAGATCAGATTTTGGACATTTGAATTTGGAATTTGAGTGGGATAGTCCAGGCATTTTACATAGCGAAAAATTTGTCAAAAAGAGAGAAATAGCGAAAATGTTTTTTATAAAGAAATTTGACAACACAATTAACCTTCAAAGAAACATTGAAAATCTAAATAATATTTACGACAAAATAATAAAGGTCGTTGAAATGAAAAGGTCATTGGTTTGAAATGTTTTTTAAAATTGTCAGTTTAATTTTAAATTTTGTTTTGACAAGACGTGTTTTTTTACTGCGGTTTCATCTTATTAATATCTCACATCAACGAGCGAAATGTTTAATTGTTTTCACGTTTACAACACGGTATTTTACATCCTTTATTTTATTTGAATGTACGTATGAATTAAATTTGTCTTTGATCGATTTTATTACATTTTATTGTTTGCACTCAATTTGTCATTAATTTTGTATTCATATATAACTACTGTCTTTTAATTATACTGTTGTCATATATCATATTATACTAGTTTCGACAAACTTGAAATGTTTAATTTTTTTTATGAACTTTCTTTTCATTAAAAAGAAGCATTCTCATATATGCGGCGACAATTACACAGGCCTGCAAAATGGAGGCTATTAAAAGCTAAATGAAAACTGTGAGTGATTTCTTACGTAATTTGGTGCGCTGAATCCAAATCTGGTGACAGAACTTGCCTATCACGTCAGGTTATCGAAATATTTGATGTTAGAATGCCCAAAAATGACCATTTTTACCTATTTTAGAGCTTTATTGTGTGGGATCCAAATTAATTTCAATATTTTCATCACGGCCATCGTATAGCACTAGCTTTTAACTTTAAGATAAATTTTCGTTTTTTGCTGTACGATTTTTTTTCGCCGATAACAAAAAATAATTTTACAAATAAACATTTAGTGTTTAATAAAACTTTGACAAGTTAAATATACAGTCCTTATTAAAGTTATAAAGAAAGTATTTCAAAAAATATCATGTAAAAAAACATAAATCTAAAAAAGTAGTGGAAAGCAGTTGTTCTAGAAGTTGTAATCTAGAAAGTTTTTCCAAGAATATATAATATGTGCTTGTAACTGTTGTTCGTATGACCTATCAGAATAAAGGAATCTTTGTTCTTTCTTTCCATTGGTCAGTCAAATACTTTAAAGCGTTTCTCCCTGAAAAAGGAATGCATCTGCAGTCTAGAATGACTGGAGGTGTTAGGGAGGGACCCATGGAAATCTCTTCAGTCAAGGATGTGCCGGAAGAAATAATAACCTTAGTCTAATAGGAAAAACTTTATTTCTTTCTTGTCTTGTGCGAGAACTCACACACCTCTTTCACGCTCGCGCTGTGTTCTCTGCACTGTTTAAAGTCACTTCTAGTGACTTTATGCACTGTCGCCTCTCTACTGCGTGCTCTCTCGGCTCTTGATCTATCGATCATTCATTTAGCCAATACCAGATGTCGTACACTAGTATTCACCCGCGACAGGAAACATATAAAAATTAATATAAAGTTATTACATTTTACAGACTCATTTCAACAGTGTTAGATGCTACAGTAAGCTTTGCGAGCCCACGTGTATAAATGAAATTAGATAAAAACTAATAAATAGATCACGTTGTGAACTTTTTTGTGCATCGTTAAATTTTTTTCGATGGCTACACTAACATGGTTGTCCATCGAAGTGATTGAAATCATTTTGGGAGACGAAAACGTCAGCATTGAGGATGTTTTGAGTTTTAGTGCCACGTGTAGAAGATTCCAGGATATATTATTCTCAAAGAAGTTTTGGAAGAAGAAATTTTATCAGAGGTATATCTTTTTATTTACAATTTTTTTATATTAATATTAATTTTACATTCAGTTGATTTTTTCATTAATACTAATTTTACATTTAATTTTTTAAATAAATATTTTACTAATTTTTACGCATAGAACTCTTTGTAAATGTTTCTATTGTGGAAATCTTAAGCTTTTAAAATTTGGTAAAAAATGTTGAAAAAATGGTTAGAGAACAAAATGAAACGCACGTCAATTTAATTAATTTCGAATCATTTTTTATTTAATAGCCAGAGCTATTTGTTTAAGTAATAAAAAATTGTCAAACTATTACAAATAAGTCAGAATTAATTAATGAGTTTTCACAAAGTGAGAACATGCCAGCGTCACACGCATTTGTCAGTATTTTTTAAATATATTTCCTAAAATTATTTTTTTATTTCACTATTTTGTTTATTTATGCACACCAATAGTAACTTATTAAAAATTAAAAATAGGTCGGTAAAAATTGTCTCAATAAGATTAATTATGTAAAGAAATAGAATAAATTTTTATTACTCTTTTTATTTTACATAACGGATAATGTTGAAATTTTCAAACAATTAAGATTTATGATGTTTAGTTTATATCAACAAGTTAATTTTAATTTATTAAACATTTTAAGACGTTGAGTTGATTGGAAATTTTTTAATAAATACTGACTTAAGTACATGTATAAATTTAATTTATAATATTAATTGTAATTAAATAGCACAGATAATTATATAAAAGTTTAATTTATTATATATAATTTATATAATTTCATAAAAACTTTCTGTTTATACCTTGTGACTTCTGCAATTTTATAATCACTATATACAATCAATTTTATTTATTTGGAAATTGTAGAGAGAGAGAGAGAGAGAGAGAGAGAGAGAGAGATTGAGTTTTTCTTCTTATAAAATTTTCCGTTTTTATAAAAGTGCCTATTTTGATTATTATTTTTATGCAATGCGAGAGAGAATTGAAATATATTCATAAATTTATTTTTCAATCGGCTCTCATTAAAACTTAATTTAAATTGATTAACTTAAACTCGTTAATCGCAAGATTATCGCAGCAAAAACTTTTCAATAATACATTTCGAGTATGTGCGTTGCTATTTATTACTATTGTGATTATTTAATTCAATTTGGTTAAAGATATATTAACACATTATATTTTTTATCTTTATTAAATAAAAAATTGATATTATATTTATAATATTTTTAATTTGTCTCAAATGTTAATGTACTTAAAAAATTCATATTTGTACTTTAGAAAATATATTGTTCACAGTTTATTGCCGATAATGTGGTGTTGTATAATATTTGAGAATTTTTTGTTTTAATTTTAGATGTCCTTCTATGAAAAATAAGTATTATACAGAGGAACAGAAGAAAATTTGTGATAATACAGATTTTAAACAACAAATAGAAGCAAGTCTAAAATATGTCAAAAATCTACAGTATTATGTGTCTTTAATGGCAGAGGATGGCTTATGGCATGATGATAAAATAAAATTGGAATGTCTTTTGTATTCCATAGCCGCAAATTTGGAATCTCATCATATTTACTATTTTGTTATAGATGAGATAAATAGAATCATTTCTACACAGTCGTTACGGTAGAATTCAATAAATTAAATATTAGTATTATAAATATTAGGGTAAAGGTGTCAATTATGAGATACTTTTTATAAAAGCTTAAACTTTCTTTAATTGTAACTTTTAACTCAAAAACTTTACGTAGTTTTATAGCTAGTACACTCAAGTTTTATCACTAAAAAGCATTAAAAGCTCCAATGTGTAATTTATAATATTTTCTACAATGGGTTTTCTCAGACTTGAAAGATTCGTTTATTTTGAAAAAGGTGTCCTAATATGAGATGGGCTTACGTTAGAAAATTAAATGCAAAAAGAACATACTTTCAATTAAAAACTGTTTTATTAATTATAATTACATAAATGTAACATTACAGGCTGACTTTCAATTATTAGTTTAATGCTGTAGAACTGTACTACAGAAAACGAAAGTTTTACTTTTTGACACAAACAAAAATTATATCTTTCAAATATTTTTTATATCGTGAATCTATAAAATTAAAATAACATATCTTAAAGATTTAAATAAAAATTTAACGTTTTAACAAAGAGCACACAGAAAGGTATTGTAATTGAAGTTTGAAATATTTTAAAATAAAATAACCAACAAAAAAAAAATAGAAATTTACACTTTTAATAACTCATTCTATTGCTTATGAGAGAAAAGAGAGAAATGAGATACATACCCGGGAAAAAAAGTTGGCCATATATGGATTTTGTCAATATCTGATCATGTCTTACCAAGTATAGTCATATATGATATTATATGATAATTGAATAAAATCATATATAATATATAACTATATTTGACAAGATATGCTCAGCTATTGATAAAATCCATATATGGCCAATTTTATATGGACATTTTTTTTACGGGTATCATATTAGAAACATTCTAGCATCTCATATTAGGAACTATATAAATCATATATATATATGATAAGGTTATGCGTGTAAGATATCCAAAATAATGATCAAGCACCAAGATAAAATTGTTGCATTTGACATTAATAACATATTACAAATGAATATCAAGCTATTGCTATTAAATTATGTTGCTTACATCCCTTGTAAGTAGCACATTCAAGAACTTTCCTCAGCGTCGTTAACAAAATCGTCATACACACGTGCGCTACGCTGCTGTCATTTACATATGTAAATCATACGATTTCACGATTATCTATTACCAACATGAGATAGTAACATTTAAAGAAGAATGGTCGTGTTTGTAAAATAATTGGGGTTTCATATTAAGAACTCCTCTCATATTAGGCTACTTTACCCTAATGTTTTTGTACATTATGAATGTGTAAATATATTTTAGGAAACCCGGTTGCTATTTAACAAGTGCATATAACTTTGGCATTATTCTTCGATATATAAAACATAATCGATTAGAGCACAAGCAGGACGAATTTACAAATATGCCAAAAAGAAAGCAGCTTTTAGAACGGCTACTTACTATTATAGTACAATATTTTGAACCACATATATCTACTTCCAGTATGAAAATGTGTTTTGATATTATTATGGGAGAAATATTATCTCACCTTAAAACAGAATATCCTGCGCATTCAATATTTTCGATATCTTCTGATCAATTTTCTGATTGGAGAAACAATGAGATCGACGATAATTTCTGGGATGAGACAGAAGCAAGGCAAATTATATGCATACTTAAAAAATATTTCTTTTCTCAATCGAGTGATTATATATTAGAGAAACTATTGACAACATTAGATCTAAAAAAAAGCAGTATATATTTCGTAAGTTATTGTAGATTATGTTAAATTATAATTATAATTATAATTATAGTTTGTTATGCGCTGTTCGAGCATAACTATGTATTTATCTTATAAAACCAACAAACATGTTCAACAAAATTTTATTAACATAATTTTATATTGATATAGTTTTCACAATGTGTTGATAAGTATCTACTACCTTTTATATATCATATCGTAGCGAGAAGACTTGGCATACGCTACGTTCTAAAGAGACACACAATAGTAGCAGATCATAATATATATAAACGTATTGCCATCGCGTGGAAACCAAAATAGTGTGTATAATTTTAATTTAAAAATTTGTTAATTTTTCTTGTTTTCAATATTGGCATAATTTTTTTAGTAATAATTATCAACTCAAACAGTTTTATTATCTATTTTGTAAAAGCATCAAGATGCATAATTAAGAAATTGGATTTTAACCATAGACATAGGAAGAATAGACCGAGATGCCAAACCTGAAGCTCGGGTAGAAAGGACAGAAATTAGTTGTGCGGTATACATTTCTCTTTCTAACGAGAAAAGAGTGAGGAGAAAGCTAATCAGCCATTATGTTTTGGTGATCAACTTTCTCCTCATTCTTTCCTCGTTAGAGAGAGAAAGGTATACGGCATCTACTTTCTGTCCTTTTCTACCTGAGCTTCAATGTTTATAAGAGGATACGCTCGGTCTATTCTTATTATGTTTATGGATTTAACTAATATAAACTTTATTCGGTGCTAATATAACTTAACTCGAAAAGACTCGAAGGAAGTTTGACTTTTCGTTTTATAAATAAACAAAGATAGATGTAACTATGGTAATTGATTAGAAATTTTAGGTATAGGCTTAATTACTATTACAATTTAGTATTTCGATATGTACTAATTTCAACACTCTCCATATTTTATACTAAATCCCGAATATCTGGCGTAATTCTTGCAATTGTTTCTATGATTCTTTTCTGATATGGCATTAATCTTTGATTTGCACAACATTTTTCATCTTTATCAAACAAGGATCACAGATTTGTGTATGTTGAAGCACATAAGATACAAAATTTATTACTTTGTCTAACGACAGTTTAGGAAGTTTTCTTATAGAAAATATAGAGAGAGAGAGAGTCACTTGAAAAATGTTACGCAGTGTAAAAAATTAGAGATTTACATGATCTTAGGGATAGAATCATAAAAACAATTGCAAGAAATAGATATTCTGATTTAGTGTTCGGATTTAGTATAAAATATGAAGAATGTTGAAATTATGAGATGTGTCATGCCATTAACAGGACATCGAAATTTACTAAATAGGTAAAGAAACTATTTAAGTTGATTATTACTAAAAATTTCATACTGATATTGAGTTTGTGTTGTGTTATAAAAATCGACTAAAACCCCATTATTCATTCTCGGACATATTGCACACACACACACACACAGACGTATATTTTTTATTATTTTCAGTGATAATACAAAAAAAATGAACAATGCAGAGTATTTTATAATCAATGGTTACGACAATTTAAATGGTTTTGACATTGTTAGTGGGAGATATATATCTCGTAAAAATCGATCTAATTATTTAAAGGTTGGTAATTTTTTACAAATAGTATTAATACGTATTTTTTATTAATTTTATAATTAATAAAAATTATAACTATTATTAATTTTAGTAATTAATTAAGATAACAATCAATTATAGATCTTGATCTAAATGATACGTTAAGTCCATGACTATAGTGGAAATCATTTTATAATTTTTCACGCAAAAATTGTAAAAGGAACTACAATTTCCTATCAATCTAATTATTAATAATATTTTTTATTATCTTTCACTTTTTATTTTAACTACAACTTTTTGATTATGTGTACATATAATTTTTATGTTCAAACTACGAAATTTGTTACCATATTGAACCATGCAACTATTCATAAATTAACTTATCGTTAAAAAGTTGTGAATAGTTGTGGTATTTACGATGATCTATTTATATTTATTATATTACTTATAAAAATGTTCATAAAAAGTTGTTTATAATTTATTACAACTTTATTCAACTTATCATTAATTTCTATCATTTTCACAAATTTATAATTTGTTGATAAAAATTTTAATTTTTCGTAAAAACATGTAAATTATTTCCATCAAAAGACTCAATACATTTTTTCAAACAAAGAATTAAAATAATAAATATTTTTTTTATATCTGTAATTAAAATTTTTTTTACATATATTTTTCTAGCTAATAAGTTTTTTACTAGAGGATTATTTATTTTTTAAAACATGGAATTATGAAAAATACCCGTGGGAATTAAATATGATAAAAGGAATAATAGGATACGAATTTTTTAATAAAATTTCAAAATCAATAAAGGTAACTTATCGAGCATCTTATAATATTAACTAATATTCATATAATAATATGTAAAAAAATTACATAAATTATAGTTATCTATATCCTTTGCTAAAAAAAATGGACAAATAGGACAAATTTGTGAAATTTTAAATGCTTATAACATAATCAATAATTATCGTATCCAAGTGATTAAAAACCAAAAATAAAGTTTGAAATTTGTATATTGAGAAACTTTAAATGTTGATTGTGTGAGATTACTTTTCTAATGACAGATGACAATGAAGATCTGCAAAATTGATTAATAGAAAGTCTAGTTAATGAGTTGCATGGCGTGAATCAACTGAGTTCAATGGGATAACAAGTACTTGGAAGTTCAAATTTTTCCCTTCAAAATGCTTTATCGTAGAATTTGATTTTAAACCAAAAACGATTTCAAATGCTTATAATACAGTTAAAAATTATCATATGGAGGTGATTAAAAAATGAAAATAAAGCTTTAAGTCTGTTTTGAGGAATTTTTAATACCGACTATGTTGAATGATTAGTTTTTCAATAGCGGATGACAATAAAGTTCATATTTTTTCATCCGCTTTGTATACCATTAATTCACGACTACAATTTATTGAAGTGGACTTTCTATTAACCGATTCTTTATTTTATCAGTCGCTATTAAAAAATTAATTATTTCACGCAATTAGTATTAAAAGTTTTTCAAAATGTAGAGTTCAAGTTTTATTTTCCTGTTTTAATCACTTCGATACAATAATTATTAATTGTGTTATAAGCATTCAAAATTTTATAATTTTTCCTCTTTTTTTAATGTACTGTTTTTTTTATAGCGAAATGTATAACTTGAGCTGTTGTGTTAATTAATTTAGAAACAATTCAACAAAATGTCAATTATATTCTGCTATTATATTTTCCATGCACACGCACAACCACACGCACACGCACACGCACACGCACACGCACACGTACATACATGCAGGTTAAATCTACCTATATAAGAACAAGACCAAAAATAAGGAATAAAAAAATAAAATTTGCGGTTGGTATGATCGTAAAGCATCGGATCATAAATTCCTCATTTGACAAACTTCACTTTGGCGTAATAGTAGGATGGGATTTTCAATGTGATTATACGCGATTATGTAATATACGCGATTATATGAATTCTATATATTTGGATGACGAATACGATGAGGATGAAGATCAGCATTTTTGTATGTCCGTTGAAAAAGTTAATCAAACGCACTACATAATTCTCACTGAGACTAATAGAATATGTTACCTAGCACAAGGTACGAATATTACTAACATTCTTATGTATTATATGTATATATTTTCTATTATCTTCAATCCGTACAACATAAAACATCTCTTTTATTTTAGATGAAATATCGATATGTCAACCACAGTGGATTGATAATATAGAGATAGGACGATATTTTTCTAGATTCGTAGGCACTCATTATGTACCAAATAAAAGTCTGGTAGAAAAGTATCCAAACGATATAGGAGCAGTTTCCAAAATACTTTTTAATATTAATTAACATTATTATAGAATGTAAAAGTTTTAATAAAAATATTAAAATGTGAATAAATGTATTTTAATATTAAAAATTTTTTAGTACATTATGATGATATTCTAAGGGTTGTAAAATTAAATATTAAGATCGTATGATAAATAATAGAATATATTGAGACTATAGAGTTATGTCAGAATCATGTGCGTGCCATAAATATTCATTTACATTTATCTGAACAACTGATTCAAATGAATCAAACTCTGATATAAATGAGTTATTTTCAACCACATGTATCTTATTCGGTCAAAATCGTGAATTAATGATATATATACGTAATCAATATATAATTACTTAGCTTTATTTTATAATTTGTCATAAGAGTAACAAGACCTACTTTTGTTTGGATGTAAGCAAACTTCATTTCTGTTTATAATGATACAAAAATAAAAAATTATATGAAAAGTATACACTATTATTAAGTTTTATACACTATAAAGCAAGCATATATTAACATTTTTCTAGTAGCACATATTATAATGTTTTGAGAGATGAAAGACTTTTTAATGTGTATATATAAAGTATACGCGCATACAGCACAATAATATAAATTACAACATATTTTATATAAATGTTGCTCAATTATTAAATATTTTATTAATCTGTTTAAATGTAATATATTACCAATACAGATTCGTGGTCCATAAGGTGGCCAAAAAGTATGTCTCTTTATCATGCTTTTTATTTTCATCAAGAAATCGATCCGGGTCAAATGCATTTGGATTTTTGTAATAAAGCGAATCATGCAGAACTTTTTTGCTTTTCTCCAAAACATTATTCGAATCGGGAATTTTATGCGATTCTTCGCAGACTCTTTGCAGCGCACCGACGCAACGGGCGGATACTTTTTAAGTTTTAAGTGTTCCTAAAAGTGTGTCTTTTTTCAAAATAGTCAATATTTTTTATACATTAATATATTGACTATTATACATATATAATGATTTGTAATTGTGCTAAATATAAAATCATTTGTGTTATTTTACTTTTTTTCCAAAAGTTTTATTTAATCCACAAAGCTTAATATAATAATAAAGAATAATGTGATTATTCGAAAGAAAAGTAAAAAAAATTGTTGATAAATAACATTCTTTTTATCTTTCAAATTTAATTTTTATAACAATTTAACGTTATTGACCTAAGAATTATATTATGTTAGATTAACGTCCAATCGCTAATAATGAAATTAATAATATAGGCGACAAATAATCTTACGAACTGTTACTGAAATAACTGAATTTTCTAAACATTATGCTATTCAATCATCAACATTTTTACTTGAAAACTTACCGCGAATAACGCAATTGAAAATGACATACTTCATTTTGCATGTAGAATCGTAAATGTAACCATGCTTCTTGTAGGTAATTCGTATTTCGTTATACAACTTTTCTTAAATCTTAGGATTAGCAACCAACTCATACATAGTGAAGCCTATAACTACCGATGTGGGATTGATGACAGCGAATATAAGAATATAAAAGTTTGGGCTACAATAAGTCTGTCATCGATGACTGAAACATGTGTCAAATTGATTCATTTTTCAGGCAATTGTAAAAGTTAATAATTTTAAGTAATAAATAATTTAAAGATATATATAAATAAATTATTCTTTACATATATATATGTATAATATATATATGTCTAAAAATTAATTTACAATATATTCACATCAATGGTTGTGGAAATTTAGTCAGCCCAGCTTAATGGGATTATTTATGGTTGAGCGGAGGAATGGCGACTTATCTAAAGTACTACATTACGGACAAGGTATCGGTAGATTGCGTGATCCACACATGTTGCATTAATTTTTTTTCACGGGGTCATTCTTTTCAGTTTTTCAAACAATAGCGATTGATAGATTTATTTGTGGTGCAACGTGAATAATTTATGTTTCTTGTAGATTCTTCTGACTATTAACTGATTAACATAAACATTATTAATCATTTAGATGTCTATAATGCATACTGTTACTCTTACACATATGTGAATATAAACATTATTAATCATTTCGAATGTCTATAATGCATACTGTTACTCTTACACATATGTAAGGTAAGACCTTTTTTAAATATGTTTATTTAATTATACGTGCATGTAATGGTATATTGATAAATCATTATAATAATCTTTATAAACAAAAAATGTTACATAATGATTTATTTATAATAAGAAACAGAAAAAGAAATAAAAAGAGACATAAAATTCAATATATTAAAACTATTAAGAAATATTAAGTCAATTATAATATAATAATTTAAAGTTATTTCTTTTAAAACGGATTGATGAAAAGCATAATAGTAGCTTCTAAATTGATAAATCAAAATAAATATTATCTTTTCTTATATCACGTGATTGTTTCTGTATATTTGTAAAAAATAATTACATAATTTTTGTTTCTCATCCTTTAGCTGCTATTCTATTGCAAATGGCATCGCATTTTTTGAGGGAAGAAGTATTTCGAAATGGTTTGATAAAATATCTTCAAAGACAGTTAGTATAATGTGTTTGAAATTTTTTATTATTATTAACTATTAAATGAAATAAAACTTATATGTTAATAGATATAAAAAAGTCAGAAATTTCACCGCGTATATGTTTAATTAATATTAAACTTTTTTTTGCGTAGAATCTAATTTTTACAAAAGGAACTGATTTTTACCAAAAAAAAATAATTGGCCTGAAAACTTTGAGGCTTTGCAAGACTTAATTATTAAAAATTTAGAAATCTTGTTTAGGCACAGAGAAGAATCTTTCTTTGATAATTTTTGATAATATAATATTTTGTATCATATACACACGTTTATACAAATTGACGTATATTCAAAAATCTGCATCACACGCTTGTCAGAATTAAATGTAAGTAATACTCTCGCGAGGAGAAACCTGACTGTCTTTTGTATCATTAAAGAAGATTACTTATCTGAGCATATCGAGTATAAATCGATTATAAATTCGTAATATATATCATATGTTATACTAGTTTCGACAAACTTGAAATGTTTACTTTTTTTAAAGAACTTTCTTTTCATTAAAAGAAAAAGTATTCTTATATATGCGGCGACAATTATTTTTATAATTTATTTTCTAATAACCAAAGAAAAGAGTCATTTTTGTCATCATTTCTAAAGTATTCCTTTTAGGATTCCCTGTCTCATTTTAAGTTAAATTAAAAATTTTTTTATATCCATTTTTCATCTTCAAGATGAGAAAACAATAAGCTTGAATGTCTATGTCATCTGCACACATTCTCAATTTTTATACTTGCAGATTTACCGCCGTGAAATCGATGCATGTGCACGTGCATTCACTCCTCGACTTCACGCGTCAGTATATTCGCGATATTTTTAAAAGGTTCAGTTTTTCTTTTGTATGAATAAAAAATATTAAAAAACGTATGTAATAAAATTTATTTTAGAGCAAACTGTATTAAAAAATCCTGAAATTCTCTTTACTTGCAACAAATAAAAAAATATCTGGAAAATCAAGGAATTTTTTTACAAGATTTAAGTAAGCACCCTGCAAACATATCCTGATTAATCAAGTAGAATCTATTAAGTATGTTTAATGAGTGTCATTAATGTCTTCACTTTCGGGATTGAATTTATTCTCGAATTATGACAAACATGCATGACTTCACGAAAGGTCGCAAAAGAATCGTTAAAAGTTTCAAATGCTAAATTTGTAAATATACTAAAAAAACTAAATAACTTTCAAATAAGCATTTTAACTTGCATAAAATTTTCATTTATCATTAAAAATTACGAAGAATATATACTTTTTAATATGTTAAGACATTTAATATAGAAACAAAAAATATATATATAAATATATATTTATAACATATTTTAAACGCATAATTGTTTCGCTGGTAACTAGTGTGCGTGCGTGTGTATGTGTGCGTGTGCGTGTGCGTGTATGTGTGTTTCACTTCCTAGAAACTCATTAATTGTTGATAGGACTGGCTTTATTTTTAATAGTTTTAGAGTTTTCACAAAACAAATAATTTTAAGTTTTAAATAAAAAAAAATTGCACACACCTAGTTTACGCTGCGTTCGATTTTTTAAGTATTTCATGCCAGATTTTAAACGCTTGAGAGTTTTACAATAGTTTTACAAAAAGTTTTATGCGTAAAAATTATTAGAATATTAATTAAACAAATTAAATTATCAAATTAATCGCTGGTCATATTTCGATCGACTTTAATGAAATTTCATGCCAGTCTGTAATCATTTTTTAACTTCTAGAGAGAGTTTTATGAATCAAAATTATTAAAATATTTATTAAATAAATTAGCCAAGACGTCAAACGTATACAAATACCGAGATGCTGATCATATTTTGATTGTTTTATGAACTTTAAAATTTCGTATTACTTTTTTTTGTGCAATTATTTATATTTTTTGAACAAAGTAAATTCTAAGTATGTGTCAAAATTATTATAATATTTATTAAACCAATTAAATCGAGACGCCAGTATAGCACGAAATCTCATTTACGTCCAACGTCTCAGGGGCAATCTAATTTATATAATTTATTGTAATAATTTTACTCATAGATCTTTGTATAACTATTGTAGCACTCTCAAGTTCTAAAAATTTGGGAAAAATGCTAAAAAAATCGCAACGTGAACCTGACGTCTCAGTTTGTCCTGATTTTTTTCCGAATCATTTTTTTATCGGTCGGAACTATTTGTTTAATTTATTAAGAATTCCAGAATTATTAAAAATAAAGTTAAAACTCCGAACTATTTGTAAGATTACACAAAGTGAGACGACGCTTCACACACATTCTAAAACGGCACAAAATACGCGACAATCGCGACAAAAGAATTAATTTCGCGAATAATACATAATAAATTATCTCCCACAAAGCTCGATGCCTCCCGAGGCCTGCTCATTTTCTTCTAATTCTTCGTTGATGCATAAAAGCATTTACAAAACACTCGCGCGACATTTTACACGATATTCATTCCGATTTCGATATTACGTTTATTGATGTATGAAATCTATGGATTGGTACACAGAAAAAAAGTAAGTGTCAAATCAAAGCTTATATACTCATATGAACGCGTTCATTGTTTTATATATATGCAATAATTTATAATCTTCTTAGAAGAATTTAAAAATCTTAAATTTCAACAATATTATAATCTTATTTCAATACTACAATTGTCATTTCAAGAATAAAATAATTATTTTAACTTTAAGAAAATTATCATCTTCGATTTGAACATGTTATTTCCTATCCAACATTTTTTCCTCTCCAATCAAGAAAATTATTCTTAAATAACAAGAATATATTTTTCTTGGTTGAACTATATAAAATGTCTTCATCCAAGCAAATTTTCTTTGTTTAACGCAATATAATCTTATTTCAAGATTTACATTTTGAAGCTAAAGATATTGTCAAAATAAGAATATTATTTTTTTCTGTGTATTGGAAGAAACATTTTCCATATACATAACATAAATTATATAAATGTATTAATATATGCATAAATTTATTTGTAAATGCATTAATAATGGCTTCTGTATTTATTGTACAGGGTGCTTTCGCAACATACAGATCAGTAAGTTAAGTTGCCTATCTGACGATCGGCAGGGGCATGTTTTGCCAACCTCGCATAATCGAAAATTAATAAAATCAGGAGATCGATTACGCAATTTTTTCTATGTGAAAAGTGACAAAATTACATGATTGATACCTTAAATGCAAATCCGGTAATGAATGAGAAAACTGAAATCGGCTTTTAACATACAGTATAATTGTAATATTTAATAATATGAATAAATAACATACACATAGAAAATTTTACATTAAAAATAACTATGGTATGAAGTAACTGTGGACCATTAAGAACATTCCAAATTAAAATGCTATGTAAAACTGTAAAAATTGACGTAATTAATGTAATTTTTATGTAAATTACGTTAATTTTTACAGTTTTATACATCATTTTAACTTGAAATATTCTTAATAGTCCACAGTTACTACATACCATAGTAATTTTTAATATAAAATTTTCTCCGTGTAGATAACACAATTAAAATATAATAAGACAGATAAAATAGGAAATAAAATATAATAAATTTAAACAAAAAACATTTTATTTCTTATTTTATCTGTCTTATTATATTTTAATTGTGTTAGTATATTTTAATTGTGTTAATTGTGTTATTATATATTTTAATTGTGTTATCTATCTTATTTTATTTATATTATTAAATATTATTAAATATTACAATTATACTGTATGTTAAAAGACGATTTTAGTTTCCTCATTCCCTACCGAATTTGCATTTAAGGTATCAATTATGTAATTTTTTCACTTTTCACAAAGAAAAAATTATATGATCGATCCTCTGATTTTATTAATTTTCGATTATGCGAGGTTGATAAAGCATGCCCCTGCTGATTGTCAGATAGGCAACCCAACTTACTGATCTGTATGTTGCAGAAACACCCTGTACATTCATTAATATTTTATTACATATTATTAACTGCAACTGCGCGTGATCTTTTTTCACTTTAACATATATTATGAAGTAATATTTACACGTGCATATATATATATATATATGTATGTATAAAAAATGCTCATTTTATTTCACATAAAATTTAATGTTTTAATGATTTCAATAAAAATTCTTTAATAAAATATATGTATATTACTTTAATAATAAATATTAAAATGAAAAAATGAAAAAAAGATCATACGCAATAATGTGTCGTACTTTATTGAGATTTACAATAATTAATATGGATCTAGCATGGACATACGGTCGTTTTATATGTCAATAAAATATAACATATATAAAAAAATTTTTTTTTAAACCGGATCACCCTTCGTTCCAAAATTGTATTTGACGTAAAAAATCTCCTTGCACACAAATGTAGTTGCAGGCATAAAGCTATCGAAAGCCACGTGGGCTTTTGAAAAATTCAAGACGACAGATCTAATACAGCCAGAGTCCAATATTATTGTATAAAATTGAATCTTGTTAAAATCAGCTGATTTTCTCATATATTTATGACATACCGAATAAAAAAATCTAATAACGAGATTTAATTTTACAATGATATTGAACCCGCTGTATTTTAGATCTGTCATCTTGAGTTTTTCAAAAGCTCACATGGCTTTCGATATAGCTTATGCCTGCAACTACATTTGTGTGCAAGGAGATTTTTTTACAAAATTGTCGAAGACAATTTTGTAACAAAGAGTGATCCGGTTTAGAAAAAATGTCCTATATGTATATATATAATTTTATAATAGGGAATAAAATCAAATAATTTTTATTTCATATTTTGTTAATTTAAAAGTAATTATTGGATTAATAAGTTTTATTTGCGATTAAAAAATAACACTATACATATAAGACATAAGTACGACATAAATCGGATAATTTTTAATTAGATTAACCATACATATTAATTAAAAATAATCCGATTTACGTTATGTTTGGTGTCGTTTTAATCGTAAAAATCTCATTAATCCATTAAAATTATTTTCAAATCAATAAAATGCGAAATAAAAGTTTTAGTTTTGATGTTATTACATGTTTACATTTTATAGATAAGCGAGCTCTTTAAAGACCTTCGATGCTGGAGATTTGAAGAAAATAAGAGAGAGAGAGAGAGAGAGAGAGAGAGAGAGAGAGAGAGAACGAGTAAGTTTTTCTTTATATATTTTTTATAAATCTAGAATTGATGATAAAGAGTCCAATTTTGGCTCTTAAAAATTTATAATAAATAAGAAACAAACTCATAGTCATGTTTTCCGAAATAATATAAAAAAAAAATTTATCATACTATTTTAAGATCTACAAAGTAATATAAATGTTATTTAAGAAAAATGATTCTTAAATTTAAACTATAGAGACAAATATTTCGGTAGAAATGCATTTTAGAAAAAAATTTTATAGAAACTTTTATAGAAACTATTTTTACCTGTTCCACATGCTCACGAGAAATTGTCCACCTTTACAAAGACCACCCTGTATATATTATCTACTAATAACACAATAAAAAACATTATACATTTGTA
This sequence comes from Anoplolepis gracilipes, assembly GCF_047496725.1. Lineage (NCBI taxonomy): Eukaryota > Metazoa > Arthropoda > Insecta > Hymenoptera > Formicidae > Anoplolepis > Anoplolepis gracilipes. The sequence continues at coordinate 11,520,118 of NC_132970.1, read as the reverse complement.
TAAATAAATATTCTTTATCATAACATACTTCTATTAACAATTCTATAATATTTACTTTATATCTCATTTGATTTAAACGGATTTATTTCTTACGAAAACTTACGAAATATTTACAATACACATGTATAATTTGATATGCAGCTTGAAAGTCAAAAAGTTTTTTAAGATCGCATTATCACAAATTAATTAAAATCTATGATTTTAAATATTAATGTAAATAAAAAAATTTATTACATATTATAATAGCTAAATTGAGGAGACCACGTGTAATGAAAACAGTTGTGAAAACTCAGATTTGCTATATCACAGTTTGACTAGTTGTTTAGATAAATATAAATAAATCTTGAATACTTTATAGTATATACATGTTTCGATTAAAGTCTATATTTTTAATATATTTTATTTCTTATATTATCGTCTAAATATTGAAATTTTAATTTTACAACCTTTAAAGTATCTCAGTATTTTCTAAAATTTCTTCAATATTTTCTAAAAATGTAAATATAAAGAAACATTTCTAAAAAATATAAAAAACATAATTATACACGCTCAGGACATGTATAATAAATTATAATTATAATTTAACATAATTTAAAATAACTTTTATATTAGTTTTGTAAATATTAATTTTACAAAAATACTTAAAAAAATTAAAAGAATGCGATTTGATTTTAAGACTCATAATTTCTAATAAGTTCGATGTTCTGTTCGTATTCTACGACAAAATAAATAACAAAATTGCCGAACCGATATTAGTTTTTACTCTTCAATTAATTTTACTTTTCAGTTTATTTCATGTTGGTAAATAGTGTGAATTTCGAAAGATCGTTGAATAATTAGATATAAAACAAACATTAGTCAGATTTAAACCGTGTATCAATATTTATATATATAGTATCTCCTTTCGTGACCCTTTTTGACAAAATCATTCTATAAGTAGGTAAGTTGCGAAGAAACAATTCTATTCTTGTGTTCGATGTCATAAGTTGTATAATAGATAGTGTTAATATTATATTTAATAATACGCAAGCAGATATGGAAAAAAAAGCAATAAGAGGAAGTATGCCTCATTAAAAGAAGACGAGATAAAGAATACACCAGAATTCAACGTTAAAAGTTCTATAACTTTGAAATTTTAATTTTTATGGATTTAATATATTTGAATATAATTAATGATACCTATATTATATTATATTTGAATACAATTAATAACAAAATTATGTATTCAAATACAATAATTGTATACCAAAAAGGATTTGATTTAAATTATAGTCCATGATGCAAATATATATGAATAATTAATTTATATAAATAATTATTTATACGAATAATTTATTTATGAGAGATTTAGTTTAATAACACTATGTTAATATGATATTAAAGCGCAAGAAATTATTAAACGAGAAACCTGCTGGATAAAACGATGCACAATAATAAACGATAAAAAAAAGTGCAAGCATGCTGCAAGTATTGTGAGAAAGAACATAAAATTTCTTTTGATACGGATGGTTACGCACATTTGAAAAAATATTCGGAAATTAACATAGAAGAAAGTGCATCAAAGACTATTATATTGAAATATTTGGAACTTGTAAACGATGTACTACTAAAATGCACGAAATATAATTTCCCTGTTCAAGTTAAATTAAAAAATTGATTTCAAAACCACTTAAATAATAAACATAAAAGTAAAATTGAAGAAGAGAAACAAAGTAACTTAGTTTTAAGTATATTTTTTTAATAATACTATTTTATAATTGTACTATTTTTGTAATTACATACGCTTGTGTCCAGTAAATATTAAAACGTAGATGTTTAGATACATCATAAATATATTATGAATATTTAAGTTAATTCAAATTAAAACTGACATTATGTACACATATAATAACTAAATATTTTTAGTATATTATTTAATTATAGTTGATAGTTTGTCAAAATCGCGTTTCAGTAATCGTGTATGAGAAAAGACAGGGTGTGTGAAGTTAACATCTCAAATGTTAGAATCTCAAAAATAAACTTTATATTTACTTGCATCCAGCATAGTTCTACAGTTCCTGATAAGTTTTAACAATAGTTCCGTCTAATTAATTATTAAAATCGAATTTTTAAAAATGAGATGCTAACTTCCGACAACACTTCACAGCATCTCACCATATTTCGAATACCTGATTACGGGGAAGTAAGAATAAAAAGAGTATCGCCTAAACACGTCCTGTCAATAGTTCTGACGATTAAACAATTATTTTACCCAAAAAATTCATATTTTCGAATATAAATGTGAGATGCCGGTCGATTTTCGACAGTTCTGTTTATTTTAAAACAGTTCTACTATAGTTTTGGTCATGTACATTAATTTTATAAAGAGTTCTGATAATAAGAACAATTTAAAAAATTTTTAAACAATTATTTTGCCCTAAGATCGCGTATTTTTTAATATAAAGCTGAAATGCTGGTCGATTTTCGACAGTTCTGTTTATTTCAAAACAGTTCTCGTATAGTTTTGGCCATGTACATTAATTTTATAAAGAGTTCTAATAATAAGAACAATTAAAAAAATTTTTAAACAATTATTTTGCCCTAAGATCGCGTTTCTTTATTTTATTTGTTTTTTAAAAATATTTTTTAATTTTTTTTATATATAATTATATTTTTTGTGTTTTTTATATATTTTGATATTTATTATATTTTTTAAATAGTATTTAAATATTAATCTAATATTTAATATTCTTATATTTTTTTGTTTTTAAAAAATTGTTTTTATAAAATTAATGTACATGGCCAAAACTATACGAAAACTGTTTTGAAATAAACAGAACTGTCGAAAATCGACCAGCATTTCAGCTTTATATTAAAAAATACGCGATCTTAGGGCAAAATAATTGTTTAAAAATTTTTTAAATTGTTCTTATCATCAGAACTCTTTATAAAATTAATGTACATGGCCAAAACTATACTAGAACTGTTTTGAAATAAACAGAACTGTCGAAAATCGACCAGCATCTCAGCTTTATATTAAAAAATACGCGATTTTAGGGCAAAACAATTGTTTAAAAATATTTTTAATTGTTTTTAACATCAGAATTCTTTATGAAATTAATGTACATGACCAAAACTATAGTAGAACTGTTTTGAAATAAACAGAAGTGTCGAAAATCGACCAGCATCTCAGCTTTATATTAAAAAATACGCGATTTTAGGGCAAAATAATTGTTTAAAAATATTTTTAATTGTTTTTAACATCAGAATTCTTTATAAAATTAATGTACATGACCAAAACTATAGTAGAACTGTTTTAAAATAAACAGAACTGTCGAAAATCGACCGGCATCTCACATTTATATTCGAAAATATGAATTTTTTGGGTAAAATAATTGTTTAATCGTCAGAACTATTGACAGGACGTGTTTAGGCGATACAACTCTTTTTATTCTTACTTCCCCGTAATCAGGTATTCGAAATATGGTGAGATGCTGTGAAGTGTTGTCGGAAGTTAGCATCTCATTTTTAAAAATTTGATTTTAATAATTATTTGGACGGAACTATTGTTAAAACTTATCAGGAACTGTAGAACTATGCTGGATGCAAGTAAATATAAAGTTTATTTTTGAGATTCTAACATTTGAGTTGCTAACTTTACATACCCGAAAAGACATGTATAATATTCGCGGATATGATTACTCTTTAACATACGCTGCCCCATGGGGCTGCACCTTGTAAAGTTTCACGTAAAATGTATAGCATAATTACTTTCGAAGATAATCTAATGTAGTGGTTATTTAACTTATAATGAACAAGTTTGTTATGCCACGTTTTAATTTCCTGTTAGATTGTTACGGAAGTAAATTTGGCGATATAAAATATCTTATATCTTATGACCGATTACAGTTAATCAAATAAAAAGAAATTATACATAAAGAGAGACATTAAAGGAACATTATATACACATATTTTTTGTCGATGTGGTATACTAGTACATATTATATAATTACTAAAGATTAAAAAAAATTTTTTTTTAACAAATCCTTTAAACGATTTTCTTAAAAAAATTGAGAATAATCCTTATTGTTTTATTCTATTTATATGAAAAATTATCCAATTGGCTCGATTTGTTGGAAGTTAAACAAAAGAAAAAAGTTGATTGCAATTTGACTTATATTTTGTTAGTTTTAAATCAAATAAGTATTTAATAAATTATTAATTTTATATAAAATGTTATAATATGTATATTATACAATAATAAAAACTACATATTAAAGTTACATTTAGCATTATAATCACAATAATATTTATATAATAGAAATAACAAAAATAAGTTTAAATATTTAGTTTTCAATCTTCTTTTCATTATTATTATTTACAACACAATAATTATTTTGTTACAAAATAATTTAGATAATATATGTATTTCTGCTAGTTTCAAAAAACGATCATGTGTAAATAATATGTGATGATTAATTGCAGCAATAAGAGTTACGGATTTAAAGAAAAAATTAATATTTTCTATGTATCGATTAAAATGTTATATTATTTTGTTTATAAAATTATTTATAAATCGTGAGACCTGTATTTTACATCTTTTAATTTTATATCTTTTGATTTTTATTTTCTTCGACTTTCGCGCGACCTATGTGATATTGACATTATTAGTAACGGTTTAATTATTTTGTTTGCTTTTGCCTGAAGAGAATCTTGAAGAAAAGGATCTAAATATCTGGCACTGTATTGTAATTAAAGTTGTCTTTTTTTCAATATATACTTGCTTTAATATATACTTCCGCTGTTTAACCCTGATTTCTGGCTTATTTTTTAATTTGATTAGAGTAGACCACAAATTTTTTAAATTACATATATGCTATGGCTACCTTTCGATATTCGCTACCAGTATTGAAAATCTATAGTTTATTACGTTATGTACACTATAAATTTTCAGTATTGGCAGTGAATATCAGAACGCAACTTATATATAACATTTTGTAATTTTTGTATTAATCTTTTTCTTACTATAGTCAACTGTCTTGCAGATTGTTTTAAATGAATTTATTCCAGCAGTGTAGATTATTGGTTCGATATGATATATGAGCATAAGCTGAGTATTCTCTTAATATAGACAGTACTGTTTTTGACTGTCTGAATACTTTATGGCTAAATTTTTAGTTTTAGTTCCAACGTTTGTACGAAAAATATTTCGCCAATATTCTTTGTATAAACATATTATGTCAATAATGTGACGTATCTTTAACGAATCTTTATCATGTGAAATACTTCTACAGTTTCGAAAATTATTGTGTATAACTGTAATATTTTAGAATAACAATATGACTCTGTTTTCTAACTTTATAAATAAACAAAGCATAATGCCAACAATATTTGAAAATATTATAACTAGTAAATTATATTTATAATTATATTTATATTTAAAAATGTAATTGTTAATGACTTGAATGGTTTTATAATTTTTCGCTCTGTGTCTCATCATTATATCATTGAATTAATGTTAAAATAAACGCGGTTAGTAAGAAGAACTTGCAAGTTGCTATCTATATCGATTTTAACAAAATTTTTGATACTGTTGATATTGATATTGTTATTGAATAACTTATGAATATTTAATATCTCTCAAAATTTTTTTTTCCTCTAAATTATGTAATTTATAACAGATTACAAGTCACTAATAATTGTTGTATTCAGATAAATAGAAACCTTTTAAATATACTTTAAAATTCACAATTAAGATCTTTTTTTAAGACATCTATATTTGTCATATTTTATTTTCAAAAATTTTTAGAACAGAAAGCATATAGTACGCTGAGTATATTATGAGTACGTTGGAGTACAGCTGTTAAAGTTCACAGAGTCTCTCAATAAATTATTTACGATAACTATAAATTAGATTTAATGATATTATGTGCTAAAATGTTACTATTAATAATAATCAATTAGACTAATCCTCAAATATTATTTACACAGAAGAACCTTTACCTTAAATAGATTTACTGTTCATAAATTTTTCTTTTGTGAATATTATATCTGATGCATTCTCTTTGTCATTCTCATTCACGCTTTAATGGATTCTTTTTATTTCGTAAGATATATTAAGTTAATTATGTTTAAATTTTTTATTAAGTTCCATTTATCTAAACAGATTTAAAAAATAATAATTTCTGAGAAATAAATCAGGTTTCAAGAAAAAGAGATAGAAATGAAGATTTCTATCTTTATATATAGAGATAGAGATGAAGAGTAAGAAATTAATTTTAGAGGATAATGTGTATAAAAAATTTTGAAATGCCATTTTTTAACGTCAATATATATTACATATTATAGAATAATTCTGTATAACTCAGAACATTCAACAAATAATTTACTTATTTAAAAAGCGGAAAGTACTATTAATTTAAATATATCTTTTGAATGCATTCATTTTTAATTGAAATTGAAAACTTTTGACAAGAGAATAAATTTGCTTATTTATATAAAAATACACACTTGAATTATATCAGTGTCTTTAATTTCGACATCACCAGACTGTGTCAAGGGCAGCCATAACTCAGAACCGCTACGTGAAGCATTGCTAAGGTTGAGCGTTGCTAATTACGTTTTAGATTAATTACGCCAATACCGATAAGAGGCGTATTAAAACAATTTCGCGAAGAAAAAAATAATTAAGAAGTATATACATACAAAAAAGAACTTTTGACAAAGAAAATTGAGAAGAAAAGATTAAAATTTATTTAATCTATAACTCTCGTGTACTTTTAAAAATCAAAAAAAAGAAACATATGTTCGAGACCTTCGAGAACATCTAGATCTACCAGATCATCAGATTCTCTATGGCCTACAAAGCCTCAAGATTCTCGAGATCTTTCAGACCTTGAAAATCATCGAAATCTTCCAGACTTTTAAGACTAACAAGATCTCTTAAACCTTCAAATCCTCAACTACAACCTAGAAAACAAAAGCCTTCAGTGCTTTTTATCGGAAAATCACAATTTTTTCTTCAACTTCTACTGTGAAGGTTGGTCCCGATAGATATTTAAAAAACTCAAGACTGTCATCACTATTCCTCCCAATAACTCCCAAGCATTCTTCTCCTTTAAAGCTAAGGATAATTAAAAAAAAAAAAAAAACAAAGAACATTTGGGAGAAATTAAATATTCTAAAACCAAGCCTACTATATCTTATAGAGAAAAATTGTGAAATAAAAAAAATTAAAACTAGCCTGCAATATCTTTCGAAAATTGTATGTGGTACCAACAATGTGTAAAATTAACTGCTTGGATAATGTATTTATCAAATTATATATTACTCATAAACATTAAGAAAAAGAAAAATTTGTTCTTAAATTATGATTAATTAATAAATTAAAAATAAAAATTTCTATGATTTAAAATTGATTCAGAATTCACTAGAATGCACTATATCTTGTCGTCCGAGGATTAAAGCAACGAATTTATCTACATCTCTATCTATCAAAATCTCTACATAAATCTGTTGCTTTTAAATAAAAACTTTTTTTCGCTCACCGACACTGATGCAAAACAAGCGGAGTTGTCGACATTAAAGTCGACGTTGTCTGTAACATACAAAATAAAATTCAAATTATAGCAGCGATTTTAAATAATTAATATTAAAGAATTTATTATTATTATACTTAAGAAATTTATATTCGATGCGTACAATAATAAGCAGATATATATAAATATGGAATAACTTTGTAAATTAAAAAAAAATTTTTTTAAATAAAAACTTTATAAGATTTGTGTAAAAATCTTTATCTCTGAGTTTCTCTTGATTAAATTATTCAACTAAATAAATCGAACACATTCGTATAAAGAATTTATATATAATAATTAATATATAAATAATATTTACCTTAGGGTTGCTCCGCCGATGCAAGATGCCTCTCCTAGGCCGCCTCCTCCTCCTCTCACAATCAGAGTGTAAGGGACGTCAGGAACTATTGTTTTATACGCGCGATATATACTTCTTTTAATTTGTTGAAACCGCACAAAAATAAAATGGCGCAATATTTTGAACCGTACAAAAGTAAAAACACGCGATAGTTTGACGGCACTCCCGCACTTTTACGCGCGATACTTTGACGGTACTCCCGAATTTCGGAACGATCGAAAATCCCATTTTATCAAGCGCGAGAATCATACTTGGAGTCGACAGGTCGAGCACGATCAAGCTTCGACGAAAGAAAGATCAAAATCGGGATAAATGAACGAAAACACGATCGCGATCACGACGAAGTCGAGACAAATGTCAAAAATAATAGCGCGCTATATGTCACTAAGGTCGAATGATATTATTTTATTTCGGAGTCATTTTAGACGTATTTTAACACGTTAAGATTTATCGTAATATTATTACGTATATTATCGTCGCAAGAAACGTGTACGGCGCGCTCGACCTCGAGGTGACCGAACGCGAGGCGCACGTGCCGGCGCCGGCGCCGACATCGGAGTAAAAACACGTGCGCACACTACGCCCGCCGGAGAAAGAATGAATGACTCATGGCTGTCACTAGTCACGTACGCCGTACGCGCCGGGCTCCCCTCTCTTACTATGGAATGCGTGACGTCAAAGACAAGGTCGAGTATGCTCATTCTCTCTCTCTCTCTTTCTCCTCGCGCCAGACAATAACAAATACGCACTATACTACGTGATATAATTTAACGCGTTGAAATATGTATACAATCAAATGATTCTAAAATACATATAAAATTCCTTAATTAAAATAATATTATTATTCGATTTAATGCGATATATTTAAAATACATGAAACGCGATTACGAAATGTGTAAAATACTTCACCGAAAGCAATCTTATGACTTACTGTACGACTATTATAACTGCACGATTTATTTATTATATTCGTTGAAAGTTATATCAATGATGTGTGTGTGTGTGTGTGTGTGTGTGTGTGTGTGTGTGTGTGTGTATGTGTGTGTGTGTGAACAATTATTTGTAAAAGCGATAGAAATTTATATTATAGATACACACATATATTTATAGATGTATAATAATTAAATATAAATTAATAATAAAAAATATGCACAAATTTACTGCCTGTACTTATCACATTTACTAAATATCTATAACTCTCTGTAATTATAGAAATTTGTCATATTATATTAAATAAATGTTCTCTCTTTCATCGTAACTATTTAATTATTCATTTATATATATATTACGTATGTTTGTTTTTTTCTATCAGAAAAAGAAAAAGAAAAAGAGAAAAGAACAGATATTCTATCACTAAAAATTAATGTATTAAATACAATTTATTAATAATTTAATATTTGTTTATTATAAAAAAGTTTTTTATTGGATGTGCCTGTTTTTATTATAGCTTATACTATTTAATTTATTCGATTAAAATATAAATTTTTATTAATAAAATATTTTACATAAATATCGGCAATGTACTTCACGAGCAATAATGTATCTTAAAACGCTCGAAAATTCGCTTCTGAATGATTAAGAAAACATGATTCGCAAAGAAGGTATCCCTAAAATCCGCGGGAAGAACGATACCTTCTTTGCGAAATATGTTTTCCTATTCATTCAGAAGCGAATTTTCGAGCGTTTTAAAATACATTACTGCTCGTCAAGTACGTTGCCGATATTTATGTAAAATATTTTATTAATAAAAATTGAACTTTCGAGGATATTAAAAGACACATATTATTAATCGCGTATGAGTATGTCAATTGCATAATCGGCATTAATTAACATTAATTAATAAAGTTTCATTTCCCGAAATTAATATAACAAATATTAATCCTGCTATTAAAATTGTAAATTGAAAGCGACAAATAGATGAATTAAATGAGTCAACTGATGAATAGAATTACAGTAATTAAATAAAATAAAATTATATTATAATTATGTATTCATGTATTATATAAGAGAGAGAGAGAGAGAGAGAGAGAGAGAGAGAGAGAGAGAGAGAGAGAGAGAGAGAGAGAGAGAGAGAGAGAGATTAAGAGAGAATATAATTCATCGTTGTGTTTTGTCAATTTTCAATGTTATATATATATAATTGTTAATGCTAAATATGTATATAAGAAACATATCTCTACATTTGTTTAAATATGAAACATATAATCCAACATATTATATTCTTCTATAGTAACTTTATATATATATATATATATATATATACACATATTAATAATTTTATTTTATTTAATTATTATAATATTATTCATCAGTTTAACATGTTTAATACATCTATTTAGTTTATTTTAACAACAGAACTTGTTTGACACTAATTTCGGCAAAAAAAACTTTATTAATTACTGTTAATTAATACCGATTATGCAACTGACATACTCATACGCGATTAATAATATGTGTCTTCTAATATCCTCGAAGGTTCAATTTTTATTAATAAAATATTTTACATAGATATCGACAATGTACTTCACGAGCAGTAATGTATCTTAAAACGCTCGAAAATTCGCTTCTGAGTTATTATTACTCAAAATATGATACCATATGGATTTATATTAGTATGTTTTATTACATATTATTAATAGCGCGTAGCCTTTTTCACTTTAGTATATATAGTGAAGTAATATATGTGTATATAAGCACAAAATTAAATGATTTTATTGAATGATTGAAAAGTTATATTTTATATATATTTATATTAGAATATATATAAATACATATTATTTATATGTATTTAATATAATTTTATTTTATTTAATAATTATAATTTTATTCAACAGTTTGACACGTTTAATTCACCTATTTGATTTATTACAATTTTAACAACAGAATCCGTTTGATATACTAATTTCAGGAAAAGAGAAAACTTTATTAATTGCTGCTAATTAACGCCAATTATGCAGTTGGCATTCTTGTGCGCGATTAGTAGTTCGTCTTTCTGACTTTTATTAATAAAGCAATATGTATAAAGATCGTTAATGCTGTTCACGATCAGTTATACGTCTTATTGAAAACATAATTTTAAAGTTATCGTAACTTTTGCGATACAATAAAAATTATTTGAATTATGAAGCATATCATTTTGATCAAACTTCCACTTTGCATTTTATTAATTTTAAAGTAATTTTAATGGATTAACATTCTTGTGATTAAAATATGAGAGATGATATAATATGTGGGATTATATGGTTCATATTTAAACAAATGTAGAGATATGTTTCCCATATATTTCACATTAACAATTATATATAACATTAAAAATTGAGAAAACACAACGATGAATTATATTCTTTCTCTCTTCCCCTCTCTCTCTCTCTCTCTCTCTCTCTTTTTCTTTCTTCAGAAACAAGCAATTTACTTTATAATATTTAATCGTATAAATTTTTGTATTATGAATAACAAAATTGATGCGAATCATTTAATTTTGTGCTTATATACACATATATTACTTCACTATATATACTAAAGTGAAAAAGGCTACGCGCTATTAATAATATGTAATAAAACATACTAATATAAATCCATATGGTATCATATTTTGAGTAATAACTCAGAAGCGAATTTTCGAGCGTTTTAAGATACATTACTGCTCGTGAAGTACATTGTCGATATCTATGTAAAATATTTTATTAATAAAAATTGAACCTTCGAGGATATTAGAAGACACATATTATTAATCGCGTATGAGTATGTCAGTTGCATAATCGGTATTAATTAACAGTAATTAATAAAGTTTTTTTTGCCGAAATTAGTGTCAAACAAGTTCTGTTGTTAAAATAAACTAAATAGATGTATTAAACATGTTAAACTGATGAATAATATTATAATAATTAAATAAAATAAAATTATTAATATGTGTATATATATATATATATATATATATAAAGTTACTATAGAAGAATATAATATGTTGGATTATATGTTTCATATTTAAACAAATGTAGAGATATGTTTCTTATATACATATTTAGCATTAACAATTATATATATATAACATTGAAAATTGACAAAACACATCGATGAATTATATTCTCTCTCTCTCTCTCTCTCTCTCTCTCTCTCTCTCTCTCTCTCTCTCTCTCTCTCTCTCTCTCTCTCTCTCTCTCTCTCTCTCTCTCTCTCTCTCTCTCTCTCTCTCTCTCTCTCTCTCTCTCTCTCTCTCTCTCTCTCTCTCTCTCTCTCTCTCTCTCTCTCTCTCTCTCTCTCTCTCTCTCTCTCTCTCTCTCTCTCTCTCTCTCTCTCTCTCTCTCTCTCTCTCTCTCTCTCTCTCTCTCTCTCTCTCTCTCTCTCTCTTATATAATACATGAATACATAATTATAATATAATTTTATTTTATTTAATTACTGTAATTCTATTCATCAGTTGACTCATTTAATTCATCTATTTGTCGCTTTCAATTTACAATGTTAATAGCAGGATTAATATTTGTTATATTAATTTCGGGAAATGAAACTTTATTAATTAATGTTAATTAATGCCGATTATGCAATTGACATACTCATACGCGATTAATAATATGTGTCTTTTAATATCCTCGAAAGTTCAATTTTTATTAATAAAATATTTTACATAAATATCGGCAACGTACTTGACGAACAGTAATGTATTTTAAAACGCTCGAAAATTCGCTTCTGAATGAATAGGAAAACATATTTCGCAAAGAAGGTATCGTTCTTCCCGCGGATTTTAGCGATACCTTCTTTGCGAATCATGTTTTCTTAATCATTCAGAAGCGAATTTTCGAGCGTTTTAAGATACATTATTGCTCGTGAAGTACATTGCCGATATTTATGTAAAATATTTTATTAATAAAAATTTATATTTTAATCGAATAAATTAAATAGTATAAGCTATAATAAAAACAGGCACATCCAATAAAAAACTTTTTTATAATAAACAAATATTAAATTATTAATAAATTGTATTTAATACATTAATTTTTAGTGATAGAATATCTGTTCTTTTCTCTTTTTCTTTTTCTTTTTCTGATAGAAAAAAACAAACATACGTAATATATATATAAATGAATAATTAAATAGTTACGATGAAAGAGAGAACATTTATTTAATATAATATGACAAATTTCTATAATTACAGAGAGTTATAGATATTTAGTAAATGTGATAAGTACAGGCAGTAAATTTGTGCATATTTTTTATTATTAATTTATATTTAATTATTATACATCTATAAATATATGTGTGTATCTATAATATAAATTTCTATCGCTTTTACAAATAATTGTTCACACACACACACATACACACACACACACACACACACACACACACACACACACACACACACACACACACACACACACATCATTGATATAACTTTCAACGAATATAATAAATAAATCGTGCAGTTATAATAGTCGTACAGTAAGTCATAAGATTGCTTTCGGTGAAGTATTTTACACATTTCGTAATCGCGTTTCATGTATTTTAAATATATCGCATTAAATCGAATAATAATATTATTTTAATTAAGGAATTTTATATGTATTTTAGAATCATTTGATTGTATACATATTTCAACGCGTTAAATTATATCACGTAGTATAGTGCGTATTTGTTATTGTCTGGCGCGAGGAGAAAGAGAGAGAGAGAGAGAATGAGCATACTCGACCTTGTCTTTGACGTCACGCATTCCATAGTAAGAGAGGGGAGCCCGGCGCGTACGGCGTACGTGACTAGTGACAGCCATGAGTCATTCATTCTTTCTCCGGCGGGCGTAGTGTGCGCACGTGTTTTTACTCCGATGTCGGCGCCGGCGCCGGCACGTGCGCCTCGCGTTCGGTCACCTCGAGGTCGAGCGCGCCGTACACGTTTCTTGCGACGATAATATACGTAATAATATTACGATAAATCTTAACGTGTTAAAATACGTCTAAAATGACTCCGAAATAAAATAATAACATTTGACCTTAGTGACATATAGCGCGCTATTGTTTTTGACATTCGTCTCGGCTCTCGGCTCTCGGTTTTCGGCTTCATCGCGATCGTGTTTTCCTTCATATTTCTTGATTTCGATCACGAAATTATGTTGTCGGGGATCGTATGTGATGCCGACTAACTGGGATTCTCTCAGCGTTGCTTTCCAATGAAAAATGATGGATTGAGGAAGATGTTGCCAAATGGATGTCGATTATCGGCGTTTAATTTGCATTTTTTCAATCGTCATTTCTTACCGGGCAACAACGTTTACACGCCTCAGTATCGCGGCTGAGGCGAATGCCGGCCGCGTAGAACGTATGTTCAGTATAGAGAGATACATGAACGTGCGGTTAATATTGAGTTAATCGGTTGTTGAGAGCACGGTCTCTGCTTCGGCAACGGGTTTCGGTCCTAGTCGATTAGAGGTCGGTCGATTGTTGGAATAAATCGTTGATGGGCCCCTTTTCTTGTACCGGCAATACGATGTATCGCATTGAGGACGTCGACTGGAGGATTTAGGTCATGATTTACGCTCAGTAAAGAGGTCCGATCCAGTTGATAAATGTTCAGACTGTTGAACATTCATGAAATGGGTGTTCCTCTTGATCCGTCTACCAGCCCTATGACGTATCATGTGGACTGTCTGTATGATAGACACATATGCTCATCCGAAATCGTGCCCAATGAGTTTGAGTCGGTCTGCGATGCGAAACTGCACGAACGAGAATCGAGCATACCCCATTCGCGATCGATTCCCTCGATCTTCCGTCCTCTTCCGATTCGGACTTAAACTCTTGCTCAGAGTTTGATCGCGCCCGACTTGTCGACTTCAAGTATGATTCTCGTGCGTGATGAAATGGGATTTTCGATCGTTTCGAAATTCGGGAGTGCCGTCAAAGTATCGCGCGTAAAAGTGCGGAAGTGCCGTCCAAATAACTATCGCGCGTTTTTACTTTCGTACGGTTTAAAATATTGCGCGATTTTATTTTTGTGCCGTTTCAGCAAATTAAAAAAACTATATCGCGCGTATAAAACAATAGTTTCTGACGTCCCTTACAATCTGAGAGGAGGAGGAGGCCTAGGAGAGGCATCCTGCATCGGTGGAGCAACCCCAGGGTAAATATAATTTGTATATTATTATTTGTAGATTAATTATTTTAAATCACGTATATGATTTAATTCAGTTTATTTAGTTGATTGATTTCAACAAGAGAAACTCAGAGATAAAGACTTTCACATAAATCTTATAAAAGTCTATTTATTTAAAAAATAGTTCTTTCTTTTAATTATATAATTATTCGATATTTATATATCTGCTTATTATTGTACGCATTGAATATAAAATTTGATGAGTACATAATAATAATTTGATGAGTATATATAATAATAAATTCTTGAATATTAATTATTTTAAGC
The DNA here is from genome assembly GCF_047496725.1 of Anoplolepis gracilipes. Classification (NCBI taxonomy): domain Eukaryota; kingdom Metazoa; phylum Arthropoda; class Insecta; order Hymenoptera; family Formicidae; genus Anoplolepis; species Anoplolepis gracilipes. The sequence goes on along the minus strand of NC_132970.1, from coordinate 11,504,794 downwards.
ACTGCTATAATTTATATTTTATATTTGTATGTTACAGACAACGTATAGATTCAATATCAACAACTCCGCTGTTGCACATCAGTGTCGGTGAGTGATAAAAAGCTTTTATTATATTTTAAAGCAACGGATTTGTGTAGAGATTTGTAGATGTAGATTAATAGACTTGTAGATAAAGATGTAGATTGTAGATAAATTCGTTGCTTTAACCCTCGGACGGCGGAATGCATGCATGCCGTACTCTGGGTCAATTTTAAATTATTTTTTTACGTTGTCCAAGAAAAAATTTTATATTACATTTTTCATTTACTTTTTTTTTAACTTTTGTTAAAATAGATATACCATTTGTATATTAAAATTGAAAGAAAAAGAAAAATATTAAAAAAAATAAAAACATGATTTATTCCGGTTTTATGCAAGACATACATGAAATATTTATTTTAATTATATATATTAGATTTTTATAAAACAATTTTAAAGAATACAAATGTTTAATGACCCGCCGATAGAGGGATTGATATGCATGCTAATATATTTTACACCGAAAAAATTATATTCTCAGCTTAAGAATATTTTATTTAACTTTATAATATATTTCTTTAAAATAAACATTAAGAAGATCTTCTTACAATTAGTTTAAGAGAGAAATCTTATAAAGAGTACTTTCAGATATTCTTAGCAAGTAAGAATATATATACTGAATAGAATATTTTCTTATCATCTTATATTATTTAATATTTTAGATTATGAATCCCAATAACAAAAAAAGCAATTTTACAAATGGACATTTGATATTTATTAAAATTTTGACAAGTTAAATATACATAATATATTAATATATACAATAGTTTTAATTTTATTATAAATTAGGTGTTTTAAAATATATCACGGTAAAAAATTATTCTTTTATGTTAAGAATATCTATTAAGAAGGCTTATAAAGTCTACATTTTGAGTACAATTTTTTCGGTATATACATGATTATATTTGTTATATATCTTTTGCAACTTTCGACGACTAATGATACGCATTTACAAAACGATTGTATTATAATATCATACGATCCTAAATGAATATAAGTCGTCTTATTTGCCAGTGATAATTATTACCGGCAGTAGAAGAAGTTATTTTTCTTCCTCAATTCTTGGCTCGTAGAAATCGAGTCAGAATGAATAGCCAGGAGCAACAAAAGGTAGGTTCAACTGGCTGAAAATACGTGATCAATTCTGGCCACAATGCGTAAAAAATATGTAATCGCAAATTTCCAATTAGGACTCCCCAAATCTTGTTTTATCGGATTTTTGCTGATGTAGCTAGTAGAATTAGGTCTGCTAGGGCTATTAAGACAATTAAAAAGAAACATAAAATTTAATAAAAGAAAAATTATAGCTATTATAAAATTAAATTTATTTGTAAGGAAAAAAATATAAAAATATAAATATAAGATAATATAAAATTGTAAAAATATAAAAATTTAATATTTTTGTCAATAAAATAAAAAATTAATTAAATATAAATTACATATAAAAACTGTAAAAACAAGTATTAAAACATTATTAGGTAAAAATTAAAATTATATTTATAATAAAATTTAGTTTAATTATGAAAAACGTAAAAAAATGTAACTTAATAAATTGTACATGTAACTTATTGTATGTACGTATATAATATGTATATTATATGCATATCTTTTATATTAAGATGTATATTATGCAGGTATAACATTGTATTTATGGTATGTTATATATTATATTGCATAAGATTGTATGAACATTAAGTATGAATTTTAAATATTATATTATATTATTAAAATAGTATATGGATATTATTGCGTAAGAGATAGATTTAAGTTGCGTTATATTATATGTATGAATTATATTTATTATATACTTATTGTAAAAAGTAAAATTACACGAAATGGAAGAATACATACAATAACATAAAATTCCATTAAAATTCTAGGTTTTCTTAATTCAGAGACGTATCGATAAATTTATTAATAATTCGATCTTTTGGTCGTGATATAGACTATATCAATTACATTTTAAAAATTTCTAATAAATTATATAGATCAATTTCGGATATTTTGTATAATTCTATGTAATAAAATTATTTTGAATTAAAAATTAAAATTATATTTTATATTAAATTTTGTCTACACCTGCGCTAGCTCCTAATTGCCTTTCTCGGTGACGTTTTAATTAAATTTTGTAAAATATATTTGTAATATAATTAATTCTCTATATATAACATTGAATTAATTATATATAATATGTATTTTGTACATTTTACAATGTATTTTATACATTTTGTAATATATTTTATATTAAATTTTATATCATATTCATTCGTTGCGAATACATTATCTTATTTCGGTATGGCGTTTCTAATTTCCTGAACTGAATAATTCATGCAGACTCGATCGATAGCTAATGAATCTTTTCGATTTTTGATCGAATAGAGAATTCGAATTTCGTTTACCGCGGAACATCTCGCAATATCTTATTGACTTTCTGATTTCTTTCTTTTCGCATCCTTCTAGCATTCTCATCACATATCCTTCTGGCTATGTTTTATCTTTAATTTTTAATAAGGCGTCGAAATTAATTAACCGAGATTATTGTTGCAAGAGACACTTATATAATTATATATATGATATATAAATGCATATTTATAATATATAATTTTATTTTATTTAATTATTGTAATTCTATTCATCAGTTGACTCATTTAATTCACCTATTTGTCGCTTTGAATTTACAATTATAAAAGCAGAACGTTTGATATATTAATTTCGGGAAAAGAAGCTTTATTAATTACTGTTAATTAATGTCGATTATGCAATTGACATACTCGTACGCGATAATTAATATGTGTCTTCTAATCTCCTCGAAAGTTCAATTTTTATTAATAAAATATTTTACATAGATATCGGCAATGTACTTCACGAGCAGTAATGTATCTTAAAATGTTCGAAAATTCGCTTCTGAGTTATTGGGAGAACATATTTCGCAAAGAAGGTATCGCTATAATCCGCGGGAAGAGCGATATCTTCTTTGCGAAATATGTTTTCCTATTCATTCAGAAGCGAATTTTCGAGCGTTTTAAAATACATTACCGTTCGTGAAGTACATTGTCAATATTTATATAACATCTTTTATTAATAAAAATCGAACTTTCGAGAAGATTAGAAGACACGTATTACTAATCGTGCACGAGTATGTCAATTGCATAATCGGCATTAATTAACAGTAATTAATAAAGTTTCTAATTGCGGAATTCAACAACGTGTCTTAAATAAGTATAAAACAAAATGTATTTTAAATGTATAATCTGTCTAATTATAGGTTTATGTAATTAACGAAAATAAACACAGAATAAATAAAGAAATTTAGGAAATAAGATAAAATAATTTACCGATATCATTATAATAAAATGACATTGTAATAAATATTCAAAGACTATATAGAACAAAACTAGAATAAAACAAATTAGCATTATTTTATTTATTCTTCCTATTCCTCTCTTTCTTCCTCCTAACCCTCCACTGTCACCCCTCAAAATAAGTGTGTAGACAATGGAGGGTTAAAGGAAGAAGGAAGAGGAATAGGAAAAATTAATTCACTATTTATTAAAAGTAATAGTGCAGAAAATAATAAAATATAATTCTAAATGCTTTAGTAAGGCAGAGTACATTATTACAATATATCGAAGTAAAATTGATTTATCGATGACACATCAAAAATTTGGAGAGCAGATAGATAGAATCTCCACAACGAAAAAAATACAATAAAATAAAATAAAATAATATACAGACGTCATTATAATAAAATGACATTGTAATTAATATTCAAAAACTATATAGATCCAAATTATTATAAAAATAAGATGTTTATGCGTGAGACAGATTTTTCAAATTAATTCCTAGTTTATGATAAAGTGTGCGATATCTTAATTAAATAGCTCTGTTTATTACATAGCAATTTTTTATTCTTTGTCTAGCAATTAAAATATGCTTATAAATTTAATATATAATACATACGTACATGCACATGTACAAATTTGTACATAGAATTCAACTATAAACGGACAGTTTGATTGTTTGTTGGCCTATCCTAACAGCATTTCTTTACGGTTATAGAGTAAATAAAATTATTAATAATGCTAAAATAACTGATACATTTTTTTAGGTTAAATGCTCGATCTAATTATGATACTTAATAATCGATAATCAGATTTTCCAATGGAATCTTAATATGTATAATAAATTTTAGCTCATAAATAAAAACATAATTATATTAATGCAAAAGGAAAGTTCTATAGCTAAAGATAATCATTAAGCGTTGCAAGGCTGATTATTTTAATGAAAAAAAGATATCTTACACATATCGAAACATTAATGTTTTGAAAAATGAAATGTTTTAAAAAATTTTCAAAACAAAAAAAGTAATATTACAATTGAAATGAACAAAAAATTAAGAAGCACATGCAAAACTAATATTGTTTAACTAATTCAACTGAATAATTAATAGCAACAAAATAGTTCAACCATTATGTTCTCATCGCATCTTTATAATTTTTATATCCACTCACAACATTTATTGTTATACAAGTATAAAAGCAATTAAAATGCAGCAAATGTTACTTAAATTTTCGATATAAGATAAAGAAACTTTGAAACATTGAAAATCTATTAAAATATATATTTTCTTTATTCTAATAAAATATATTCGTGACGATACGTGTTACGATACATTTCGATACATGTAACATTCTTAAGGAGTTTTGTAACGTCCTAAGCAATATTTGCATCTCAAAACTGTATAGCTGATTGGCTGTAGGAACATTAATAAACGAGCTTCGTGTAAAATCCTTACACATATCATACATAAATCAATCAATCATAATAATCATAAGTAAAGCGCGCTTTGTATATTTCATGCAATGCTCTTCATATTGTATGTAGCATAGGTAATATGAAACGTCTACGAAAAATTATTAAGAACAAATATTTAACCTTCACTGAACATCAATCTTTACTTTATTCGCTTGCCATACCTTATGTTCCATATAATTTATCCTTGCTACTTTTTACGTCATTTTATTTGCAATGTTGGAAAATGAAGATGAAAGAGATTGCAAATATATCAGACAATAATGAAAACATTTTGTGTTTAAAAAATTAGTTGACGATTACTTATCGTTTATTAGCAATTTCAAAAATAGGAAACTTAATTAATAATATCATCATAATACAATTAATTTATATTATGCAAAACATTAGTTCTGTACTTATGCTTATCGATCGTTAAACTTAAAATTTATACTATATATATATACATACATACACATATATATATATATATATGCGGATACAGTGCGACTAGATTATATATGATATTATAATTAATATTGTATGAGGTTTGTAGTCTTATTTTTGTTTTTCTCGAAAACTATCACTCGTATAATAAAAATGGATAGGATATAAAACGTGTATTTTGAAGAGACTTACAACTTTTATTTGAAACATTTTTTTAAATTTCCAGTATTTGATAAAATAATTGGAAAAAACATCAATTTTTAACAATTTTTGTATGTAACTTTTTAGTAAACAACGAGCGACGGCTAAAACCTTTTAAGCGTTACTGAGGGTGATGGTCTTGACAACATATGTCAAGATCATTGACTTCTGAAAGGGGTGATCTTATGTGAATATTTACCAAATACTTTCATTGAAATTATTAAAACATTAAATTTTATGTGAAATAAAATGAGCATTTTTTATACATATATTGTACATATATATATATATATATATATATTACTTCATAATATATGTTAAAGTGAAAAAAGATCACACGCAGTTGCAATTAATAATATGTAATAAAATATTATTGAATGTATATGTTTCGTACTTTTGAGATCCACAGTTATGGATCTAGCACGGACACGAACCACAATTTGTGGATCTAGCACGGACTCGAACCAATCGGTCGTTTTACCATGGCACTGGAAAGTTCAGCCACGTAGTTCCGATAACTCAATTATGGATCCAGTTAGCGCCACTGTACGGCGGGGAAAAAGCGTTCCCTAAAAAACGGGGGCATGACCCCTCTCATTCTTCTCTCTGGTGATAATAATGAAATATAAAAGTATGTATAAAATATAAAAGTTGGTATGAGTGATTATGAATGAATAATTCTTCAGAACGCCACGAAGTCGCCACACTACCACCACCACCAACACTACCATGCGAACCGCTGGAAAGTCGATCGAGCTACGTAGTTCCACCGGCTCAAAAATCGATCCAGTTAGCGCCACTGTACCGCGGTGAAAATGTTCCCTCAAAAACGGCTTCATGGCGCCTCTCAGGCTTCTCTCTGGTTCTACATTATTTTTGAACCATGATCGTTGTTGATCGTCGTGTTTCATCATCCATTATCCATTCCGTTTCTCGAGGTTTTGTTGAGTTGTGTGATTGAATCATGACATCAATCGTTTTACCGGCAGTGCGATTTAGTCGCTTAACAATTGATAATTTATATCAAATAAATAAAAGGGGTTTACACAGGTAACATTGTTATTTTTTGTTGGCGCGAATTGCGACTGAATATTTGTTACAGAGTTGCTCACGTTGAGGTTAACTATTAGATTCTGCTGTATATTATTTATTATCTATATTTTCTAAGAATACATATATAACAATTCTTATTAATTAATAATGAACAATACTTTGCTATTTAATTTTCTTGGAATGTCCAGCAATTTCTAATATACATTAATATATACTTATATTAATCTAATCACACTAATATAAGAGGAACAATAGAAAATAAAGACTTATAATTTTAGGCTTTTATTATTTAATAATCCAATAATAAAATGATAAACAATATTCAATATTTCTTTCATAACATTCAATATTTTTGAGTAATTTAAATATAAAATCAATTTTTTTATCAATTGCATCATTTTGACACATATATATAGTTAATCTTGAATGATACACATATATATATATATATATATTGTGTCAAAAAAAGTGATTAAATAATTATCTAAGATAATTTTTTATTACACAGTTACATATATGTATAAAATTGTTTAAAAATTGTTGAATTTTTGTTATATGACCTGATACCTGAAAACCTAAAATTATAGGTTACCACAAATATCTTCTGCATTTTCTTTGCAAAGACAATATTATGGTACAATAACAGAGGAGAAAAAACCAGATGCTCCCAGTGTTCTTACTCCAGAGCAAGAAGCTACAGAAAAAATTAAGACAGAACTTGAACTCATTAACAAAGACCTCGCTGAACTTAAAGAATCTAAAGATGTACTTGAAGATAAATATAAGAGAGCACTAGCTGAAGGAGAAAATATCCGAATTAGACTCACCAAACAGATTAATGATGCCAAGCTTTTTGGTATTCAAGGTTTTTGTAAAGATCTTTTAGATGTAGCAGATATATTGGGAAAAGCTACCGAGAGTGTACCAAAGGCTGAAATAACAGAGAAGAATCCACATTTAAAAAGCTTATATGAAGGATTAATAATGACAGAAGCCCAATTACATAAAGTAAGATATATTTTGTCAACATTTTTCAATACAAGAAATATGTACGTACATAATGTTGTCTTATCTGTTAATATTATTATTCTTTTATTTTATTTTATCAGGTTTTCAAGAAGCATGGCCTAATTTCATTAAATCCAATAAATGAAAAATTTGATCCTAATGAACACGAAGCATTATTTCAACAAGTAAGATTTGTATAGAATAAGATTGATAGATTATATAATTATATAATTTTGGAATGGAAAAAATTTGCAGGAAGTTGAGGGCAAAGAACCTGGAACAATTGTAGTTGTATCAAAAATAGGATACAAATTACATGAAAGGATAGTAAGACCAGCGTTAGTAGGTGTCGCTAAAGGATAATTATATAACCTAAAGGTAGATTAAATGTTCATTTTCTATGTTTTACAAATTGTTAAATTATACAAGCTCGATATGAAATGGTGTAATATGTATAATTTTCTTTTACATTTAAACTATAAAATAGAAGTCAGTGTTAATATTCCACAAACTGTACAAGGGTTAGCAAAGGAAATATATTATTTTTATGTGAAAATTCTTATTATATTGTAATATTTACATAAAAAATTCTTTTTTAAAATATAGATTAAATGTTCATTTTCTATGTTTTACAAATTGTTAAATTATACAAACTCGATATGAAATGGTGTAATATGTATATTTTCTTTTACATTTAAACTATAAAATAGAAGTCAGTGTTAATATTCCACAAACTGTACAAGGGTTAGCAAAGGAAATATATTATTTTTATGTAAAAATTCTTATTATATTGTAATATTTACATAAAAAATTCTTTTTTAAAATATACTTTTTGTTATGTACACAATTTAATTAGATCAGAATTACTTGAGTCAATTATAAGTGTTATGTTAATTTTATATGATAAAAATAATGATGTATATATTCTATACTATATCTTGATATAAAAAATTGATATCACAAAAGTATGAGTTAGAAACGTATAATCATATATATATATAAAATATTAATATAAAAAAATATTTGAAACATATTTGATAGATTTGATTTTGTCTCATTTCAATTTTTATATTATGGTCCATTAATAAAAAATTGTATGTGTATTTTTTTATAATTCAGAATGATATACTTTAACATCTCTCAAATACTTTATACAAATCAGGTAAACTGGCTATTTGTAATATTGTTGAGTCATGAGCAAAATGTTTTGGTGGAAGTAAACTCTCTTTAATTGCTGGATATAAAACATGTTCAATTATATATTTCCAATTGTGCATCTCAGGCTTTGGATTGATGTAGCTGTAAAATTTTGCCGTTTCACGACAGATATTCTGAAAACATATTTGTTCCTTTCTCCAATCAACTTCAGTTGCTAGTCGCATTATGTACAATGGAATTTCTGCTTCGTATGGAAAATATTTATCTGAAATATTAGTATTGAATATGTAATTTATTTTTCAGGGAATATTTGAGAATAAAATATTACCTGATATTGATTTATACATACCTAATAACACGGGCAATGATCTTAAATTTCCCACTTTATCCATAACAATTGAAAAATATTCGTTCATCATGTCTGCTTTTTCTAAAAGTAACTCCTTTACTCTTGCTGCTAGTTCATCTTTCGGTCCATCTTCTTCTGTCCATCCAGTTTCTCCTGAATCTAAAGCAATCATTGCTAAATCAAACAAAGATATCCGTTCCTAAAAATTAAACTCAATATTAGATAGCTATAAAGCAAATTTTTAATTTACTTCATCTGAAATAATTGTTACACACTGAAAATTTGATGACTCCAAAATTTGCAAAATCATAAAGCATGATCTGGTAAAAAAGCTCTTCCCTAAAACATAAATATGTATATCTTAAAATTAATTTTAAATAAATTTGTCTAATTTTTTAAATATCATATATATTGATCAAATATAAATATAAGTGAAAAAAATAATCTTACACTAATTTTCTTGAATTGCATATGTACAAATTCATTCCACTTTGTATTAAAGCCGAAGTTTGATCAATGCAGCCGACAAATGTCAAATTGGCGAGAATGTTTCTTAAACCCTCATGACACTCGTCTTCAACTTCCTTACGTAATGTTAAAATACTAGTCAATTTTACTTCGTGTTTAAAATTATTTACAGAATATGACTTAAACTGCAATGCAGATTTTGGAGATTCATCAATAGAAGCAGTCTCCTGAACTGAAAGTACACTTTCAGATTGTTTTGTGTTAGATATTGAATCTTCATCTTCTTTCTTGTTATCGTTTGTATTTTGTAATGTAGTTTGCTCTTTATTTTCTTCTAAATTTTTTTTTCTATCATCAATAATATTCATATTCCCAAAGTATTGATACACTCGCTTACGAGCTCTATCAGCTATAATATCTCTAGAACTATCTTCCACAGATTCATCTATTGTTTCGTCTAAGTCGGTTAAAAATTCTGTAATATTATACGTAATATTCTCTGAACGAATATTGTCCGAGTTGTCTTTTTGCGCAGATGAACTTGGACCACAAGTATTTTGCAATTCTGATGAGCTTATAGTTTTAATATTTGATATATCACTCCAATGTGTTGAACTAATAACTGGAGTCTCTTCAATATGAATCTTTCTTCCAGATAATGATCTAGAATTATGTTCTCTAATACTTGAATTCAAACCTTTCTCTTGACAATTGTTATCAACAGATAGATTTTCCATGATATGAGAAACATTTTTTTCTAAAGGATTTTCAATATTGAGAGATTCAGATTCTACATTATGAGTTGATTTTTCTATGAGATTATTGCTATCATGTTTTGAAGGAGTATGTATGATAAAATTAAATTTATCCAATTTTTGATCAGACGAATCTGTTCTAATCATTTCTCTAGCATGGATTTTTTTCGATTTATCTGAGTTTTCTTTACTATATTCCGGCAAAACTTCTTCTAGAACTTCTTTGGTAATGTCTGCTTTTGGTAATCTAGCTTGCAGATAAAATGTTCTAGATGCACTGTTACCAGCCAATCTTTCGTCTAAAGCAAATTTCATTCTTTCGATTATTGTATCTTCATGAAGAAATCTAACTTCGTGTTTTGTTGGATGTACATTAACATCAATATTTTGTGGATTGATATTTAAAGATATATAACACCATGGATGGGCTTTTTTGGGAAGATACACGGAATATATTTCCTCTAACATTTTACGGATAGCTGGAACATTAAATATAAAAATGTTACATAAAAATTAGAAAAAATATTGATACATACAAGATTAAACTTACAAGAAGAATCGACCAATCGATTGTTGATAAATAGGAGCATCACCATTCGTTTATTTGTATAATTTGGATTTGTCATTAAACCTTGCATCTTAAACTTATAAGTGTCGTCGTTTAGCTCAATCTCCAATAGTTCACGAGCAATTGGATTACCATACAATATTCTTATGTTACTCTGTTTTGTTGAATTATGTGGTGTTCGAACCTGAAAATATAATGGTTCAAAAGATATTCTATTAAAGTCTATCTTTTAGATATATTTATATTTTTAGATATCGTATATATAAATGATTTTTTTTATCTTACCTGTGCACTTGACTCGCCATGTTTTTTTAATGTAAATCCTACTGTTGGATTATGCACAGCATATTTCATGACTACTTCTGTAATCTTATTAAATTCTTCTGATTGATTTGATAAAGCTTTTCTTCGAGTTGCCACATTATAAAATAGATTTTCTATTGTTATTATAGTGCCTTGATTTCCAGCACAAGGTGCTGGAGGTGCTTTTAGCTTGCTATTAATATATGATGCTCTGTAATATTATGCCGAATATAATTTACATTTTAATATGTCTATATCAAAAGAAAAATTTCTTTTTCCTATAATACAATTTTGATCAAAATTAAATTTACATACTTGTAGGCACATTTTTCATCTGCTGTTTTTGTCGTGATAGTAAGAAGAGCTATATGACTGATACTAGCCAGAGCTTCCCCTCGAAATCCAAATGTTGTAAGAGCACTGAGGTCTTCAAATTTTTGCAACTTGCTTGTAGTGAACCTTTCGCATACAATATCCATGTCATCCTTTCGAATACCTGTACCATTATCCTGTATCTAAAAGCAAATTGAGATTATTATATACTAGCAATAGCAGTTATACGGTAGCAAATATTTCTACTGATATAAATTATATATTCTGTTAAGTACCTGTAATAATTTTAAGCCTCCTTCCTTCGTAGTAATTTGTATATTTGTTGCTTTGGCATCTAAACTGTAACATAAAAGCACATGTTTGGTAAATAAATAAGAAAAAATATGTAGATCACAACTTGTACTAACCTATTTTCTATTAATTCTTTTAATGCGTTTGCTGGCCTTTGGATTATCTCTCCGGCTGCGATTTTATTCACCACGACTTCATCTAATTTTCTAATCTTTGCTGGCGTACACATGTTGCTCAAGATTGTTTAATAGATTTTTAATTATCTATAAAGTGACAAACATTCTCTTTTTTCTTGATACTTGTTACACAGTCACGTATTAAAAATATATTTCAGAAATATAATTTGATTTCACGTAAATTGATAATCAAATTAAGCAAATAAGTGTGTAAAAAATTTGATAATCGCTAAATTGTTTTAAGAATTTTTTGATAAAAGCTTTTTTATGTCTCTCATTATAACTAGCGCCAATATTTAAGTCGTATACTAACCTATTATAACAATTATCGCGATAAGATGCGTTCCACTTGACGTTTCAAATACTTTGAAGCGTTTGATCAAAAAGGCAACAGGATACAGGGTGTCTATGTTTACTCTCTGGAAAAACATGGAAAATCTAGAATTCTCAAGGATTTCTTTTGCATCTTAAAAAATCAGGAGTCTCATGCAATTTTATTAGGATTCAGGGAAAATTTCTCTTTTTGATAATTTTGCTCATATTATAAACAGTCAGTCGTGTGTGTGAAACTGGTGTCTCACTTTGTGAAAATTCATTAATTGTTAAGAATTCTGATTTTATTTTTAATATTTCTTGATAGGTTAAACAAATAGCTATTAAACTAGCTATTAAAAAGTGGCTCGGAACAAACTGAGACACAAGTTCATACTGCTTTTACTTTATTGTCCGCTGAGACGATTTTTTTTTCTTTTATTATTTCTTACCAAATTTTCAGCGCTTGAAAATTCTACAATAGTTATTTAAAAACTTCTATACGTACAAATTATTAGAATATTAAATTAAAATATAAATTAAATCATCCGAGATGCCAGACAGTATATATACATACTGTGGTCTAGGAAAACTAGCACGATTGATCAATCAGAAGGTCCTAGGGTTCTTGCTAAAAAGTACCTACAAAGTTTCTAGTGATTTTATACATAAACACCAGTCGACGACGCATCTGTATACCACACATTGCCGGGTATACGCCCGCGGGTTGCAGTTGTTGTTGCATAGTTCGCGCTAGTCCGCGCCCGTGTATCGTTTGTCTACGGTGTGCGTAGTCGTATCACAGGTCAGGTCAGGTCAGGAGGATATACCGTCGACAACACGGGACTGCAAGAAGCTCACGGTGTCGCGTCTCGGACCGATCTTCCGAACGCGCAAGAGGACAAGTCTCCCGCCTTTTCGACAAAAGCGTAATCGACACGCGCGCGCGTCGCTTTCGTTGCCGCTCGCGCGCATCAAGCGTCATCGTCGTCGTCGTCGTCGTGCTGGTCGTCGGTAAAACGCAGTTCGAGGACAGCCGCGGATACCAATAGCGGCTGGCGGTTATGTGTCTCGCGTCGTTGCGCGTCCCGCTCGGGATGATCGAGCCGCACGGCCGTCGTCGGCGAGATAGATAGATAGATCGGCGCCGCCAGCCATCGACTTGGCCGCGAATCCACTTGCGTGGATCCTGCACTTGGTCGGCGACCTCGCGAACCTCCACGAGCTATGCGAGCCCGCGAACGCGCCACGCTCGCGCGCGCCTACCGGGACTACCGCTACGAGTGTCATTCACCGCTGACGTGCATCCCGGTGCCTTGAGATACGGGCTCTGCGCACAGATACACGTACCACACACACACACACACACACACATACATATATATATATATATATATATACATATTATATATATACATATACATATATATATATACCCATACCGCTGGGCGGCGGAAGTGTTTTGCTCGATCCTCTTCGTCGCGCACATAGTCTGTACGCTCTACGAGAAGTCTTTAGATCGTCTCTCTCGCTCTGGCCCTCCCTTGCCGCTGCTGCGGCGCCGGCCTACCGAGGAAGGCGATCCGAGGAAAGCGCCCGCCCGGCTGCTGCGACCCGACTCTTAAACGTCGACCAACGTCAAGCTCCCGTGTCCCGCCCTGGACACCCTGATTCGTCCGGTTCGCCCGCCACACGACGGGTTATGTTTCCTACTTTCATCGGGATCCTAGGTGAGTCACCGCACGGAAAACTGCACCAAACGTGATAAAAATCATATTCTTCGATAATTTTTTTTTTTTTTTTTTTTTATTTGTCCGAAATGTCAATTGAAATAGCAATGTAAGTTGAAATAGTGTCAGATCTTTGTGTAGCAGCAGATGTAATTTCGGATTCTCTCTCTAGTTTTAGATTCAGATTCTTTTACTTATGTATATTCTACTTATTATAATCCTGAGCCTTAAATGTTTAACCTGAAGAAAGTGTACAATTTTACACAGTATTATTTTTTATGTTTGTCAGCTTTATTGAAAGTGTCAATTAGAAATTTGATTTTTTATTAAAAATTTTTTTTTCAAAGTTTTATATTTTTGATTATTTGCAAGCTGATGTGTATTAATATATTCAAAGCTATATAAAAATAATTACAGGAAAAAAATTGTCCAATTTACATAATTAAAATTTTTATTATGCATGTATTTTCATGTCTGTATCCTTTATAGTTGTAAAATTGATGAAATGTTTGAAAAATGTTTGTTGTGTGTGAGATATGTGTCTATGAGGTGACATAATGAACATTAATTATCATAAATGAGATGATTGTGTTTGAACAAATCAAACCAATGTCTGTTGCAAATATGTAAAGGATTATACTAGAAATATTTAGAAAGCTGTAGAAAGGTGTAATCATGATATAATAATTTCCATTTTATAATAAAAAATATCACGTGAATTTTCAATATATTATTTATTCTTTTTCTTTCCTTTGTGTATCTAAATATTTAAAAGATTAAATAGAAGAATATTATATATTTGTATTTAATAAAGAAAATATATAAATAAAAAAGGGATGTAAATATTTAAAAAAATTATTTTTGAAATATATTTAAACAAAAAATGTATGTGTTATATGAAATTCAAAATTATTATTAATATTATTAATAATTTGATATATAATTTTTAAATAGTGAACGCATTATGCACAATTACATTGGTTACTTTCAAATAGAGATGGATTGAGATTAAGAAACTTTTTTTTTAATCTTTCCTTTATTTTTTTTAGACATTCAATCGTGGTGGGAGGTGCCAAGTATAGCACATTTTTGCTCATTATTTAGAGCTGCCTTCAATCTTCTGGATTTTGATATTGAGGTATCTAATTAAAATAAAATGCTAAATCTCTTTTATGAGTAATGTATATAAGGCTTGTTTAGTATATCGCTTTAGTATTATTTATATGTAAATAGCTCCCATTGCTTCAGCTTTACTGTTATTATTTATCTGGCTTGTACATTATTTTGGTTTCTTTTTTTTTTTACATTTTTTATTTTATAATATTATGTAATATTATATAAGGAAACATATATTGATATGCTATTAAATTTTAGGATTTAGAAGAAGCTTTATTAACGGACGGAGGTACCGAAGGACGACTGCTTCAGGAACTAATAGTGAAATTATTGGAAGGTTGCTTGCCAAATGATACCCGCAATGATATCTCTACTTTTAATTATCAGATGTTTCTACGTAGACTTTTTCGAAAAAAATGTCAAGTAAGTATTACTGAACGTTGCCTCGCAATGTTGAGTTTACAATTGACATAAAGTAAAACTAAAACATATGGTCTTGTACATTTATACAGGAATACAAATGCGAAAATCCTTTCAATACAGACGTAGATTTTGAATTATTACCGCTTCGTCAAAAAGTAGAAATATTACGCGCGCTCTGTGACTTCAGGCTAGACGCTGAAGACGTAGTATGTATTTAATCAGACGAGATTTTTTATATACATGAGCGATTTTATACATGTAATTACTTAACAATATAAATGACAGGAGCAGTCGTTAAGTAACTTGGACTCGGATAGCCTGCGAGTCGAACCTTTAGGTCATGATCGTAAGAATTCTGCCTATTGGTACTTCTACGGCACCCGATTGTACCGGGAGGACTACATTGATACTTCTAATAGTGCCTCACACAAGCAGAAAAGTAAGCCAAAGGACAAAAAGCGTAAAAAACGACGGAACAGAGTGGCGAAAGAGGAAGAGGAAGAGAAGGAGGAAGCTAGTTTAATAGACAACGAAAACAAAGGACGAGAGAGCGTTTGGCAAGTTGTGTGTTTTACTCAACAGGATTGGAGCAGATTAGTTGAAAAATTTCGCGATTCGGTAATGATTATTCTTACCCTTACAAAAAAAAAGTATATTGTGCAATTTTTGTCGCAGAATTTAAAATTATCGACATTTCTTTATATTCCAAGGAATACGATACCGAGCGCAAACTTTACCGTACGTTATCTGAAGACTTTATGCCGGAAATACCAAAATTGTTCGATCTGAAAGAGAAACAGCAGCGGCGTAAATTATTACAACGTAATAGTTCGCGAGTGCTTCGTAGTCAAGAGCCTACGACGCAGATGGACGCAGTCATGGTCAGATCAAAGATTAAGACTAAAACAAACAAAGGGACTAAAAAGGAAGCGCAAGGTTCAAAATCTACTTATATTAAGGAAGACATCACTCCGCCATTACCGACACCGCCGATTCAGAAGAAAGGACGGCAGACAAACAATTCTTTGGCATCAGCTGTTGGCCAAATTGTAATTCACACTAGGGATGAGGTAGAAGATCTGGAAAAGAAAAAGGGTATCGGTAATCAAGGCGATAATTATGTATCTTGTAATTATGGGTATAAATATGGTTATTCGTTCAGAATCGAAGAAGAGGAACGTTGTGTCGGAATGCATAAGGTACTCGAAAGTATTAAAGATCATGTGGATGCCTGGCCATTTATTGATCCCGTGGATGAAGAGTATGCGCCGAGGTATTCAAAATTTTGCGTATACATATATATTGAAAGTAAAATTAATATTTACATCTAATGTGTTAAATTAATAATATTGTAAATAATTTTTATAGATACTACAGTGTCGTACGCAAGCCTATGGATCTTAGTACCATGGAAGAGAAATTGGAGGGCGGCTCGTACAAAAGTTTAAGTCAATTTAAACATGATTTTCGGCTTATCGTTGACAACTGTAGGCAATACAATGGTTCAGATAATGGTTTGTAATTCTTGTTTTCTAATTATCTTTAAATTTATATCCATTATATGTCCATTATAGTCCATTACACGTTCGTTATACATCCATTCTAATGATTTTATGTACTCATATATTGATGAATTTACTAATATACTAATATAATTTATATATTTTATAGAATATACGGAAATGGCAGTTAATCTTAAGGAAGCTTTCGATAAAGCCGTAAGTCGGTATTTGGAATCGGAGACATCCAGCGACGAGGATCCTACATCTCCTCGATCATTAGCTGGAACACCTACGTCTCCGTCATATCCTCCGCGTCATTTATCTTCTTCGCATCATAACACACGTAAACGTTCGAAGAGGCCAACCAAAAAATCCAAATCGTATAAACCCGAGAGTAGGGCAAAGTCTAAGAATAACGAGAAAATGGATGAAGATGAAAAGAGGAGTAAAAGTATTAAGGTTGCAAAGAAGAAAAGAGGAAAGAAGAAGGGTAAGAAAGTAAAAGAAGAAGAATTGGAGGAAGATGAAGAAGAACAGGAAGATCAAGAGAGCGAAGGTGCAATATCCGGAACTAGTATTGTAGCGTCGAAAAGAAGAAAAAACGTCGATGTAAATAATTTACTTAAAACCAAAAAGCTATCTAAAGAAACAGAAGAATTGAAAACGTCGAATAAGAAAGGAAGCAAAGAGCGACATCAATCGAAAAAGGATTCGGAAATTGTACGATCTGTAAAAGAAACGAAAGAAAACAAAAAGCGGAAAGAGGACTTTGAGGAAGAGTATGAATCTCCAGTAAAAAGTAAAAGTAGAAAAATAGAAAAGAAAGAACTTGAAGAAACCGGAATATTGACAGATAACGCTAAAAAGAGTAAATTAAAAAAGATTGAAATAGAAGAAAACGATGCAGTATTTGAGGAAGATAAGAAACCATCTTCCCATGTCAAAACGAAAAAAAATCGTAAGAAAGAGAAGGCAAATTCAAAGACTGCAACTAAGGCTGATGAAAAATCCGACAAGATTCATACAAAGCAGAAAGATAAGAAATCAAAACAAAAAAAGAATGAAGAATTAAAGAACGGAGAGTTAAAAAGACAAACGGATCCCAAAGATATAGAATTAGAAAGCACTTTAGATTCAAAGCATACTCACATCTCCAAAAAGCTCTCTATGTTAATCGGTAATAAAGACGTGGATTCACTTGATAGTTTAAAGGATAAGATAAGCGATAGAAGACGTGAGGAAAAATTGAAAAACGAAAAGGAGAAGCAAAGAAAAACGGTAAAAAGCAACAGCCTCACATATTCAGTAAAAGTGCCTTCAATCAGTAATGTTTATCAGGACTATGACAAAGATAGTGCAAAGCGATCAAAGTCGAAGAAAGGTACGAAGGAAGAAAAGACTGTGGGTGCAGACATAATTAAGAAACAAGAATCTGAAATCAATGAAAATAAGAAAGCTGTTCATGCTAAACATACCAAAGGAATGGAAGAGAATTCTACGATTCAAGCATTAAATCAAGCAACAGAGAAAACACTTCATGTAAGTAATTTCATTTGCGAAAAAATATTTTTAATATTTATTGAAGAATAATATATGCAGGATATATACAGGATATTAACAAACTATAGATATAAAATATTGAGACATGATTTTCATGACTGATTGAAAAAGATAAGATTTTCGTGAACATATGTGGACACACTAACAGTTTTAGAATGTAGAGATATTCATACAATTCTTTGATATATTATGTTAATAAATTTTTGTAAAATATTTTATTTATATTTTCTGTAAAAAACTTTTATATTTCGATAATTTGTCGATAACAATATACTGACTCCAAAAAAACCATTTATATTATAAGATAAATTACGTCTTTCTTTTCATTTTATTTATATTATATGTATTGTATATGCATATTGATATATTGATTTGGCTATTGTGTGTAGGATATCAACAAATGGCTTGACGATGCGCCCAAACTCTGTGGATTCTCTTCTGGCAGTGATTCTCCAGTACTTCACGTTCCTCCAGTCGAATCTGGTCGATCGGGATCGAAGGCAGAGATTGCTACGCGTAAGAGACCAAGCTCCATCAAAATATTTGGTCCTCATGGACCGAGTCGACCGAAAAAGATACAGCGCACCATCGATCGTTTGCAACCTGGAAAGAGTAAGGGAAATTTACTTTTGAAGAAACCGCTCAATTTACCCAACGCCAACGCCAATGACACCGCAGCACACGCCGCAAATGATAACGATCAATCGAGTAAGGATCTTGATGAGGAACCGAAGCTCAGTTTAGGTACTGTGCTGAAAAATGTAGATTCCATACATTTGATCTGCAAAAGCTTGGTATCATCGCCTAATCTTTCAAACGATGACGAGGAAGAGGATCACGCCCTTACTCCGTCTAATATTAAAGAGGAAAAAATTTTGGGCGTTAAGGGTACAAAGACATCGAGTGCAGCGGAGGACAAAGAAACGACTCAACCTAAGAATACGGAAGAAGCGCAGAAACCAAAGTCCGCTACGCCGAATTTGAGTGCCTGGTTCAAAGCTTTCGGAGCGCCAAAATCAAAAAAGAAAGACGAAGAAGTGGAAGAGACCGCGCCGATGAAGAAAGAAGGCGATCTACAGGAAGTGTTTTGCGGCAGGCAACGACGACTGAGCACCGGCGGTAGTAGTGTCAGTGAATCGGTGTCTAGTTTCTCTCAGGAATCACCACCAGCCATTCCACGCGCAGCTCGTTCTCCGCAATGTCAGCCCGCGATGACTCCGACCGAACCGATAAGAGGCGCGGGATTTTATCAAGACGCATTATCGACCGGGAGTAGTCCGTATAACAGTCCTTATTACGCGACGCCACCGACGTACAGCGCACAATTGCCACCCACGCCATCCCCGCAAAATCCTCACCCTTTGTCACCGGCCTATCCATCATCCTATGAGCAACAATCACCCGTTTATCCTCAGGTACACGCGCAACCGCCGTATCAGTCACCGTATCAGAAAACCTCACCCCAAGAGAATCCCAGCGAACCATATTCTCAAATGTCGCCGCAACGCTTCTCGCAACAGTTGCCGGCCAATAATCAAAATCAATCTCCCGTCTATCCACAACACTCTCCACAACCGATGCAGCCAGTTTATCCTCAAACATCAGCCCGGACGCCGCCGTCGAATTACTCGCAACCCTCGCCACAACAACCGCCTACGCCGAATTATTCGCAATCATCTCCACAGCAGAATGCAGTCGCTAATTATTCTCAGCCTTCTCCTCAGGCGGTCGCCAATTATCCGCAAGCTTCTCCGCAGCAGCACTCACCCTACTCGCAATCCTCCCCTCAAACACCGCCGAATTACTCACAACCGTCTCCGCAACAGCAGCACTCTCCGTACCCGCAATCCTCTCCTCAACAACCCGCCGGATATGGTCGTCTCTCGCCGCAGCCGCCACCCGCGAACTATTCTCAACCTTCGCCTCAACCGCCCAGCGCTTACTCGCAGCCGTCCCCTCAACCGCCGAGTTTCTCGCCTCAGTCATCGCCACAAACACGCTCCGCCAGCTACTCACAACCATCACCTTCGCAATCATTGAACTCCTCGTATCCGACTCCTCCGCAGCTCGATCGAAGTTACTCGCAATCATCGCATCAGCAGCAACAAATACAGACTTTTCCTCAGCATGCTTCGCCGCAAACGCAAACGTCACCATTCTCCGAACCGTCACCACAGAATAACTCGTACTCGCAGTCGTCGCCACAATCGCTGACCAATTACTCGCACCAATCGTCCCCGCAGCAGCCGCCAACATACTCGCATCCGTTACACTCGCCACAGACACCGCCGAATTACTCACAGCTTTCGCCGCAACAGACACCCGGAACAGCGACGGCAACGAACTACTCGCAACCATCGCCGCAACAATCTCGCAATTACCCGCAGTCCTCGCCTCAACGAAAGTCTGCTTGCAACCCAGCGACACCATCGCAACAATCACCCAATTACTCGCAACCTTCTCCACAACAGACGGCCAATTATTCTCAGCTTCAATCGAAAAGTTCGGATGAGTATCCCGCGGCTACGGCGCCGCCGCCGGCTGCAAGCTATCCTCAAGATTTCAAACAAAATCCCAGGTACGTTCAGCAGTCACCTACGATATCGTCGTCCGTGAATGAATCCGATCATCGGACGGAATATCTAAAATCTAACGCTACCGAGAAGCCGGCGACGGGAGATCAACAGAGAAACTTTCCTGCTCAGTCGGAATCGTCGTTGAATCTAAACACTGCAAATCATCAGATCTATCAATCACCAGGTCAATATCCACCAACGTATCCGAATAGTTTTTCTAACGAGCTTCAGAGGTCCGTCTCGAGGCATAGCGGCGGTCAACAACAGACGCAGCAGCAATCAACGTCACAAGAGTCACGACCTGGTTTTATGGAGATCCAGCCACGCGGTGGTTATCTTGGCAAAACAGCACCGTCCAGCAATAGTGGGGAACAATTACCCGCGCCCTCGCCGAATCAGTTGCGAGCATTCCAAGAGAACTTGACGACGGCCCACGAATCACTCTATCCAGGTGGTTTTCAACCTGGTTATCCGCTACCGAATTCGCGGCCGGTGTATCCTAGTCCGCATTATTTCGATGCCGGTTCCAAATCCACTGGTGGCGGCAGTACGTCTGGCAGTCCCACCGGTAATCCGCCTCCAATGAAGAAACGTGCGTACGAGCCGCCGTCCAGTGGTAGTGGTGACACAACCAGTTCACGCGGTATGTCGCAAGAAGCGACGGCACGTCCGGGTCAGGAGCAATTCGCCAGTTTCGACCCGATAATGGCTCTACCTCAATCGGAGGTCTCCGTTTCGGTCAGTCAGTACGACGGCACACCAACGTTCGTTGGCAGCTTGGCCGATTCCATGGCGGCTAATCCAGCATACGCGCGACTCAGCCTCGGTCTTGTACCACCAGGTCGGACACCACCGGATCGTAAAGATCAGCAGCAACAACAGCAACTATTAACTATACCACGACCGCCGCCAGCGACGAAGCCGGAACATCTCGCCGCTTATAGTCGCGGTGCCGGTACTGGCGCGGCTGAGCTTGAGCAGCTCAATCTGCTGCAGAGCCTGGCGCAGAAAAACAGCCAGGGTATCCTGGCGATATCGCGAGGACGCGCTGGCGAGAGCAACGCGCGAACCGCACCTCCTGCGACTACGATGACGCCGTCCACTGCGACGCCGTCCAAGACGAAGAGAAGCCGGAAGAGCAAGCATCCGCAACAGCAGGAGCAACAAAACGCGGCCGTTACGGCCGTCACGACGACCGCTGTTGATCAGCAACAAGCGGCGGGTATAGCCGCTTTCCCGCAGTACGTGGCTGCCGATTCCATCGGCGCCCTGAAGACAGCAGCCGCGGTTCCACCCGCCGGCAGTGCCTTCGCCAACTTCGCTACATCCACTAGCGGCGCGACCGCCGTGCCACCGTTCGCCTACGACAAGGATGCGGCCACGTTTGCCTTTCTGGCAGACGACTTTTGTCCGACCAGTTATTACACTATGGCCCTACGGCAGCAGCAGCAGCAACAGCAACAACAGCAGCAGCAGCAGCCACCAGTGGTACCGCCGACGGTGACGAACGCCTCGGGTCAGCCTACCGCTTGCAACAAGCTGGGGAATCAGCCGAGGAACTACCCGCCACCTCACGCATTTCTGCATTCGGCTGCCGCTGCCGCCGCCGCCGCTCAAAGGTCCTACGTTTCACCAGTCTCTTATGTGACACCACATGGGCCCAATCTAATGGATCAAGCTACCTATCAGCAGTACTTCCATTCCCTCTACGCTTTTCAACCACCTCCACCGCATCACCACAGATCCTGGCTTTAGCCGATAAGATTGTTAGAAGATCGATTCATGATGATGACAAATTGACTTTCCTGATGAAATGGACCTCGAACATAACTTTGCGACGTACCGGAAGACAAGGAATCATTTTAGACAGATCTGTCGTCGCGCGATACTGAATGTTAATTGAAAGTCTCTTGGCGAGCACGCGAGAGAGCAGTATGAACCCCTTCGTTTCATTTTTTTAATTTTTTTTTTTTTTTAATTTATAAGGGACAGCCTCCTCGCGACTTGTCTTTTCTATTGTTTTTTACGCAATTGACGGTGTGAGACTTTTTACGAAGCTAGATAAATAGATCTTTGTAGATTTCTTTGACTGCAGCTTCCTTTTTTACAAATGACTAATTCGAATGTACCTTTGACATTTTTACACCATTCGTCGAAAGGAAGGAAGTCTAGCTTCTATCCAGTATAAAAAAAAAAAAAAAAATAATCTGTACATAAGGGACAAGTCTACTTTCAATATAGGAATTTTTGATAGTTTTTTAAAACGAGACCGACAGGTTTAATAGCTCTAATTAAGTCAAAGTCAGTAACGAGAGTATGTCGATCACACGTCTATCAAAAGTTCCTCCGTGCAAAATATCGAGTAAAATATATTTGTGAATACAAGAATAAAATATATATGTATATATACGCGGAGGAAATTTCAACATAAATTTTTTATAAATTTTTTCCCATGTTTTTAATTTTGGGACAACTTGGCATTTATGTAAATATAAATAACTACACACAGTAAAATTATCCACATTTCTTTATATAATGTACTTTTTTAAATTAACCAGGATTGAGCAACAGACAATATCGTATTTATAAAATTTATACAGTCTATCTTTATTTCTATAACTACTCTATATCAGTCTATCTACATTCTATTTTCTCTGTTTAACAAAATAAAACTTTACTTAATTTTATTTATTAACATTTTTAAAAATTAATTTTAATAATATACTTTTAGGCGTTAATATAATTTTAATTATTAATAAATTATTTAAAATTTTACAAGGTAATATTAAAATTTAATTTTGCATTTTTACTACATAATACATATTAATAAGTAAAAATTATATAAAATACTTTCAAATGCTATGTTGTTCTCGAAAACATGATTTAGAATAAATTTTGAGAGAAATTCTCTCTGTCTATATACATATATAAAATACTTGTTATTTTACTTACATGCAAATATATTTTATGCAATACTATTTCTCGTGTTGACCAACGCACGCGCGAACGAATGTATATCTTGTCGGTATGTGTGTGTGTGTTGAAAAAAAAATGGAATTATGCAATATTCGGATTTATGATTAATTAGTGACAGACAAAACCCCCGTAGTTCCGAGGTTTGGGTCCATGATTCGCTGAGTGTCATCTAGCTGTCAATTTTACGTTGATTCTCGATTCAATCTGATTTATAGTGATTAATTGTCGACCTTAGAAAGCGCGAGACATTTTTTGCGCGTAAAACCGAAGAGAATTTTTATGTATAATAAATATCGAACGCACTCTGTTGCTGGTGTATGTTATGTAGATTACCTAACATTGTAAGGCTAGTACGTAAGAGTTAGGCTTTCTTTGTATATATAAAATACATATCTCGCATATAGAAAATATGCTCGATGTAAAGGGAAAACTGCAAAATCTGGGACGAATCCGATCGCGACGAGAGAAAATTGCTATGGAAGATAAAGATATGTTGACAAGAGAGACGCATATATAATATATAGTCTATAACAAGATCACAGAAATATATATATATATGTGTACAAGCATATGCGCAAAAACACAAAGACGAAATATACACATGCCGCTAATTATCATGATACATTCATTAACTCATCTTTACGAATGAAACCGCGCGCGCTCGCGAAGTATCGTCAGGAAAAGAAGCGGTATATTGAAACTTATAAATATATACATATATATTGTAAATGTATATTGTAAATGTATCGATGACACAAATTAAAACACAGTTTGTTACAAACTATCGTAAAATTAATTCTGTGATAAGAATAGGATAACCGCATGTCGGGAAAAAGTTCTAAATAATTCTTTTTTTTTTTTCATTAAATAGCGACAAATTATTTACGTTTTATTGCCATTTTATTAATTGATATAGCTATATATGTTTATTGTACATTGTACTTTTTGTTAATGTATTTTAACGTTCATATATATATATATATATATCATACATATATATAATACATATATGTATATAATATATATAATATATTATATAATATATATAAAATATATATATATATGTATATATTTGTATTTTTTTTTTTTTTTAGTATAAGGTCCTTAATATTTCAAATAAAATATTAAAAAATTTTTTTTATTTTTTTAAATATTTTCTGCGTTTAAAACAAAAAGTGTACATTCATATAATGAATAAAGAAAAAGAAAGTTCTGAAAAAGTATATTAAAAGTATGATTAACGAAGAACAAGTCTATTTTTTATACTTTTTATTCTACTTGCATTCCTTCTTGTTACTTTGTTCGTTTTGTGTTTATTTTTATTGTATTTTTGCTACAAGACGTACCTGTTTCATTTTAATGCAAGCTGGTTATTTATTATATATATATATATATATATATATATATATATATATATATATATATATATTAATTTATGCTTGCAAAAAGGAACAAAAAATTACATATAATATGCAATACATGTGCAATGAAATGGACGATATATAGCAGACTACGCCTATATAATGACATTACATAAATACAGCTGTAACAGCAAATAATCCCACGCGCGATTAAAGAAGGCGTAGTAAACAACGTGTGCAACGTTGTCACAATCAAATAACGATTTTTATGACCGTATAACTGCAGATTCACAAATCGGTTGATATAATCGATGCAATATAATATATAATTTGACACTTATATAGATAAAATTGCGTAATCTAACCGGTCCGATAAAACAAGAAAAGAACTCGTCGTCAAAGTTCATATATATATATATATTCTTATCTTCGCCTCGTGATTCATATGATATTGCAAAGTATATCTACTTGTGTGCAGCAGATAGTAAAGATCTCGTATCAAGTGGAGGTGAACGGATGGTGAACAAAGTGCAAGACACGCGACGTGTAAGATTTTGGTTAAGTTGACGTGTGAGATGGTGGACTTTAACACGTTCTATTAACTTTGATTAGTCCAATTTGTCGGCTCGTTAAGTCGCGTCTGAGGTAAAATTTGCTTTTCATAAAAAAAAAGAAAAATTCGGGCGATCGTGTAAATTTTGTCTTTCGCGCGAATCGTCCATCGATAAATAAGTGTTTACGTCTCGAACGCGATGTACGTAATTGTACTCTATTATATCTCGTCGGTGGTATAATAAACTGTGTACATATGTAACTTGTTCTATAGGTAGAAATTAGTTTATTAATTGGCGTGCTAGTCTCTTGAAAAGAGGAAGAACGTTATTATACACGATAATTTTTTACATGATCAAGTGAATTTGTTTGTTTCATAAACTGATGGTTTCAAACACGCATCTGAGGTGTTGCAATTACTTTTTATTTTATTACAGATAGAGAAAAAAAAACTAAATCAACAATTTCACTGATTGACATCTGCAACATGTTGGAAAACGTGAATAAGGAATTGGCGCCTATAAAGTCACATTATTTTCTTTTCAATGCTGGTGAGTTGAATTGAAATTCTGTTTCTTCAACCGCTATGTTATATGTATACATATCTCTTGTGTCTTGTGTTGATTGTGTTGTCGTTTATTTGCAGCGACAGCACCAATGGTACAATTTTTGCCAACGATTGGAAAACAATTGGGCTTCTCTGGAACATTAGTCGGCACAATGTATACAGTATTACCAATTTCTGGTCTAATTGCAAAACCATTGTTTGGTAGTTTAGCTGACAAGTTTAGACTGCATAAGACTTTCTTTTTGATATTTCAAGCTGTATTGACAATAGCCTTTTTCTCTATTTATTTTATTCCTGAAATGGACAGGAGTGCAAACGTTACTCTTATCTGTGACAATAACATACCATTCTTAGAGATTTGTCCACAGAAGGAATTCTCGCAGAAAGCATTAAGTGCTGTAATATTAGAAAATATTCATATGAACTCAGTTTGTCAGGTGTGTATGAATTGAATACAATTTTTTGTACAATTACATGTATTAGTCTTTTATATTAAATATATAATAAAAGTTAAATGTTTTTTTATAGTTATCCTGCAAAGGAGTATCTCATGGTTACATTGAGTTATCCAGCAAGAATGTTTCTATGAACAGCACATTTGAATTTAATGCACAATTTGATATATATCAAGACTTACTTGTAAGAGAAATTTATAGAATATTTTATTCACTTATTCTGAAGAAATTAGGCATTAATATTTTATCATAAAAAATAATTTATAGACGAGCAACTGCGTAGACGTAAAGGTGCATATGTTTCTGGATGGTGTTAAACATGTTCCAGTATGCGGGGACCAATTGAGAACAAAGTGTATGGCAACCTGTCACAATAACAGTGCATTTAATCATCTTTTACAAGAAGCTAAGGATTCACACAGTGATATAAGACAGTCTACTTATCAGTTTCATCTATTTTTGTGGGCAGCCATAATAAGTTGGATCGGAATGGCAGTTGTGGTCAGCATAGCAGATGCCATCTGTTTTGATCTTCTTGGTTTGTATTCATAACATGTTTAATGTTACATAAATAACACTTATTTTCTGGTTACTTTTTTATATCTTGAACTTCACAGGTTACGAGAAAAGGAACGATTACGGAAAGCAGAAGATGTGGGGCAGCATTGGTTTTGGTATATTCGGTATAAGCGCAGGTTACCTGGTGGATCTTTTGAGCGAAGGACAGTATGAAAAAGATTACACTTGTATATTTTACATTATGTTGATAGCTATGATCGCCGATATCATTGTAGTAGCTGTGACATTGAACAAGGTACAAAAAATTTTTAAATATATACATAGTTACCCACACGACGAACTAGAATTAAGATGATATAAATTACAGGCAGACAAGAGTTTAGCGCTGATTATGGAGCGCGAATAAAAATTGCATTATTTATATAAAAATCAATTTAATTAAACGTTCAGTACCTCTTCGGCCCATCTTCAGTAATAATATTAATATATAGAATTCATATGTATTAATCAAAATAAATGGAATTTTTTTATTCGTGCTTCGTAACCAACGCTAGATTCTTATTTGCCTGTGATTTATGTCTTTTTATATTCTATTCGAGTCTTTTATTTATTCTTTATTATAGAATTAAGTTAATGCAGAAGTTTGATATTTATCAAAAATCCGAAATCGGCAAATAATGGGAGAGAATAGTATCATTGCAGAAAAATCCAGAATGCTCTACGAGTGAACCTTCACTATTTCGAGAACTGTTGAACGTTGTCAAAGAAGGCAGAGTATTGGTGTTTGCCTGGTGGTGCATAGGCGCTGGGATGTGCACAGCAGTCATTTGGAACTTTTTATTTTGGTACAGTGAAGATTTAGCAAGTAGCTCTCATATTGGATGGATTAAGACTCTGCAAGGTCTTATGACTGGCGTTCAGTGTTTCTTAGGAGAATTACCTTTCAACTTTGCGTCGGGCAGCATATTGAAAAAACTCGGCCATATTAACGTTATGAGTCTCGTGTTGCTTATTTATGCAATTCGGTGAGTAATTAAAAATCTTTATATTTTGTTACGTATAATTTATTATTTGTACATTATGTTATGATAAAAATATCGTTGTAACGTCGCAGATTTATGGCATATAGCATTATATCAAATCCTTGGCTGTTTTTAATTCTTGAATTGCTTCATGGACCCTCGTTTGGTCTATGTTGGCCAACAATGGTGTCCTATGGTGACAAAGTGACACCATCTGGTACCAAAGCTACTATGCAAGGCTTTGTCGGTGCTGTCTTTGAAGGAATTGGTGAGTTTTAATTTTATATTACATAAAACTATTTATCCTTTGTTTTTTAATATGTCTTAGTATAATTTTTTTTATTCATTTTAGGAGTAGCAAGCGGTAGCTTCTTATGTGGTTGGTTGATGGACATATTTGGAGGCGTTACAGTATTAAGAACGTTTTCAGTAGGTGCACTGTTATGGTTGAGCGTATTTTGGTTGCTGGAACTCTTACTGAGGAAGATGAAGGCCAATCCGTTATACCAAGGACATAGTCGTGAGTAACGATTATGTGGATGTATATATAACAAAGTACATAGTAAATTAATGTGTCATTCTAGTTCGAGATTCATAATTAAAACATGTCGTATATATAAATTTTCAAAATATTTTAAATAATCTATCATTAAAACTGTTTTTAAGTATTCTATATATTATTTGTATTTAAAATATTTGCACTTTAATTAATACTTATATAATAGTTATTTTTCTCTTGCATATTTCAATAATGTTTTTCCTATTTTCTTTTTTTTTTCAGATTTAGCAAATTATGCTAATCCAGATGATGCTATTCTTATGACAATAAGTCAAGAATTGCAAACTTATTAATAGAGCAATTTTATGTGGGATGAAAATATTATTGAAACTGAGTAAAAAAATTAATCTTTCAATGCACTGCATGCTGAAAGAAATATTTGTTTCATCGTGATATTTTGTCTTTTTGTAATATTCATAAGAAATTTTAATCATTCAGTATTATATGTCATAAGTGTAAATTATATATAATGCATACATATAATATCATATTGTAATATATATTTTTCTAGATTATGTTCTTCATTTATTTACCTT
Organism: Anoplolepis gracilipes; assembly: GCF_047496725.1. Classification (NCBI taxonomy): domain Eukaryota; kingdom Metazoa; phylum Arthropoda; class Insecta; order Hymenoptera; family Formicidae; genus Anoplolepis; species Anoplolepis gracilipes. The sequence goes on along the minus strand of NC_132970.1, from coordinate 11,475,048 downwards.
TGTTTTTACGTGCACCAAAGATAATCGACTTCAAATTTCGTCGAGATAAAAATATCACAGGTTGATAGTTGTGTGTATATATACTTCTAATAGAAAAATCTAGTTGTCAATAAAAAGAGAGTAAAGACTGAAATACTACAGGGAAAAATTTTTCTATATAATACGATCGACAGAGAGAGATTAAAATTATCAAAATTGGTCAGCAAAATATCTCAACCATTTATTTTCACTGTGAATCCATTTTCCAGAGATACACCGAATAACAAATTGTTATAGAGCGTGCCTGTTCGATCGCAATCAGTCGATTAGCAACTTTCTTTCGACTCTCGCCTAAATTCTATCGATAAAAAGCTACAAATAACTTTTCTCGTACTGTTGTACCGCGGCATAATCGCATATATAATCTTTATGTAAATCCCGCGTATATCGTTTACCGGTGATATATAAAACACTTTATGCTTTCCAGTGGCTTTATTCTTGTTTCGGCATCGATAATCGTTGAGTGAAAGAACGTGACGGCGAAGAGGCTTGACCGCTACTCGATGGTTCTATCATAGCTTGCAGATTAGAGATTTCGCCCGTCGCGGTCTCGCAACAATCGTTCATAATTATTCCGCCGCCTGGATGGATGAACGCGAGGCTGCCCTCGCTGGATGAGGCTAAACTGGTCGATAGAGGCGGTGATCGTTCTTTAGGCGACGCTGAGGAAGCGGGATTGGCCATGGGCGAAGCATTGGAACACGTAGCAGTTTCCAATTTGCCGTGAAGCTCGAGTATACGACCTTCCAGTAACAGATTGATTTCCACTTGCGCTCGATATTTTGATTCAACAGCTCCCAATTCGAACGCGTGTTGCTCCTTCGTTTCTTGCAAGAGTCGTTGCAAATCCACCAATTGTGTCTCTTTGCGCGCTTCTTTATTTTCTAACTCGCTTAAACGTGCCTTTAGTGCTTCCAAGTGTGATGTTCGCGATTCCAATTGTTTTCGAATATCTATTAAAAAAATTTTGATAATATATCTGTAATTTGTATTTCGCGTATGGGAAATATTAATTTTAATCTTTTTTTTTTAATCTGCACATTCGAACACTTACTGTTTAATTCTTCCGTATAAGACTTCTGAACTTGCGTTGCTTCTTGTTTAGTTGTCGGTGACAGAGTACTTGTATTTTCTTCAAGTCTTAATTGCGCCTGTGTAAAGATAAGAGAAATGTGTCCATAATTATATATTCCCCATACAATACAATATATAATAACATCTATTTTTACAAGTAATTTTGACTTAAATTTTCAACAACTAATTCACATTTTGTTAACTTTTTAATTCGAAATCAATACAAATTATATACCTCTCCTAAAAGCACGAATTTTTTCTGCATAATATCCACAATGCGTTCCAGTTCTTTACCACGATCCGCAACTTTTAAGGCTGCTTTCAGTTGATGTCCTGCATTGAAAAGTTCTGCCTCGGTAGAACGAAGTTGTTGTTGTATTTCAGTCGCCTTTTTTTGTTCGCTTTTCAATTCCAATTCGAGACATTCTAAGCGTTCCTTGAATGCATGGCTTTGTCGTTGTTCCTCGATGCACTATACACATAATAAAAATGATTAGTCTTTCAATCTTATTTATTTTTTCTTTCGATATAAAAATAAAATGGATATATATTTTAAAAGTCATACTTTAGTTTGCCAATGATGCATAGTTTCTTTGTATTGTTCCTCAGCTTGATGTGCTTCCTTTTTATTATATTCCAGTTGCGCTTTCAATGCTTCCACTTCTCTTTCTACCATTTTTAATCGATCGGTCTGCAAGAGACAAATAATACTAAATCTATTAACAATCGCGCGTAAAAATTTAATGTTATCATGTAAAAAGAATTATAAACGGACCAAAGCAAGATTATGCTCTTCCGAAGCACGCAAGTCTCTCGATTTACCGAGCAAACGTCGATTACGTTCGGCATGAACTTCTCGTCTTTGCCTTTCGAACTGTAGTTGCATTTGCATTAATTGAAGTAATTGATTGGCGATGGTTGGATCTATACCATCATCGTCTCCGTCTTCTTCTGCATCCTCTTCTCCTTTTTTCTTTTGCTTCTGTCTGGTACCGTTTGTTTCTGTAAAGCAGTTGATGTTTCACTTTGCTTGTCAAAAATATTTTCATTCTTATACGTTATATGTATTATTTTATATTTACTCGTTTTGCTAGAAAAGCTATTCACTCTGGTACAAGTCTCGATATATCGATCGAGCATGCTGATTGGTGACAGTCTTGAGTCAGAGCCCTCTTGGCTAAAATTTTGACCATTCTGATCTAACACTCCCAAGAATAGATATTCGTATGGAAATAAATCACATGTTTGAATGCTGACATCCTCGCGTTTCGTCGTTCGTATTAATTTGGCTTGATCTATTACATCTTCACTATTATTTTTTTTCATTTCCATATCCGGACAAGATTTAGTATGCCGAATCTGCAAGAGAAAACGTAAGCATTTTTTTTTATCAATTATAATTATTGCAATGTAAATTTCAATTGTCTCTAGTAATCTTTGGAGAAATTTTACGAGTTTTTTTATATTCTCACCTTGTGCGTTACATTTGAATCTGAGTCCTCCGATGGGAAATGACATTGAGAATATAGTCGAAGTTTATAAATCTTTTGCGATATTAAATCGGCTAGAGCATTAACTGTATTCCTCTCATTTCGTGCTTCGGACTGTAATTCGACATATTTTGGCATTTCAATTGTTCCATTTCCATGTGAACTTACTATCTCCAGTACCTACATTATAAAATTATATGTAATATGGTTTTTGTTTTTTATTCAATGTAGAAAACTCATCAGATAAATGAAATTAAACCTCTTGATCTTCTTGCCAAGAATCATTCTTTCCATTTTGACTTATCGCCATTTCTAAGAGTCTTCCATTTTCTTCGCTATTACTCTCTAATTTTTGTGGCTGTTGAACAACATTTTGTCTATCAGTCATAATTTTGCTTAATCTATGTGACAGAAATCCGTGTGCATTTCCCGTGATATCCATGCTTCTCACTGTAGTAGTAGAAGCAGAATTTATCGGAGTGGGCGTTGATGGCCGAGAAGATGCACTGTTGCCCAATGCGTTTAGCGCACGAACTGCGCTAGATCCCAAAGGCGCTTGTCTCGTTGTTAATTTTCGTAGATCCTGCATAAGATGTAACAAATTAATATTTGTTTCTTTCTCTCTTAGAGAGAGAGAGATAGAAATAATACGCGTATAAGAAAATTATTTTTATATACCTTAACAGGAGTAGTTTCAGGAGTAGCTTCGATAGCAGCTTCGGGCGGTGAAGTACCACTTCTATTATTATTAGGCGTCGGCGGGGCAGAACGTGGTTCGTGGGATGTATTTTGAAACGGCGGACTATGTGGTGGAACCGCCATGCTGGGTGACCAGAATGTCTCGTCTTCCCCATTACTTATCTCCACAGTTGTTACTCCTCCGATGTTTATCGGCGCGCAAGTAATGGAAGATTGATCTGTATAGGTAAATAGGTACATAAGTAAAACATAATTTTTCAATATTTTTTGACATGAAGATGATAATGTTAACCTAGAGGTGGAGTGCACCGAGAATTAACTACGCTTAAAATTTCCTCTCGACATTTGTCTAACGTAAAACGGCTGCATTCTATCACGATATCGTGATGTTCCATCTTTTTCCACCTATTAAATGGAAAAGAAATGACAAGAGTAATTTAGATACATTGCGTAACAAAATTATTTCTCATATATAGCAAACATATATACCTAGTGGCTGAAATTTCTACATCCTTGGATGCTGTAACGAGCAAAGGATGCATACGCACAGAATCCAACATAGGTCTAATAGTATGAGTAAATGTAGCCAATTGATCGCGTTGTATGTACTGTTGCTTCAGGTATGATATAAGATTGCAAGGATACATCGCATACAGTCTATGAAATAAGCTGTATAATCCTACCTACAATGGTGGAGTGTAAGGATAAGTAAAATTTTTGTTAGCTTCATCTTATTTATAAACAATCGTTAAATATTCACCTGTAAATGTATGAGGTACAAATGGTCCTTGTCGATGACATTTGGTAGTGTAGTGGTCGAAGTAAAAGTAGAAGGGGAAACTGAAGACGATTGATAATGATAATAAGAGGCCAAGCGGCCGAATACCTCAAATATTTCTGGTAGATATGGCCCTAGAGCGGCAGGTAACATTGGTAATAACATTACTAATAAAAGTAGGGCACTCATAAGTGGTAATATATCTGCCTCCACCTTGAAAAATACATTTTTGTGAAACTATCCATTTATTTAATTCCTTCTAATATGTATAAATTAAATGTCATATTGTTCAATATATAAAATTTTAACTGTAATTTGCACTAAGTATCATATAGCAAATAATCAATAGTATATAATAGTTGTTTATAAATTAAGTATAAATTAATTATAAATTATGCATATTTGAAATGACTTGTAATTCTATAACAATAACTAAAAGTGCATATGTGGAGCTAACAAATTAATAAAAAAATTAATGTGTATATATTTATATAAATGTTTATGTGCACCAATAAAGAAAAAAGAGAAATGTTTTACCTTAAGTAATTTAAGTAGATCTTTGAATAAAGCATGACTGGCTAATTTGTACAACCAAGTAGGTTGACGTCTGGCTATATGTCCGAGCAATGTAAGTGCCTGTATTCTCTGTCCACTATTGCCAGGTTTTGAAAGGACATCCGACAAACGATCCAATAGATGCTTGTCATGTGGATCTCGAACTCCTGCTAATACTTCGGCAGTCCTCAAGGAATTTGTGGAGAGATAATAATCGAATAATCCATTTACCAACCAATTGTCCTTTGCTGCAAATGTAATCCGATGCAATTAGAAAACGTTAAGTAACTTTTATGTACTTACTCTAATGGCAGTCAAATGTACACATATTACTCACTGCATAATAAATGATCGTGAAATACTTTCTTAATCTCCTCGACTTCTCCAAGTTTATTGGACTCGAGTAAATAGAATAGCTCGGCAGCAGCATTGACACTCATTTTGACAGTGGCTTTAAACAGTGGCTCGGTTTGAAAGGTGCTATTCTATCATGATCCTTAGATCAGGCGGTAGAAATCGGTCTGATAACGTCGCTTCGAGGCGTCAGCCGCCTATCATGCAAGACAGGCATCGTATGGAGCGATGATGCTAAAATACCTACCGGAGAAAATACAAAATACATATGTAAAGAATACAAAATCTAACAAATCGTTTGAGGATAATCCTAATTTACTGTACCAGAGTAGATTAGTTTGCGATATTTTACCAAAGTACTCGGGGCAAATGCCAATTGCGAGAATCGAGGCGAGCGGAGCGATCGAGTCGAGGAGAAAAATGATGATCGTGCGTGTTTGCGCACGAATTATCGTCGAATTTATATCGACTGTCAGCATGCATATTCTTTTTTCTTTGATACAGGGGAAAAAGAGCGTTACGGGGTCTCGCTCCCACAGTGTAACCGCAAAACTGTCATTTGCGTTAACGACCGGTCGGACGATGATCCTCGCGAAACTCTACGGAATGCGCTCGTCGCGAGGTCGAGTAACCGGATCGTGAGTTCGGACGTGTCCGGGGACGAATTATTAACAGAATAACTCACCCGAATTTCATCGAGTATCTCGAGCAGATTTCCGTGAGTTCTATGGCGACTGCTGGCGAAAATCCGGGGGGTGGGGAAAACTTCCATATATCTCTTTTCCGGGCCGCCTCTGCGCTGCCATCTGGCCGTCGCGTGTCAGGCATTGATTTACGTACATCTAGATGGGAGCTCCGGTTCGTGGAATTTTTTACTCGACTGACCAATCAGAAAGGTTCCGTGGGCATCGGCCATTTCGTCGCTTTCGGCCAACGCAAATAGCAGGGGAATTGCGTCACTATACGTACTATGTTTCGCGCAGTCATATGCGATCACGATCATATGATTGCATATATACATATACATATGACATATGATTTGCACACACGCGCAAACTGTGTATGACACGCGAGCCTATCGTCTGTGATTTAATCTTCGAAATCTGAAATTATGCAGAGTCTGACCAAGTGCTCGAGGCGGCACTACGTAGTCCCCAGCCGAATATTCCATTTCCCACCGAAAAATATTTACCTCCCGAGGGAAAAGATCCTACTTGACGTCAAGCACTCGAGTTGCGCGCATAGGTTATCTCTCCCCGTGTCTTATCACGCAAGTATCCGCTTGTTTATGACATCTTATTCCCGACTCCTATGTATTTTTGTTCCCGTTACATTCACTATTTTTAAATATAATTTTTATATTTAACTTTAATTCATTATTAATTTTTAATTTATGATATATTACTTTGCATATGATTTCATATTAATAAATTAAGTAATAACGAATATTTCACGAGGAAATGTCATTGGTGAAAATCTATGTATTTTTTCAGGCCTACAAAAAGATACGTAAAGAATTTCATGCTGTACAAGCTGCACTTTTGCATGGCAGCAACTTTACTTTTTCTCCAAGAATCGATAATGTTAGATATTTTAATACAACGTGTAGTAAGTCCAATAAGCAATCTTCAAAGGAATCGGGTTCTGAAAAGCCGGATAAGGATCCTGATAAAGATGAAGAGATGAAATTATTACTTCGTAAGCTCTCTGTGTGGGTTATATTATTATATGTTGTCTTACTTGCATTAAGACAACAGTTAGACACGTCAAATATAGAAGTGAGTTTTTGTTTATTGCTGTTTATCGAAAAAATCATTACAAATTGGAGATGTGAGATATTATTACTTGTTTGTAAGTATTGCTTAATAGCCTGCAGCTTCCATCTCTTGGAATGAATTTGTATATCATATGCTGGGGAAAGGAGAAGTTGAAGCGATTATTATAAATCCCACTATTGATCATGTTATCATCGTAGTGCACGATGGTGCCATTATCAAGGGAAGAAGAAGTCCATTCAAAAGATATCATATAGCTGTTCCAAACATTGAGAATTTCGAAGAAAAGTTGAGAAAAGTGGAGAAAGATCTTGGCATAAAAGCTGGTAGATAAACTCAATTTGCAATGCCATACTAAGCACTATACAGGGTGTCCCAGACTTACAGTATTACGGTATGACACGATAGGTCTGGGATACCCTGTATACTGGAGATTGCATCTTTTATAATACATTAGTTTTAAAATATTTTAGGCCAAGGAGTACAAGTGATTTATGAAAGGAAAATAGAATACATAGCGAGTATCGTGAGATTTTTGCTTCTCGCGTTGTTGGGTATTGGTGTCTTCAGTTTAATCAGAAGACGAGGTTTCTCTTTCAAACCCTTTGAGATTATCTCGCAGATGAAGCAAGCGAAATTCACATTAGTCGAACCGTTAATGGGAAAGGGTAAAGGTGTACACTTTGCGGACGTAGCAGGATTGAAAGAAGCTAAGATAGAAGTGATGGAATTTGTCGATTATCTCAAACATCCGGAACGTTACAAGACACTTGGCGCTAAAGTGCCACAAGGTATGCTTAAATATGTACATGGAAAATTATCAGTGTTCCAAGTTTATACTATAAAATCGAACTTGTGTAATTACATTTGTAGGTGCTTTGCTTCTGGGACCTCCTGGTTGCGGTAAAACGTTGCTGGCTAAAGCTGTGGCGACCGAGGCGAGTGTTCCTTTCCTATCTATGAACGGTTCTGAATTTATTGAAGTCTTTGGTGGTTTGGGTGCCGCTCGAGTTAGAGATCTATTCAAAGAGGCGAAAAAGAGGTTCGACGCTCCATTGTGTTTTTTTTAAATTTATATATTTTGACAATATTAATACTTGCTTTAATAAAATTTTCTCTAGAGCACCGAGTATTATATATATCGACGAGATCGATGCAATTGGCAAAAAACGCTCAGACAGCTCGCTCGGAGTCTCTAACAGTGAGTCTGAACGAACGTTGAATCAGCTTTTAGTAGAAATGGATGGAATGATAGCAAAGGAGGATGTTATTATATTAGCTTCAACAAACAGAGCGGATGTATTGGATAAGGCGTTACTAAGACCCGGCAGATTCGACAGACACATCTTGATCGATCTTCCCACTTTAGAAGAGAGACAACAAATCTTCGAGACCCATCTCAAGAAAATATCTTTACGAAGCGAGCCTTCAAAATATTCGGGATATTTGGCTTACCTTACACCTGGATTTAGTGGTATTATACATTTAAATTCATTAATAAACAAACAATGTGTTTTATTAATTTGGCAGTATATAAAAATGTTATTTTCAGGTGCTGATATCGCGAATGTTTGTAACGAAGCAGCATTGCATGCCGCGAGGGACAAAAAGAAACAGGTCGACAGCAGCGATCTCATGTACGCGATCGACAGGACGATCGGTGGCTTGACGAAGAGAAATAATCCATTGACTCCGTCCACGAAACGCGTCGTCGCCTATCACGAGGCCGGCCACGCGCTAGTGGGCTGGTTATTAGAACATACAGATGCCTTACTCAAAGTAACGATAGTACCGCGAACCAATCTCAGTCTGGGATTTGCACAGTACACTCAATCTGATCAGAAACTTCACAGTGAAGAGGAACTCTTCGAACGAATGTGTATGATGCTGGGCGGTCGAGTAGCAGAATACATAACGTTCGATAAGATCTCGACGGGTGCCGAAAACGATTTGAAAAAAGTGACGAAAACAGCGTACCATCAAGTCCAACAGTTTGGAATGAGTCCGGCTGTGGGCTTAATTTCTTTCAACGAAGAGTATACTGATTCAGTATGTATACAAAAGAAAATATTTGCAAACTATTTGTTATGTTTAACGTGTATGTATATTTTTGTTCCCTTTCTAGAAAAATAAGAAACCATATAGTAAAAAGTTGGCGAACCTAATGGACGCAGAAGTGAGGAGAATAATAGGAGAAGCATACGAACGAACTCGACGATTACTTTTGGATAACAAAGATAAATTGGATAAAGTATGTATATTTTATTATACACATCCTTAGAGTTATGTAAATATACGTATACTTAGAGTCATGTATCGTGTATTTCATGGTATAAAATATTTTTATCGATAGCTCGCGGAAGCTCTATTAGAAAGGGAAACGTTAACATACGATGATGTGGAGAAATTAATCGGTCCGCCACCATTTGGGAAGAAACGACTTATAGAACCAGCAGAATTTGAAAAATCTGATCTAGACAGAGAATCCCCGTCGATAGATAGAGCAACAGTATAGTAAATATGTTTTTGTAGATATTTATACTGTATAAAGAAGGAAGGTGATAAAACATAATATGATAAAACATCAATATTATTACATCAATTTTTTTCGTAAATTATTTGAAATGTTTGTATAAAATGTTTTTTTTGTCAATATATCTAACATGCCATATTTCCAACCTGTTATATAATATCATCATTCATTATTGTGCTTCACAACCTGTGAGATGAGAATAAGAACAAACAAAATTACACGAATGGAAGAATTATCTTTATTTTGACATTTAGGTAAAAACACATAAAGTTTTGAAAAAACGCGCAACCTGTTAAAAACATGAAATTTAGATTTAAAAAAACTGTTAATCTAGAATGCATCACAATTATACTTTTTTCCTTTTATTTTGTTAAACTTTTCTTTTTTTTTCAATAAAAAATAGATACGTGTATTTTTCTATGTAAATATATTCGTTATATGAATATGTATTATATATATATATAATTAAAATATATATTTAAAAAAATCAGAGTATCATCTTGTACTCTATGGGCATCTGCTTTTTCGTTACAAATGTAGTTGTCTTTTTTGTTACAAAGATGTTGCAAGAAATTACAAATGTGCAACAAAGTTGATACATTGAGTACTTGGCATACATGCATTTGATTCGCTCTTATATGGAGGAGAATATCATGCAATCTCAAATATACAGTCACGTATTAGAAATTGCACCTTACAATTGATACTTGTGTTTGTGGTCCTCATCAATCAATAATCTGCATCTGCATCTTAAATCTCTTGCTATTTATCAATTTAAAAAAATGATAGAAATCTAATAAACTTTCTGATTATTTAACAATCTATGCTAATAAGATGACAGTTAATGACGATTGTAATATTATAATACTATATAATAGTAACTTAAAGAAATCTATGGCATCATAACTACAATATGATATACAACAATTAATTTTAGCAGATTAAGATTATATTATTTTCATAGAGCGATTATATATGTAATATATATATATATATATATATATTAAAAAAAAATATATAATTTTTTTTTAAATATATATATATTTTTTAAAATATATATTTTTCTTAATGAACAAAAAAGAACGATAAAATATACGATATATGTACGTTAAAAACAGAACAGTAACAATATATTGACAAAAAATATCGTTTGTCTACGTCGCAAATATTAGTACAATCAAATATGTAGCGCTTTAATAAACGTGACAATATCACATACTTGATATTGGCAGCGCGTAAATTCTAGGAACAATCATTACTCGAAGATTTTTCAAACTACGAATGATTTTGATTTTTTTTGCTCCTTTGAACAGGGGAGTCTTCGAGTTTTTTCTTGTATCACATTTAATATTAATACTTACTGTTTAACGATTAGATCTTTGATAACACCATTAAGAGCTCGCTCCAAGTGCGAACCATCCCAATATATCTTCCCGCAATGTTCACAAATATAAAAGACTTGTACATTCTTCAGTACATTCAGTGGGACCTTATCGATTTGTATTCGCATTTGGTATCTCGTTGTGCACGTGGCAACGTCAATAGTGTCTGTGGATAAACGCCACGTGCGATGCTCGCTGTTTGTAAAATAATTGTTCGGATTCCGAACGAGTTCGAAATCGTCGCTCGAGCTATCGTCGTCAATGCTAGCTTTTCCTGCGCTGTCGATTTGATTGGGCAGCACTCGATAGTTGTTTTTTCTTATAATTTTCACGAAGCTAAATCGAAGGCAAAATCATTTTTATTATATCATATAAAAGTAACAAAGAAAAGATTGTAAAATAAAAGGAAAGATATATATAAAATAGTTTACCTTTGCACAAGATCATCCATTAATTGCTTCGGGACTTTAACGAATTCGTCGCAATTACATATTTGGCATCGACTGAAAATGTCATTCTGTGTGACAACTACACCGAAATAACGTAAGACTTCGCGTAATTGATTGTCAGGTGTGTCAGCCATTATCCTGTAGCAGTTTTCTAATGGCAGATACTGCTTGAACTGTAATATGCAATATGTAATAAAGTAAGAGTTACAACAGTTTAGTTTATAACAAATATATATTAAGCGGATCTTACTCTTTCGTAATTTTTATTACGTGTCAGCAGAATTCTGTTTTCACGCTTTGCCAATCTGGCGGAATCGTCGCCACCCTGATCGAATAAGACATGTACGCAGTCTACGCCGCACATCCGTAACTTACTGCTCAAACCTCCCAGCATCGAGTCACATACAACACGCCACATATGCGCGGCAATCGGGTCCCCCTGATATTGCCGTTGTACTTTGGGTTCCAAACTATACATCTTTTCAAACTTCCAATCCAGAAATCTATCGTGAACATCCTCTCGTCTACTAATCTGTTTGTCATGTCTATTATAATTGTCGCGTCTACCTTGATTACCATGTCTATTCGAGTGATCGTGTCTACTCGGGTGATCGTATCTGTTATGAGTCTCATAATTGTCGAATCCATTATAATTCTCGTGAACATATCTCTTTTGATTTTCGTGTCTTCCACCATTAGCCCCTCGCATCATACTGATGTGTGCGTGTCTGTTCTGATTATAATTATCATAATTGTCATATTTCCTTTGGTTATCGATTTTTGTGTCATTAGCTATCCGAATTATTCCGACACGCGCACATCTGTCCCGATTCTGATCATCATGATTGTCATATCTTTTTTGATTATCGTGTCTTCCATCATTAGCTATTCTAAGTATTCCAAGATGCGCAGATTTAGTCTGTTTATTGTGATGCCCTTGTTTGGCCGCAGGTTTGTATTTAAGCGGTTCGTATTTTGCTAAAGCTCTTGCGGTCATATGATAATTCTTGTTGTCTCTATCAGACGTTGTAGGATTTGAATACATAGGTTTCTGTAAAATGAAAATAGTTGGAAATTATCAAATAGATACATAATACATACATAAAGAATACATATCTATGTTAATATATATATACTGGAAACTCTCAATAGTGCGACTCAAAAAAAGTGCAATACATCCCTTCCATGCGCGCCAAGTCCTGCCTCCGTAACGTGAGTAGGGATAACGGCCCAGCAGCGTATCGGTTACACAAAACTGCAGACGCGGTACCTCCTCGCGTAAAAAACATATATATTCACGCTCACGCGTCTCGCGATATTACGTAATTCAATCATCGTATTCGTGCGTATTCATGTCATTGCGTTTTACATCTTTTATTAATAAGTACGAACTTTTTTTTGGTGCGTGGGCGAAATGATATATTGTCACGGCTCTGAACTCTACAGTAGAGGTAATCTTGTAAAAGTGCAGCAGAGCTCCATACGCTACGCTATTAAGAGTTTCCAGTGTATTTGGTATTTTTTGTTTATTGCAATATTAATAAAATTCTCTTCTCAAGAACTGAACTAAATTGATCTATAGAGTATATAAACTTATTTTGCTTAAAATTACTTCTAGAACATTTTCTAGAAGTTTGTCAGTTAAATCTGGGTCACCCTATATATGTATATATACAGTATGTTTGAAAAAATATTTATCCTCATATGAATAAATCACACAGTAGCTTCCAACATGTTATATTGAATTTATAGTAAAAAAAATTGAAATACAAAATATACAAATGTCTTTTTCCATTAACGAAAAAAAAACGCTGTTGTTTATTGCACATTGTATTGTGTCCATGTATAATGTATATGTAATATAATTTTCTGTAATTTATACCTTATGTATGGATTTATTTGTGTTAAGTTTTTTATGTGCTTGTGGAATATGCTGTATTTCAGCACAAATATCTTCAAATGGTATATCCATATCTGCCGAATAATCCGCTAATACCTTATATATTTCCAACAAACAATAAGCGTCCAATGCTGTCATATAAAATATATATGTTAATTATATATTAAATATATAATTATATGGAAATATATAATTTAAAAAAAAAGACCAACCAGCATATATTATTTGACTTTCCCTAAGAGGTCTTAACTCCCAATTTGAGAACTGATCAGACTTGTCCAATCTTTGTCCAAAACATAGTTCCACAAGTTTACTTAAACTCTTGCTTGTGAAGTTTGGGTCACCTTTGTATGGGAAAATAAAATTGTAATCTTCCGTTAATTTTCTCCACAAAATCATCAAATCGAGATATCCTTGGTTTTTTATGGATGATAATGCAGGTATACTACTGCGTATTACTGTTATGTCATGTGCTATTCCAAATCCTGAAAATTTACATTGTGATAGTTTTCATATTAACATTTATATTATTTCTCTAACATATAGTGATTTTAAGTGTGTAGTTTTTGAATGTAAAATATTAAGTAAAATATATACGTGCATGTGTGTATGTCGCACATAACTATATAAAATGTAGGCAACACTTTAATTAATTTTAAATACTAAAAGGCCACGTACCAATTTTAACAATATTTTTATTTCCGAATAACATAAGCCCAACTGCAGTCCAAAGTTCAGGTAATTTATTACCAAGAGTAGTCACATCCAGAATGTAAACATTATCCTCAGTAGCTATTTGTATAAGCGCTAGTTCTGGTTGTTTAGTTCCTGTGCACAAAAACATACATAAATAATTATTAAAATATATTATAAATTGTTTTAATTTTTTTTGTATTTCCAAGTTTTATTACCAAAACTAGGTTTCCATTCTAAATCAATTCCAACTACAGAAACATTTCTCAATCCATTATCAAGAAATTCTTCAAATAAGCGTCCATTATCCACTACATTAATAGATTCTCTTGGTAATTTTAAAACATGATAATTTATATTATCCTCAATTGGTTCCCAATTTTCTTCTCTACTTGTAGAAGCTCCATCATTTCCCCCTGCAAAGTATGATATTGTAGTAAAAAAAATGTCACAGCAGAAGAGTATTGGGTATGTACTTGAAATAATTCAGTGACAAGATTGATGTTTATAATACAAAAGTAACAATATTTTATGAATATTTTGAAAAGCAAATATAAAAATATTGATTATAGAGCATTACCTTGTGCACCTTCTTCGTTTTCCTCTTCTCCTTCTTCCGCATGCACAATCAACCATGGCCATTCCTCCTTAGGTATTCTATATTCCCTTGCCCAATATAACCCTTCTTGTGCATCATTGACATTAATTAACATAAGAAGTAATTCTTTTTGTAATTTAATGTCATCTCCTATTGCCTCTCTCACCATCTCTCTCCAACTAGCAACATCTGCAATAAAAGAAGCAATTAGATAAAAGATATCAATATATATTTTTATTCCCAAAGGTAATGACTGAATATTTACTTAAGCTACCATCCACATAACGTTTATGTATAAGAAACTGTAGTGCTCCCTCGTTTCGTTTTGTATTCAAATGTGGACATACATCAGGCGACAAATTGTATTGCTTTATTAAACGTGCAATAAGTTTAGTTATCGGACGAACTTGTGTTAATGATATTTTAACTTCTGGAATATCATTTTCACTAAAAAAATTTAATTCAGTGAAAATCTCAATTAACTTATCACAAGATTAAAATATCTTATATGTGAATAAATAGATATCACTCACTAAATAAATCGTTCCAATATCATTTGTACATTTTTTCCTGGTGCTATTAAGTTGTCTAAATAAGTTGTCAAGGCCTTTTGAACATCTTGGCAGTTAGCTAGAAATTCATCAACTACTTGTAACTTATTTTGTAATATAAGTGGTAATAACAATATTTCTGGATTCCAAAAATGACTCTGCAATTGTAACATTGCAGCATACTGTGCAGCCTCTTTATATTCTTTATCTCGTATCATTTCCTACAAATATAAAAGAAAAAATGTATGTATGTATACATATATATATATATATATATATATATAATATACACACGTACACACGCACGCACACGCACACACACAAAATATAGAATAAAAATTATTACATTTTTGATAACATACCTTTATTGCTGGTAGAAACATATCTTTATGTTCCACGAAATCATATATAGTAGATACTTTCTTAATTAATAGCATTTGTTTCATATGTTTCTGTTTTATTAATTTGAAGGTTGCTAGTTTCAAATCAGGAACAAGAAATTCCTTATAACCTTCTTTTCTTTCTTCTATCCAACTTGAAAATTCTTCTATCACTGTAATATGAACAAAATTATATTACAAAATCATTTAATTTCAAAAAGTATGTACAATACAAGTCACAAAATAGTTTAGTTGTAAAGAAATCTTAATCATCCTCTTTATATTTTAAAAAGCTCTGAAATATTGTTCTACTAACTATTCCAGAAAATAATTTGGTAATTATTTATAGAATATACCTCCTTGACTTTGATATATGTTGTAGAGATAAGGATAATTGACTTTGTTTCAATCTGCACTATCTCCTGCATATTGTTTTTGAAAGATACAATTAGTAAGCTCAAAATTATTGGAGGTGTATCCTAATGATACAAATAAAGAAATGTACTTCATTTATTTTCTATATTATTTCTGAATTAAAAAAACTATGGTTATGTACATTGCAAAAGGAAATTAATATAGTTATAGTTTGTAAAAAATAAAAACCTGCAAATGCAAGTGATTTGCTGTTTGTCATGTGATCAAAATCAGAGGTATTGACAAGGATTCTCAGTGTGCTGAGATATGGATTTGGTGCCGTTTCAAAGTAATCCGTTAATGTCTTGCTAACACCGTCGCATTTCTTCCCTACGATTAATTAAATTATCAATTAATACATGTGCGTTAAGTGATGAAACAAAATTTACATCGGAAAAAAATTGTGTGCTTACATAGTGCCCACATCCGATGCAGAGTGTCGAGCCATGCTTTCGTGGCATCGTCTATGGACGAGAAGAACAACAAATCCATGTCGATGGATATGACGGAGCTTCTCGCTTTCTGCAAAATTGGAATTTAAAATTTCTCGTCGATCAGTGCTATCGTGTCGCTCGAGGATATTGAGCCGGATATCGTTCTGATAACGCCCGAACAGTCCGACGACGACGGAAACGAAGGAACTCGCCGCAAGACTCTCGCGACGCACGAAACAGTGGAAGGACAGAAATCGTTCTCTGTCAACGTCACATTTCACAATAGCACCAACGAGAAAATAAACGTTGATAAAAATTGACCGGGACTTTACCTAGAACTCGTATCGTCTGAAGTTTGCGCCACTTTACTCGCCACAATAGTCATGAATTACAAGATAGAAGAGTAGATCGCGTACCGCGGACTCGTTTTATTACGTCATATTCTTATGGTGGCAAATCAAAAATTTATTCTCATTTAAATAACGCGTGACGCGTTTCTGTTACGTTTTTGTTTACGTTAATTGAAATTCAAGTTTATATATGTATATATACTTATTACTTTTGACAGTTGAACAAGGACGGAATACGATAGCAGTGTCATTCTATCTTTGTTGTGCATAGGAGTTGAAAAAAAGATAGAATAATCCATTGTATTATAGCGTTTTTGAATGAAGAATATAGATTAGCCGTTCTGTAAACTTATGACCAATCACAGCTATTTATCTAAAATCTAATGGATCCTAACCAATCATAGTCATTTCATTCTTTAGAGGAATGGCTATGATAGGTTAACCTAGAACGGGTTAATCTGTACCATTCGAAAACATTATTAGGCCGGATCTACAATAGTGTAGTAAGTCTTAAGGGTTGCTTTGCTGTGATTGGTTGGTTCCCAATGTCCAACAGTAACCCCAACCGCAACTGACCCGCAACCTATAGTGTAATCACGGCTTTACACTGTGTCATTCAGTGAACTTTTTGAAAAATCTACTATGTCAATATGGTTAATGGCGTTGCTTTGTGGCGGGAACCGCACGTGGCGGCACCACAGTAAGGTACGCGCCCGCTAGAAGTAAACGACTCCAATATGGCGAATGTGAGGGATAGTGATACGTCGTTGTGGCTACATAATAAACTCGGTACGTCAAACGATAGCTGGACCGGCAGCTCGATCTGCTCGCAGCTCAATGCCGAGGTATTGCGCAACATCAAGGATTGTTTTCCCGACCTGCAAACGCAGGTCAAGCTTAAACTACTCCTGTCATTCTTCCACATACCAAGACGCAATGTGGAAGAGGTAAGAGCGCGTTTGTTCTCATCTGATGTTTTCTTTCTGCCTTTCTTTCTTTTCCCCTTTCCCCTTTTTTTCTTTCATCAAAAAATTCATTCTCTCAAAGGACGACTCTTTGTAGGATATAGAAAAATTAATAACGCATTTCTAGTTTTTCAGCCTCGTTTATTTACCCGCTATTTGATTTGATTTTTTTTCTAACAATGCAATGTTTTTGAGACGCTTAGTAGATATAGAGAGTATCTAAATAAGATCATTCTTCGATTTGATAAGATGAATAAATTGTAATTGCTATATGAAACATCTAACATAATTTGATTTTTCTGAAAATTATATAATTTATAATGAACAAACGTAGCATTTTTTTTAATTCTCTTGTATAAAATCTTTTTTTATTAAAATTTTATTATTTGTATATTTTTATATAACAGTGGCGTGTGGAGTTGGAAGAGATTATTGAGGTTGCGTCTTTGGACAGTGAACTATGGGTATCGATGCTATCCGAAGCGATGAAAACTTTTCCATCAACTGGTTCTTTGAACACAGACATTACTGATCTAGATGAGCATAGGCCTATCTTTGGCGAACTGGTCAATGATCTTCGGAAACTTTTGAAAAAGCAAAATGATCCTGCTATGCTTCCCTTAGAATGTCATTACCTTAATAAGACTGCGTTGATCTCGGTAGTAGGTCAACAACCTACGCCGGTCAAACATTTTACTCTCAAGCGAAAACCCAAAAGTGCAGCCTTGAGAGTAGAGTTGCTTCAAAAAAGCACAGATGCTGCTAATAATCTCAAAAAGAGTGCAGCTCCCACCGTACCAGTAAGAAGCAGAGGCATGCCAAGAAAAATGACTGATACGAGTAAGTGTAAAATTATAAATGTATATAATTAGATTGTATTGTTGTCCAATATTATTGCGATATACATGATTGTATGTAAACTTTTTAGCTCCTTTAAAAGGGATCCCCAGCAGAGTGCCAACGAGTGGTTTTCGGTCTCCTTCACTTACGAGCACTTCTATGTCCAACAGAACATCGATTAGCAGTAGAATCCGAAAAGATGGTGGTATTAAATTACTCGATATTAATGAACAGCCTCTCGGATATGCACAAGCAAAAAAGAGGAAGAAGATGCTGGAATTGGAAGAGCAACAAAAGAAGGTTGCGGAAGCGCAAGCGGCCGCTGCAGCGGCAGCGGCTTCAGCAGTCACGCCAGTCGCGGAAACTCCGGCGACTCCGGAATACGCGCAAGGATTGACCTCGATAAATCCACCCGCTACACCGGTTGCACCAGTCGTGGTTACAGCGCAATCTTATGTCGCGCCTAGTACGCCAAGCAGCATTTCAGTTACGACTGCACCGCAAACACGTAAGATCGACATCATAAAAATTTTTAGGGATCGTGTTAATTTTTGTTTAAATTTTTATAAAGCATTTTATGTCATACAGCTACCACATTAACTACTCCCACAACGCCTGCTACTGTATTACCAGTAGTAGTTTCATCGACGGTGATAGCACCTGTGGAAAGTACACCTGTTGCTGTGCAAACAGTCAGACCAGCTCAGACAGTCACACAGATACGTATACAGACTACCGCGCAACCTAATGCGGCGGCTAATACAAGAAAGGGCCTATCTCTTACGGTAAGTTTATGCCATTTCATTGTGTGATCCTAAGTTTGTGCAAAATTTTTATTATATATTTTATATAACTATGTATTATTTTAATTAATGATATATATTATTTAAAATGATAAGATTATCATTATTGAATTATAGCGAGAGCAAATGTTGGAAGCGCAAGAAATGTTTAGAACTGCAAATAAAGTAACACGTCCAGAAAAAGCCCTCATCTTAGGTTTTATGGCTGGATCTAGGGGTATGTTTATTTTTTTTCTATATAGATTCTCTATATCTTTCTCTTTTACAAGTCATGTTATAATGCTATTGATTTTGTTTGCAGATAATCCTTGTCCAAAATTGGGCAATATAGTCACAGTGATGCTATCAGAGAACATAGAAGAAGTAACGCAGTCGGATGGAACAACCGTGCCGATGTTAGTAGAAACCCATTTCCAAATGAACTATACAAACGGCGAATGGAAGAGAATAAAAAAAAATCGACGTATTGTGACAGAGGAATCCACATCAGCGTCCACTCTCGCACCGAGTGCAACAGCAACGGCTTCCAATTGAAAGAACTTATTCAAATTGACATAATATGTTTGAGATTTATATATATATGAAAATATTATTTTGTGCAGTTTTTAAAAACTAATGCACATTGTGATCATTCGTCTTCTTAGTGGAACGAGACGTTGCTGAATTAAGAGCTGATTCATGTTTCATAAGGGCTAATATGGAATTGTTATCAAATTTCTTAACTATCTTGCATTTGTTTCATCCCTATCAAAGAAAATAATTCCTTCATTCTCTTGTATCAATTTTAAATCTTACTTTGAAATTTTAGTTAAACAGAAATAATTCATCAAAATCTTCCCTACCTTAATTGAATAGCATTTTTTGATGTTATGTGTGTTACATGTATGTTGTGCGTATGTGATGTGTTAACAATTATATGTATATTAATTTTTAATTATATAAATAAAAATTAATATATATATATATTATACATATATATAGAAACAGAGTTTGTGTGTGTGTGTTGTGTATATTTATGTATACACATGTGTGAATAATCTAACGTTTTTCTGCATCTGTATTGAAATCTTTATATTACATATACAGAGAGATATACTTACATATTATATAAATGTGTGTGCACACACACACACACACACACACATTCATTTAATAAGAATGACCACAAGATTCTTATAATGTTGTTATTTCAATAAACATGATTATATTATGTGCTTTGTATGTGTGCCAATTATAGATATATATATTTTTTTATATAATTCACATTATGTATTTGATAAACATTGTAGATTGTACTCGAGCTAATAGCATTGCTCTTTTCAATCACTTTGCACACATGTTTATGCAATAATTCTTTCTAAAAAGTACATTTTTCAAATTGTAAACTAATTTCTATTTTGAGTAAGTGTTGCCAACTTTTGTCTTTCTAATTTTATAATTATTTCTATGCGTTGACGAACGTAATTATTTCATATGTTACTTTAATATTGATCGTAACATTTAACATATAAACATGATAAAATTTGTAGAAAATTTTTTTTTTTTTATATTCTTGCATATCAAAGTATTTCATAACCTTTTTATCATCTTTTACTCCACGCGGAATTGCTGCTTGTAGAATACGCACTTTTAAAAAAAAGGGGCGAATAAAGTTGGCGAAACTTACTTGTATTTGCAGCACAAGATTTTTCTTCGACTCTACGATTCTATAACTCTACAAATTCTATAGTTATATCACAAGCTTTATATTCTTTGATCTTACAATGTTTCGATTACTCGCTCCACTGTACCTACAAGGCAGAAAATTGGTAAGCATTACCAAATCCGTATATATTCTCTCGTGATTCTGATTAAAATTACATATTTATGCATTTTGCCGATTCATTGCATGCAAACATGGTTATAATACAAGTTATACATCTCGATATAAGTGTAAAGTACATTTTATAAGTATTAATTCATGACAACATTCAAGAATTAGAATTCATACATACACACATAAAATAATAATAATTTATAATTATATTTATTTATATCATACATTATTTTGGTCATATATACATATTTGAAGAAGTAAAAATGTATAGATATACTAGATATATGTATCAGATTATACACATATAAAGAATGTAAAAATTATAAACAAATTTGAATTTTGTCACGAATCATCTAAACAGACTTAATTCTTGCCTTTTATTAATTAATATGAATATATTTACAGCTTGTCACTGCAACTGGATCATTGGCAAAAACAAATAACACACTGGTGGCAGAATGTACTCGTAATTTTACAGTGAGTTCAAAGTTGCTTAGCAATTGGCCACAAATTCAGAAACCTGCCCCAGAGTTTTCTGGCACCGCAGTAGTTAAAGGTGACTTTAAGGAAATTAAATTGAGCGACTACAAGGGGAAATATGTTGTTCTCTTTTTCTACCCATTGGACTTGTAAGTAGTTTTATTTAAATTATTTTTTAAACTGTTTTTGTAATTATCTATAATATGTATAATCTTTACATCTTATTTGTAGCACATTTGTTTGCCCAACAGAAATTATAGCATTTAGTGAAAGAATCTCAGAATTTGAGGCATTAAATACACAAGTAATTGGAGTTTCAACAGATTCGCATTTTAGCCATTTGGCATGGATTAATACTCCTAGAAAACAAGGTGGCCTTGGAGGAGACTTAGGTTATCCTCTTTTAAGTGATTTTAATAAGGAAACATCAAGTAAATACAATGTTCTATTACAAGATTTGGGAATTGCGCTTAGAGGTCTCTTTGTCATAGACAAGGAGGGAATTCTTCGACAGTTTAGCGTCAATGATCTTCCAGTTGGTAGAAGCATTGATGAGACATTGAGATTAATCAAAGCTTTTCAATTTGTTGAGAAGCATGGAGAAGTGTGTCCTGCAAACTGGCAGCCAGATTCCAAAACTATCAAACCAAATCCAAAAGACAGCAAAGAGTATTTTGATTCAGTTAATTAATTTAGGTAATACATTTAATGATTTCTTTAAAGGGCAGGCATATGTACGATATAATAGATTATATTGTAATTTAATATGATATAGCTATAGTATGTGTAACAAAGATGATTAATATTTTAATTGCTTATATAAAATGAACAAAACCAAAAAACATCAAAATCTAATATCGTATTTATATGCTCCTTTCATGCACATTCTATGCTTATATTTTTGTATGAATTTATGTGTGAAGGACTTAAGAGAAATCGTATTCAGGTGTTATAGATAATTTATAGCAAACGCCGAATGTAAAAAAAAAAGAATAATTCTCTTGAATTGATTAAGTTAGTTAATTGTTATTGTTTAATTAATTTTTTTTCGGGTTTTGGAATGTTTTGTGTCGAATCTTTTTTTCGTTCTTGTGATTGTAATCGATAAATACAATCACCAATTGTAAATATATTCTTGAAAGTTGCCATTTATATTTTTTATTTAGATATATTTTAGATTATTTTTTTTCTTCATCTAGCACTTAACAACTTGATTTATTCGAAGAATTATTATATATAATTTTAGATGCAATTGAAAATTGAGATAAAATTCTTTGTATTTTTGTATGATTTTATTTGAATTATTAGAATTATTAATAAATCTCACTTTTTCGCTTAGTACAGGAATTTTGAATTTTATATATATATATAAATTAATTAATAATATTATACATATACTTTGTGGTTTTGACAATGAAAAAAAAAAATCTGAAATTATGCTGAAATGTATGTGTGTGTATACACTTTAAGAAATAATAATTATACAGATTAATAAAACAAATCTTTAATTTTATGATATACACAACTTAAATTGTCAATTTATATATTTTTTTTAATCTAGGCTACAAAGTATAGATATAATGTCGTAATGATAACTCAATTTTGTGTGTTTACACACATAGACATAATAAATAGGGACATATTTGAATCATAGATGGCATCCTGCATTTCAATCTTTCGTTACACATATGAAGAGAATGTACTTGAATTTTTACATAAATAATTTTTACAAAAATATCTTATTTTTATGATATAAAATGTCCAATAAATATTTGTATTATTTTTTGCATAAATTATTTCTCAGCGATGGGAGGGGGATTGTTCAATTCACGCTAAAATGTGACAGCGTAGAATATGAGCAATTAGCATGGTTGCTAAAATTACGTTGTAACACGAGAGCGTATATGCGCGGATGCCATAAGATAATTAGAACGCAGCGTGAGAGGTAGATGACGGAATTAAAAGCCGTTACAATGTCAGCAGGCAGGTAAGCTGGCAGGTGCGCCGTTGGCGCATGCTGCCGCTTCTAAAAGCTGCTCATGATAAATTTAGTAGAGCGAGCTTATTATTTCGCGAGGAGGAGAAGAGGATATACACGCGTCTCGGGGCACCACGGCGGCTCGGGGAACGCCCCGGGAGGAAGGGATAAAGTAACCAGAGATGAGAGCCTCGGGAAGCAAAGAGTCGGGGCGCATCGCGCAAGAAGGGAGATCGCGAGAGGGAGAAAAACTGCTGAAAAGCGACGCCTGAGATAAACGGCTCATCCTCCATTCCCTGCGCCCCGGCCAAATCCAATCCTGGTGCGCCATCCTCGCGCTCGCTTGAAAATCTCGAGACTAATCACATTCGCGTCACCGTGTAGCGTGTTCGCGTCTCGCGGTACCGCCGTGTGCCGACAAATTGTATGTCGCAGCGACGCGGCTTCATTATCGTCGCAAAGCGTAAAATAGGAGGAAAAGGAATTCTCCGGTGATACAGAGATGCAGGGTTTACTTGAGTAAAATGGAAAATGGAATCTCTTTTTACTTTCACGTATGCATTTGTTCTTATCATTTTTGTAAATATATTGTAAAAGCGATATCTTGACAGAGATATCGGGAAGTTAAGATAGAAATAAATGCACGCGCGATTGTGAGTTTTTTTATTTCTATTTTTATTTTTATTACTTACTTTAAGAAGCAAATTTGAGCATTAATTTTTCGATTTATAGATTTCATTAGTATTTACATTAATATATGTTAAAAGGATTTCGAATCAAAGGCGATATTACCCGTAGTTTTCTGAAATAATTTGCTTTGTAGTCACGGAGCAAGAGAGATTGCAACCATAATTGTTCAATTCACTATTATATTTTGCCGATTAAGTGGTCAGATTATATCGGTATTATATTGCAGAGTCTAATCGAGGGATTTCTTGTCCATCGCCCTCGGTTTACGGTTCTTCTATTGTGGGACAGTCAAGCGTGTAACAGTAAGGTTTCGGGTCCTAATTGTGCCTGCGCTCTATGATCTTGGCAAGTGCTATACTAATTTTTATTTTATCGAAAAATGTTAGCTTTTAATTATAACGATGAATAAAATTTATTAAAGCCGATAGTTTCTCTTAAGGTCTCACATATAAAAAAAAATCATGTAATTAAATTAGATTAATATATAATAATAATTATACACATACGGCTGTATTTTTATTATTTTTAGAGATTCTTGTTGAATTTACATATATATTTATGGCAAAATTTTATGTAGCAAATTTTCATTATATAGTAATGATTCTTATATATGATTTTTTTCTCTTTAAAGAATCTTTATTATTGACGCATTGGACACATCTTCAGCACTTTAAGTAGGATAGAAAGTTGGCGTCGTTTGAATATAACTCATTTCCAATCCCTCTTCCGCTCTCACCCGTCTCTTCAAGACGCCTAATAATCTTCCTACGCGACTGCTCGCGAAAGGAACATTTTCTTAAAGGAGCATTCAAGGCGCGCCTTGATGACGGCTATAGGTGGATATTATAGTAGCGGGGCTTACCCTCTTGGTGGTTTGCTACTTCCAGGAGGGAATAAGATGAGTAAAGGAGGAGCAAAACTCGTGGGGTACGAGGGCTTTGAAGCGAGAAGACACGACGAAAGAGAGAGAAAACGGAAGGGGAAGGGGAAAACCAGAAGAGGATGCACAGGATGACAGCAGGGTGAAACGGGGCAAGGGTGAGGGGGCCGGAGGCGTGCATCCATCCATATCCATCCCGGGGTGGCTACTGGGACTTTGATTACTTGTTTTAATCTTCCGACTGCCGACTGGGCGAGCATCTGTCACTCAAAATCCGTAATTGCGCGCGGAACCACCCCTTCGCCGCGCCGGTCCACCGCCAGGGTTTTGCCTCCCCCTTCCCCCTTCCCCCTTTGCTCTTTCTCTCTTTGTCTTTCTGTGTATTGCTATTACTTCCTTATTGGTCGTTTAGCACTTTCGTTCAACCGCGAACCACCGCCGATCGCACAGACTGCGCTTTGATAATCACGACGCTGCGCTCAGCAACTTGCAATCAGCTGGGATTTAAAGCCGGGCATTCCGTTTTTGTAAGGCGTCTTTTAGTCGAGCGACTCTCGTGATGCATAGGTAACGATAAAAGTACTTGCTATTTTTTTCAACAGTTTGTGTAGTTTTACGTTTGTGTAGTTAACGTTCTTTACGATTCTACGTTCGATTTATTCTTAAACGGAAATGTAAAGAAAGATATATATATATATTTTTAGAATTTGCATATTACATAGGAAATGTGAAATTAGAGCAGCTTCAGAAGGTAAACATTTTTATTTAACTTTATTTATATTCAGTTTAAGGTAAGAGACTTATGTTGAAACGGTTTGAAAAGATAAGAAAAATAAATACACATTTGCTAGCTCTTATATATAATTTGAATACAAGCAACAGTCACTCCTGCACTGTGTTTGTATTGAATATATATAGTCGGGGGTGAGTATTAAACGAACAAGCCCCTAGCGTGTCTGTCCCCGACAATCTATCACCTTTTGTATATAATACACGGCTCGCGCTGGTTGCTCATCAGTTTGATGAAAAGATATTTCCGACACGCTATTGCGTTATGCAAATGCTTTAATTGTAGGAAATTCTATAAGCACAAAAGCCAATTATATCTCTACATGCACTAACGTTAACCCTTAACCACACTATAATGAAATGAAAGTCAATAGCAGCTCATCTCTGATATATTATTTAAAATATCGTATGATTTTTGGTTCTCGCTTACTTTACAATTTTTATTAAAATTTTGAAAAACTTTTTTTATTTCCAATTTATTAATAATTATTAAATTATTTAAAATATAATATATATATATATATATTTAATATTTATATTTAAATATATATATATTTGAATACTTTATATTTTTATAGAGTACGTAATTATAGAAAATATTTGGCATTTGTTTGATTTTTTTTAGAATTTTCTTAGAGCCTTATGGCTCTCTATCGCGTCTATTCTATTCACTTGCTCGTGCTCCTCAGGGTTAACTGAGATTGATGCGATTATATCTATTAGTTTCTCGGATAATATCCTTGCAGATGTACGCTCGCGTAATCTCGACGATTCCGATCATTCTAAGCGAGAAATAAGACGCAGGTCACGCAGCGCGCGGTCTCTCGATAGGATTTCTGCTGCTTTTGCTTCTCTAATTGTTGGAGTCACTCGTTCTCTTTCAAAAGGAACAGATGCACTAGGCTGTATTGAAGGATGACTCTATCAGGGATCCAGGGGGGGTCCCGGTACTCGTCTCTTGGGGTTATTTTCAGTCGATTATCCCTAGAACGCCGGGGTCAACGTTGTGCTTTAGAAAGCGAAAGCGCAAGAGAGCAGACGACGAGTCTATTAGCGCAGAGAAAGGCCGCGCATTTGCGCACGTCAGTTCTTTGGAGAATTAATTTGAGTATTCAAGAAATATAATACATACAGGCTGTGCCTCAACTCTTTCACATTTTTTTTTTTTTTTTTTTATTTTTTTTTGTGTTTTCGATATATGTTTCTTGTTTTATATTTTTTTATAAAAGTGTATAACATATTGTACGTAATATTACATAAATTAAATATATAATGGTATAAAAAAAGAAATTGAAAAAAAGAACATTAAAATAATATTTATAAATAAAGAGATAAATATTGTAATAAAAAGATGTTAAAATTTAAATTACACGTTTTTATCACGAAGATCTTTATGCGTATTCGAAAATAATCATTAACCGCTACGTTATATACTGTTTCAGATAATACGTCGCTTTAGAATATTCAAAAGGCTGCTACTTCAATTAAGGGACTCGGTTTAACATGAAAGTACTGCATGCGCGCGGAGGGAGAGCGGTTGTATCTTATCTCTCGCATTTAATCATCATCGGGCTAGTCCCAACCCCGACGACACTCCTAAGCTTCAGTAATTACTTAGATGGACGCTTCGAAATCTTTGGCAGATCTGTAACGCGAAACAAACGGCCGGATGATTCCGACGATTATATTTAAACTCTTCCTCAGCGCTACGGGACTCCACGAGAGTTTTAAATTCGCATCAGCATTCAAAGGTAAATAAATATCAAAATATATGTAGAAAAATAATTACAGTTTATTATTAAAGTATTAATAAGAAAGTGTGTGGGCTCTTTTAGTTTAAGTGACTTTTAAATAAATTATGTAAAGTTGCTTGTGACCCACATTTGAATCCTTTATTTCTTGTTTTCTTAAAAAAACTTGTGACAAACACGTTTATTTTTTAGAATTTTTTTAGTCATAAGTTTATATAACATTTAGTACCGACAAGGAGAGAAGAGAAATTGAAATTATTAATTGAGCTTTTATGTGAACATTTAATTATTCTGATAGTAAAATGAGTAAACTATTTTTTCATATATATATATATATATATATATATATATATATATATATAAATAAATAATTTGAACTGAGATAATTGTCGTAACACGAGCGATTAGTTAACGATTGACGCGAATGGAAGCGATGTTCGCCGTTCGATAAAAAGGAGGTTGATCGAGAGGTGGACTGATAGATAAGTAGGCAAGGGTATCTGTCTATTAGCCCTCCACCCTGATAACGGAGTTGCTGCTGATCCCTCCTCCGGTCCCCGGGCGAGTGCTTCGTTAATTAATCTGGCAGCAACGGACTCGGCAGCTCAAAGGCACCCTTTTTCGCCCAGATTCATCCATCCATTTACCGATGGGCCTGTATCCGCGAATGTACAGACGTTTTCTTTCTCATTCTTTCTTTATCCAGTTATCTCTCTCGTTTTCGAGATAAAAATGACAAAGAGCGAGAATTAAACGATCATAACTCGTATGATTTAAGCTTAGTAAGAATAAGGTGATACAAAGATGAAATGAAAATCAGGCTGAATGCAACAGTAATTATTTCAAGATAGTATTTATTTATTTGCATTCTTTTAATCTGATCAAATCTAATTCTTTTCTATATATTTTTTTTTTATAAAAAAGATTACTTATCAGAAACTTTTTAGCTATAAATTAATAAAGGTTTTTAAAAATCATGTATTAACAAAATATTTCTTGTAACACGTACACTCATATATTTAAAAAGATAATCAGTGACATAAATTCTATGGATCACAAAACTTATTCAAACAGCTGATTGTGTCTCATTGTCAGACTGATTATTCATATTTATCCTTGTATTCTGTATTGTGGAGTAATAATATGATCAGTCACAGTACTTAATTATTGTAATATGAGCATTGTAGGCCTTGCGTACATGCAATAGAAGCGGATAGACATGCATTGTGCGTTGCAGGTATTATGTTACTTGTTACAACGTTAGGCATTTATCTTGATAATTACTGTTTCTCAAGTATTTGCGCTATGATACAAGACTATTACATTTAAATGTAATGTAACTTCGTGCGCAAGCAAAAAAAATGAGTATTTTGCGTGTTAATGTATTGAATAAATTAAACTTGTAATTAATTTACGTTAAATTAATTTTGGAATAATTATTTTCTTTATAAGAGTTAAACATATCTTGTTAAAATAATTAAATATTTTAATTTAAATATATAATTAAAATATATTTTTCTTAATATATAGCCATCAAATTATCAATACTTTTATTTATGCTAAATGATTATTTTTTTGCGACACAAAATATCCAAGTTAAAAAAAAAATTATTTCTATCTAACAATAAATTTTACTGTAAAACCATGCAAGATGCATGTCACATAAATAGATAAATAAGCAAATTATTAATTATATTATTAAATGAACGAATGTCCAGAATATTATCTTTAGCTATTTAACACGATGTAATTAAGTCGTATTCAGGATCGGTATCTTGACGCTAACCGGCGGAAATCAGTAATCACGCTCACGTTTGCCGCAATTTGCATTTCCGATAAACGCAAGAGTGGGCACATCGCGAAGTCGAATTCAGCATCGGGAAATCCGACGCTTGAGCAGGTCTGGAAAGAGATAAAAGGGGCAAGAGACGAGGGTGGCCGTACCCACCGTATACTCGCGCTGCCAGATCGAATTGCTTTTCCAGCGGACGGACGGTCGCGAGATATCGAATGCGCGTGAATGTACGAATACTTGGTATATACTACCTACCTATACCTACATGTGTATGTATATGTAAGCGTAACGTTAACGTGTTACGGACCGGAGGAACCGCGCGATGCGTGTAGGGCGCGGCGCGCACCGGCATAAAAGAGCAAGCGAAAAAGGGAGCCTCTTTTTAATCTAGCGACGATTCGCAACCCCCGGCTCCTTTTATAGTTACGTGCTTAGTGCTTATACCCATTGACTCTCTTTCTCTCTCTCTTTCTCTCTCTCTCCCTTCCTCCTTTTCTTTCGCCCTCTTTGTCACCGCGTCAGACCTCGTATTCTCTACCCCGAGACGAATTCTATCGTCGGCTTCGAGAACTACTTCCACCCCGAATGCGGACATTGAAAACCGCGCGTGTGTTCAACTTAATGTTAGAAATTAGAAAATCGGAAAGATAACGATCGATGTTAGCGATTTAATAATCATTTTTTAAAGATATATGTTGATTTTTTCTCCGCAATGAGATGTACTTTCGTATTTTGCAGTTTTACAGAGTGATTTCGAGAGGACTCGTACAAAGAAAAAAACATTTCTAATATGACTCTAATGAGATATTGATTTCCAAGGAGTTTAGTATAATCTCGAGACATTACACATATTTGGCATAAAGAATGCCATGACAAAATAAAACATAAGATTGCGAGGGACGATTAGGGATACATGGGCAAAAGTTTCCTTTCCAACATGGATACATTTTACGGAGTACCATAAATATTAATATAACCCTCGGAGGAAGTCCCAATGGAGTACAAAACGTACTTTGACATTCATTTTCCTGTTACTGCATGTGTATAAAAATGTTGCCCTAAAAATTTATCGTAGTAAATTTTACGATATCTGTGGAAAACAAATCGCGATTTTTCCAACATTTTTCCATAATTTTTATCAAATGATAATTTATATTATTATTATACATAAACATATATTTTTATGTACAATACATATAATAACTGAATAATTGAAAATGTTCAATATATATATATAGAAGAATTTGATCATATATAAAAATATATTCAAAAGAAGTTAAATAATCAGAATTAAAATAATTATAAATCTTAAAAAAATACATTTATTTTTATATTTTTATCCACAAGATAAAATAGATTACAGAGAAAAAGTTGATTGATGGGAGAGCGAAGGTTATCTTATCGAGATCTCCCAACTGCAATTTTGCTGCATTCTCTGGGGATTAGTAATTCGATGAAAATCGAGAGTTCAATGCATTTATTCATTCATTTCTACGTTTATCGTTTCCTTTTACGGAAGATCACGTGTATGTGTGTGTGCGTGCGGTTAACGAGCTTCGGATCGCGAACGTCGGGTTCTTCGGGGTGTGGCTTATGCTATCGTGCGTTTTGTCGTGCACACCCGCGGCATCAACGATAGATTCTTCCAAAAAATTATTCCATTAGAGTAATTATCCGGCCTCGAGGCTTCTTTACGGGCAGGTAATAACGGTCACGAAACGATCGCGGGCGCGATAATGGGGCGCGATAAATCGACCGTACGCTCACCCTCTCACTCGTCGAGAGACGTCATCTGTGCGGTGGTCGTTCACGTTGTTTCGTGTCGCTACAGCTGTCGCAAAGTCATCGCGTTATCTCTGTGCACGGTAATTAACTCGATTAGTTGATCGACGAGGTTGCGAGCAAATTAAACGACCTTCTGCGGTAGACGCGACAATTAATTTCTTATCAATCTACATCTCTTATTGGGGTAATTTAAGTTACGTACAAAGATGGACATTTTTAGAATTCATAGATCATTGTAAGGTTTCTATATAATATCGATGATTTACAAAAAGGGACATAGCTTGAAATGATTATTTTTATCGATTTCAACAACTTTTAGATTGATGTGATTCGTTAAAATTAATTTCTTCGAAAATATAAATTTGAAATAATTTGAACGTTTTATCTCTACTCTCTTATTAGATTTTCAGATGGAAAAAATCTGTCTATACTTGAAAGAGAGATCGAGATGATTGATATCAATTGTTATCATATAAAAATAAATCTTGGATAAACTTTACTCTCAATTAATGATGTAATAATACATATTTCATTTCTGTAAAAAATATGTGAATCTTTATATGCTGATATTTCACTGCTATTAATTAGAGACAATCGCGATATAAGAATACAAAAAACTCATCGGTTCCAGCAAATTTTGTGAATTCAGTGATGTAATATGATCGTCACTTACGGACCCTTAAGAGGACGCGAGTTCTGTGTCTGTTGTCATCCCCTTACGTGTTAAATTACTTTGGGACACGATACGATAGGAAAAGGGAGGGGAGGCGTGGTGGCGCGAAAGGACTGCAACTCGACTCCGGATTGTCAGCGACAATGAGCTGGTAAACTTTTGATCCTCGACAAACACGATTTCGATATGCTTTTAAAAACCAGAAAATCTCTCTTCAAAAGGGAGTAACACGACGAGGGTCAAGCTAATCGGTGCATACATGCCACGCTTCAAAAAATGCAGCTTTAGATAATAAGCTTTAGGCAAATTAAGAAATATTGGAGCATTTTAAATCATTGTTAAATTATTTCAAATCGGTAAAATATCAGAATGATAATTGCTGTTTTTTTTCTACCAATAATATCTTGAATTTTAATTCTAAATTTTTTAATTTTTTTATCTTGCTTGTATATACTTTTATACAATGTATATACATACATACATATATTTTTTTTTAATACATTAATATACTTGTTAAGTAATTATTTTATTTTAATATACTTTTTATCAACATATAATGATTTTTATTATTTCGCTATATTTCTTTTTTGGTTTATTATTTTTTTTGTTAATCTTATTATTCTTAATATTACAATTTTACATATGAAAATTATTATTGGTTATTAAAAATATTCTACTGTAATAATTTTGTGGCCACAAAATTTTAGTTGAATTTATTTTCGAAAATGAACCGCGGTGCTGGTCAATCATTAAACAATGTAGCAAATGTAGTAAAAAAATTTCTTACTGATTTTATAAATCAATGCTCAATACTTTGAAAAATTTAATATAATGGATTTCTCTGAATATTATATACTCTGTCCGGTGAAAAACCTAATTGTTTTTCAAATTAATATCATAAAGCGAATTTTCGAATATTAACAAATTTCTTTATATAAATAATTATACAGAATAATGTGTGCCTTTTTTATTCATATAAGTAATTTTGTAGATATGTAAGCTTTATAAACATATAAGTGTAAAACGCATAAATAACTGTTTATTTAGTTTGAAAATTAATTTATACAATTCGTCAGGAAATTGCGGCAGTATCCTTAGGGATATTGCCATAATAGTCTTGACATAGTAGAACGCGTAACTTTCAGATTAAGCTACAAGAATATGTATAGGAAAATATAGAGAACATTTTGATGACGTAGTTAGTTTTTATTATTAAAAACTAACTAAACAATTTCTTATGCATTTTATACTTACATGTTTATAAATGATATTTATTTTTCTATATATTTATGTAAAGAAATTTGTCAATATGAGAAAATTCACTTTATGATATGAAATTGAAAATCATCAGGTTTTTCTGCCAAACCCTGTATATCTTTCCCTCTCTATTTGAGTGCGTATGTGTGTGTGTGTGTGTGTGTGTGTCTGTGTGTGTGCGCGCAGTTTCGACATGTTTCTATAACGAGACGTTCCCTTTTTTTATTACACGGATGTACGTATGTAGAGCTTTTTTGCTATCGGTTCTCCGTTTCCGAACAACAAAAGGTCTTGCGAAAATGTTTGCAGATAGTCTTTCTGCCGAAATATATTTTTGTGTATGGTCGTCTTCGTATGTAGCCATTAGATTTGACGCAATCTTGGAAATGGATCAAACTTACACGATACAATAAACTTTGAAAATCTCGTTACTTAGAAGAGTTTTTGTTGCTCTTTTTCAATTTTAATATAACACATGTTATGTAGATTTTTGCGTAGAAATAAAATATTTTGTTTATGTATAAAAATAATTAAAATATATAATAATAGTTTCTTTTATTTGCATCTAAAAACGATGTTACTATAAATAATTTTTTTATTTCTAAAAAAGGAATTAATTTTTAATAAATTTGTTTTATATTAAAAATTTCTCATTTTTAATGCATATTTATAAATATACTCTTATAAATATACGAACAGAATATATTTTATACTTTTTATTAAGATATTTACTAAATATTTAGATGTCACATAATATATGTGTATTCAGTCATTCAATATCCAAGAGATATCAATGAATTTCTCTCAAATATTAATTTCCTATATAGATGATTGTACAATGTAAACGTAATCGTATAGAGCTGACATGTAAAATAATCGCGTATGCAGAAACAGATATGTAAACGCGACGCTAGACAATATTCTCGATAGCAACAATTCCCTCTGGTCCATGAAAAATTACTGCGGATGTTGCGAGTAGGACATTTAGAAAGAGTCGATAAAGCTGTAAATGTTGTGCGAGAGATAAAAAAGGGCAAGTGAAAAGAGAAAGGTAGAGGGAAAAAGGGAGAAAGAGAGTTTATAAATGAAAGACAGATCAGAGAGATCAGAGGCCAGCAAAGAGACGAAGGTGCGATGGCGCGAGAGCGTTGATTGAAGTGCACGTACTTACGCGCGTACTTACTCGGATACGCTGTCACCGCATACGAACGTGCGACGGATGCGGAATATAGGCGATGCAGGTGCATTGTCGTCGCTCCTCCCTCGTGGTCGCGCCGCCAGCTTCGTCGTTTCGACGTGCGACGTGCGTGAATGCGCGTATGCATGCGTCCAATGCGTGCTATCGCGCTCTGGCACGCTTGATGCTCTACTACTCTTGTCAAGAGTAGAGATGTAAAAAAAACTCCACCCACAAGTATACGTGTTATTATTATACTACATTTTTGATTATGCAATAATATCTCTCGAGTCACAGATATTCTAACGAATGCTCGCATTTTTTTATATCCAAATTTTTTGCAATTATTTTTTACTAAATTTTTGAATGTAATATATTTATCAATGTACGTGAAAAAAGTTTATCGTAAAGTCTATCATTATTTGTGTAAACAAACAAGGATAAAAATAATATTATATCCATTAAATGCCTATATATTTTGTGAGATAATTGGATATTTATAATAAATATCCAAGGAGAGAATATATATGTATATATTTACCAAAAATCTGTGTCATGCATATTTTTTGCAAGGTATACCGAAATCTTGTTATTAATTTCTGATTATTCCATTTCTAGCTGATAATTCTAGAATTAAGATCTGTGAAAATGCGATTAATCAAATTCGTAGGAATTACGTCATTCTTCGATTTAAGATTTTTCTTTAAATAATGCTTTGAAAATTATTATTCATAATTTGCTGACTTACTGCTCAAAGAAAAGCATGCATTTTACAAGTTGATTATAAATTAATGACTCTTTTATAGGGAATTGATTGAATAATTAGAATTTGATTAGATGTATTTTAAAGTACATCACTGTCTAATTAAAAAAATTCTCTATTCTGACAGAGAAGATTTAAAGATTCTTAATTTTAAATTTCGAAAGAGAATTGAGAGATTGATTACGCTATATATTTTTTCTTCTCACATTTATCCGTGAAAAGTTTAGAAATTTCACAATATAATGTAAAAATCCCTTTTTCGGTGACAATTTTTTGTGTTTGACGAGGTTATCCATATTATGTGATTCACTGTAGAATAGCATAGACGACAATGTAAATATGGATGAATAAGTTTAATTAACCGATGCATTTTTTTATTCGTTCGTGACTCCATCAAAATCGCTCATCGATTTTATTTTGAAAACGGAACGTTGCATTTTTGTTCAGTGTCAATTTATTTAGTTACGACTCTTATAAAGCCGCGCAACACAATTAATTTTAACTCGGGATTAATTTGGACTCGGGATTTTTGTGTAAACGCCACCGGTGCGTTCCATTGTTCCATTACTATCTTTTTGCCACAGCAAAATAAGCAATTTAAGGAATATTTGTATTTTTTATTCATGCCTGTTCGTCGATCCTATCGAATATAGGCGAATAATATCGAATTTGGGAACGTATTACTTCTCAAACGAGATCCGACGATCGCGATCTAGCTGTTCAATATTGATCCTGAGTAGAGGAAATACGAACGACGTGTATTGTATGGTTCAACGATCATTATTTAGCGATTACGAAACGATCGGCTGTACAATAATTTGAGATCCCGGATCACAAATATCCGTATAAAACACGGTACGCTTCTTCTTAATTGACGTCTATAGATAGGTGATATACAATGTGAGAGAGATGGTATTTCGTAGCTCTACCGTTCAGTTTAATAAAATTATTCGTTTAGATACTTATCACAACATGTGGAATATATCGTAGGAACCCTGCCTCTGTGTCTTAACGTGTGTATTTGTATGTGTGTGTGTGTGTGTGTGTGTGTGGGTGTGTGTGTGTGTGTGTGTGTGTGTATGTGTATGCGTGTGTAATGTGTACATGTGAATGCCTGTTCATATGTCCAACTTTACAACCACAGCGAATCCCATTTATACATCAGGTATTGGAACCAATGTAATTTTGGCGAGTTCAAATTTTTGTAGACACGCAAAAAATTTCCGCGTTTATACGCGACGATGAAAAAAACGCAACGCAACGCAACGCAACGCAACGCACATAGTTTTTCGATATTTCTCTCTTTTCGTATTTGAAAAGTGAACTCACCAAAGTTGCATCGACATTCTAATCCCTGGATTACATTAACGCAGCTTGCGGTCACGGGCTCGTAGCGTCTCCCTCGGCGCTCAAAATTACATAAACGCGAATTACATTTTGCGCAAAGACTATTTACAGGGGGGAAACAATTAGAGAAACGAGCACGATTCGATAACAATTAAAATATCGGGTGTCGCACAATCGCGCGCGGGACGGTTCGAAAATTTCATTCTCGCATCCGCGCGAATTGTTTCTCTCACACGCATCGGCACAAGTCATTCTATCGCTATTACTATCCTATCTACAGAGATCCCAAATATCAAGTGAACCGAATGCAAATAAAATTTAATTTCTGCCCATCGATCGCGGTAAATCGTTAAATTTTCTATCCCTCGTAACGTATACAAATAAATTAAAAGTGACAACTTATACGACGCTATATTATTACATCAATGACAAACCGGAAGGGAAACCATACGAGATCGCGGTCAACTTTTGTCGCCCATGACTCGAGAAAGGGAGTTTCAAAATCATTATAATCACAGTTCAATTCTCTGCATAATTGCACGGACTAGCATAATATCTCTGGTTCTTGGTATAAAAGGTATAAGTCGAAATGTCTTGTTTTTCCAAAAAGAGAAAATAAATTTCATTATCTACTATAAAACGCGAAATTTTATTTAATGTTAATGAAACATTATAATTATCAATATATTTTTATGATAATAGGACAATGTATTACCAATTTAATATCATTTGTCATTTATTAATTATCATTTTTTTAAATAGTTTATCTCAAGATAAACTAGATTGCGTGTGTGTTACGACTTAAAGCCTCTTTATCAAGCACCAAAAATAATTTTATTAAATAATTTGCAAAATATTATATATATTTTTCTAAATAATATATATATAACAGAAGATAAAGATATGAATAGAGGTATGAGTATTATGCTTAGAAAATGCAGAGTTTCAATTTATTGAATTTATATATATTCCGATAAAACATTTTATTTACTGCTAAGAGATGCTACAGAAAAGGAATAAACTTTGAAAACGTTTACCTCAAAAAAGTAGAGAATACAATTTCAGCATTAGATTTTATATATAACTTAATCTTATATCTAATTTGTACAAAAACTCTACATTTCCCGTTTATACTCACATTTATTCATATCACCCAAAGTCCACATTAGAGAACCATTCGAATTCCATGGTTCTCGATTACCGCCGAGGGGACAGCTGTCGCGGACAATCGCGAGCACCCGAATCGCGCGTGGATTTTACTCGTCTACGTCGATCAGCCTGATGGCGCGACCCAGACAAGAAGTCGTCGTCGTCGTCGTCGTCTCCCGCAGCAGATGCACCCTACCCTCGTAAGTCGTCGGACGGTGTTATTGCGAGGACGTCCGCGGTGGTTGGCCGTTGGGCGGCGGCGGGGGTGGGGGTGGCGGTTGCGGGTGCACCTGATGGGACAGGAGACTGTGCGCTTGCACGTGGGCCGCCGCCGGATGGTGATGGTGGTGCTGATGGTGATGGGAATAGAAGATGGGCTGCGCCGTGGTGGGCGCGCACGAGGTGCCGACGCCGACGCCGACGCCGACGCCGACACCGACGCCCACGCCGACGCCGACCGAATGCGACAAGGCGGAGGTTGCGCCGACCGACGACGGCGCCGGCGGACCCGGTTGTCCAGGCGCCGACACCGACACAGAGACACCGGCGGACGTGGCGGTGCCGGCCGACGCCTCGTGATACAGAATCGGCACCCTGACCAGCCTCTGAGTGGCGTGCGCCATATTCGCCGCCTCCAGCTCGGCGGCCAGCTGCCGTTTCCATTTGTTCCGTCGATTTTGGAACCAGATCTTCACCTGGGTCTCGGTTAGCCTGAGCGAAGCGGCAAGACCGGCTCGCTCCGACGACGAGAGGTAGCGCTTCATGTCGAACGTGCTCTCCAATTGGAACACTTGCGACCTGGAGAATACCGTCCTGGTCTTCTTCTTGCGTTTTATGCTGTTTGATTCGCGACCGTCCACCCCGGTTTGCACGTTGTTCTGATTGCCGTTATTGTTACCGTTATTCCCGCCACCGCCACCGCCGCCACCGCTCGCCGAAGTACCGTGAAGACTCGTCGAAGTGGATTCGCCTTCACCGTCGGCGTCTGCACAATCGTCCCCTTCACCGAGGTCGTCGTGAACCTCGTCGCCGCTCGACGGACTCCTCGCACGGTGCAGACGATCGTCACCGTTGTCGTCGTCGAGCTCGTCTGCGTAAAAAAATATATATATACGCGTCTTGAGTTTCATCACTTGTGTTATTTTTTCATATATTTGTAATGCGGCCCGTGTGAATTACGTATTTATTTCGAATTATAATTGAATATATACAAGACACACATTGTGTGTATTGATCGTGTATAATCGTTAATGATGAGAAAGGTAAACGCGTTAATCGCTCTTCTTTTTAAATGTGATCTGCATGTGTCAATCAATCTGGCGAGAGCGCTTTGGATTTACAAATTCCCTCACGCGCGCTCCGATAAATCGATATTATACAATTTCTCTATCCGTATTGAATATTTAATCAATTAATAGAACGCTAATTAATATTCTATTAATCCATTTTGACATAATTGCTGCGTATTGAATTGCGTATGTAAACGCAGATACATCATCCGATGACATTATTTGTGTGACGTATGCATATTTGTATAAAATACCACCGCCGCGTCTCCTTTTAAAGTATATATGGCGATAGAAAAGGAATGTATAACAATTTTGTTCATTCCTTTTGTAAATATTTTCTTTTCTACGTATACTTTTTAATTGTTAATGCAATACTTTATAACATAAATCGAATATTTCATCAATTTTTTTTTTAAACTTTTGCCATAGAAATTATTCGGTAATTAAATTTTTCTAAAACATTGTAATAATATCCTCTTAATGGAATATATTTTCACAATAATATAAAATATAACGACACTTGAAAATATATTGAAATCGGAGATAAATGATCATTTTGCTATTAGTAACAATGTCATTAATGTGCGTAGATGATAGTATGTAAAATGGATGATTTAATTCTCTTTACAAATAATCGTGTTGCAGCGTAGATAAAAAAAAGTCGGCTGAAACGATATTAGATACGATTCTTTTTTATAATCAATAATTTGATATTTGTTAAGAGAAATATATAATCGAGCGAAATATATTTTTTAAAATATACGTTTTCGAGTTTTTCTTATTCGAATGAGCATCATTACTATCGCTATTGAAACACTATTACTATTGACTAATTACAGCGAAACGCTGTAATTAGTGCGAAAAAAAATTTTTTTTATTCAGTGTAACGAATTAATCTATTGTAATAAAAACGTACGTTTCGGTCAACTTTATAACCTTCTTCATCGCAATAGTACAAATCGCAAAAGAAAAATGTTACTAAACGATATTATTATACATTAATTTGTCAATAGCTGAGGACTGCAAGGAGTTATATAAATGTTTCGGAAGATGTCAAATATTATGTAGTCAATTCGTAGTCAATTTTAAAAATATACTTGAAATTAGTTTAGAAGAAATTGCAGAGTTGATGTGTTTTTCTTTTGGTTAGTAGGCCAAGAAGTGACACATGAAATAATTAATTAAATTAAAAATAAAATCTAGTACTAAAAAAAATAATAAAAAATAAAGATCAACTCACAATGTCACTAAGTATTAAATTTTTTGAGGAGACAATATGTTTAAAAGTAACTTACAA
Organism: Anoplolepis gracilipes; assembly: GCF_047496725.1. NCBI lineage: Eukaryota > Metazoa > Arthropoda > Insecta > Hymenoptera > Formicidae > Anoplolepis > Anoplolepis gracilipes. The sequence goes on along the minus strand of NC_132970.1, from coordinate 11,435,076 downwards.
TTTGTCCACAAGTGTTTAACGAAAGAAATTTCTTCCATATTGAGTTAATTTTACATCGTTCAAGAGTTTGTATTTTTTATTTTTTTTATGTTATTACTATTGAATCTATTAAGAAAATCTTTTCATTTCTTTCATATATATTCTGAAATATTGTCTCTATTTCCTATACCTTTATATATAAATTATTTATATATAAATCTTTATATATATAAATTTATATATAAATTGTTTACCTATTTTGAATAAATTAGATTCTATTTGTTCTTTAATCATCTTTGGTAAATTAAGATAAAAATTATTATTACGATCATTGTACCGTTTAAAAGTATATAATAATAATATATAAGAATAGATAATGCGGGGAAAGATGCTCTATTAAGTGGAAAGAGCCCAATGTTCGGATTCTAACTCTCTGACAATAAGTGTTTAGGTGGCAGAAGCAAAACGATTGGTGGGTAAGGCGATCGACGTTGGTTTGTCGTGGTGGAAGCCGTGGAAGCCTTACGCATATTTGTATACGTGAAGAGATATACAGATAGATATACGCATGCTCGTCTCTATATAACGCATGTAGACAATATATCTGTATATCTATGAGAGATCTTTCGTTTCTTTTCACCTTCTCTTTGCGATTTTGCATTTCTCTCTGAATTATGATACATAGTCTTTAAAAAAAAACTTTAAATCCATTTTAAATACAACAATTTAATAAGTTAAATTATTTTTATAATATTAAGGACATATTTTATTGTGCATAAAAATATTAAATATAAAATACTTTATATTCTTACATCTCTTTCGCACAATCAAAATTTCGAGGGAAAAGATAATAGGTTTCTCAATACACACTTTTCTTTCGACTGTGTTTCCTGTTGGATTATCCTAAATAATCTCAATCTGCTTGAAGGTACGCAGGGATGGATGGAAGAAAATCAAACTTACCTCGCTGCGGGAAAGATGCGGACGCGGGACTGACGCGGCTAAGGGTGCCGACCACGTCGCTCGGCGAGGGATGCTCGAGCGTCTGCAGACTATGCGTCGGCCTCCAGGGAAAGGGCCAGCCGGCGCCTCCGAGCAGGACGCCGCGGATACCGTCAGTGTCGACGATGTCTGGCGTCTGGCCGGCGACCTGTACGGCGTTACTGAGAGCGGACGATGCAGCGGCGGCCAGCCGCGAATGGTGCTGATGCTGCTGCTGCTGGTGCTGATGGAGATGTTGCAGCGTCGACGGGTAGAACAGACCGCCGATGCCGACCGGATATCGGCTCGCTATCAATCTACGACAAGAGGACACATGTAATGTTTTACTGGTATCCCAATACGGTAGAGAGAGATCTATCAGTGAATGAAAGAGTTAACAGGAGGCGAGGTTCTTCGTAATAAAGGTATGTGAAGGTTTAATTAGCTTGTTTAGTTGTCAATTTGATTCGGAAGCTCCGGAAATTTGTCTCTAATAAGAGATATTTATCTTGATTGATTCATTTTGATTTTTTTCTTAGCTAAGGTGTTGATATGTTAGCGTTGATGACATTTATAAACAATTGAAAGCAAAGAACATCTTTTAAATATATTTCTTGAATGTAATTAAATATCAAAACAAACGTTTTTATTTCATTTAAGTATGCGAAAAGACTTTTCTCGGAATTAATTTCAAGAGATTTTTTGCTGAGATACGTAATATTATTAGAAATTTTTTAATTCGTGAAAAAATCGATTATTAACATTTAAATCAGGATTTTTTTTGAACCTGGAGTATATAGTCTACAGCTTTTTTTAATGATTATAACTACCGATATATTGCAAAAATTTAGACCATGTTTAATTTAACACAATGTAACATTCACGTTATTATATTAGATTATATTTTAATATGACACGAACGCGAAGCATAATATCCTTACGTCAAAAGTAAGATGCAATAATTAAAGATGTCAAGAGTGGATAAATATTAAATAGATTCGAATTTCCTGAATTTTAAGCTTTACATCTTCTTTTATAACATATGATAATCATACCAAAAAATAACTGACTATCATAAACATCACATATGAATATTTTGGCTTTATTTAAAAAAAAAAAAATTATACACTGCTATCGCTATAAATACGAAGAGAATCTATGATAATTCAGGTAATTTGGTGATTAGATACGTAGATAAGTACCGTTGTTCGTAGCCGGCGGCCATTACCATTCCGGATTTACTCAACCGCTCGGGAGAAAGTAAAGTTCTTCACTGTCAGAATATTTGGAAACGGTGTTTGCGCCACAACAATGGCCAGACGTGCTATGGATAAACGCTCGACTGGCTATTAAGAGCAAAAATCCGCTTAGAGCAAGAAGCTCTCGAAGAGATCGTCGCACTAATCGGAGGGTATTATACCTGCGTCGCAGGTACCCTTCCAGCGGCGAATCTAATGGTGGGACCTTATGTGCGGAAGCGACCTTAATTAAAATGATTCTTTTAATTATAAAAATAATTTCCACATATTAGTCTTGAAAAATGTACATTCTGTCTTGATAATATGATTTAATAATCAAAGATAATGATGAAGCAATGAAACGATTCGTGAAATGTTGTAATTCGTGATCCGGTGATGGTCAGGGTCTTCAGATCGTTTATCGGTAAATCCGTCACTGGCTCTTCACCACCAGTTGTTCTCTTCATTTGGGCTCTTAACGATTTGTTCGCCTAACGAGAGCACTCTCGTTTTTCCTCGATCGTTACTTGCGATCGCGACTAAGCGCCGATGTTGCAGCTGCACGCGCCGTAGAAATTTAATGCGAGAGAGTGCGACACCGATTTGTGCGACGACGATTCGGATATTTCTGAAATATAGACAGGCAGGATCGCTCGGCAGGGCCGGTTGGTTAGGCATGTGGGCCGAGGAGGCTTCGGAAGCCTTAGTACTTCCCCGTATTCCTCTTCCTCGCTTCCCCGCATCGGCAGTCTGTCTGCGACGAGCGATCTGATCTCGTTTCGATACGCGCTCGTCTCGCGAAAGCGTATTTGACATTGTTCGCGAGCACTTAGTGTCGCTTAGTCAACGATGTAGGTAGGCCCTGTGCCTGCAGTAATAGAGATAGGTTGAACAATTTGTTCGCTTTAATATTCTATTAAAGTATATACCAGTTTTGTTGTTCGCGATTTGATTACATTTATTTGACAAATCCATTTTGGTATATATTTAGTGATATTTTTTGCTCATCTTGAAACGATGTATTTTTGCTTAATTTAAAAATAAATAAAATAGTAATATAATCGCCTAATTGCGTATTAAAAAAAATCTTACGACTTGATATTAGAAAATGTCATTAGGTATACTAAAATTCCCCAAAAAAATATATTATTTTTCTTCCTCTCTTGTTAGATATTGCAGTACTTTACTTGTTATCTTATTACGCTCTTGAATCAATTAAATCTATAATATATATGCATTCGCGCAGTTTCTTCGCTAGGAGAAAGACTTGATAAATTACATTTTTCTTTATTTTTAATAAATTGATCAACTATTGATCTCTTTTTTAAGAAACTATCTCCTATTAATGAAACAACTATGTGTATAACTTATCTCTTCGATGAAGCTTAACACACTCGATTGTTTATCATCGAGATAAAGGTGTCCGGGTGATATGATAAAATAACAACAACAGCTACGATAACGAGACTATCTGGGATCGAAGTAGAGAAGGAATTAAGAGAAAGACTAGCAATATAAGACTCCCTAAGAGAATTCTTCAGTAACACGCCGTCTTCGGCACCTTCTCTTACTTCCTTCCCTCTTTCCCCTGATTTCTTCGGCATCAGAACGCGATATCGAGGTTCTCGAGAGGGCTTCGCATGGCTAACAGGAGAGGAGAGACGACGGTCTGGGGCACACAAATGCCGCGTAAAAGATAAAGGAAATCTGACAACCGCCTGTTTGTAAGCATTCAGGGACCCTTCCCTGAAGGAGCAGGTATAAACACCAAACACTCGGATCTCTCTCAACGGAGAGATTCTCCACCTTTTACTGTCTAATTCCGCAGGACTTACATCTTAGACAGCCACGAGCACTCGGCGGCTGGTCGGTTTACGAGTTCTTTTTCCGTAGGTAGGTACTTGAGGTACTCTTCAGCGATACCTCTCTCGAACGAGCTCTCTTGATCCAGGTCATCGAGCATGCACTTGACTCACACGTCTCGCTGTTGATTTTTATTCCTCTCCTGCCGCCGATGATCTCTCAAATGCAACGATTGCATTCGCGCGTTCACATTTAATTCAAAACTGATAATGTTTATTTCTCCCTTATATAATCTCTTAGCTGTGTAATAATCTTTTTTAGTAAATTTTCTCTTTGAGTAATTTTCACGACAATTTTTTATTATTTACAAGTTGGAGAAAATTCTTACATATATAAAATACAAATGATACAAATAACCATTTCATATGTCATAATTTTTTAATCTCTAAGATATAAAATATTTTTTTTAATAAAACCACACAAACTTTCTTCTTTTATGAAAGTAAAAGCACTTGAATTAATTAAAGAACACATTTTGTACTTGTTTATTATTTTTATACGACTTGAAATTAATTTTATTTTTTTAAATGTTTTACTAAGAAAAAGTTATTTTAAAGATATATGTATTGTATATATCAAGATAAAGTGTTACAATTTTGTACGTATTATTAATTAATTTGTAACTTGATGTAACATGATGTTGAAAAATTTTTGAACACTTTCACTTTGGTACTTACTTTTTTTTTAATCCATGTATTATATTTTTAACACGAGTAATGTGCTTTCATTGAAAATTTCCGTTAAGTTTACCCTCTGCGTCTTCAATAACGTGTTATACCGCTTGCTTGTATTGATTATTATTCTGCTTCTGCTTGCGTTCAGTGAGTAAGTGCCATTCTCAAATATAAACTCTTTATGCCGTTAACGATCGCTCGTAACACGATACGTTTCATCGTGTATCGTTACACTAGGGGTAGTTAAGAGCGTAGCGAAGAAAGAGAAGTCGATCGCGTTCACTAGCGAAAGTGCGCCCAAAGCGATTTGCAATTTGTATGCTCAACATGTAATCATAACTCTAGGCCTTCGAGGAAAATAAAAAAAAAAAAAAAAATACCAGAGAAAAGTAGATAATTGGGATGTCGAGAAAAAAAGAGAATAGAAATAGATGGATGATAATTTATGTTTGTTACTAATTTCTAGAAAATGTTAAAAGAGAAATAATTATGTTTCATTTATGTATTCATTTTTAATTTGATTATTTTCTTTCACTTACTTAGACATGCATATATGATTGCATGTCGCGTTACATGACAAAATTTATCGTTACACAATGTCTTATGAAGCGCCATCGGGATGACCCAACAACGATTTATTGGCTTTCAAAACGTTCGACTAAATCCGTTAGTTGGCTTCATTGGATTCTAACTTAGCAATAGAGGAAGTAGAGAATTTAATTTTATCTTTACGTCAGAGATAACATGTGATAGTAAGGTTTTCTCTAAGAAAACTTTATTATCACAGAATGATCTGTTAGCACAAATTCTTTGTCAAAAAATTGTTTTACAGAGAAATAACGCGTTAGATATTATAATGAAACAAATTAGATTGAAAATCGATTAATATCTCGAAACGGGTACGAAATTAAATATTTTTCGATTCGTTATACGTTAGTCGCGTCTTCTTGTACAATTTTTTAATCGAGAGAGCATTTTGCGAACGAATCAGTGTCGAATGAAGCGGAGAGAATTGTATCTCGCCGCAATTACGATCCGTGGTCCATACGACCGCCGCCGTCGCTCATCCCGCATTTGTTCTCAACGTCGAAACATTCATATCGCTCGCGAATAGGCGATCATACACAATAGGCTTTATCGTATCTTCCTTTGAAACTTGTAGCGCGATTCCACCCTAATTAACGAATCATTCATCAGCACTGTAATTAACGAGGCAGTCTCTGTCGCGGATTATCAGACGGATCCTTTCGTTCGCGGCGGTATCGCGCCCGCGGTAACGTTTCAGAATATAAGCTCTCGCAAAATCGTGACGAGCAAAAAATATTTTCGCAATACCTCCGTGCCCGAATCAATGGCTTTTGCGAACCGTACGAACAAATCCGGAACGTAGAAATTGAAAACGCGACAAGATGCAAAGACACGCGTATAAGTATAATTATTAATTCGTAAAAATTCACGTGCGACGTACAAATTCAGTAATTTGCTAGATAAATATATATAGTACGGTTGTTTGATTAAAAATATGAAAGATTTTTTTTCTAAATTTTCACAATTTTTTTTCAATCAACTCGAAATCGATCAAATCTCTACATATAATAAAATCTGCAGCACATCCTATATCCGTGTCAGTTTTTCTCAAGCAACGAGAAGCACATTTCTTCGACTCAAGTCGTACTTTAAAAGATTCGGAGGTTCTCACAGATGCGATTATTACGATTTCATAAAGCGCGCATATACACACATATATATATATGGGGCGTATCTCTTTACCGCGCGTAAATCTCTGCGCGCGTACTTATTCCTGCGGAGAAATATTATTATTTGATCAGTTATAAGTAGGGAAGAGGGAGGATGGAGGCTGCTGAGATCGCATGGCGCTTCACTCCTCTCTCCACGACCTTGGCGAGCGAGAATCTCAGAGGCTGGCGTAGAGCGGCGATTTAATAATAAATCGGGTCTAGAACTTGCGCGCTTCCTCCCGGAAGAGAGACGTAAGGGCTCCTGGCTTTTCGGCTAAATGGGCCGCGGGATAGGTGCCCGTTTCTCGAGGGAATCTTAGGCTCCTTAACCTTGGACTATACGTGTACGGTGTTTCATCCGCATCCATTATGCACTCAACGCCTAATTGATTTTTTACTTCCCCTCTTGCGGGGGATATCCTATCGGTATCTCGACGTGCGCGTGTTTTGGCCGCGTGACGGGAATTATAGGGAATTTCATTGGCAGTCGCTGGCAACGTTAATTAGCGTGCTTGCGAAATATGCTCGGGATGTACGCATACATTGTCTGTACGCGTACATGTACATGCATATTGCGTGAACGCGCGATCATCGTGTAATTCTACGCCGCTGCGTAAATTTTTGTCGAATTGTATTTAAACGTGCAAATGGATCTGAATAGAATATATATATATATATATATACAAATACACAAACACATATATTTATATATGTATATAGTGCGGTTGTTATAAAGAAACGCGTCTCTTTTGCTCTTTGCAATCGTAGAAATGAAAATCTATTTTACGTTAAGTTGCATTTGCGAATGACTTGGTGACGTTTATTTCGCTGTTATCGGAACAAGAAAAAAGTCGATTATATTTCTCAAGATATGACATTACATCGTCAATATGTAATAAGCACCTCTCTTACAACTGGTTTATCTAGTTAAAAAAATGGATACTTGATAATTTAGAAATTTTTATGGACCTGGTAAAGACAAAGATGTTTTACTCGCGAATAAACTTACGAGGAGGACTGTGCCGACCTGATAAAGATGTTGTTTATAATCCGGTACAAGTCCGAAATCTCGTTCTTCGACAAAAATAAAATTAGCTATACGCCTTTGGTGTGAAAATCTGTTTAAGTTTACCATTTATCAATAGTGGTCGTAAGTTTGTTCGAAGGGTTCCATTCGACCAAGCTTTTCTCGTTGACTGAAGTGTGCCCCAACAGTGCATACGAGTGGAACTTAATCAAATGGTAAACGGGTGGAAAACAAGCAATAACGTAGCGCCGTCGCGGTGGTAGCCAAGCATGGCGAGGACGTGGCGAAAGGGCGTCGAGAGTGAGGGTGGAGGGAAAGAGAGAGAAAGAGAGAGGGGGGGGGGACGAGGGGAAAGAAGACAGGCCGTCAATCGGGAGGGGGTGTAAATCTGATAAAATCATCTCGAACCCTCGAGTTTCTCCTGCCCCTTTGCGGCGCACAGTGCCGCGCTCGGATTCCTCGTAGATATATCCGATAGCAGCGCGGGGGCTCTCCTAAGTAACGTAAGTAATGTAAGAGGGTGGGTTGTTGCTACGGTTGTTATTAAATGAGACAGCCTAATAGGCCCATTACGGACCCCTTCTCGCCGGTCCATTCCCACATAATATAATCCTCACCGCACGCGCTCGCTCGTTGCCGCTCCGCTGTCCCTTAACGTCTCCGCCACCGCCCAATATGTCGTGTATCTTGATCTGGAGTGAGCTCACGCCTACGAAAATCTTTGTCCAAACGGCTCGCGCGAAAACTGTCCCCCGAAATATATCTCCTTTCTCTACCCGTAATCCAGGTTGACGTACACGGATATTGCCGTGGAACAGGATGTCCCGTACCAACCGAGTCAAAATAATTCAGGCATCTTCGACGAATCTAGAAAGTTTAGTTTTCTTTCCGCGAAAATGTCGAATAAGGGTGCTCATTATTAATCGCAACTTAATAATTTTCAATTTTGAACTTCTTAAGTAACTAAGCAACCAAGTCTTAATAAAGTTCTTGTTAAAACAAGGTTGATGTGGAATCAATTAAAAAGGAACTTTTGTTATTATTTCTAAGATATTAATTCATATTTGTATATTAAAACACAATAATATTCATCAAGTATTTTTTTTTTATATATAATTAAAGAAAATTAAATTTTAATTTATTAAAACTGAAGGAAAGGACAGAGAAGGATAATTTTTGAATATCATATATATATATATAGACCTCTTTTTCAAACACATAGAAAGAGAGAGAGAGAGAGAAAGAGATATTCCGTGCATTCGCACATATGTGTGTGTGAAATTATGCCAACAATAATAGTAAAACAATGGATATTAATCCGTCGCAATGGTATTGTCGAATCTCTCGGGTGTCAAAGTTTCGCGAATACGTATTTTTATCGTTAAAACATTAGCGCGCGCGACGGAGTTTCTAATTGCCTGGGAGAGGGCGCGGTCTTAATTTATTCAACAATTCTGCCAATTACGCGAGCGGCGAATATGAATAACGACGTTGTTACGAATTAATTAATCATTAGTAAGTATTACCAACTCCATTTGCTGACACTTTTGCATTAATATTAAATGGCGGTGGCCATTGAATTAGCCTTTAAACGGCGGCATTTAATTGTTGAATTATGCAAGAGTGCATTTCTTTTATTTCCGTTTATTTTTTCTGTTAATTTTTTTTTTTTTTATTAAAAAGCTTCTCTTAGAGAAATGTTTTGCGAACTGTGTGTATGTACATGTTATAAATAATAAACTATCGACGTGCGCTCGCGTATTTTACTCGGCTGACAGACATATCGTTCTACACGAAATGAATGACGATCGCCAATCAGTACAAAGGTTCGAATTTCGGCCAGTTATTTCGACGCCATCAACCAATAAAACCGAAGGTCACATTGCCGCATCAACTGAGTTTAATATAAAGGTATTGTGTACGTTGTACGCAAATAAACGATGCGCGCACGATACACGTGTTTGCGACGCAAAGTGCTCTCTCGGTGTGTTTAGTAAAAAGCATTATTACAAAAACGTTGTTATGCATGCCGTTTCGTTTTTCGTGACACGTAGCGTTCTTGTTTTCCCTGTATTTGTGGAAATAAAACGTCGTTCGCGCGGAAATAATGTAAAGCTTCTAATCGTTTTCAAGACTAAATTTCAGAAACACAGCTTCACTTTCACGGTTTCTTTGCTGACAGACTGTATCGTGCAGTTATATCACACGTACTTACAGAGGTCACAGTTTTTGTGAACTTTTCTTGGGAAACATTGAAAATCAAAATGAAAAAGAACAGCTGATCGTTTCGATAGTTTTCGAGATAGCTTCTGTCAGTTCTCAAATAATCGATTAAAAATTAAAAAGAAAGGAGATCGCAAAAAGGAAAAAGAAAGTTTATTATTGGACTCATTTGAAATACACTTTGTTTCAGCAGAATTTAAACGAGATAGAAATATCAAGTTAAGCAATGTTAAAATTAAAGAAAAGAGAGATGATAGTATTCAATCTTCTTTTGTTATGAAAAACAGATTTTAAAAGAAGCTACATTCTCGAGTGAATGTGCCATGACATCCGTTATGTACTAGCCATGTGTCTTACTTTTCAGAATGAAACATGTAAAATTCGTTGACACGGCACCTAACCCTTGTATTCAGTTTAAGAATATCTTTCTGTCATATGTAAATAATGTAGAGCCAACAGTCTCCGTGCTGCTTCAGTTCTTTATACTATTGTAGGCGTTACGTAATGTCAGGTAGAGCTAAGCTATAAGAAATTTATTAAAGATTTTCGAATATTAGCAGTCGATAAGTGTGAGTCGACACGCGTACGTTCAATGATCCACAAAAATTATAGGATTTTTTGAAAATATGATAATGATATCGATGTCGTTACTTGTTGTTTCCGATGTTTGTTCGCGATGTTTTAAGTAATAGCAAGCTATTTGCAAGATATTTTCCACATGGCATAAAGACTGGATCAAACGTATCAATTAAATGATGAACTTAATAGTTAACAGCTTTTTTATACGATCTATTTCCGTGATTGCGAGACTTGATTATTTGAGAATTTTTCTTCATCTAGGGATTTATTCAACTTATGAAATATCCAACAACTAGAGACAGAGATGTAGGATATACGTATATGGTACGTTTGTAATTTCAATGTGTATAAAAAGTGTCTGGTGCGACAAGATTGATTCGTACCGGGTACGCGGACGCTGTCGCTAAGTGACGAAGACAGGAAATCGGGTCCAAGGCCACCTACCTTGATAGCATCGCAAGGTCTGCTGACGCTTGGTGTCCCAGAAGCGGATTGGCGGAAGCGTCGCCGGGCGGCGAAAAGGTCGCGGCCGGACTGGTAGCACTGGTAGCACATCCGATACCGATACCCGCGGAATTCGCTCTAGGTTCCAAGCCGGGGTGACCGGTCGCGGGGATCCCGCGCTGGCCGCCGGACAGTCTCAGCGACGTTGGCGAGGACGAGACTCTGCCGGGACTGCCGCAGGACGGCGGAATCCTCTGCGAGTTTTGCGAGTTGGCCGGCGGCAGCGGCGATGCCCTGTCGACGTCCGAGGATTGTCTCTCCCCGGAACCCGTGGACGTTGTCGAATCGACGGGCGGCGATTCCGGTCTGCCGAGGATGCTGGAGATGCTGAAGGACGTGTACTGCGGATTGCAGGCAGGCCTGAGTGCCGGCTTGCTGACCGAGTCGAAGCTAAAGGAGTGGTGGTGATTGTTGAGGCCGCAGCCGGACTTGCCGTTCTTCTCCTGCAGCAGCAGTTCCGCCGGCGTGGAACTGCTCCTGGAGCCCTCCAGTTCTAGATCCTCCTCCGACACGACCGACACCTCGATCTCTGTCTCGCCGGACATCCTACGTGCCTGTCCACCCGGGGAGATCTCCCGCTGCGGCAGCTCTTGCGGAGCTGGCCCGCGACGATTCTTGGAACAAACCTTCGTTTCTGCTCGTCGTAGCCGCGCGTCGTTTCCGCTCCTCGTCGACGGTTAAGCGGAATCCGTTGTCTCGCGCGACGCGATCCGGCGACGGTTATCCTCCTCGGATGATAGCATATCAGGACGACACACACACACGCACACACACACACAGGTACGTACAGCGCGTTGATCTTGGCTCAGATGACGAGGCTGACGCTCGTTAGTAGTAGATGATGCGCGGCCGTCGCCAGGACGTTCTCGCGCGTCGTCGTGGATCGCAGACGGATCGCTCGATCGCGCGACATTCGTAAGCGATACCCTGGACGACAGGATGATAGGAGACAAGACACTTGGAGGGCCCACCCTTCGTCCTCTCCCCCAATCGTCCTTCCGCCACCTATCGCACCCCCTCTCTCTATCTTCGCCACTCTCTCTTTCTCTTTTGCTCTCTCCTTCTTCACCACCACTCCTATCGGCTCCAGCCTGATACGTAACTTCTCCTCTCCTTTTCTCCTTCCGCTCTCCCGCGTTCACCCGCGGCGCCCAAAGCGTTTCTCGCGCTTGTAACACCGAGGCCAAGGTGCACTATCCCGTGCCGTCACTTTCCTTGAGTCACTTCCACTGATCGTCGGACACTCGTCACAAACCGGCGACAACGTCGCCGCGGCTCGTCGTCGCGGAGAGAGTCATCGTCGCATATCCGTTCTCCATTCGGCCGATTAAAACGCGACGTTCGGAAATCAAGGTGGAGAAATGCCGAGAGGAGCTTTTATATACGTTTATACATCATTTTCGTATCGTTCGGATATTTCGGACGGCGTGAATATTTCGGTTCGCGTGACAGGAAAATCACGGTGCTCGCGAGCGACACGACGACGACGACGACGCGTTCGCGTCGGAATTTCGACTCGCGCGATGTAACGTTAGAGCGTCGGCGCGCGCTGACACAGAGCATTCGGCCGCGCTAGAAAGAGAGCAGTGCGCGGACACCCTCGTGTCCTGCGATACGCTTCGCGGCGCGGAGTGACGAGCCACGGCGGATGGGCGCACTGTGTGCTCGCGCTATTAAGGGTAGGAAAACGCCGGAGAAACCGCAGGTCACACGGATGAGGAGAGGCCCGTCTCGCACACGCATATACACCAGCGTCGCCGTTTGCGAGAGGGTAGGAGGAAACGCGAGGAGAGCGCGGGACGACGACGACGAGAGGGAGGGAAAACGGTGGCGACGGTAGCGGGAAGTAAGACAGAGAGAAAGAGCGCTTCGGAGTCACGCTTCGAGAGTCACGGGGTAGTTATTGCGCGCCGCGCGCGAGCTAGACTGTGGGGTGAGCGTCGTTCGCTGGAACGGGGCGAGTGGATAAATTAGAGGGTGTCAGAGGGAGACGGAATGAGGCAACATGTTGGCGCGCGCGGTAACGGTAGGGGCAGAGGGGAGGGAGAAGATGGCAGGAGGGGGATGACGAGTCGAGCGGGCGCGGAGGATGGCTAAGCTGCAAGTTGTCGGAAGGGGTGTCGGTGCTGTTGGGGTAGGTAGGTAGGTGGCGGGGCGGAGCCTACGGCTTGCCAGGGGTTGGTTTTGCCGACTCCTCATAGGACGGAGATACGATCGATGAGTCGCGCCGCACACGACTACCCGCCGGGGTAACCCTCGCCGCGGACCAATCGCGTCGGTCCCGCCGTCCTTAACTCGAAAGATACTCGCCCTCGACGTTTCGCGCTTGAAACGCGAATCCACGGCGACGGGGAGAGCGGCAGGCAGGCAGGCAGGCAGGCAGGGAGAAAGGTAGGATACGACGATGTGGGGGTAACACACAACCCGGTGGCGGTGGCCGTGCCACGCCGTGTTACTTATCCATTATAACACTCCAAGATCTTGATTTAAGCCTGCAGCCAGTGGTGAGCTTTTAACCAATTAGCCTTTATAGCCTACCCTTCCGCCCTCCTGCTTTCCGCCAACCCCTCTCCTTGCCGCCTTTCTAGCTCGCCTCGTCGAATCTCTTCCTATCCTGTGGCTGTCGTTGGTGTATCTATACTTACACCAACGTCCTCGTCCACAAGCGCACGATATACCCACCTAATCTACCGGCTCTCTTCATCCTCCTTGCTCCTTCTCTCTCATTTCGATTTCTCGCTCTCTCTCTCTCTCTCTCTCTCTCTCTCTCTTTCTCTCAGAATCTCTATTCTCCCTCCTTTGTGCCTTTTCGTTATGTACCTACATGCATGTACGCACCGGTGTATTAGCGCGTTGCATTCGCGCGTGCAAGTACATTAAACGCATCCGCGCCGAAAGATGCACGTATGTCGGACGCTCGTCGTTCAGGTAGATTGAAAGTACTCGTACGGGAGCTTAAATACGCGCCAAGGCGATGCGAATTAAGAGTGGTCCACGCGGGCGATTCGGGCGACGATACGCGATCGTTCTCTCTCCGTTTGCTTTCCTAGCGAGCTACGCGTCAGGTTTATCGATTGGTGGACGCTTCCTCGGACTCTCGAGCTGTATTTGTGAAATAATAATCACTACCTATATTTTGCTTATTGGAAATTGCGTCGATTATTTATTACTTTCGATTTGGTTGTATTTGTAATAATATTGAATATCCAAAGACGCGCAATTATTGTAATAATTGCCAACAAAATACATTCTTTTTAAATGTCAAACCAAAGATATAATGTGATTGTTGTTATTGAAACAAATGTCGATTTAAAATTTTGTTTTTCTGATCAATTTCTTTACTTATTTTTTTATTCTTTATGTCAAGATATATATTGATAGAAATTTTACATTTTCTAGAAACTTTTATTAAGAAGGGCTAAAAAAAATCCTTTACATTAATTTTTGACAATTAGTAAAACTCTGAAGAGAATTGGGAAATAATTAAATATATAATAATTAAAATACGTACATATACACAATATCCAATTTCCAAGAAGCGAATTCTCAAACGGGATATTTTTCCCAACAACCACGCTTAAACGCGTTGCATCTCCATTCTATCAAGTTTGTCTTTCTGTAATCCACGAAGCTAATTAGAGGAAACGTTGTTTAATCCTATTTAAGTTCAACCGGTTCGATGTCGCCGATAAACCGCGTCTGAAAAAAAATCCCCCGTCCCTTTTCTCCGCAGCCGAGATAATTAATACACGGGCATAAACAAGATGCGCCGTTATAAAAACGCAAAGAGGCAGAGCGCCGCTAACGGCAACGTTTTCAAGTCGGGCGAATGCAAATGAGCGGCGCGCACGCCACGATAGCCACACCTCGTGGCTCGCGGCTCGCGGCTCGCGCGGAAACGTTCGGCGAGAAAGCGACCGCGCTCTCGCGGGATCCGCACGGAAAGCCGCAAAGCGGCAACCCGACCGCTCGCTGGTTCAAATAGCCAATAGTTCGGTCTCTGCTTACGGGGGCGAGAAGATAGAAGGGAAAAAAAAATCGTTAAGTATGTACACCGTCCCTGTGAGAAAAGAAAAAAAATTATCGCAAGCGTGACATTGTCAATATTAATGCCTCGTCGTTTTGCAAAGTGCGATAAACTGCGACAGAGTGTCTTCCTGTGCGTTCCTTTTTTTTATTGTTTACTTTATAGTAGATTTGCATTTTCACCACTGTATAGGCTATTAATATGTATATAAATCTAAAAAAGAGAGCGCATTTAATAAATTGAAAAGTCCTCCGTAACAATAAATATATAGTACAATTATGAATAAATAAAGATAAAAACTGCGCAAATATAGCAAAATTTTATTTTTAAAACTGTGAGAAAAAAAGAGTGTAAAATATTTTTAAAATATTTATGTCGCGTTTTATATTCTTATCCGAATTTTTGAAAATAGTCTGTATAATATATGAATATTTATATACTGATACTCAATTCAAGAAAATTGTTGGTAAACGTATCTCGTGAATTTGCTAAAAAGTTAATATTAAATATTAAAACATTAATATAAAGCATAATTTTCATTTTCTGTCGATATTGTGTGTATAATCATTTACGTTATATCTAATAGAATTTGATATAAATATATATATATCAAATGGCTTCGCGTTAATCGGTATATATTTCTATGCGCGTACTCGATTCGCCTTATGACGGATGGTCATATTCCATTCACAATACGATCATGATTCGGTTAAATAACCTTTAATGCGTTTGAAAAACGCTATACATTTGCGATGGCAACTTTTTAAAAACATCGTCTACATCGCATTCATGTGTTTACCATTATTACTTGTAGAGAGATTTTAATACTACACGCAATATTTTATAAAACTCATCAATTAATGAAATAAAAACTAAAATAGTATTTAAAAGCATTTTATATTTAAAAATAATTTAATAAACTAATAGACAACAATACGTATTTGCGCGCATGTATGTGTGTATATAAGAATGGCGTAATAATTTTCTATTAATATATGTATAAAAAGATTATATTAAATCATCATAAATTAATGCTAATGATAATATTTGTATCTTGAAAAAATTATATACTCATATAATAATTTCTATATATAACATCTTGTGTGTATGTATGAATAAAAATGATTGCACTACGATTTTGCATTAGCGAAAAGTAGGTATATAGCTATTGATAAAAAGTAAACAGTTTGCCGTGTTTGTGGATTTTTTATTTTTGTTTTAGTCGTGGGCAAAGTAATTTTTAGTATCGCCAATAGTCGAATAGCCTATCGGAAATAGAAAAACGCATTATAGGAAGAGTATTAGACCGTCTGACCAAAGTGCACTGCGCTTTGTAGAATCGGACTCCCAATGCATCGAAAATGCAGAGGTATCCGAATGTTTTGGAATATGCGTGTAGCCGATAGTCGAAATTGTTGCGAATAGTGAAATCCTATTATTACACGTATCGTTATATACAGTATATGTATCCTGGGTGAATTCGCATAAAGTTCCTCTTTACCAAGTGCACGATTCAGAATTTTACTAATAAAAATGTGTATGAAACGCGTTTAAAATTCAAGTATTTTGAAATTCTCGGTGTGCAAGAGAGCTGAGCATTTAAGATCTTATCTTCATCAAAATGCTATCAAAAGCTAAAAGTAAAAGATATTTTCAAGAATATTATGTATGTTGAGTTTACTACTTTTAATTATTTATATTTAAAAAAATAGAAATACACACAAAGAGAGAGGTATTGTTAATTGATGTAAGATTAGAGGGAAATTTATTTCTCGAATAACGAAAGATGTTTCTATTTAATATCAATAAAAAAGATGGCTATTTTTTTTTTTTAAGTCCTAAATATATGTAAGTATATACAACGAGAAAGATTGTAACAAAAAGACGCGAGCCAATGACGAGTCGCCATAACGAGGTTATATCGAGAGCTTTCTCGCAGAGCGAACGGCTCATATTTCAGAAGCGGTTGGAAGGAGGCAAGGGGACAGAGAAGAGAGAGAGAGAGAGAGAGAGTTCGGGGGTTGGTGGTGGCGATTGAAGTTTCGAGATTCGGCTCAAATTGGCAGCCGCTTAAGAGATTTCGCGGACGGGCGGGTGTAGAGGCTGTGCATAATGCGACCGGAGATTTCCTGGCACGTCGATTTCTCGTCGGCACCTCTCCTGCATGTATCCCCTATACATAGAGAGATGCCCCCTTCCTCGTTTCACTTTCCTTACTTCGACGCGTTTCGTCTTTCTCGTTTTCTTTTTTTTTTCTTTTTCTTTTCCTTTTTTTTTCCCTCATTCTCTTCCTCATTCGTGCCGATGCGTAATACTAGGGACGGTCTACGGTCGAGTGCGCCGCTTGTGCCGCCTGTATTTTACTTTGTGCCTGGTGCGTAAGAGGATTATATCCTCTCTCTTTTCTTCTCTCGCGAGAGGGGGGAGGGTGCTGTCTTCGTCCTATCTCTCTCTTTCTCTCTCTCTCTCTCTCTCTCTCTCTCTCTCTCTCCCTCTCCCTCTCTCTTCTCTCCCGGGACACGAGACCGAATAGTGAGAGAGAAAGAGAGAGGGTGATGGAACGAAGCGAGGCGATGGAGGGGCAGAGGGTGAAAGAGAGGTAAGTGGTGGGTATGCTTCACTTTTCACAGGGGCGCCTTTGTTCCCTATTATCCGATGTGATTAGTCGATGATGCAGGTAAGCTGCCGCGGGGGGTCCCCATTATACTTCTGACCGAACTACTCTCGCGAGCTGCGCGAGCCCCGACGTAGAATTGCGACCAGTCCTGCTACTGGTAGAGACTACCCTCCTTTCACTTTCCTTCCGTCTGCACCTTTTCTGCGTCTCTCTCCTTTTCTCTTTTTTTTTTTTTTTTTTTTTTTATCTCTCTCCCTTCGATTTTCTGTGTATCTTCACGTTCCCTCTCTTGTTATCTCCCTTCAGTGGCTGCAAGGCGTCGTTCGGTATTTTTCCTTCTTTTTTTTTTTCTCTCGAACCACTCGACGTTTCCCTCTCTTTACATCGTCGCTTCGTTTTCTTAGTTCCACTCTCTCTCTCTCTCTCTCTCTATGTCTCGTGCCCCTTTTTTTCTCTCTATCCTGTTCCCTCTCGACCGGTTGTCGGCAAATCGGGAGCCGCCGACCTGCTGTGAAATTTATACTGTTACCGTGCACCGCAACAATGATCGCAGCCTCCGCATTTTAGCACGCCCGATTTGTGTTATCGTTCGGGATTTCTTTCATCCTGCCACGAGAATTTATTTTGCGAAGTAATTAGACCGTGCTTTTCCCCACACGTTATTATTATGTATAAAGAGATTATACGTACAAAGATGTCCCGAATATCATGTATTCTTTTTTCTTCTCGACTATAGTTTTTTTGCTAGTGTTAATGTTACCTTTCTTTTTTACCGAAAATTTGATTAAGAAACACTTTTTCCCTGGAAATTATTTGAATATTTTTATAAATAATATTTGCATACAATTTGTATATTGAGCTTACTTACAATTAAACTAGAAATAAGATTTTGTTATTTATTTCTATATCTGAAATTTAATTCTTTCTCTCTCTCCATTTTTCTCTTTCGTGAAATATTTTTTCAATCTCAATCACATAAAGCTGTTGCTGTGTTTTGACATTTTTGTTAAAATTTTATTAAAAGATTTCTAATCGAAAGAAAATGTATTTTACTTAAAACATATAAGTATTATGATGTCTGTAAATAGATAGACGAGCGATGCATTATATATAATTAATTTATCTTTGACGAAAGAATATCATTAAATATTTACGTGACGTGAGATTTATTTTTAGATTGTGATATTTCAGTTGATAGCACAAATTCGTATATATATATATTTATAACCATTTCTCATTCCAAAAGCATTATTGATATCACAAATTTGTAACGATGCGGAATCACCGTTGTTATGAGGGGATGAGAAAATTGAATTATTTATGCTAGGGAGGGAACAGGAAGGAGGGAGTAGTCTTATGGAAGGAGCGAAATGCGCGCGCGATATACTTACAGATAACGAGCGATTAATGACAGCTACAGTTTAAAAGCCAGGAAGGAGATAGAGGGAAAAGGAGAAGGGCACAATGGCGACGGGATGGATAAACGAGGAGTCTAAAAGTCGTAGGACGAGGCGCCAAGAAGAAAAGGTGGTATGCTGGCTGATTCCAGTGCCAGCTTTAATACCTTACATTAAGCTCGGGGAACGGGCGACTAATTACGTGACGCCGTTCACAGTAAACGCGAATTAAAAGGAGCTGTACTGGGGTTTGTTTTCAAGTAAACTTTATTTTCAAGGGGTCACCAAGCCACAAAATGCTCTCCGCAGTATGAAATGTCCACGCGATCAAAAGTAACGACGAAAATATCAAAATTAACGAGTTTGATTTGCATCTATGTGTATCCTTTTTTTTGTATAAATTTTTCATTTTATCAACATAAATTCTGAACAAAATATCCGAGAATTTGTAATTGTAATAAATTAACGCAACGTTTTTTAACGCTTTTTTTAAAATATTGTATAAAACGTTAAGTTTTACGCTCATACATATTTGTGACATATTATACGTCTTAAGACAATCGAAACATAAAGCCGTTTAATAATAAATAAATTGGCAGATTATTAAATTATAATTTTTATTCTTTCTTTATAATGTCATTTGTTAAAACAGTATTCATTTAAAAAAAGTTTCCATTTTAAAAAAAAACATGTGCCATGGTGTTGCCACCTACGCGTATTTTTTTTCAGAGAATATATATTCTGTAATGCAATTTTATAAATATGTAAAATTAGAATAATGAAAGCTTCTCGTCTCTGTTCCCCTTTTCTTCGTCGTTTAAATTTCATCTTTTATTTTGCAACGTAGTTTTACGCAGCTTTGATGCTGAACTTTTCACATATTTGCATAGATGATATCATAAAAGTTACTTCTCTTTCAGTAAAAAGAGACGTTGCTGGGAATAAGTTGCGCACATGTGACAATATCGCGGCGGGAGATAACGCGATATTGTGCTTAATAATGGCGTTTTCACGTTTCGACTAGTAGAGAAGGGCTACGATCTACACTTTGAGGTGAAGTATAGTGGGGGTTGTGTTAATGGACGAGGGTGGGTATATCCCCTAAGGACAATCGTAGCGGTCAAATTAGGCAACTTTCGTGAATAGCCTCGGTGTGGTTTTCTGCCCAGAGCAGGAAATACGAAGTGTTAAGGCGTTTCTCTGAAACCATCTCGTTCATTCATTTGGAGAATAAAATCCTTTAGAATAAAAAAAAAAAAAAAAAAAAGATAACTAGAGATTTAATATTCCTCAAATATATTATTTATATAATTTATTTAATACCATTTAATTTAATACTATTTATATAATAAATTTGATGTTTTTGAAAAAAATGTGTGTAATTTGTTTATTGCTTATATTATTGCAATATCTTATTATTAATTTTCAATACAATCACATTTCCAATCATTATGAATATAAATAATAAAATTGATATAGCTTTGGTATTATTTAATTGAAATTATTATTATTTATATTGCTAATAAAATACCTTTAACATGAAAATATAAAAGTTACATTGCTGAGATTTAATTATAATAATTAAGAATTAAATATCTCAATAAAAGTTTGTATTAAAAATTAATGTTGATTACTATTTTCACATATTAATAAAATATTGTCTATAACTTTAATTATGTGTTTAATGCTTAATGATATGAGAATAGTTGTATGGAAAAATTGATACGTCATTATTTCTGCAAAATACAAAATATTTCATAATGACTTTCATAAATACGAGTAAAATGTGAACGGATATCGAATTATTAAGCGTACAATTAAAAATACACGTATGCATTTATTTTAATGCATGATTAATTAAACAGTAAACTATATAGGAGCGCATATTGCATTGTATTACGTATGAGTAAATTTTTAACTCTCTTTTCGAGTTAAAATGTATCGTAAAATATGGTATCGCGCGACACATCCATTACTTTTTATATATAAAATTTATTTACATAATTTATTCTTCTTTTGAAATGTAAACTTTATTAAATGATATGATATGATTTCTTAACAAGATATTGGCACGATATTATCTACAAAAAAAGTATGTTTTCTTTTTTTTATTTGTATATATAATGTAAGAATATAAGCTTCTTTTCCAAGTAGAATTTTAGTTTTTTAGATTTTTTTATAAAAGAAATTTTTAATTAAAATTAAGTTAAAATAAGGTATGTATACATGGATTTGGTTGCATTTTTTTGTTACCTCATGAGATTTGTATGTTCTTTCAGTTGATGGTTAGAGTTTAGAAATTGTTGATATTGAATCATTAATATTTTTGCCAAAAAGTAAAAATCACTTCTGATCGAGATAACAGAATTGATAGACTAGATTTCTGAAAATTTGATAGTGCGTAATTATTCGTCCATATGTGTCTATACATAAATATATAATTCAAACTTGATGGAAAGCCTTCGATCGGACGTTTTTTTTTAATTATATCTCTAAATAATGCACCGTATATTTCGAATCCATCCTTCGCAAAGAGAAGCGCGATGCTTGGCATATGATTTTTATCGCGTTTCATCGCCATTAATGTTACACTCTGCTAAATGTATCTCGTGAATAATGCACGGTTAACTTGGTTACCATTCTTCTCTCGCGGTTTTCCGCTCACCCGGTGTATTTTCCCCGCGCGAATATTCCGTTTATCCCTCTTTCATCTGCTATCTTCCTCTCCTGCTTTTTACGTTTCCGAATCGAGCTCTCGGATCTGAAGGAAACCCAAAAAAATTCTGTCGGGAGACCAGGGCCAACGAAGAGACCATGTAAAGTCGCAGTTTCGATCCACGCTCACAAGTGGAGACGCGGAAAATCGAGTTTTACGTACGTGCGTGAACGCGCATTCACGTGCAATAGCATCCCAGTTTCTCGTTGATGTACGTCGGATTCGCCTTTTGCCTCATTTTTGTCAAATCTTGCGAGAAACAAGGAACGAAAGGAGATAGAACTGAATAGGGATAGGGAAAGTGGTCTCTTTCGGGGACCGAGATGGAGCCTCGCGTTCGCGATGATTACACGCGCGAAAGAAATAAAAAGCGGAACAAAGACGAGAATATCTGAAAGCAGGGAGAAGAGAGAAAATGGCGAAGTATACGTTTTAAGAGGGTAAAATAAAAGATTGGGAAGGGTGAGAGAAAAGAGATATTTTGTAGTGCGGTCCGGTCTCCGTGATAATGTCGGCTGGCTAAATGAAACCGCACGTGAAAAACTGACGAGAAAGAGGTGCAAGAGCGCTTCTGCCGCGTCGAGTCTCGCTGTCTCGACGCCTACATGCGATCGATCTTCTCTTTCTCTCTTTCTCTGTCTCTCGTAAGCCACACGCCGCTCAATGATGTTTTCCATTTAATTTCGAAAAATGCTACGAGCGCGTTAGGAAAGTAATATCGCGATGCATCACGTTTCGTTTCTCTCGATGACGGCATTTGGGAAAGAGCGCGAGCTCCGCTATTCTCCGCCTTTAAACTGCACACAACTGCGAACCGATGTGATAATGGATCTCGGTATTTTCATATGTTATTACTTTCCGTTCCTCTCCTATTGTTGCAGAGAAAAATCGCGTGCATTGTTGCATTTTAGATATATACCTTCTCTCAAATTTCATGGTAAATCTTAAATAATTTACGAAGGTTAGGTGTGTATAAGCATATTGAAAATAAATTGCTGCAAACAATTCAAACAAGTATATAGTGCGACGAAATTTGATGCAGCAAAAAGATTTGACAATTGTAATTTATAAGAAGAGGGATATTTCACAAAATTGAAAGATACGCAAAATATATATAATATTGAACACGTAGAAAATTTAAAAAATTTCTTTTATACAATTTGGAATAAGAAAAATATTGCGTAAATTGCAGTGAATGACAGTAAAGTGACACGATTTTGCGGAAATTGCAAAAATCGCGTTGCCAAGCGAGCGTGGTGGTGGTCGTGATCGTGGTCGGAATAAAGAAATTTGCCGAATCGTTTTTACGGCACACGAAAGAGGAGAGGCCATTCTCTTATTTCCTCTCTCTGTGGAGCGCGCGGCGCGGTTGACCGTCAGTGAAAGAGCGTTCATCGCGGAAACGAAAACTCGAATCGTTAAACACGCACGAACACAAACACGCGGCAGGGTCCGCACGCACGCTCGAAGAGAGTGGTGCAGGGAACGGCGGGATTGTGGCAGCGGGGAGGAAACGAGGGGCAAAGGGAGGAGGGCCGAGGGGCGAGGGGGAGGTGTGGGATGGCACGATCGATCGGGTGGCTCTCGTTGCCTCCGGTTCAAAGAAAAGCCGGCGCGCGGAATCGGACGGGCGCGGTAGGTAGGTAGGTAAAGCTTGTATACGCGCGACATCCGGCTAATCAGAAAATGTAGGAGCGCGGGAGACTAATAGAGAGTGAAAAGGCATCAAATAAACAAACATCGGGTGGCGTGGATTGAGGGACGGGAAGGCGTGAGGGGTAAATGAAGGAAAGAGTGCGAAAGAGATGAACAGAGAAAAAGATAGCGGAAGGAGGGAGGGTGGAAGTAGAGTGAGAAAGAAGGGAATGGGGGCAAACGGAGATAGCGAAAGTAGAGAGAGAGAGAGAGAGACAAGTCAGCCTGGATGATAGTCGAGAAAAGAGATAGACGAATAGAGTGAGCGAGAGAAGGAGAGAGAATGATAGAAGGAGGAGAGCGAAGGAGTGAGATCAAGAGAACGGCTGAGAGATGTCGAAACCGAGGAAAAGTGAGTGAGAGAGAGAGAGAGAGAGAGAGAGAGAGAGAGAGAGAGAGAGGGGAGGGGAGCGGGAGAGAAGGGAGAAAGAGAGAGAGAGATAGGGATCTCAATATCGCGCGAGAGGGAAAAAAGCAGACGAAAGGGATAGAGAGAGGAGATAAGCTGCTCATAGTTGAGACGAGACGCAGCGAGAGGCGAGGGTGAGATAGGGCTATTAGGGTTGGCTATAGGCGCCGCCCCGGCTATTAGAGGGTTGTTTCACCCCTCGTCGGTGAAACAGCGCATGGTATAGCGCGACGTATATGTGTGCCTCATCGTCCTCGTCCTCGTCCTCGTCCTCGTCCGTGTCGTCGTTGTCGTCGTCGTCGTCCTCCTCATCCTCATCCTCGCTTCTCCACCTACTCTATTCCTCTTTCTCGACGTGTGAGATCGGGTACACGAGTGCGCATTCGCGATTCGACGAAGAGAGTGTGCGGTTTCTGCCGGTAAGCGCGCGTGTACGTGAATACACACGTGCGAGGAGGCGCGCACGTGTGCACACGCGTGTGGCCGAGCCACGGTTACCACGGCAACGGCAGTGCTTGCGGGAGAGATGCCTTTAATAGGTATCTCTTTGGTGGAGATGGACCCGCTAGCTTACACGTAAACGTTTCGCCGTATACGTGTTTGTGATGGTGCGCCCGCGCCCTAACTCGCATAACTACGTGTATATCCCTGTCGCATACAATAATGATCTTCTTCACTTACAGATTTTTCAACAAAAATCTTGTTGACAATTTTGGAGTTATACAAGTTGTACATTTTAACATTTTTTTTTTTTCATATAAATTAAGAGTAAAATATGTTGACAAGCTTATTAAAATAAACTTTTTATTTTAAAGTGTTATTATGCGTATATATATTGGAGAGTAAGAGATTAATTTTTAAGCAAAATTATTTATTTTATTACATGACATGTTGCAGAAGGATTTCCTTTCAGTTTTATAAAAGAATCTTTGCAATTATTTGAAGTAATTCTGTGTCTTTAGAGTTGTGTGTTACCGATGGAAAGTCGTTAGGTTGTTGTAACATTCTTAAATAAATTACACGAAAGGGCTGTAGATAGTCTTCTTAGACTATTACTATTAATGTGTCATTTTATACGCGTTTTCGCACTCATATGAGAGTTGTAAGCGGACGCACAATGTATCGAGGAGTACAGCACCTTTCTAGAAAGGTGGAAAAGATACTGATGACAGAGGTGGTTGCGTCCACCCTCGCAAGTGT
The DNA here is from genome assembly GCF_047496725.1 of Anoplolepis gracilipes. NCBI lineage: Eukaryota > Metazoa > Arthropoda > Insecta > Hymenoptera > Formicidae > Anoplolepis > Anoplolepis gracilipes. The sequence goes on along the minus strand of NC_132970.1, from coordinate 11,410,208 downwards.
CCTCTTTTCTAATATCGGCAACTTTCTCTGTCTTTCTCTTTCCCTCTTTCTCTTCGTTTTCATTGCGTCGTCTGGCCATCTCTCTCCTTTTCTACTATTTGCCCGCTCGGTCTGTCGGCAATAGAAAGTGGTGGAGTCAGTCGCGTTGTATTCAGCGTGTGTATCGTAAAAGCGTGCGCTAGCATGCGCGTGTATGCGTGCGCGCGCGCGCGCGTGTGTGTGTATGTGTATATGTATGTATGTACGTGTAGATTCATGGGTGGCGCGCAAGAGGAATCGCGGTAGAAGGGCAGGAAGAGAGAGACAGGACACGGGGATAGGAGAGAGGAGAAGAGAGAGAGAGAGAGAGAGAAAGAGAGAAAGACAGAAAGACAAGGAAGTTAGAGGATGACGGATGTGGAGTATGCGGAGGATGGAGATACATCGGTATGTATTTCAGCAAAGCTGCCGTTCGAGGCGGGTGGCAAAGAGGACGCGGGGACAAAGAGGGTAGCTAGATGTGCGCGAGGAAGGGAGGAAGATCGAGAGAGAAAGAGGGAGAAAGAGGGATACGGCGAGAGGGTGCGAGAGGAAAAAGAACGAAAAGAGAAAAAGAGAGAGGGAGAAAGATAGAGGGGAAAAGCGACGACGACAACAGCGGTGGCGGCAGCGGCGACGACAACGACGACAGCTCGTCTAAATGCTAATAGCTTTATCGACTGGAACTCAAAGTCCTCGAGTTTCGATTCTTGCACCACCTTCTCTCTCTCTCTCTCTCTCTCTCTCTGCACTCTCTCCCTCCCTCCCACCCAACCCCTTACCTTTCCGCTCGCAACATCCGTCGTCAAGCCGCGCGCGATTCCCGCATTCCCGTCCGCACGTTCGCGTTTCTACACCTCCTCTCGTCGCCCATCGCAGTTTCTCCCGTTTTCCGCCCCCCCCCCTCTTGTGTTTCCCCCGTCCTTTTATTAAGCCACGGGTTACCCGTACCGTACGCGCGGCTTTTACATAAACGGGGGAGGATATGTATCCGAGGCGACCGAGGGCGGGCTTGTTCTCTCGCTGGCGGATACGCCCGACACCGTGCGCCGCCGTCGTCGCCGTCTTCGCTTACCTTTTGCCCCGGGTACGCACCTTGTTTGATATCGCGTAGCCGCACGCTTGATAAATATGCACAAGCGTACTGAGCTTGTCACCAGCGCCAAGGCTTGGCTAGCTGCTCGTCTACGACGTTGCTTGTAATTTCTCATCATCTTCGGCGAAGTTGCCTTTTTAAGAAAATATCAAAATTATTCTTGAACGTGTATTGATATAGTTTAAATAAATCGACTGTGAGAATACAGTTGAACATATATACTTAATAATAATATTAAATTATGATATTAATAATAATATTAAATATCTTGGCAATAAAGAGAGAGAGAGAGAGAGAGAGAGAGAGAGAAGAAAAAGCTTTAGTGTGTTTACATCTTTATACATCTCGAATTTTATTTTACATGAAAGATCATTTTAGTCGTTTAAATTTATCTTTTAAATTTGTATTTCTTTTTCAATTAGAAGGGTGATTTAAGCCAATTATATTATTTGATGTTAGAAATTAAGATTTATTTTCGCCAATAGAATTCTAAAAATATTTATTTACTAATGGGGAGGAGGGAATTTCGCGGATAAAGAATCTCTTTCATAACACTGTTAAAATAAACAGTATAAGTATATGATGTCAAATTTACACTTGCATCTCTTTACGAATGAAGGATCACAATATACTCTCGTTCATCCCAACATATGAATAAATGCATTCTCATAAACTTCGCTATCGCAACGTAATTACGCTCAAGGGTGAAATATCTTTTGTATGCGTATCCATCGCGATGGCGACGTTTACGATGCGGTAAACGAGTCTGCGCGCGCGAATCCGGTGCGATACTTTTTATTTCTAATTAGTAAGGGTCGACGAGATGTGTGCGTGTATGTGTGTTAAAAACTGTGTTTTTGTATGGATTATTTCTCTTGGTCGGATATATCGTCAAAAGGATATGTATCGGCGGTGTATCGTTAAGCTAACAACGATGGACCACGTGAATGAAACTTTTTCCAAGATCTATTACAGAGATTGGCTGTCGTGTATCGCGAATGGCTTGCATCTTTCTCTCTTGCGCGGGATATTATTCGTAACGGGGCAGAGACTGATATATATTTCGGGTAGAAATAGGTAGCGGGGAAAAGGTAATATCGATGCGGAAACGCGGCCCACAATGGAGCAACTGATCCTTTTAATAGATTCTGATCAAAGACCGACGAGACTGCGGCTGAAGGTATATCTGGCCTTTGCGCCAGGTACTGCTCTGATAATAGAGATAACATAACTCATCGAGCGCGGTACATGCGGCCGGAAAAACGCCATCGCAACGGGTAGAGCGTTACAATGAATATGGAAATTCCACTGTGATTATGCGTGGATACGCATATGTGTGATGCGGCGTAGCGACGAGTATATTGTTCTCGGGTATGTTCAATACGCGATTGTGATATATCTGAATATTGGACCGTCGAATGAGAGCGTATTTCTATTATTTTTTTTTTTTTTTTTTTTTTTTTTCTGTGCACGCGAAATAGTTCTCGCGATGGAACGGATATTCGTCGCACTTAGTTAATTAAAAGTATCTGGACAGAAAGATACTGCGGGTTACGTCTTTTATTTGTAACGTAATTAACAACAATAATCTTAACAAAAATATAAAAGTTGAGATTATATTGAAGTAAAAAATTGTGATGTAATTAAAAAATATATTACAACAATGATATAGAGAAATTTAATGAGATTTTTAAAGTGTAATAAAAATTTAAAGAAAAAGTGCGTGTGAAAAACAAGAATATATTTTACAGGATGTATTATCAAAGTTAAAGGATTAAGTGATTATACAATAACGTCTAATTTGATTTTCTTTATTAAAAAGGATGTTAATCTTTTATTGCGTAGAAACTTGCCGCGTGCAGATTTAATTGATCCTAATTAGGCTCATAGGGGAGAAGCGATGATGCAGTCGCCTTAGGCGTCAAATTTTCAATGCTACTAGATTTCAAGTACATATTACGAATACAGAGCAAATCCTTTAAAGCTCAGGCTAAAATTATTTTTAATCATTTTTTTAATTAGAAAGAAGATAATTTATTATTCCAGTCGAAAGCGAGATTTGTCCTTTTTTTCAATAATATATAAAACTAGATTATAACAATAATCTAAAATAAGAGAGTGACAAACATACTATATATATATATATATATATATATATATATACATTTAATTTTTAAATGCAATATCTTTCTCAAGAGAACTATCTGTTAATTTGAAAAATATATACAATATATTATACATATTTTTCAAATAAATAGATAGTTTTCTTAAAAAAGCTATTGCATTTAAAAATGAAATAAATATTGATAAAATCTATTTTAAGCGAGAAAAGAATTTTTCCGTACGTTTGCTGTACGATTACCGATGTATATAAATATTTGTACCGAGGGTTGCGAACGAATTAGCGACCTTACTGGCGGTGTACCGGGGACGTGCGCGCATTTCACCCGGGAGCGGACACCCTCGGCGGAGCGAAAATGGTCGCGTGGCCACGAGCGTACCTCTAATTACCGATAACAGTCGAAAAGCGAGGGGCTCGCGAGAGAGGAGCGACGATGACGACGGAGGGTAGGCACGCGGAAAGGGTGCGGAAAGGTGCGGGAACAGGGAGAGGAAGGACGGTCGACGGTCGGTGTGCGGACCTGGAGCTAGGCTGGCGGGGAGGAGAAGGAGAGGCGCGCGGGAGGTTGGGTGGTTTCGATGGGCCCCGCCGAGGAACCCTTCAGTTATTCTAAACAACAAAGACCCGCCGGCACAGCCTCCGCGAGCGCTGTATCCGCTTCCCCGGCAATCATTTACTATTGCTGGAGGCCATCGCTTCGTTACAATGGCCAAGTTATCCATCCACTCCGGCTACTTGCCCGGGAAACGACCACCGCCCCAGGCCGGCAGCACTCGTCTTCTCTCCTCGTCGCCTTCCGCGTTTCCGCATCGCGAGACGCGCGTGAGAGAAAGAGAGAGAGAGAGAGAGAGAGAGAGAGGCGCGAGGAAAGGGAAATTGCATGGAGGATGAAGAGACAGAAGATCGAGAGCGCACACACGTATTCCTGACGCGGGGCTATTTTCGTCCTCGTTCGTTACTTTGTACGTCGCTCGAGATTGCTCTCGACCATTCCCGTAAACCATCCCCTGATCGCTTCCACAAGAACTGTCATTGCCGGCGGATATGACGGAACAATCACTCCTTTTGCTAATGAATGAATGAATTACGCTTGCTTTGCGACAGAGCGTATTATCTATATCTCGTGGATCCGCTCGTGACGACACTTTTTTTTTTTTTTTGAAAATTGTGACTTTGATCGCTCGAATCGCCGGGTCTAATGATTATCGGGAAGAATAAAAAAAGTTCTCTCAATTAGAGAAATAGCCGCGATTGGTTTAATTTGTAACCCGATTTCTCGAATATCGAGCATAAATTTCATTATTGTTACGATGTTATTTTCACATCTTACATCGAGGCAATTTAAGATAAATTTTTGTTTGTTTGAAATTTGAAACATGTTTAATAATTTCTCGATAATTGAAAGTAAATAATATGGTAAATTAAATCTCACAAAGTAAATTTATATATGCAATTTGTTTAAAATTAAGTAGAAGAAAAATATTTTGCTTTATTCGTTAAAATTATATAGATTTAATTATAAAGCGCGATTTTTATCAATGATACCTATTTTCTACGCGAAATATATACACCGAATCAATCGTTATTCTTTTATCACGGTAGAATATAATGATAAAGGAAAAAAGATATATACATATATATGTATAATAGCAACCGAAGAGAACCGTAATAGCATCGAGTGGTTATAAGCCGATTATCCAAGAAAGACGGTAACGAAATGTTTTTATGCGTTTAATGGAAAGATTTATTTATGTCGGATATATTTTATATTATAAGCGCGTTATCCGCTGTACGCGTGGCAACAACTTTGCGAACTGTTCGATGTTTATACGTTTACACATAACACACGATTCCTATACTGTCTCTTTCTCTCTCTCTTTTCTTCCCAGTTTCTTTTTTCTTTTCACTATTTGTCGTTAATATTAGAAACCCTATGGCCTTTCAAAGAGCTCATTGTGGGTTACATCTCGGCAGAATCAACGTATAAAACAACAACGGTGTCTCCGTACGAGTACTCGGACATATATCATTCTCGTTTCTACGAGAAGACGGTAATTTTGCCAACGCTAATATTATTCCCGGATTATGCGTATATTGTTACATATAAATCGAGGTAATAACGGGGCAGCCCCGAATGCTGCATTAATTTTTACAACGGTCGGACGGAATTGCGTTAAATTAACTCTGTTTCAAACTCGCGCTCGTATAAAATGAATTTTTTTATATAATTCGGCGGAGCACCGGTAATATATCTCGATGTTCCGCAAATACGGTTCTCGTTTCTCGGTTCGCGTTTCCGCGTTTGCAATTTTCGTCCGTGCAATGCGGCGCGCGCTTCGTCGTTTCATCGACGTTGTTTTATTTCACCGACGGGTCGGTGCTTATGAACATTGCGAATGACGCGAGTCCTATCTTTTCGAGGCAATTTTCGACATTTTCGACTAGTTAAACGGCCTTTTGCGTTTTTCTTTCTTTCTTTTTTTTTCTTTTTTTTTTTTTTTTTTTTGTTTTCTCGAAAACTAAACGCGCGCGTTTCTGACGCGGCGTGTTTGCTGCAAAATTCTCCGCGTCGAAAGACGAATGCTTAAAACGGGCCATTTACCGAACGCTAAAACATGCTTTATTCTGCCAAGAGTGTACAAAACACGAGCGGTCCCTAAAGCTACATACGCGGACTATTAGAGAAGTACGATGGTGTGCGTGGCGCGGTTCGCTTTAGCGTGAAACTGACCTCTCTACATACACACCAGACTGCCGTGGTAAACTGCACTTTAATACAGGCAGGACGGCTTAAACGATATTGAAGCGAAATCCTGTAAGCTCTTGAAACATTTAACGTCATTATGAAACATCTGTATAGCAGCGCTCGCGCGCGTTATCGCGCGGGGAGGTTGCAGTTAGTATCACTTAACCGATAATTTGTAAGCCACTTCAGCGTTATCATAAAATTTGCCGGACAATCTCGTCTAATAGGTTTGTTGACTTTCTCCGCTAATTAACTGTCTACCTCCTGAAACAACAAACAAGATTCGAATCCTACCCCGTGCGCGTGATTCGCGCGACTGTTAATTTAACCTTTTGCACTCGCGAGGAATGTGCGTATTTGCCTGCAGACTTTTACCGTTGCAGATGAGATATGTTCGCTTGTCTTAATGTTTTTACTGAAGCTTCTTCGAAGAGGCGATGTATTGTGAATGCACATTATAAGTGTTAGAAGTTATTTCGTTTTCTTTGTGCTTTGTTTTTTTTTTTTTTTTTTTTTTTTTTTGTAATCAGTGTTTAACAACAGAAAGTCTCTTCTTTTTCTTTCTGGTTTATTGTTTCTTTCGCTTACGTTAATGAGAGTTAAGAATTGGTTTTTATCAGCAATCGTTAATTTTAATTTTAATTTAACATGAGAACGGTAATCTTAATCACTAAATATTTTCTTTATCAATTACAAATTCTTTATCTTTCCGCACTTTTTAATTAATATTAGCGATATGAAAATTATGATGCGAAGGTATTCAATAATTTTCAATCAAGAGCAGTATATAAATGCAAGCGATGTAATTTAATTAATCCGACAAATACCAAAGATGATATTGCGATATAGCGGAGGTAAAAAATCCCTTTCAACTCACCGCGTATCATTTCGCTGTACCAAATCCCGAGTTTTGGCGAGTCGCGCGACATGTCGCGTTCGAACGTACATATTCCGAGCGCGAGTGGTTAAAATCGAGCGTAATATCGTTACTGCGAGAGAATGCAATCACCGGTGCATCGATCCCGTCATATCCCACGATGATTGGCACGAAACCAATCGCGCGGGTAAAATTTCCGTCGAACGAGCGAGCGCCCTTTAATTTTGTCATTCGCGCGTCACGTCGTGTTTAGCGCATTTTGGAGAGCCGAGATTTTGACAAACCGCTCACGAAAGAGCGGTTTGTCAAAACACGTGACGCCCCGAGAGGGGCGTCATCGCCGACTTTGTCGGTCGGTCTGATCGATAAGATCAACGCGATGCCAGGATGGATGGCATTACGTTCGATGATCGGCGACGAATATATTAGGCCGGTGATCAGATGACGCGAGATGCGATCTCTTCTTCCAGCGAATCTCCACCCTCCTCCGGTGGCCCGGGCCATTAAAAGGGCGAAAGATGTCCCAGAAGGGATATTGTGCGCGCGCCCGGGCTTTGCTCGCCCGAATAGGTCGCGACCGTGCTGGATAGATGGATGGACGCTGTCGCACCTACGACACCCGCGGCACTCTTCGGTGGTTTTGCTTCGGTGAGCCCACATGTCGTCGTTAACGTCGGAGAGGCGAGAATGGAAGCGGGACTCGCGCTCCGATCGACCGCTGAACACGCCAGAAATGTATCGCTCTGCGTTATAGCAGAGCGCCGATACTAGAGTAAATTCTCGCCTCTCGGGGACGAAGCGAGCCGGCATTTATCATCAATTAACTTGTAAACGTTCCCAATGTCTTTGTTTGCGCGCACAAGAATTCAGGAGCAAACACATTGGTCGAGAAGACAGATTATTCTGATGAGATTTTTTAATCTAATTTATTCTTGTTAATTAACGTGCGTATATAACATTGAAAATGTATTTATTTATTTATTATATGTAATGTGGATAGGAATAAAAACATCACATTTCTCTGAAAATGAGAATTTACAGAGCAGGATTTATGTTTAACCGCTATAAAAGTAATATAATGATTATTCAATACATGATATTGCAATACAGGTCAATGCACGAGTTACTCAGCTGAATTGCAAAATTTTCGAAAATCTCTTTTTATTATACTTTAAAACTGTTCTGCACAACTGGAGTTTATGTTATGTTATGTATTAATACTAAATGTCGACGAGTTATGCTGTATTTCCGAATTTTTGTACGTATAATCCGAAATTTTATTTACTTTTTTTTATTGAATTAGTTATTACGTATGTTGTGTATTACGTATATTGTATTTGCGAATTGTTTAATTTATTGGCATACCGATCTTTCACTCGAGTGATTAAAATTCGATTTGTAACTCTGACTTTAGCCAGTATTTTATAGAAATACATAGAATAGATAATTAGAGAGGTGAATAAATAAATTGATAAATAAGCGGCCGAAGAGAAGCCGAGCAATAATAAAAAGCATGAAATATATCTTGCGTTTGGGCACGCATTGTCGGTCTATCGTATAACTGGTGTGAAATTTTTCACTACGCAATGCTGTACAATAATTGTTGAACGTTGGCCAGTTTAACGCCTGAAACCAATCGCCGATAATAAAATTGCCATACAGTATTTCACGGAAAAAAAATACCACTCGAGAATTGTATCATCAAACCATTTGATGAATGAATATATGAATCATATATATCGATTATATACATTGTAATAGTTAGACTTATACATAAATATATATATATATATATATATACTGATCATGCACGAGATATAATTTACTATAAATAATTGTCATTACAAATAATTATAATTATTTTTAATTTTTTTAAAAGCAGATATATTTTTAACCAATAAACAATTATCTACACTTCCTATTTTAATATTTACACAAAAATTTCAATATCTTATTATAATTTGGCATAATTAAAATTTATCGAACGTTTGTTAAATTATTATTTCAACTTGTTAAATTGTAAAATAATTTTTGAGAGAGAAGAAAGAAGAAGGAAAATAAGAATAAAAATCATGAATTCTTAAATTGATAACAGTAAAGACAAAATCTTGTTTGTGAAATGCATTCGAGAAATCTATGAGAAAACACGTTTTATTTTTCTACTAGGGCGACACAACTGCCTGATTCGAGCATGCACGGGGATGGTAGAATCTACTCGTTGATGGCTCCGGATCTTCCTCGGAGAAACGGGATCGAAATAAAGTACGGGAAGGTATCGAGGTGGCATGGCAGAACGAACGAGAATGCGACGTATCCGTCGTATCGGGCCTATTTATGGCGCTACTTGTCACGGCAGTGGATTTCGTCGCTGTGAAATTTCGCCGGCTATGGTTCCGTGCGGAACGAGAGAAGTCGCTGGGAGAATAAGAGATAACGTATATTCGTTTACACATTCGGCAAGAAATCTTAGAGAGAAGGAAACGCAGAAAAAAATTGATGTAAAGATAAAAAAAGATCAATATCTACAAGAAAATCGTCATGAAAATAATATCATTCGTCTGTGCAATTATATAGAATAATGACAATAAGGATGATAAATTTCAATCCTATCTCTATTTTTATCGACGTTGTATTAGAATTGATCGGGTTAATTTCAATCTTGAGTATTACATTACGTAATTATTTTAAATATTATTTCAGAGAGAGAGAGATAACTATTTTAAAGAAGTATAATAATACGTGATTTTATTAAAGATACGCAATCTTGAAATAATATTGGCATTTATCTTAATTAATAATTAATTTAAAATGTAATTTATATTGAGATATCTTTAACTTTGAAATTTGGAAAAAAGTTGCAACGAATGAGAAAGAATTGAAAAGTTTATTAAAATTTGTGGCTGTATATAAAAGAAGCATATATCCTCTCTAATTGTAAGACATTTACGTATTATGTCGATGATACAAAAATGTAAGATAGTTTCATATACGTACACAGTGCAATGATTTGTATACAAATATTTTGTTATTAGTTTGTCAGGTTGATAAAGCTGAAAAGCACGGTTCATTTCATTTCATGCGACAGTATTCGGGAACCAACGGCTATCGCGTCATCTTCGTCGTGAGTTTACACACCCATCCTATACAGACTCTACTTGTCACCCTGACAACGTGTGTCCAAGAGGAGCCGCTTGAAAAATGTCCTTTTCCTCGGAGGAGGTAGAATCACAGTGTCGGATCAGCCGGACTGATCTACGCAGAGAAGAGAAGGAGGAAGAGCAGAAAAAGAGGACAACGTGGAGGCGGAGGAACGCGGTTCGCAGTCACATTGGCAGCGACACTAGCAACCCAGAAGCCACCCTACAGATACCGCCGAGCTGTTGGACAAGCTGTAGCCTTCACAACCGAATTAGAATGAATCGACCCTCGCCTGCCCTTGTCCTTCTCTTCAACATCTTCCTTCTCCATTTTGTCTCCTTGTTTATACCCTCCTCGTGCTTTTCGAGCTCGTATACTCTTTCTTGCTTCCTCTCCCCCTCCCCACCCTCCCCTGGCGTCCCGCTTCGTTCTCGACGCTCTTCTTGCTCTCTCCTTTTTTTTTCTCCTTTTTCCTCTTTCGCTTGCAGATTTACTCAACTACCCCTCCGCGTCTTTCTCCTTCCACGAGATGTTCTTGCACAACGGATGCTTTTCGATTCTTGTAGTTGCTGAAACGCTTCGCCATCGCCCACGCACAAAACCCCCTCGTGCCTCCTTCGAGACTACGCTCCTTCCTTCCGCTTTCCTCTTTCAGGCAGCTACGTTTCATCATCCTTCATTGAATCCTGCCGGTGTTAAACCCCGTCCTCCCGCGCGATGTTTCTCTCTACTATTTCCTTCCTTCCTCGCACTTTCCTCCGCTCCATCGTCCAGGGGTACCCTGAATATCTTCCTTCAGCCGAGTTATATAAAGTTTTTACGATTTTTCGAGCTCTGCCTCTCGAGAGTCGCCTCCCCCTTCCTCTTCTTTCTCTCACCGTCTCTTTTTCTGTCCCTCGCGACCTGCGCCGCGCGCGCGACCCGAGGGATAATCCCGTGTATCTTTCGGATAAGAGACCTATAAATTTGTTTGCCCTGTCACCCACCCCGAACCTCCACCTCTCCCCTCCCCCCGCCCTCTCCCTCCACCACGCGCGCATTAAGGCGGCAAGCTCCAATCTGTCGGTTTACCGCCGATATAGCTCCCGCGACAGATACGCTCTTCAGAAGGACTCCTATTCCCGTTACCGCGCGGTAGATGGGGAGGGGGAGTTGGTGGATAGCGGCGGGAAGAACGAAGGGGGAAATCGTCGCGCGACGAGGTTTCGTCTACCACTCCGTGGGTGTATCCCCTGGCTTACCGGGATTCTTATGAATTTCGCCGGGTCCCCGCCATCTTGCCGGGATCACGCTCGCCACCGTTGCGTCTTCTTATCGAACTTCGAAATAACGCGACCCCCACGCGCACATCAGCATTTACATTGAATTCCCGGTAGGAAATAGTTGTCGGATTATCCTTGCTGACGGCCCGCTGGTTATATTCGTAATAATTCATAAATATTCTATTCGAGAATGATATATATATATATATATATATATATACATATATTTCTCTCCCTCTCTCTTTTTCTCTCTCTGATGATAATTCTATAATATTCTTCTTGTTAGATTAAAAATTGAATGAGATAAAAGTGAACATCATATAGTTACAACTTTTCCAACGACTTTTAATTTTTAGCAGACAAAAAACGATTCTGAATAATTAGCAATTAATGTCTTTCTTTCTGTTAATTAAAAAACGAATTATATGTAACATAATTTATATTTTTTTTTTTTTTTTTTTTTTTTTTTGCAAAGACGCAATTGGCACGCAGGATGCGATAAATTAAAAAAGAATCTTTTATAAATTGTAATTGTAGACACAAGTAGATATAAAAAAAGTAATAATACATTACATGTTTCAAACGGCCGAATTAAAACTCTTGGGAAAATATCGGAAATTACAGTTTGTCAATGTTTATCGAGATCAATCGTGATATAACCGTATATCATTGCATCTTTTTTATATTAACTGACATTGAAAGAACGCAATAAAGACTGTTCTCTTTTCTCGTACGAGTATCAATTTGTCATTGATACAATAGCTAATTGCACGTTCAGACATCGAAACCTCAATGCACATTCGCTTTACCGTGATGCACTATTAGCGGCACGTTGCAGCAATTCCAGCTCCGATTCATTAACGCGGATCTCCAGAGACTCGTGAGAAACCGTGCTAAACGACCTCATTAGGAGAGACGCGGCAAATGCGTTTGCTACTTCATTCGCTATTTTCCGCGATATTGAACCCTTACTATTATGAAACTCTTTGTTGTTCTTTGATCGTTAAGGATAACCGTTTCTCAAGACACCTAACATAACAGATGCAAACTTTCGTACAATGGACGGTGTAATATCGAAGCCAATTATTCGCGATTGTTAAAAATATTCTCAGAGTTTTAGAAACTTGAAAAATTAAAAGGATACATATTTATATGTGAAAAAATAAATGGTAGATTTAAAATATAGATTTCAAATCTTTGACAAGGCACATTGCTTCTTAAATAGTGTTAAGTTTGCGATAAATGTGTAAATAACAAAATTGAAAACATGGCATATGTTTATATGGGAAGAAGAGGGACAAGATTTATATATATAATTTTAAGCTCTCAGTTTCATTTTTATCTCTACTTAAAAATATTAGAGATTGCTAAAAATGCTGTTTAATTAACGAGAATTTATTTTGTGCTTATAGTAATAGATTGCATAAATAAATGTGATGTTTGTTTGAACATTTTCTTGATAGGTGATTGATTCTTATTCTTGATAATAAAAAGCTTAAAAAATATTTCAGAATATAAACATAATTATTCTACTCATCAGTAGAAAAGGTTTTCAATTTTTCGTATACATTTTAGATATATTTTATATACATATTACATTAAAATAAATTATAATTATAATTATAATATATAAACAGAAGAATCCAAATATAATAAACGAGGTTTATATAAAGGTTTTAAAGAGCAAATAACTTACTAGTTATTATACCTCGTATAATTATAATAAAATTTTAAAAATATCAAAATATTAAAAAATTTTAATTGTAATTTAGACGTATGTATTATCTGCATAATTTTTCATCAATTAACCAAATCATTTTTAATGCAAATTTAAGAGTTATTTTATGTATCAAGTTTTTATTTTTAATATTGGTAATAAAATGTTTTTTGAAAAAATGCACCTTTGATAGAGATTAAAATCTTTAGTAATTTCCAATGTTTATAGAAACGACAACGATACGTGATATATTTGGCAAATTATATGATTACATTTTTAGAAAAATAATGGTACATTTTCGTTACCATTCGAGTTTAGTTGCCGACTAACGGAACATACTAGATTGGAGATATCCTAGGGGTGAACACAGAGTATAAGGGATGATACCCTTCGAGTGGAGGCAGCACCAACCATAGCACTTCGCTTCGGAGAGTGAATGTCTACAATTGGTAACTGAAAGTTGATTTTACCGTTATAAAGTAAAGTTATTTTACTTTTCATAGTACACTTGAGAGACAGTAAACTTGAGAGCAAAATTACCACTTACCGCGAATATCGTTTCCTTCAACGAAGCAACCATCTGTAACTAAATCTATTTTCTGCCTCGTCTAGTATAGGCAATATTTCCGATACTTGTGATAATTGCCAAATTGTTTTTGCTCGATCGAGCTATCTAGTAATATAGAAAGCCGAATTTATCATGCGATAAGCAAGAATATCTACTAGCTTAAATTTTTAACTCGACAGTTTATCGATTTGACGTTTTATTGTATAAATAGATGCTATTTTAAACGATTGGTTTAATATTATATTAATAAAACATATCAATTTAATTTAGCAATATTAAATATGATAAAATATAATTTATTTGAAAATTGTTAATTTTGAAATTATTATTAATTGCATATTCTATTTGTTAAAATGCAATTACTAAACTTAAACATCACACACATAATAAAAAATATATCTATCAGACTGAAGAATAAAAAATTCTAACTGTGGATAAAAATATTGAATGCCTATATAAGAAAATGTAATCATTTGTCAATATTTATCTAGGATTTTCTTTTCTTTTTTTATAGTTTTTTAATGTTAGAGAGAGAAAGAGACAAAATTTATTCAAATTAAAATATATAATAAAATAATATTAGCATAATATAATAAATTATAACAGGAGAAAATATAAATAAAGCTGTCGCTTCTTTTCTATTATATACAAGTAAATAACAGATAGTTATTGCACGACATATAGTTAACAATATAATTAGTATGATCTTTGATTAAGAGTAATGTGTTTCCTGCAGAATGAGAAGTCTGAACATAAATTTCCAAGTGAACGAAGAAAGAAAAAGGAAAGGGGGCTTTAGACTATTCGAATGACGAATTCGGAAAAGTTTATGTACATTCTCGACACACCCACCCTCTTCGTATTCGACGCGGTCGCGTGCGCGCAATCCTCCTCTTGAAAGGGTTCTTCTTCGTGCAAAGCCGAGAATCCCCGATATAAATGTCAAGTTCGCTTTTCGGCTTTCCACCTTTCCCCGAGTTTTCTCTTCGTCCCTCTCGTCTTTCGTCACCGAGGGAGAAACTGTCTCTTTCGTTATCCCTCGACACGAGTGTATCTCCTCTCTTCCACTCGCTTTTTTCTTCCCATTCTCATCTTTCTTTTGTCCCGTATTTTCAGATCTCTTCTTCTAGCCGGCACCTCCCCTATTTTTCTACTGGCTCGAAAATTCAACTCCTCTCGATCTTTTTCGAGTACACTTGTATCCATTTTTATCATTCTAAAGTCCTTCCCTTAATCTTTCTTTTTCTCTCCTGTATTGTTGTCAATGTCCTCTTCTTCCGTTTGATCTTTCTTCCTCCTTCCTGTCCTGTTCCGTGAGTGCGAAACAACAAAGTACAAGAAGAGAAACAGCACTTCGGCCTGAGCGTAATCGCGCCGATCTTCGCCCGGGAAGTGAGAAGGCAATTTGGGCGAACCGCACACCACCGACCGGGGGAAGGTCCAGCGGATAACGAACGGCCCTGCGGGAGGTAATTAACGGTGTTTTCCATCCCCCGGAGTAATGTTCCTCGTTACGACGGTTCCCGCTCGTAGAGCACACGGGGCGGTCAGAGAGAGGAGAGAACTTTGCAAAGCAAGGAGACGGACTTTCTTCGACTGCGAGCGCGATGAATCCGACAGCGACGTTTCAACCTATTCTTACAACATAATTAGTAAAATGTTTCTTAATCGTGTGTAACAGTAAGATAACTGCGGGGTATATTTTATTTAAAATTTAAAACAGCTTCTCCATATTAGGCATAAAAAAGTTAATCTATAATCGATTAACAATAAGTTCTTTTCTTTTTTGGCAATCATTAATAATAATTAAAAAACTTAGAAGAGACACTTGTAAAGAGATGAACAAAAAAATTTTAGCAATTAAAATATCTGGTTTTGTTTCTAATGTGATTCTAATATTATTTAAAAACGAATAGAATCCAACGTTTGCAGATATTGAATAATCAAGGATTAAGAGTTCTAAGAAGCCCGGTTTAAGCTTTTCAAAATGTCAGTAGAGCGACACGTTACGTCGTAAAAAAGAAAGAACTTCTATTTGCATAAAGTAAGGGTGCGTCCCACCTTCTTTTGTCTGGGAGTGTACCTTATCTAAAGTATGCCTTGGTGGATAAAGATTTACTCGCGCGCAGAGGGCTCAGTTCCCAAAGCTCGATCGCGACAAAAGTATCCGCGGATCTCGAGAGTGCGGGAGTCTTAGAATCTTATTCTTTGGCGCGTTCTCCTCGCGCAGAGAATCGAAGATTTCACCCCGGCTCGTCCACGACGAGGCTCGGCTCCTCTCTCCTCGGGTAGGTGGGTTAGAAGATGCGATTACACACAAATGTACCCCCTCGTCGCACGTGTACGCGCATATACATACGCGTGCGCGCGCGCGCGCGCGCACGCACACATCCGCGTATAGCGCGGCGACTGCGGCGGAACGCGGCCAGAGAGTTGCCTCGCACCGGTAAATAATGCAGGCCGGGGTAATGGCGCTATCTCTGCGCATCTTTTATTAAACGTTCGCTTCGCCGCCCTTCCGCCCCGCGCAAGTCCCCCTCCCCCCTCCCCCCTGCCCCTGCCCCTGCCCCGCCGCGCCCGCCTTCGTTCTACGCCACCCCTGCCCGACACCGTTCTACTCTCCGCCGCGTGCCACCCACCTATCCTGTTCTGAACCCGCTCTCTGATACGGCCGGGTTACTGCCACCCTGTGACTGCTCTCTTCTTAGCGTACTCATGACACCGACGAGGGAGCGGGAAAAGGTTGACCGATCGTACGATCGCGCCATTGTTCACCACGAGGTGAGCTCCGTCGAGATCCATCGATGATGTTTCTATCTCGGGGATCGTGTTGCGTATCCGAGACTATGCTAAGTTGGTTATTCTCCGCTGTTGGGGGTAGATTATTACGAAATGTAAGATCAGCGTCGGTCAACTAATCGTTGAGTTGTATGAATAGAAGACAATATTGTTTTAATTGCAAAGAGAAAGAGAGCTGTATATAATGAGATTAAAAATTCATCCACATGAATAAGATAGCGTTTGTAAAATTACCAATAGTCAATCAAATATTTATTTAGTTTTAATGACGTTCGTTCTGTGTGAGAAACATTATTCACTATTAGTTTACTGAGAATAAGAATATCGAACAATTATTAGTTTAAATAAATGCGCTTTATGGAATTCTTTATTTAGAAAGAAAACGATAGATTAAAGTATTAATTTTTTAATGCAAAAGAAAGAAACTATGTATTTCTAGATTTAATAATAATATATGTAACAATTTTTTTTTTTATTACGTTACATATATCGTATTTTGATCAAATTGTGTGTACAAATATATTTATTTATATAGATTATTTATATTTATTTATATAGATTTGGTACATTTCGCGAATGCAAACGAACGACGTTAAATATATTCGAGCACGTGACGTAATTATTAAACATTAACGAGGAAACATAATTTTATTTTAACCATCGTGTGGAATCGTTGAAATTTAATCGCTCGTGGAGGCGCGCGAAGGTCGGTATCCGATTTGGAGCGCAATCCACTCGAGCGTGGAAGCTCTCGGAGGGTTGCGCTACCGATTTTCGTGGCAGTGCTGATTTCAATTAGCATTATTATTAGGGCCGCCTCGTCGACAAGGAACGCTGGATGTCGTCGACGTCGACGTCGTCGTCATCGTCGTCGCCGCTGTCCTTGTCGTTCTTCTTGTCCACACAGCCATCAGCAGGTTTGTCTGAACGCGCAGGTCTCTCATGCATACATACACACATACATATACACACACACACATACACACTAACACACACACACACACACACACACACACACACACACACACACACACACACTAACACACACACACACCTTCACATATACGTATACGTGTGCAGGGACCACCCCGAGCGACTGACGCTTTGCTAGGGGGTGTTTGAAAGCGGTGAAATCAATGCCTCTGTTTGCACTGTTGAGGTCGAACCGAATTCCGCTCCTGCCTGCACTTATACACGCACGCATCGGCGTCGCACGTGCTTGACGAGAGTATGCGCGCAATTCTCGCTCGTCTACTCTCGGCCAAATAAAGCGGACTAATATATGTGTGCACTTGTACTGCGTTAATTATCATAATCACTTATTGGTCTTTATACATTGGATTGGATTGGATTGGCTTGGACGCTCGGTTAGAAATGTTCGTCATGTTTACAGCTGGTCGAGCGATTTTAGACAGCAAATTTTTTTGCTTCTTTATGCATTAATATTAATAAAAATAATGAGAAAAAAAATCAGCTAATGACGTGCGCTAATTGATATTGCATAATTAATGCAAAGCATAATTAGAATAAGCTGGAAATACAATTGAGTCGTCAGTCAATATTTCCCTAGAAACTTGGATGGTATCAAGTATTTAATTTTTTCTTTCTCGTATCAAATGCTAATTTCATAAATGGAGCATAATTGTCGTAAAATATAAAGGTATTGCGATTTTATTATACATACTTTTCCATATGTATATTTATTTCTTTCTCTTGCGATTATAAATTATCATTATTATTATTATTATTTAATTTTTTGTTTTTTTGAGAAATTTAAAGCTGATTTTTCTTTAGCAAAAATTCCCTAAATAAAACATAATTATCGTAAAACATGAATGTGTTGCGATTTTGTTACATGTACTTTTTCAAATGTATATTTATCTCTTTCTCTTGTAATTATAAATTATCATTATAATTTTTTTTTTTTTTTTTGAGAAATTTAAAGCTGATTTTTCTTTAGCAAAAATTATATTGCGATATCTTTTTTACATTGTTTCATTTATCAATATCAATTAAATATTTTTTAGTAAATAAAGTGTAATGTTTGTCTAACTCTACGTTTTATTTAGCGTAGTAACCGTGACGAAAACGCAAATTGATGCATCGATCGAGAGGAACTAACGGCGCGCGAAAAAGCGAGTTGGTGAGCTCATAATCGTCGGTCTCCCCTGGCGCGCATACATACGTTGTAAGCGTAATACCTAGAACAATCGAGACGTTCCGGTGACGATGGCAGCAGAAAACAGAGTTGACAGAGACTGAACAAGGAAAGAGAGAAGCGCGGACGTGAAAGATAACGGCTCACGGCCGATCGATCGATCCGCCGAGGCTTTTGTTCGTTTACGAGACCCGCTATTCGATTTAACTATGGATACTTGGTGAAAAGAGACGTATCGAGGCGTTCCGGTATAAGAAGCGGCTTTTGTCTCCCGGTTAAGCTAAAGTGCATGAACGACGCGTGAAAATGAAGAGAGAGGGTGATCTTAAATGTGTATTTGTAGATGTATAAATATTATATAAAATGATCTCGTACTATATATTATTAGAGATATTTAAAATTTTTATATTTTATAGAAAACACGAACTATACGTAACTGACATTTCTAAGAATTTCTATTCAATGCTGCGTTATATTTAGTCTATGACATAAAAACATTTTGTGGAGAAACTTAAAATCAAGAATTATTAAATGTGATGAAATAGAAAAAAAAAAAACCTAATAAATTTTTTGTTGAAAATAGTGTTGAATATTTGCGAGTGTCAGTTAGCGTAATCCGGCGTCTAAAAAAAATTGGAATTAATCTCGCGCAATGATATTCCTCGCTTTGACGATGACAAGAGGGAGACGAGAAATTGTATGGAGAAATACCGCAGAGTGTAATGCGCGATTAAACGCTCGCATAAATACGTGTTTATACGTGTGGGGAACGGTAGTAGTGTGTCTCGGCGTATTCGCAGACACGGCTGCGACAGCTATTGAACTATTACACGCTTAACCGGAACAGAGTGACTGCAGTGGCGTGCCTTGCTGCTCTCGGTGCGTGCGGCATCATGACCTCAAGCGGGTAATCCCTATACGAACCCGAGAACACAGCGCGTACAACTCTGTTTAACCCGTCAATGTTCGTGCTACGTGCTCGGATTATTTCTTTACGACGCGACAATTTTCTGCGAGTTGTCAAATTTTAATAATTTCCTAAATTAATGTTTATATCTAATCTACAATTTTAAATTACAATATATTTTCTTTATAGAGTATTTTATAGGATGTAATAATATGAAAGAATGAGAAACAAAATTTTATTATGTTCTTTATCGAATCACAATTTTATTATTTTGAACATTTTTTTAAATTTGAGCTATTATTTTCGATGAGAGAAAAATATAATAATATTTTATGTCGTTTTGCGATACTCTATTATATGTTTCAGGAAAATGGCAACTGCAAGTTGATAAAGATGTCAACACTTTATGTATTGTATGAGATATTACGGCGCCAAATTATCTGTGCGACGTTTCGCGAGTATTTCAAAATAATGGTGCAGCAACAATTAAGAGATCTTTGTAAACTGAACGTAGAGCGGAGCTACTTAATAGCTAGATTAGTACCGATTAAGATAATTTCTGCGACGATGTTCAAGCAGAGGAAATAAATTTACCAGACTAACCATTTAGGAGCACAACGCTTGGCGACGTAACGAGCGCGGTGTTTATCATTAATTAAGCGCTTCTTACGTCACCTGCGATTGCGGTGGCGAGGAGAAAGGTGGGAAAAGGAGAGATAGAGAGAGAGAGAGAGAAAGAGAGAGAGAGAGAGAGAGAGAGAGAGTCTTCTCGGAAAAAGAATCTCTCTCGTAAAAGCATATAACGAAGTTACGCCACTGTCGATGTTCGAAACGTGGGGGTTGCGAGTGTCGCGCGGGGGTTGGTTATTTCACGGTCCACTCGTTCTACTCACACCCCTGAGAGGCGGCGGCGGCGGTAGCGGCCCCTTTCCCAAATCCACCCCTAAGAATTAATTCGAGAGAATCGTCCGGCGACCGACCGACAGCCACTCCTACCTTTTCGAGCACCCTCGGATCATCTTCTCCCCACGGATCCTTTTTCTCTCATAGCTCTCCTTTCGTATTCCCGTTCGCGTCGATTTAACTTTCCCCTGACTCCTGCTTCGATAACACCGTCGTTTTCAACGAAAGGTCCGTCAGAAGAGTCAAGATAAGAAAAACGAAAGAATGAATAAGGTTCTTTGTTCTTCCAGATGAGACCTATCTTTGTTGTTATGTAATTAACGTTTCTTGTAATAATATTTTTTTCTCAACGAGTAGTTAGTTTTATTACCAAGTGTTATTTATATAATCATCGTGCGAGATGTTTTTAAATTTTAAATACCAATGATGAAAAGCACATCTATGTTTTTAATAACATATAATAATAATACTTACCGTCTTCATAAGAGTCTTTATAAGAGACAGAGCTCTATTTCTCTAAAAAGATTCAGTCATCCTTTGGTCGAACCAGCGATTAGCTTCAACATTTAAACGGCATTTAGCAAGTTTAGAAGCCGTTTGTCCCGTTAATGTAAAGGGCTACTTTTACCTTCAAATTATAATTAAGACACGCATAGATACGTGGTTAGATCACCGATGCGACGTGTGTCGCGCAGCTTGAGTCGGGTGTGTTTCTAATTTGAGCATCAAAGCAAGGCGCGAGCAATTTTCCGTCAATTGAACGTGGCTGCCTTTGAAAGTCGGGAACAAGGCGGCACTATGCGGTCGGAATTACGCGTGGAAGATTCTAGGTGCTGGTTTTGCTGGAAGGTTGCATTCAAAGAGCGGGTAAAACGCAGAGCTGCCGTCTAATGGCTCAGTTCACTTAGCGCGTCTTTTTGCTCTTTTTTCTTCCTGTCCTTTTTCCTTATTTTTCGTAAAAACGACAGTCATTTTTCTCCCATGCCCGAAATCAGACGGGCCGGGATACTATCAAGAGCGACAGACGAGTGATTGCCGCTCATTAAGAGCTGATAAAGAAAAAACGTAACTCGGTGAACTATAGGGAAGAAAGAAAGCAATTACGACACCGATTCCGTGATTCTGACTTACACGGAGTAATTGGCTTTCAGCGTTGAACTTAATCGAATTTATTATATATAGCTTTTTTTCCCGTGAAAACACCGAGTTGGAAAATTGTAAGAAATAAAATATTCCAAAATAATAAACTTGTGAGACTGAGAGAGATCGATTTTGATTCAATGTATCATCAACAGTATCACGAGATCGAGAATATTTGAAATCGAAATCGGAATAAGATCAATTTTCGATTCTATATAAATATATGAAAATAAAATATATTTTTATTTGTTAAAAATATATTTTGCACTCGCTTTCTTTGTATTTAGCCATAAAAAATTAATAAGAACTGTGTCGTGTAAAGTATACTTTTTGTATTTACAAAGAGCAAAATTGAACTGACACATTGCGATCTCAATACCTAAATAATATTCCTTGTAACAGTATTACGGTATTAGACAGGCGATGAAATAAAATTTGTAATGTCATTCAGCAGTAAATTGTCTCGCGACAAACGCCGGAAGCGAACAATGCGAGATATTGTTGTTGCAACACGGCGGTTCGAATGTGGTAAGCAAAATCGATCTTTATTCTAGTCGCACGTGTGTGTAGCAGGGATTAATTGTATCTATATACACGGATGGAGGTTTTTACGAGCGTAACGTATGATTTTTATTTTACACAGGAACGATCACTACGTTCCGGGTGTGCCTCGTTTTTGCGATCAGCACACGAAACATTACTCACTAATTTTTCACCAACAATCGTAATCGGCACGCACTCTCGCACACACATTCTCGCATTCTTCATTCTGACGCATACATCTTACTTCCTAAGAGCGTTTCTGATAAAATCTACTTCCTTCCCTTTAAGACGAGTTTCCGTCGTTACTTAACCGCGGCAACGAACGGAATATGTTACAAAGGTGAGAAAACGACGAGGATTCGGGGTGTTCGTGTTACTTTACATTGAGAAAAGTACTGAGATTCTCGTTTTATTAAGCGAAGGGCGACTCGTCAATTTCGACGGTGTTACGATAGTTTATGACTCTGTTCAATCTTTTTTACGATACGCAAAGAGAGCTTGCAACAAGGAGCAAAAGCGCAAATTAGAGAAGTAATCGAAAGTTTTTAATGAAGCCCTCAGTCCTCTATTTTATTATCATTCCACTTTACGTCAAGTGTCGAGTTATCTATCAGATGATGAGTGTGTTCGTTTTAAAAAGATGTCATCTTTCCCATCGCTATTGTCTAAAGGTTGACATTGAGAGAAAAATACGCACGACGAATTTAAATGTTTGGCCAGTGTCGTGCCAAAATGATACGCCCGTTTTTTGAACGTCACCCTACGTAAACCGATTATGCTATCGAGTCGTTTCACGTGCGCGACGGGAAGGCAAAATATAACATCGCGGCTGCGTATGCGCTTCGATCCGACAAACGAAAACATTACACCCATCGTCTGATTCGATACTTAATTAATTTTCAACATTATTTTTAAATATCGAACAAAAATTGATATTTTTTCCTACTGTCATTTGCGTCTGAAAAAATAGCACAAGCTCCTGCGTTAAAATTGTTCAGGTAATAATAAACACTGTGTTATTTTCTTGAATTGCTTTTGAAAATGTTGATTTTTAGAGGAATAAAATTTTAATAAATGTATTTTTCAAATTAATAGGAAAATTAAAATATTTTTTTCTGTTTTTCTTTTTTTTGAGTACACATTAAATTTATGCATTTAATAATTAATATATCCAATTAATTATCGCAATAATTGCAAAAATTATAGATTTTGTTATTTTCAATTATTTTTAAAGTGGCCAATTTTTTTCGTCGTCGCTCAGAGGAACGATGATATGTACTTCTTTCTCTCTCTCCTATTAATTTGAAAAAAAAAACAACCGCAATTATCGTGAGAAATCATACCACGAGAAATATAACAAAGCAGAGATAACGATATATCGATATACGAATTATAAATGCACGGCAATCTCTTCTTCCTTCCCTTACTAGTACTTTTCTTCACCGCGACCGGAAGTACTTACACGAACTCGCCGTTTCCTTGCCGTGGACTACGAAGGCGAGGACGCTGACGCAGGCTATCGTCGCCTGTGAGTTCGCTACGCGTGCGGGTGCGTGTGCGGATGCGGATGAGACGTGAGAGTGAGGCCGGTGGAGGAAGGCGTAGAGGTCGGCGGCGGTCCCGACGCAGTCGCAGCAGGAGTCGCCGACAGATGATGGCCGAAGAAGGTCGGTCCGGTCGGGGGGTAAGGTGGGGCGGCCGGGTGGTAGTAGCCGGGTGGCGGCGGCGGCACCGGCGGCGGGTGGTGTACGTGGGCGTGCGGATGCGGGTGCGTGTGCGAGTGCGGCAACGGATGCTGATGCGGATGCGCGGCGAAGAGGAAGGCGGGCGCGTACGGCGACGGATGCGGCGGTGTCGTCGGCACCGTGGGACTGTTGACGTCCAGGCCCGGATTCTGTTTCTTCCACTTGGTCCGCCGATTCTGGAACCAGATCTTCACCTGGGTCTCGGTCAGCTGCAGCTCAAGCGCCAGGTTCAACCGCTCGCACACGGACAGGTATCTCGTAGTCTTGAACTTGTTCTCCAGCCTAACCAGTTGCTCGTACGTGAAGGCCGTTCGCGCCCTTCTGGGTTTACCGCTGGCGTTACTGCTACCCCCGCCACCCCCGCCACCGCCGCCGGTGCCGTTTTGACCGTTCTGATTTTGATTTTGACAGTTTTGTACCTGAACGCCGCTCGACGAGGTGGACGATGACGAGGATTGCCGCTTCTTGCAATTTGTCGTGGTTGCGTTGGTGCTGCCGCCGGTCGTGTTCTCCCGCCCGACGCTCTCGGAGTCTTGATCCACCACTCGCATCTCAATTTCCTCGTCCTCGTCCTCCTCCTCGACATCTTCCTCCATCTCCTCCATGACGGTGTCCGGTGTACCTTCTTCATCTTCTTGTCCGCTGCCGCAGGCGAATTCGCCCCGCGAGTCGCCGTCTGAAAATAATAATCAGAGGATCACTTTTGTGATGGAAGGTAAAACCACAAAGAGGGAGAGGCGGTGATACGGGATCGCGGGTGTCGGGTGACGAGGATTGATTATACGAGAGACAAAATTGCGGCTTGGATGTCGCGTTTCTCGTTCGTGCCAGGCAATTTTAACGTTCATCGTGTACTTTAAGATTTACTGGATATTTATTTCATTCATATAATACACGTCGAATCATTATTTTAATCTATTTTTCTATAATTCAATTTATAGTATGATGAAATCGAAAGATCGATTTTACACACAGACTTGTCAAATGGGTGTAGCTATAAGAATAAATTACGATAAAACACGTAATATATTGTAATATTAGAGGTTTCTATTATTAATATTTATATATTGTATATAAAAGCTTATAATTACCAAATATGTTTTAATTACGCGGAGCAAACGTTAATTGCTAGCAATCAGTTAAGATTCGCTTAATGATTGCATAAGTTTATTTGTTAAATTACACTTAACTAAATTTGTGTTTGACTGAGACGATTTACCGCGAAGAGATATCGTTTCTCGCGTCGCGTGAGAGAGCCGAATTGCACAGCGGCCGATCGAGCGATCGCGTCACCGATCGTGTCTGCGAAACGATCCTGGTGTGAATCAGAGAGGGACAGAGAAAAGCGAGGATCGAGAAAGAGAGAAAGAACGGCCAATCGTTCGCTCAATGAGAGAGGAGATTGGAGATTCAATCAGCACGCAGATGTCCCAGGGACAGATATTCCCTGGCTCTCGTTCGTGGGGGGTTGGGGTGCCTCTGGGATACCGCGAGTGGGGATAGCTTGCCGAATAAAACCAGGCAGACAGGGTGGAAGAGAGAAAAAGAGAGATGTAGAGACAGAATAGACGAAAAGCGACGAGGATGGTGTATATGTCGACGTCGAAGGCATTGAGAGAGAAAGAGAGAGAGAGAGAGAGAGAGAGAGAGAGAGAGAGAGAGAGAGAGAGAGAGAAAAGGGGAGAGGGAGAGATAGAAGGACAGAGAAAGCGAGAGGGAGACAGTGGGACTTTATCCGAATTGGCGTGGCTCGTGGCCCATAGCCTGCAGCATAGCATAGTGCCTGGGGGTTGGAAGTCCGTAGGGGGCGACGGATCGAGAAGGTTTACGCCGTAATGGGATTTGTATCTCGTTAACGCGCGATCGTTCTTGCCCCGTCGTACAGGCCGACTACCTTTCCCATCTTTCCATCTCCTTCCCGTTCCAGTTTGGCCTTCTTCTATACCGTTCTCATATAACGCCGCGGTCTCCACATCGAGATATACCTGGCCGATGCCGATTGATTGCCGTCTAATTGAATTGTGTAATTTATATTGTTCCCGCTTCGTCGCCGCTCGTCCTCGTCTTTTAGCGAGGATTGTGTTCTGTCAGCCGCAGTCTTTAATGAAATCAGATGTTGAATAGTGTTTCGATGTTCTTTTGTTCTTAATGCCAATATATTCTACATTTAGTACGAGATATGTAATTTTCAATTATTTACTTGAATTTTTTTTTCAAGAGAGAAAGAGAAAGAGAGAGCCCATAGTGACTGAAATATAATTTAAGAAGATTAGATTTTTATCTAACAAAATGAAAATTAATCATTTAATGGACTGTTACATGGTTTTGAAGTATATAATTTTAGCTGGATTATTACGAAAATTATTTTTGATAAAGACAAAATTATTCTAAAATATGTCTCGAATTGAAGTTTATTAGAAAGATGATCGACCCATTTTTTTCTGAAGAGGAACATTATCATTTCGTCGCCTAGGATGACAGCTGTGAAATTAATTGAGCTCATCAGGAAATTAACGACTGCAGATCGCGTTTCTGTCATTGCGTTTTTATAGCGATGGGACTGCCGGCAGCAGGACCATTCATATCGTTTAGATCTTCTTCATTAACCATGATCAGGCGGGTTTTGTGTGCAAGAGAGGCGATTCGGGATGTATGTCGAGTCCCTGAGGGATACGTTAAGGGTACACAGGGGAGAAGTCGATCGCGCAGTGTGCTGCGACAAAGCAGCAGACGCGGGAATACTTATCTCGTTTCGGTTTTCCTCATTAAACACAATGACAGTGTTTAACGACAAGTGGCACAATCGGGAAATACGCAATAAACAAAGTCCCTAACCGTTCTTGGATTACTTGCGGCGATGAATCGCGCGTTCGGGATTTATCTCAGTGAAAATTCCTAATGATGGTATTTATAATTCAGCTGATATTTGAAGATAACATTAACTATACGACGTATATAATAATATAAGTGCGTTAACTGCAAAATACAATATTTACACAAAATTAGTAAAGGAACCAATTAAAATTAGAATTATTAAAAAGCAGAGAATTAATTTCGCTCATACAATCGACATTATAGTCAAACAAAGAATTTTTTTATTCTCGGTTATGGAACTATAGCTGCGATATTTCGAGATTTTCCGGGGCGTATGTAAGATAATTATAAATTTCGCCGAAATCTAGCGGAAGATCCTGGATCACGAATCATGAACGCAGCGCTCAGAGGGGTGACTTTCGTGGGTACTGCGACAACGAGGAGTAGGCAAGTGAGACAGAGAAAGAAAAAGAGAGAGAGAGAGAGAGAGAGAGAGAGAGAGAGAGAGAGAGAGAGAGAGAGAGAGAGAGAAAAGTCATTGTGATGCAGAAGAGCCAATTTTCTGGGCGGCTTGGTGCGATGCGGTGCGATACGGCGCGATGCTGCGCGATTATCATAACAACCGGCGATATTATTCCGTCGGCGGATTCGAGCCGGCGGGGGTGGAGAGGAGAGGTGATCCCGGTTGGCGGCAGTCGAAAACGGATTGGCTCGGGCTTGATGCACTTTTAATGGGAAGCGGCGACCATCCTGGTAAGATGGATGAGCCGACAATCGTGTAATCTCGATTTCGACGGCTGCGATCGATCCATCCATCGCGCGCGTGTCCTTCTCCCTCGCCCTTCTCTCCCTTTTCTCGGCTCCTTCCTCCAAATGTAAAAATGTCCCTGGTTCGCGTCGATGGAAGACGAAGGCGGCGGCTGGACCATCCGCTGATTTCGCAAGCACTCGGTGTCCCGTACCGGGATAAAGGGACGACGATGACGGGGTTCAAGGACTGGTTAACGCAGATTAGCGGAGCAATTTGTCACGCTCCGACAGGCCGCCGCCCGGTCGCTTCCCCTGCTCGCCTCTGTCGTCGTACCGTCCGCTTCTGCCTCGCTTCACCCCTTCTTCGGGATGCTTCTTCTGTCCCTTATCGGCCTGCAGGACCACTTCTCCCACGTCTGTCCGCCAGACTCCATTAAATTCGAAAGTCAACTGTGAAATTGGGATCCTCCGCGACGAACGGTCACCGAACTTGTGCAATCCACCATCGATAAATTTTCCTCACCGTTTTTATTTTAAAGAGAACGTTCAAAAAGTGAAAAAATATTGCTTTGTAACATTAGCGAAAGGTTTGGCTTTAATTGTTTATATATCGGCAATCCCCCCTTCATCCCAATAATCTAATAATTTTTCACGATAGATTATCTTATCTCTCTAGTAAAGTGTGACGTAATTGATATATTCAATAAATAAATTAGAATAAAGTATGAAAAAGTGTAAATCAGGATTTGCCATTGATTGTAATACGCGATTTTAATTTATTCCGAGATAAAATTGTGGCAGAGTATGCTTTTTTTTGCAAAATATTAATTCTCCGTAAAATATCATAAAATTTTATATTCGTTCTTCTATATTCACACGAAATTTAGAAATATTTTTTGAAAATAAATTTATACACAAAGTTTGTGGAACAATATATGCATCTAATTTCACTAGCTGTTATATAGTACCTTAATTTTCTCATAAGTAAATTAATGTATCGCAAAATCTCATAGTTCGTGCGTGTCGTTTCACAATTATATTAACGTTACTCAAAATGACATTAATGAGATGTTGGAAGAGTTTCATTCTCATGTCCCGGCTGAGATATCCCCCGGTTGTCACTTTTGCAGGAATCCTCGTGTATCGCCGTACACGCAAATAGCCCGACAGCTCCCAAAATTGCACGATCGTCGGAGAAGAAGTCCTCCTTCTAGCGTCTAAAATTAGAACGAGGAAGAAGCGAGAGAGGACTAGCGAAGCGTCAAGGGAACCAAGATGCGGTCGGACGAACGCCGGACGTGAAAAAATATCGCTCGAGACATAGCGTGGAACTTTGAAGAAGACACAGCAGTGCGGAAAATATATATATGTCGATTTTTTTCTCGCCTGCAAACAACTAAATGGATAACACCATCCAAAGACAGGTATTGCAAAAATTTCTCTCAAGTTGCAAAGATTAATCCGCGATTACATCGAAAGTCATTTAATGTGCTTGGATAAATGAAATTGCTTATAACAATCATAATATAAATTTATATGTAATTTAACCTCTCTCGGATTATTTTTAATTATTTTTCTATATTATATGACAAGTGATCAATTTTGGCGATCATGTCGATTAAGACGAGAAAGATGAGGAGCTTTATATATTTAATATAAATAGGCTACTTATGAAGAAAAAAAATAATTAATCATATAAAAAAATAGTAACAAAATATCTGTAAATATTTATATTATTTTGCAAAAATATAAATATTCTCTGAACGTAATATGTGCGCTCGCAATAAATTTGTTTGATAATAAAATCAAAGAAATCAATTTTAAATTGAAAGAATGATTTGGAATCTATATTGACCCCGACTTTTTCTTTCCATTTCAACCAATTAAATCTTGACTGACATGTGGATCGTTTAAAATGTCACGCGTTATTCTTAGTTTATTTATCGAGATAATATAACCGCGGTGTTTCGACCATGCGACAGATCGGCCATGCGTTAGATCTCTCTAATGGCGAAAACGTCAATTACGCTAGCCAAGTAGCCGCGCCAAAAGCGAGAGAATTTCGTGACAGAAGACGAGAATTTGTTATTCACCTTCGTGCACGCTGCCGGCGCGTCGGTGTCGACGATGGTGCACGCGATTATGGACGACACGGCCACCGGTAAACTTGTTCGGGTCGAGGATATTCTCGACGGAGAATGCGAGGCACCGCTTGTTGTTTGTCTGCACCGTGCTGGTAGCGGTCGTGGTGATGCTACCTGTCGACGTGCCGGTGGTGGTGCGCGCCACGTTACCGGAAGTGCACACCGTCATGACGGTCGAGCCGGTAGCGCCGTGTCCGGATATATACACTGACGTTCCGTGGCCGGCGGGCCCACCACTTTGTACACAGGTGAAAGGATGCACCCCGCGATTGGCGAACGGATGTACAAACTGCTCGGATGCGACGCCTCTCGACGAAGGTGCCGTGAGATCCACCGGGCTACTGGGATTGCTCTCGTCGGCGTCCTCCCGACACACGTCGACTTCCACGTCACCGTCTTCGTGGTAGCTGCCGTTTCGGTGTCTCTCGGATCTACCATCGTCCTCTTCCTCTTCTTCGTCTTCCTGTTCTTCGTCATCCTCGTCGTCCACAATGACGTTCCTTCCGGCCGGTGTGTTTCGCTCGTCCTCGGCATCGTCCTCTTCCTCATCCTCCTGCACTTCCGCCTCGTCGGTATCAGTTGGCCTCTTCTCCCTGCCTTGATCTATTTCATGGTACTGATCCTTGTCGACGGCGGTGACGGATCGCAGGATCGGCGAGCTCGACGGCGACTGCTGCTGTCGCATGCCGTCGTACCTTGGAAAGGACTCGGTACGTACGAGCAACACGGGCCTCCTCTCCTGCGGCGGCAGTGACAGACTGGCACGCATGTCGGCCTCTTCCCGCGGTAGGACGACCGGTCCTAGAGGCGACACGGTCCTGCCTTCTTGCATTCTCCACATTACCCGCTAGTAACAGGGTGATCTTTTCCTTTACCTGATCTCGCGTCTCTTCATCCTCACTCACGAAAGTTGCGGCGGTATCTCGCGATCCTCTTGTGTATTTATTTCCGATTATTCCGAAAGAATACTATAAAGCTTTGTCAAGCCGACCGTAGTCGGTGTTTCACGTCAATACTGATCCATCATAGGCGTTGCACTTTCCTTTCTCGAATGTCACCGTCTTGCTGTGACACGGTTGATGTTGACACTACGTGCTGACACACGTCGCAACAACGAAACGGCGAATAATTGGCGAATTATCGACCTCAATGCGATGTTAATGTGACCGGAATCGCACCCGCACTTTTTTCACGACTTAGATTAAACTCCCGGGTTGAGGCCTCGCAACAAACAGTGGACTTAAAATTATCCCTCGCGGCATGGGCGCGCGATTAGCAATGTCTTTGGTCACCCGTCGCGGCGCGCGTACCGTGGCAGCTACTCTCGGGAGTCTCGCGTAGAGCCATGGTGGCAGAATTGGTGGTATATCGGCGTATTATTAGCGCCGAGGAAGAGAGCGGTGGCATCGTGGGTCCGAGTGGAACGGCAAAAGCGAGGGGGTTTGTTCCGCCTCGGCTAGGCGTGGTTAACCCCCGCTCGAAGCTACCTCCAACCGCCAATGGGCGTACCGGATGACTCTCCTCGTCGGGGGTTGCGCGCACACACGTGCTAAAAACACGCTCCGTAACCGCATCGCGAGAACGCGTCTCTGTGTTGGTTCCGCGCGCATCGCTGCGCACATGTAAATGTATACATACGCACACGTACGCGCGCGCACGCATACACCCTCCTGAAGCTGTTAACGTATACGAGGGTGCCGCGGCCTGAATGGACAAGGCACGAACACGCGGACGAGCCGCGTGCGGACGTTTCGCGGCGGAGCTTTCGCCAGATACTCGGGTATGTACACGCGAGTATCCCCTCCGCTATCTTCCCCTCGTCACTCTCTTGTCACGGTACACCGGGACTCTCCGCCCTTCTCCACGATTCGGACCGACTAAAGTGGTTTGTCTTTGATTTAACCACCACAGAAAGAGCGAGCGGCGTCGACGAAGAAATACATCTCTACCTCCGTGTCCGCGCGACCGTTGTTTGTTGCGCTCGTTTCAAGGTAGGAAGGAAGGAAGGAAGGAAGGAAGGTAGAACGCGTGTGGAGGAATTGCATGCTCGACGCATGTATACGGGATCGCAAAAAGTTCGGTGGGTTTGGCGATGATCGTCGGTGGTGGTGTCGGCGGTGAGGGCGGCGCATCGCGGCCTCTTCAACGAGTTTATGTATAGCGATTTCCCGTGTATAGGATGGAGAGTATAATCGTGGTGGGTACACGACACACACACACTAATACACACATTTTCTCTCTCTTGCGAATCGGGAGTGAGGTGGTGATGGTACTGGCGATCAAATCAGAACCAACACAACGGCCAAACGACCGGACGACCGACCGACGGACGGACGGATGGGACGGACGGACAGACTGATACGAGAGCTGCTGCTGGTACTGGTGCTCCGATGTTGCTGCTCCGCTCTTAACTTCGGCGCACGGATATTGTTTACCCGACCATTTAGGTAATTGCTGGCCTACCGCCCTGCCAGCCAATCGAACGTAACCGGCTGATGCGTTTGCAATACTGATCTATCTCTTTCTCCCTCTCGCTCTCTATCAACGACGTGAGTTTCTCTATCTCTCGTAATCTTCGGTTCTTCTAGTTCTCTCTTTCTCTCTCTCTCTCTCTCTCTTTCTCTCTCTCTCTCTCTCTCTTTCTCTCTCTCTCTCTCTCTCTCTCTCTCTCTCTCTCTCTTTCTTTCTTCTCTTGTCTCGCAACGTTTCCCCGCCGATTTTCCGATCATCATCGATTTAACTCGGGGACCAATTGTTGGGCGAAACTAATACCGCTATTGTGGCAGTGATCGATTCTTTCTAGGAAATTGGCGAGATATTGGAAAAGATACATAAGCTTTGCCAGAAGATTGTAGCGGTGGAGTGTTTTGACAGTTTTAATGATTGTCGTTACATATTGTTTCGCTATTGTATTTAGAAATAACTGATTGATGTAATATACCAAGCGTGTCGAGCACGTGTGACTAAATTTTGTACGAGTAATTAAAAATACAATTGTGAGCTGATAATAGTTTTATAAATGATCAAGAATTTATATATCTTGCGCACGTTTATGTAGCATGCACAGACGCGATATTTTGTCCTGTGAAATTATAACCGTAACGATGATCGCATTAGATGACAAATTGGATTAAACGTGGCTCGACTAATCCTCAATTGTACCACCTCATTATTTGGTTAGCGCTCGAGCGAGGTAACGGCACGGTAGCTGAGCCGCACGAGAAGGTATCGCAGTGTGTTATCGTGTTTCGCGAAAACTAATTATCGCGGGTGCCGTAGTTAATGCGATAATAGACCTTTTATTCATCAGGTCCAACCGTTTTGTTAGCCGCGTATATTATATAATGCACCGCAGCTTGTCTTGCACATACGGATGTTTCAGAACAGCTATTACGCTTTTCTCATTTATGTATTCTTGAACTAGATTCGAGATAATTTTTTTCTACGAGAAAAAAAACAAGATATATAAATTTGTTTCTTCTCTCAATATTTTAATATTAAAAATATTTCGATAAATTATTCTCAAACATTGTGTTAAAGTAAAATTTAAAAAAATTATCATTTAATTTTAAGCATATGTTAATTGGCCCAAGCCAATTAATTTGTAACTTTTGCATCGAGGATTTACCGATGACTTGAAATCAAAATCTGCAACTGAAAAAACTCGGACAATTTTGGAACACCCTTTGCAGTCTCGAGACGGCAGGAGACAATCATAGAACTATGCGTTTCTCATTCCTTCTTGTCACGTAAATGGACGAACGTAATAATTCACAGCCCCTCCGTCTACAAAAATATCGCCTTCACGATGCCCGTTCTTGGAAACGTCATTCTAAACTTGATGTCAATTATCCGCGAACAAATGAGCATGATTTTACTCATGTCACTTAGAGCCGATTTAGTCAACGTCGGTCAATCGCACTAATCCTTGTTCGTTATATATCTTGCCTCTTCAAATTATGTTTCAGAATTTTCATCGGACAAGACGTAAATTGCTGCAATTAGCGCTTTCGGAGAAATTGCTTCTTAATTTTTCTAATTTTTATAATATAAAAATATAAGAAATATATATGAAATAAAATCGGGGGAACTTCTTTAACAAGAACTTGATGCACTTTTCTGTGCGGACACACATTAACTGCAAATCAATATTTTAATTATCGTGGTGGATAAAAAATTAATATACTTAGCCGGCATCACGTACGATGAATCGAGGTCATTTGCGGTGCATTCCGTATGCATGCAATATTTGCCACTCGATTTGTAGTACGCCGAAACATAATTAATAATTCAGGACGCTAATGCACGCTACCCAGGCACTTTCGAACGCGTCTCTGTCCGAGGCGATAAACGTAACAAAACCACCACGAATGAATCTCCCGTATTGATTAAGCGCCTTTAATGAAGATCCCATTGTTGATCATCGAGGACGCGGGAAAGCGTTTCTCTAGCGTCATTATGACGCAGGTGAGCTTCGTGCCGGTGGATTACTCTACCTGCCAAAGTGATGAGGGTTTAGGCGGGGATCCCTAATAGTTCCGAAACGGTACGCGAGTCGGGAGGTTAAGCTAGTTGGCGAGATAGACGTGGAGCACGGCGGCGAGTGCGACGACGAGAGGGAGTTTGATAGAGCGATCGAACGGGCGAGTGGGATGAGAGACGGAGGAGGAAGGAAGGGGACGGGGGATGAATCCATCGAAGGTGGGAGGCACACGGCAGGGAGATCGGACAGACCAGCCGTGACCAATTTGCGCCCGTTCGTGCTCCCGATTCTGATCCCG
Organism: Anoplolepis gracilipes; assembly: GCF_047496725.1. Lineage (NCBI taxonomy): Eukaryota > Metazoa > Arthropoda > Insecta > Hymenoptera > Formicidae > Anoplolepis > Anoplolepis gracilipes. The sequence goes on along the minus strand of NC_132970.1, from coordinate 11,375,980 downwards.
ATTCTACCCATCCGACACATGGATACACACGTACGAATACAGTGGTGCGAGAGTACCCCGTTGTGGCGTACACACATCCACACGCGAGCCCCTCGATCTTCTCTTCTCGATGCCCATGCATGGTCTTCCTCCCTCTCTCGTTTGCCCACGTTTGTCTCCTCTCCCCCCCCGCCCCCGCCCCCTGCCCCCTGATCATGTCGGCACCCTACTGCCAAGAGATATTCGTCACAGAAAGTCGCGTTGTGTCGCTCGGTGAGCAGGCCACCCCAAAAGTTTCACGCCTATCTGGATCGGCGGCACCATCTATTCGCGCCACGATAATTGGCCAATTAAAACCGGGCGAAAGCGTTCGAGTTACCTGCCATCCGATAATTATACGGTGTCCTCGCGGCGGTTCGACCACGTATCCACGCGACCGGGCGTGGGTGGCGGCGACGAATGGCGATGGAAGAGAGTGAGAGAGAGAGAGAGAGAGAAAAGGCAGGAGGGAGAATCGGTCGGTGTATACGGGGGTGGGAGTTGGTTCCTCCGGAGGGCCGAAAGGCGGAGGATGGAATCGACTATTCCGATCACGTGGCTTCGGATTCTACGGTGTGGTCCTCCTGGTCTTTCCTCCCTCATCCATTCTCCCCCTCCTCCCTCCTCGTCTCGTAGCAATCCCCGGCGCGGCCACGCGGCTCTCCTCTCGTTCTCTCGCTTACTATCCTCCTCCGCGTAAATCAATGCGGACAGCACGCCCTTTCCTTAACCTCGTGACGCATGACTGGAATACTCCTTGGTGCCACGTTTAGTCGCGACACTTAACGAGATAGATATTCCGCTAATAGATACTCAACGTGAGTATCGATGACAAATATTAACGCTATTAGTTTCAAAAAAGTCTTGGCAATTTTTACATTATATATAAAAAGTATACCGCTTGCAAACTATTGCTAAATTATGTATCCTATAAAGGATTAAACAACTGCCTAATGAGATGACTTTTTTAATTATTAAGATTACAAGAATCTTAATTAAATACTACCTGTATGATATTGCGAAAATACGAAACATTTCTTGATTTTGTTATTTATTTCTTTAATATTATATAATTATTATATAATTTAATAATGAAAAATATTAAAAAGAATTATTAAAGAATTTTTATATTATACATTATTAAAATAAAAAAACACATACAATGATGAAGAAACAAGATAATCATATCAAGTTGATTTAATTAGACAGTCGAGTATAGAAAAATAAGTTTATAATACACATCTTATTAAGAAACTCTTCTTCTTTAATTTACTTTGCGACTAAATGATTAATCGTTTACCCCTAATTAGACATTGGGGAGCTTCTAAAAAAAGTAGACGAAATTACGCGTGACACGAGCGGAAATTAGGTTTATGAAGGACGGAATGATATATGACCAGTTATACTTCAGTAATGTTAGTGACAACGATGCCGAGATAACTATATCCAGTGACAGCTCTATTTCAGAAAATCTTAATACCTCTATCTCGCGATAATAACGCTAATTACGACAGCAATTGGCATTGCCGTGTTATCGCTTACGATCTATATTTCATCGTGAAAAACATAGCACTCTGGCGAAACCGCGCTGCTAACGAGCTCCTAGCATTAAATGGTTTTAAATGAGAACACATACGGGGTGTTCCCTAAACATTTAATTTTGCGATGAGAAATATTTTGACAATCTTATAATTATTGTTTTCTTTATTTAAATGTAACTTTTCAGTTAAGCTGCCCGAAAATGAAAAGCATTGAGATAACTTTTAATTAATTGCATATTAAAAAATATAAATTAAAAATTAAATTGTCTTTTCACTTGCATTTAAGTCGATTGCAGTTTTTTAAAAATCTCAACTTGAGATCCTTGATTACATGTTAAAACATTTAATAGATTAAATATTGGAGAATGTTTTTCTTCAAATTTTGTCTGATGAAAAATCCACATGAAATTTGTCGCAGAAATTTTTATTAAAATTAGAGGAAAGATATCCTGATGGGAGAGATTAGCAGATGAACAATGTAAAATCGGCATGTTTATAAATATTAAACGCAATTTGCGGTTTTTTTTTAGAATCGCAGACGCGTGCGATACGCCTTTACGATTCACGTTTATTGGGAAAGCACGGCATATTACGATGCGTATATTTTTATTCGCGCGAGCATGTTCTTTCATTAACAGTTTTTCTTCTGGCTGTTGCGCTGCCGCCGAGCATATACGCATAGGAACAACACAATGACGATGGCTGTGTAATCGCGTGAACGTTAATTGTTAGCGATTACCCGCCCGCAATTAGCATTTCCTATAGACTATTGAGCATCGATTAATGTAAATTATTAAGTGCAATTTCTCTCGTGTTTAAACGTCGAATGTTTCGAACGACGTTAGCGCACCGGAGCCCGGATGTGCGAATCAGTGTGTTTCGCACTTTCACGCGGAAACTGCGCGTTGTTCACGCACGAAAATGTAAAATGTACGTTATATCCCATCACAGAGTGACGGAACAAATGCCTGCGAATTTTACGTACAATGGAAAAAAATATATTATGCGTGCTGTGCTCGAAAAAAATTATCGCATTATATATTCGATTCGATGTATTCGACTCGTGGTCTACAAAAGATGTTTGCTTAACATTGTTACTAAACCATAACGCTTATTATATATGGTTCGTATATTTAAAAAATGCGAGAATTCTCTCGATGTAAATGTGAAAAAGTCTCTGTTATACGAAATGGATCGCATAGATGAAAAAAATGAAGAATAATTCGTTAATATCACGATATATATATATATATATATATATATATATATATATATATAATGAAGATAATAATGAGACTACTTTTTCTGGATAATCTAACGTCAAGGTGGACATTTTCCAAACAGCTGTGGAGATATGTTGGGGAATAGGTCGTGTGCGAAGAGTGAATAGGGCCCGAAGGAGGTGATTATGCAGCTATATCGAGCTTCGATATATTCCTACGATTATATATATATATATACAGAATGCATATATGTATAAAATATTCTCTAGATATCATTTTTTATGTATGGTTTCTTCAACTAATTCACTATATACACCATATATTATGGAATCAAATATGTATATATATATATATATATATATATATATATATATATATATATATATTTGTGTGTGTGTGTGTGTGTATTATATCCAGACACGAAAAGAGTAAAAGGGGGCGCGAATACATACATGTATATATATTATGTCGCATTAGGCGCGGGGATCGCAGTCTGGGTATCGCTTACGCGTTATTATTGCAGCGATACGACACGCCATGGTGTCAACCGTGACCTCCCATGGGGACTCTGCGATATCATATACAATGTAGGTACCAACTGTCACACCATCGCCGAACACTGGGGATCCCATGGAAACCGGCTAGGCGTGCTTTATGGTGCGTCAAATTAAAAGATTCCCTCCTTTGCGTTCCCTAACTGCGATCTGATCCACTTGGAGGCGACATATATATGTACCCCGCGTATGGATCCACCTACGCAGAGCCTTCTAGCACGCGCGTACACGCGCCTTTCACGACTGGTGTCTCATAACGCTTAATACAGATGCGCGATGCCGAGCAACGTCCCGTGAGATGAGCGACTTTAATTCGCGACTAATGGCATGTTTAATAGCAACCGTGAAATCTAGGTTAAATCGGCCGAACAATCACCTACTAGTTCATAAATGTAACGGACAAGTTCGACTATAAAATTGGATCATCGTCGATATACACTTTCAAACTAATTTTTCAACCGTTAATCTTTGCAATATAGATTCGCATCTGAAATACTAAGATTTTAAAAAATAAATTATTCTTTGCGAAGGGAATATTTGATTTTTCTGTTAAATTATAATGGTGTATTCTAGGAAAATTGTGAGTTTTTATATCTTATTATTTTTTTTTACATCTTTTCATATATAATATAATTTAATATTTCTTTTACTATAGGTATATTTGATGTAAGACAAAAGTTGTTTCGTATAATATTCCGCGATATCAAACGAAAGCGAGTATAATATAATTTGCAGTTTAATTTGCGATTAATGACACGCCTAATAGCAGATGCGAGTGTAGCACTAAAATTCACGGTTGCCCGCGTACTTAACAACATCGTGTGCCGTTTGCACGACAACTCGTACGTGAAATGTATACGGCTTTGCCAAACGTTGCGTCGTGCCAGACGTCTTTCTGGCGGAAACGCCGCAAAGTGGCTGAGCTCGACTTGTGAAACATGTCGGGCGGGGTCTCGCTATGGCAGATAGATATGTAATAATTAAAACTATTGCGAAATTCGTTGAAGGAAGGAGTTCCGCTTAATAGACACGTATATAATACTAATTCATACTTCACATTCGTCACATCTTTGCACTAGCTAAGTAATGATGCTCTTAAGACTTTGGCGCGAATCCCGAGATGCATTAGCTGTTTCCAGACTTCTGACATGTATATGAAATGAACTGTTGAATATTCTGAGGAGATTGACATGGAAAATTAGGATGTCAAATAATGTAAGTCAATTATGCGTAGTATACATAATTATCCTGATTCTTAAAGAGGCAAAGAATTAAAAGTACATGGTACATGTATCAAATGTATTTTATAATTTATTTATGTTTTAATCGTGCTTTTTTAAACATTTCATCTGTTTAATTTAAGTAATTTTACTTTATTAAGTATAATACGCACACATAAACACACATACATTACACATTACATATATTTATATTGAGTCAACATAGATTATAGTCCCTAACAAAATAAAATGAAAGGATCAAGATTTCTTTACGCACTAAATCTATAAATGTTATAAATATATAATAAGAAAGTATTTTTTCTGTTTTAATTAGTTTCCTTTAAAAGTTGAGATATTACTTTTTCGTACATCTGTCATAGAAAAATAAATTAACTCTGTCATGAGTCATAGCTCTGTTATAGGCCATGACTTTTTTCATTTCCAGTCTTAACTTCTCGCGGTGATTAAATCTCTGTTAGAGCTCGGCCCACTTGAAATGGACCGAAAAATAAGATTTCGTTATCCTACATTTACGCGCTCCGTCAACTCGTTTGCGCAACGTCGTCGAAAAAAATCCCGTCGCGTCACGTCGTTTCGTCGGCCGTCGCGGAAAAAGTCTTCGCTGGTTTGCGGAGGTACTCTTGTTTGCGTAAAAGCGACATACTGTACCTCATAATTTTCGATACGCTCGTGATTTCGCTCGCATTCAGCCGTGTCAGCCTCGGAGGAAACGGAGGCTCGACGTTTGAATTCTTAACGACTGCGCGCGTATTAACGGCGCGGTTGGTCGCAGTTTCACGCGAAACTTACGGCCGTGTCCCATCGCGGCTCGTTAGTAAAAATAATTTTCTTCCTCCATCGCGACGTCGCGGTGGAGAGGAATAGAAGGGCAGAGAGAGGCCGTACAGATGACTCGTTGCATCCAGGGACGGACGCGAAGTTTTTGGAGTAGAAACTAATCTTAATTGCGACCAAACTTCTGAAAGAGAGTCATAAAAAGATCTCAAGAAAGTCTTATTTTTTTATTTTAATAATTTAATAAATTAAATTTGATAAAAAGATGATAAAAATTTTGACAAATAATTCTGGCGAATATAAAAGGTGCCAGAATTAAAAATCACAGGACTTGGATTTCACGCAGTATATCAAAATATACTTTATCAAAATATCAAATATTTTTACACAAGATTATTCCGCCAAAGCGCTCGAGGATCTTTATTAATTTTCGTGTAGATTTGCCCCTGCTTGGATCTTCTCGGGCGTTCACTCACACGACTCATATGATCGTTTGTTCCGACGCGGTGCGTCTTGACGAGGAACGAGCAGAAGACGCGGCGTGCAATGTAAACGAACGAGTCTATAAGTCCGCGTCGGTTCTCGGCGCGAATAAACTTGGACGTTTCTGGCACAAGATCCCCGGATCTTTCTCTATTTCACCGTCTCAAAACCCGAATGTTCCTTTACTCTCTCTCTCTTTCTCTCTCCTCCCTCCCGGCCATCGTCCTCCCCTTTTTCTCGCGCTTCTTGGACGTTCGCCTCTTCAAAGTGTCAAGTGACAAACGGTCCCGCTACCGAGTAGGCGTAGTCGTCGGGGTGGATATAATTTGTCAGGAAATCACCCAATTAGCCTCCCAGTTATGCGGCCCAACAGATTTAACCAATTAGTTTAGCTATGCGAGCCCTAATACATTTCCACGCCGGCGGCGACTACCAGCCGCAGGCGTTTCTCCCTCGATCCGCCTGTCAACCCTCTCTTTCCCTCCACTCCTCTCACATTCTCTTTCTCTTCCTTCCCTTCCTTTCGATGTTTGTTCGCTCTCTTGCTCTAATCCTTTTTCCGTTCAATCGCTGTATTTCCGTCTCTCTCTCTCTCTCTCTCTCTTTCTCTCTTTTCTTGTCGCGCTTTTCAACCGTTGTACGATATTTGTCGGTTATAGCGATCTCTGGATATAGTATAAAAGACTTTATCGTCGTCGCCGACGACGACGGCGATCATAGTGATTGTGGCCGCGCACAAATTGCGTCTTTACATTTACGCATGTTACGCATATGCCGTAAGCGCGCGCCACGCACACGTGCAACCGCGGAGAAGCGGAGGAGAGACGAAAGGGGCTGCAGTTGACGTCTATCTCTATAGAGACTGCTCGCACACGCGATATATGTAGTTGGGTAAAGAGGGCAGGCAAGGGGAGAGCGTATAGAGTCGAGAGGTGAAGCAATTTGTCTCCCTAATGAGATGTCACCCCGTCTGTACGCGTTGAGAAGCGGCCAGTAAGGAGGCGAACCATCATCCCTGAAACCGATCGAGCAGAAATTGCCTGTTCCGCTCATTCTCCCGAGCACCCTCTTTATGGGAATCTATATGGATATATTATCGTTTTGACGGATCACTTAGAAATGTCTCCTGAGAATTCAATTCGCGCTCGACATATTTATACATATTTGTGATGTTTCGCGAAATATTTTGGAATAAAATTTTTCCCTATGTGCGAAATCAAATGTGAAATAAAAGAGAGTTATTTTTTTTTTTTTTTTTTTTTTTTTTGAGTAAAGATAAAATAAATACAACAAATGTGCAACTTTAAATCAAGTCTAAGGATTAAATATATTTTTTGAAATTATAAAAAAAAGAAAGACTTTGAATTAAAGTTAATTGGCAAGAAAAGCAGTTGTAAATACGAGAAATAGTTTAATTTCAAACACGTTAAAGAGAATCTATGGTTAGAATTTAACGTAATGTGAAAGGTGAAAAACCATGCATACGAGAATTAAAAATTATGGCTAAAAATAATGAAGGCACAATAACGTGGATAATGTGCAAAACAATCCTCGTATTGACTTTCTGATCAGTATGACTGTGCGTTTCAAAACGTTGGCTAGTATAAAATATAAACTCTCTATAAAATATTCAAGTAATGAGCAATGAACGAAAGAGTACAAATTGTTCGCGAGAATGAAAATATAAATACCGTTAAAAAATTTACATCGACGAGCATTATTATCGCACAAAAGAACGGTGTCTATGTACGTCGCGTTTTTTATCATTATAGTCGTGGTCAATTTCCCGTTATTACCACGTAATTATTAGCAGAGCGCGGTAATTTTTCGCGGATGTTAAAAATTTCGTTCAATAAAATTTATTAAACATTGCGTATTGTGTGAAGCAGCATTTTCGAAAAAAACCTCGCGTAGAAACAAACTTAGGGACATGCTTTAATCGTAGGAAGAGAGATTCCGACAAGATTGATCGAGAACAGTTACATAGTATGGGTCGAGAGGATGGTCAATGGGACCGGTTCAGGTACAGAATTGCTCTGGTTGATTCTAATTGAATCGTCCTTTGGCCTCTCTCTAAGCGATCGCAGTCCCGCTAGCCTGCTGTTGCTGACGAACGAGACGTTTCACCCTCCCAGGCTCTTCTATTACGCGTACCCGATTAGAGGTCTCCGAACGCAGATGACTAGTCTTATTTTAAACGCAATCGATTTTCCTCCATAAAAAAGTCGAATTCGCGACTACATTATGTCTTTAACAATCGTGTCATTCTATACCAAATCACATAGCTTTTAAAATAGATTTTGAGCTTTTAATGCCGGTTTAGGATTGCATGTGCTTTATATTTCTTAAGAAGTTGCAAATATTATTTTTACACATGCTTTTTTTCAACATTTTATTTATAATTTATGACAAACTTTTAATTTATTATTTTTATGACAAATACTCTTTAAACATTTATATTTTACTGATTTTTTTTTCTAGAATTGTATGCTATTAAAAAAAAACAAGCATTTGCTTTTAAAACAGACGTATACAAAGTAACGGGCAAATTTATTAATATTTTTCCTCTATAAAAAATATATAATTATTTCATATACGTATTTTAAAAAATCATGAATCTTGGAAATAACTACATAATTATTGTTTTTATTTAATCTTGTAATGAATGGAAATATCCATTTGGGAAATGTAAATATAAAATTGTAAACATTTTTTCAAACTTTTGCTGCTCAAGTATTAATATGCATTTTCACGTATCGCATATTCATGCATTCCTATGCCTGAGAAAATAATTTAAATTGTAAATATTTGTTCGATTGAATTGTATATAAAATAATACTTATTTCTGCAACTTTATACAGCTTTTTATTAATCACGCGTTTAATGTTTTCTTACATTTGCCTGGTTAACCATGAATGTCAATTCGAGCAGGTGTCACGAAAAAAGCTCGTTCATAAAAGACCATCAGTCAGGTATTTACATTCTCACTCGTTCATTCGCACGTGTCGCTCATACGTTCGATATACGTAAGACGCGTTCCAATCTCCCCGAAATCTCCCCCTTTTAGAATCGAGCAAACCGGCGCGGCGCGCACGCGTGGGTATTAAATTAATGTAGTCGACTCCGTAGCCGGCGATTAAACAAAGGGTGAAAATTGAGCACCCTCCCCCGCAGTTCAGTGCCGACGGTGAACACCCAACGGGCGGCACGCATACAGTTTGAGAATCGGCTATACAACATGCATATATACATGTGCAGATAATATAAACGCACACATCTGTACATTTCGCATGCCTCAGTACGCATCCCGCGCAACACAATCGACCATGTCTGCGTAAAACGCCGATTTGCGCATACATACATACGTACGGGTTTTCTCACACTGACACCCATGGCGGTCTCATGCTCGAGTAACTGCAGTGTGTGTGTATGTGTGTGTTGTGACTGAAAAGTATATATATAAGAGTGCGGTACGAGAAAGGAGGTTCCTCTCATATGTACAATATATATAATATATACAGAGTACCTAAGCTGCACTTTCTTCGATATACAAATTTGTGAATGCTCCTTAGTGAATTTCTCCTAAACCAAAAATATTCGTCGAGCAATATATAAAATGTTATTGTTTCCCTTAATTTTAATCAAGTTTTACTTTAACGAAATCTTAGAACTAGTTACAAAAGTATTCAGAATTGAACATGTGTTGAACGTTGCTAAAAAAAAAAAGAACTCGCTTCGCTGATATCCAATCAAGTTCTTATCGAGGGAACCTCGATTTCACGTTGATGACAGGAGTCTGCGGGCGCAAGAAAGCCCGGGACACCCGGTATGCGGCGCGCCCGCGCGCCTCTATACCTATGTACACATCGGGCGGCCGCCGTGGGGTGGTCGGGTGGTAACGGGCTTCGTTCGTTGAATGCGGTTTAATATTAATGGAACTGATGATAAGCAACGCAAACAAGCGTCGAGTCTCCCGGGAGAGATCTGCCTTCTGTTAGCCGGCGTACAGCGGGGAAGGCCCGACACACGCGCGCGACGCACACCGACGAGGAGATCCGCGCCGCATACAGCCAACAGAGGCTACCGTCATTCGTGGTTACCGTTGCAGCGCGGTAACCCGGGCGGCGTAGGGCGCGCAACTCCCGAAAGGGCAGAGGGAGAGAAAAGGAGCGGTGTGCCTGGCACACATACACGCGCGCGCGTGTATACGCACACACGAGGGGGTAACATGTAACTGCGATCGTTTACGCGTATATATACCGCACGTGCCCCGGGGTACGCGTTCCCGTAACGCGTCGGTGTAATGTGTGTAAATCAGCGAGAAATGGAGGGGCGTGGGAGGGTGGAAGGATGATCGTTTGCCGCTACTTATATACGTACTTTGAACGCGCCGAGTTCCCGCTCGCGGGACCGCTGCGGATTGCGCCCAGCCGATCTACTCGCTATCGATACCCGCCGTAAAGCGAGTGTGTTTGCTCGCCAAATTAGAAAACCATCGACGAGCGACCGGCCGAAGGGAGTGTGGTACGCGCGCAGGCTGAAGCTCGAGTCTCGTGGCAAGTGGTCGCAGTCAGTCGACAGTCCCGACTACTGTTCTGCTTGAAATAACACGGGGGATACGTTGGCCGAAACGCATAAAGCCAGGCCTCTCATTAATGCAATGACTGCCTTTAAACTTGCACTGTATTTTATAAAATGCAACGCATCTTTTTCGTCCTTTATTTCTAATCTGCAAATAACATTTATTTTAAAATTCTTACAATACGTATGCATATATGTTTATATTACATACGCCAAATATTTTTAAAAACAAATTAAAAAAAATCATAATTTAAGTTCTTTTCAATCTTTCTTTGTCAGAAATGTTTTATCGATTATCAACGTAAGTTTCTTCTTGCGAGTTATTTTCCAAGAATAATTCTAATAAATAACTTTTTGATTTTGCAATGTAGAAAGGACATTTTTAGCTACAATACTTGCATAAACAACATACCGAGTTGTTAGTCTACACAAAGATATGATAACTTAATAGAGCACTATACAAGACTACTGTAATTGCCAAGTCGCGAGATTACAGCGGATAATAGCGCGCGATATTCAGCGATTCGATGCAAGTTTAAAACTCAGCACAAAAGGCCGGGTTAATCGAGAGCCGGGGCTTTGTTCCGCAGCATACGGAATAATGGGAGGGAGGGGACAATATTCAAGCGAAATCGCGGGTAATAACATCAAGGATTTCGTAGCCGACGCCGGCAATTCGACGCGCGCGAAACTATGAATTCTCGCGATTTTTGCAGAAAGCGTACTTTGCGAGCGCACTTTGAAGAGAGAAAAAAACTAAAAAAAAACAAGCGGCTGGAAAAAAAATGGTCAAAAATCGAGCAATACATAAGCTTGGCCGGGAAACACGATGGTGCGCGCGGAGGCCGCAGTGCGCGGGGCTCATATCGTATTAATAGGCAATCCGGACAGCCGAGGGGTGTCATAAACTCAACCCCCTAATACTCGCCTAAACTACCTCGGTTAAATAATGGAATCCCTATTCCCACCTCCTGCCACCGCCGCCGCCAACCCCGTTGCCTCCGCTACATTTCTCTCCACGTCGAGGCTCCTTGTTTGCCGGCTCCCAACCACGAGCACGAATCGTCTCGTCGTGCTTCTCCGCGGGGTTTCGACACCGAAGACGCCAGCGTGCTTGTCTGTACCCTAAACTAGGAAGCGGTAATCCACGTGAATTAGCTATCCATCGCTCCTACTAATTTATATACCGGGGACGTGTGTGTCAGCCATCTACGTATCTATCGCGTTCAGTTAATTATAAGCGTACGCGTCATTTAAATTGCAATCGAGTATTTTGCGATAGTTGGGCCGGGTGACGGGGCGAAATAGCTCATCCGTATTGTCGACGGATCAAATTACAGACAACACGTTGCACCTCGATGCACCGCGCCGCGCTCCAAAAAGTGGCAATTGCGTAAATTGGCTCCGCCATGAATCGTGTCGCGCTTAATTAATCAGCTGCGAGTAGGGCGAGAGGTTATCCACTTCGAGCCGTGAAGCTTAATTCGCGAAAATTTTGTAATCGTAAATTGTTTACTTGTTTTGATTTAAAAATCATTAGTATTTCTACAATAAAATTTATGTTATTGTTAGTTTTTTTAATGTTTATTTATTAACAGCTGATGTAAAGAGATTAGATTTTTACGACATTTTATAATGCGGAATGATAATGATTATTTCATCCCTTCGAGAATTTTGTAGAAATATTATTGATTTGCTGTTTTATTTTTTCTGTTCAATGTGTTCTTCAGTTGATTATTACGTTGCACGTCATAATCTTCCTTTTACAGCGCAGTGTCTGCTTGTCATTAATATTGTTCGAGAAGTAGTTATTTTGAGATTGCGCTTCCAAACAGAAGTAAAAGAGAGGGAGAGAGAGAGAGAGAGAGAGAGAGAAAGAGAGAGCCCGGAGAACACTCTTGTTCGCTCGCGATGTTCTCATTGAGATGCGGCCGGGATTCAAAGTTTGCGTAAACGTTTAAAATAGCGTAGCGAGAAGTTTGCACTTGGGCTTATATCCAAGCACGAATTACCTTTCGCTTAAGAGCTAATTAAGAGATGGTTCCATTCGGTGACTCTCGTCGGGGAGCAACTCTAGCGGAAACAAAATTCCACCGACCTAGTAACGTGTCCTGACCCCAGGGTGTCCTGACTCGAGGATGGCAAACCCTCTGTCGTGTTCTCCGCGACATATATATATATATACACACATATATATATATGTATGGACCAGGACCAATCTCAAGTAATCGTTACGACGTTCCGTAGACAGATAAGAGTATCCGACTGCTTCCGCCTCGATTCCCTTTTCCTTCTCCTTGCCATCGTGTCCCTTCGTTCCCTTATCCGCGATTCCAAAAAGCGTATAGTCTTCCTAGATTCCCTGGAGTCGACTTAGATATCCAGAGTAGATTCCTAAAGTGGCGGACGATCCTCGATGAACCGTGACCGTTCAGGATTCGACGGATCTTTGTTGTATTGGATAGCGGAGCGGTGAGCTTGATTTGTCTGACATGTACGTGGCGTTTACCTGATTTAATCACGTACACAGATAATACATCGTGAAAATACATTATTGAGGTTCTTTTAAATTTTTTCTAATACATTTGAATCCTTGCTAAGAATTATTTTTGAATGATGTATGTTTAAGAAACTTGCTATTATAAAATTTTTGTTGAGGTTTTTTTCTAAAAACTCTTATTTCCAGTTTATCATTTCATTTGGTGGTAGCTTTCTGCAATTTGCTCGCAAATTTATGAGATGTTCTAAATACTTTTAGAAAAAATTTAACAAAATCTAGAATCTATTTAGACTTGATTCTTAAAATATTTAAATGTTACATTTTAAAAGAAAAGCTGAAAAAAACATTTTTATTCTTTTAAATTTTTTCAAATACATTTGAATCTTTGCTAAGAATTATCTTTGAATGATGTATGTTTAAGAAACTTGCTATTACAAAATTATTGTTGAGGTTTTTTTCTAAAAACTCTTATTTCCAGTTTATCATTTTATTTGGTGGTAGCTTTCTGCAATTTGCTCGCAAATTTACGAGATGTTCTAAATACTTTTAGAAAAAATTTAACAAAATCTAGAATCTATTTAGACTTGATTCTTAAAATATTTAAATGTTACATTTTAAAAGAAAAGCTGAAAAAAACATTTTTATTCTTTTAAATTTTTTCAAATACATTTGAATCTTTGCTAAGAATTATCTTTGAATGATGTATGTTTAAGAAACTTGCTATTACAAAATTATTGTTGAGGTTTTTTTCTAAAAACTCTTATTTCCAGTTTATCATTTTATTTGGTGGTAGCTTTCTGCAATTTGCTCGCAAATTTACGAGATGTTCTAAATACTTTTAGAAAAAATTTAACAAAATCTAGAATCTATTTAGACTTGATTCTTAAAATATTTAAATGTTACATTTCAAAAGAAAAACTGAAAAAAAAAACATTTTTGTTCTTTTAAATTTTTTCTAATACATTTGAATCTTTGCTAAGAATTATCTTTGAATGATGTACGTTTAAGAAACTTGCTATTACAAAATTGTTATTAGAAAACGTTTTGTATAATCATAGATACATATATAAGATTTGATATTTGTATAAGACGTCATCAATGGAACCATCAGGCAACTATTTTTCGTTTGTTTTGCTTTTCGCGCGAATGGAAGGGCAAGATGTATCCCCGAATGCTTCGCGGTGCGCGAAAGAAACGAAACGGCATGGAAAAGTAGTCGGAAATCGTAAAGTGCTCGACACCTCGCTCCTCCTGGACAAATAAGACAGCGCGCAAGAAGATGAGGCGACGACGACGGGAACGACGCGCGACATATCGGAGTCGACGAGCGCTCCGAGAGTCAGTCGTCTTCCATTCAGTCCGGGAGAACAAGAGAGACGAGTATAAAGCGAATCAGAGCCTATAAGAGGAAGAGGGAGAGAGAAAGAGGAGGAGAGAGAGAGAGAGAGAAGTAGAGAGAGAGAGAGAGAGAAGGAAATTGAGACAGTGACACGACGATGTCGGCTGGGGACGTCAGGGGTCGAGGGTGGCAACTAAATAATAATTCTCACTTAACTAACTCGGTTAACTAGCTTCGCCGCGGCTAATAATAAAGGAGTCGTCGTACGTCGAGCATCGCCTGACGGTGGGTCGTGTCTCTGGTAGAGAGAAGATGAGATGGAGAGGGAGAGAGAATGGAAGAGAGGAGAGGAGAGGAGAGGATCGTTTTCACAGAGAGCGAAGGTAGGAGGAGAGATGACGGGTGCATGGAGCGCGTCGAGGTCTGAAGTCAATTTGTCGGGGAATGCGTTGGCAACACGTGTGGCACTCGCAAGACCCCGTCTCTCCCGTCTTTCTCTGGCTCTCGTATGTCTCGTGATGAGTATGCCGAAAAGCCTTACGAAATCTAAGCGCAACGTCATGGAGAACCATCGAGGAGCACACCATGAAAAAGGCAGGCAATTAAGCGTCCGGCGACACAAGAAGAAGAACGATCGGACCAGACTCGCAGTCTCGTCCGGAGAAAAGAGGACTCGTCTTTCGATCGCAGAGTGAAGTGACCCGTAGACATTCCCCGTTTCGACGTTTTGACCCTCGTCAAGAGATATATACACGTTAGTGTGAATCTAGCTGGAGCGGCGATATAAATTATCTTTCTTTCGCTTTTGCCGAAGAGAAAAGTGTTTATACGCAAAAGATTTCACATTTATTTTATATCTTATTTTATATGTTTTATTTTTTATAGTATATAAAAAAGAAAAAATATCTTTCTCAAACTTTTTCCTATTCGAATTTTATTGAAGAAAAATTGAGACAACACATGCATACATATGTGTTACTATTCTATTTTAAATATTGCAATCAAAATTAAACGTAAATTTATTAAAAAAAAAAAGTCTCTCTAATAGAAGATTATGTTTTATATATTGTTCGTGAATTTTCATTCAACATAAATTTTAATAATATGCACAGGAATAAAAAACATTTTATTCTAGAAATATTATTTTGAGGAACGAATAATTGCCAGAGTAGTCGAGAATCTTGTCGAAGAAGCGGATTAGCCTCGCAGTCTGTTTTGGGACATAAGTGCGAGAAAGATGAGTATTCTCCAATTCGTAGAAGCTTTTCGTCTTAACCACGATCTATCTGTTCCTATGTTCCTGTTTTTTTTACAAGGAACGACATTCACATGTATCACATAGCAGTAAATTAGACAATCCCTATTTGTAAGCGTAGATAAAAATAAAACAAAATAAACAAAAAAAGTGTGGCAAAAAATCCACGCATATATTTTTAAATCATTATTTTATATTTTTTTTATACTTTAATCTTTAGTCTAACTAGATCATAAATATTTTTTTATTATGTTCTCTCCACAACTATTATATTATTGTGAAAACATGTATATTTCATTCTCTCTATATTCTTTAAAATTTCAAGATACATTAATCGAATATTATGCACATTTTATCTGTTTTGATGTATTTTAAGTCTGCGACATTAGCTATCAAAGATAAACATCTTTTACGAATCGGCGAGCTATATTCGCCCATACATCTCTCATACGAAGAAATTCGGATTCACATGAATCGGAATTTTGCAGAATCTATTGATGTTTCGAGAACTACAAATATTTGTCCATATCATTAAACTATAATATACTATATATATTCTAGTCAATCTACAGATATTATAATACAGCATTATTATAGTATAAAACAGAGATAGATACATAAGATCTCGTTAGAGATTTTTTAATGAGGTTTATAGAGATTTCGAAAATAATAGTTTTTTTATCTCAATTTTACATCGTAATATTCTTTTTTATTAAGTAGGACGTAAAATATTGTAAATATAATTTTTGACTCAAAAGTACTTTAGAAGTACGTGAATCTGGAGTTGTGCTTATTATCAGTTCTTTACGAAATGCGATGACATATAAGAAGATAATTAGATGACAATATATACTGGCTGGTCTGGCGAGTTGTATGTCCGTACGTGTTGTCTTCCTCCTTTTTTCCGGCGGTCTAGATTCGAGGATCCGATCAACCTTCCGGTCGTCGGGGTCGCGTCCGCAGCCAGCCACTACGTAGGTATCCACTTATAAACACGACCCTACTTACTCTTTCCGTAGTCCTGGCCTCGTAGGACTCGCGTCAGAGCGGTAAAAGGGTAGATAGATACACGGCACGGTATTAGTAGGTATTAGGTGTTGGCCTGGGAACGACTGCACGTGCTGGCGAGGAATCCCATCCCTCCTGCGAGTTCGGATAATTCTTTAAGTGCTTCCTTGCCCCCCCGCTCGCGTCGCCGTCACCCACGACTCCGTCGCTCTTACCCGGGGGCCGATCCTCAGTCCCGACCTACCCCCGGCTACCCATCAGACCGACGTGCTCGCGGTGCCACTTCACGATCTATATACGACCCGCTCTCTTTTCCTCTCTTCTTTGTCATCCTCAGTGCTGGGATACTGCCGGGTAGCTTTTAGCAATTTTCCGTATGCACCTACTAATCTCCAGTTCTACGAGGGAGAAGCAGAGCGACCGAAGAAGAGGCAGAAGGAGAAAGAGAGAAAGAGAGAGAAAAAGAGAGGGACGCCTTAACGTAATGCCGTTAATCTCCTTAGCGATGCGAAAGTTAAGTGGCTTCAGATTGAATGCACTGTAATGAGTACGCGAGAGCAGTGTTTCGATATCAAGAAGGAATTATGCACGCCGTGTACAATACATTAAACTTGAGATGTTGTCTTGGGAAAAAATATAAGAGTCAAAAGTAGTAATTTTAGAAAATTGATTATTATATATACTATATAAATTATATACTTATTAATATTTATTGTATTTATTTATAGTACTAAATGTTATTTATTACATCTATTTATACTTGTGCTTATATATATAAAAATCATACTCTTTATATTGGTTTTGTATATTACAAGTCTTCTTATAAATCGTATTTATTAATTTTATTCTTGGCGTCTTTTCTTCATGATTAATAAATACAACGTAGTATTTTTCATATTTGATTATTAATTTATGATTAATCAATATATTTCTATTCGCAATTACTATTAAATATATATATATATATATATATATATATATGTATATATATATATATATATATATATATATGTATATTCAATCGATATAAATACATAAGTACATAGTCTCACATAATTGAATAATGTATAAGAATCTAAGCACTATAGACGGCACTTGATGCAACTCGATTTCCGCTTGAATTTTCCTGGTATTCGAGGGTGTTTTCGTTAATTTGTCGATCCCTGCACACCGCATCGCTCGCGCGTTGCATCATAAATAGAGCATTACTACCGCAAATTAGAACGTCGAGTTTCATAATTGCAATGATATTACCACACGCGAGGCTCATAACTTCCGCAACTAGTCGGAGTCACAGCGGCGCGGCTCACTATGCGCGCACGGTAAATGACATAATTATCCCTGAATGAGTACACGCGGATCGAGCGCGTGCAGTCCCGCGAACGAGTAAAATTACTATGTACTTATATGGTTTTCCGCGTCTGCTCGCGCAATGAACAAAATAATCCTGTCAAGTACCCTATTTACATGCCGGAATTGTGTTCGCGCGTGTGTACCCGATATAGCGCCAAGTTTGTCGGCAAGGACATCTTGGGAAGCCATTAAAAGGGGTGATGCCGGGATGCTGCCGCAGGAAAGTCAACGAACCGTTCAAAGATGCCTGAACATCTGGATGAAATTAAGTCGAGCGGTTCTTTTCCGCAGACACGCTGTCTCCGGTGCGTTTCGACAGTTTCGTGTTTCTTTGTCCCCGTCGCTATTTATTTAAAATCCGCGTCGGTTTCCGATTTCCACCGGAAAAGATGGCAGAAGGGTCATAAAAGGGTGTGATATGCTCTTCCATTGATATGATATTAATATAGTGCGAAATCTATAGAGACTGAAATTTATAAATTAGTATTGTTGATATTAATTATTATTTTTTTTTTTTTTTTTTTTTTTTTTTTTTTTTTTTTTTTTTTTAGGAAAGGTGCAATTAATAGAAACATTACATTGAAGTCTTTGTCATTATATTTGCTTGATTAATTACAGATTTCATCAATTACTTCAATGTGTTTAACACACATATTTTTGCAGCACATACATATATGTTAAAGAAATAAAAAAATATAGGAAAAAAAAAGAAACTAAATATATAACTTTGTTAGATTTCGTTAGATTTCAATGCAGCTGAAGCTATTAAGCGATTAATAACTTGTACAAGCATCGAGACAACGTCCTCTCATAATCACGCTGTATAATGATCTAGACTTTTTTTTATAATTCCATCAGCAGCAGATTGTTATTCACAACTTGCTTACAAAATTCACATGAATGAATTGCGTATCACAATATTCATTTCGTACAATGTCTTAATAAAATTGAGATTACAAATACGTGACTTTTTTTCCGTATAATACGTAAGCTCGGGCGAAACGACATTAAAATTCCATCGAGTTATTCGCAGTTTTGATATTCCCGGTCGTTTGTCGGTGCGCGGCATTTCCAGTGGGATTTTTTCCGCGATTCGACCGCGCGCCGTACAATTAAAACAAAAGTGAGCGCGAGCGCCGGATAAATACTCTCGGTGCCTAGAAAGTGCGACGGTAACGACGAGCATTCGAGGCGTTTCGACATATTCGTGGTTCGTAAAAAAAAAAAAAAAAAAAAAAAAAGAAAGACCGTTGACGGTGCCGTGGCCGAAGACAATCATCGGGGAAAAAAGTTCATCGTTTGGCGTCTGGGTATTATACCAATAGAGAACAATGCGCTGCTTGCCGTGTGTATGCGTGTGTGTGTGAGAGCAAAGTACAAATAATAAATAAAAAAAAAGAAGAGAGAGAGAGAGAGAGAGAGAGAAACGCGCGAGCATTCGAAAGCGTCGACCTCGTCGGCATAGAATTTATAGGTAATTATTTTTTTCGAACGTACGGCCGGTTTGTCGTCGTCGAAGATGAGATGAGAGGGAGGTGGCGCGAGAGGATCGCCGCAGCGAGAGGAAGGGTGTGTAATAGGGGCTGCGAATGAGTCTCGTCAAGCGAGAATCCACGTCGAACGGCGACTGCCATTGGGCGTGGAAACTAAAGCCAGATCGTGTCGCGGATGCGGGTGTACATTTTCTACGGGATCGTATCCACGGAGAACAGCGGAGACCCCACCGAGATAGAGCGTGAGAGAGAAAGACGAGGAAGAGTCACTAACGGTAGGATCGCGGATGGAGAACGATGAGGAGAAGGTAGAGCAGGTGAAGGGGGCGAAAGGGGTGATGGTGTAGCGGCGGCGACGATGGAAGAGACGGAAGAGGGTGAGGGAGAACGCGCGCGCGCGCACGAGAGAGAGAGAGGAGAGAGGAGAGGAGAGAAACGAGGGGTTGAGGTAGAGTATATAACGCGACAATTGCCGGATGCGACCGTTCGTACGAATTGCGCGCGGGGAACTTAGGTACCATGTACGTGAATCTCCGCGAGGGGGACGCAGGCAAGAGGGAGAGATGAGCACGAGGAGGGCTGAAACGCGAGTGAGGGTGAGGGATTGTATAGATACGTCCCTGCGGCGGTGGTTTGTAATATTATGATAACCCTCTCCCTGCCTGCCACCCAGCTTCCTCCCTTCTTCTCTCTCGCTCTCTGTCTATCTCACTTTCTCTCTCTTCCTCTCGCTTCCCTCCTACGCGTACACCAGGCTGCCAGGCGGCCACCCTCTTTCAGCGGCCATGTTGCCGGGAAATATGATTATTGTTATTATTTGCACCCTCCTTCGGTCGGTATCCTCCTGACTCCTCACCTCTTCGTAACAGCCCCGTCATCCTGTCGGAGTGGCTGCCTCCGTTTTCTCTCTCTCTCTCTCTCTCTCTCTCTCTCTCTCTCTCTCTCTCTCTCTCTCTCTCTCTCTTTCCATCCTTCCTTCCTTTTCTCTCTTCCTCTCTATTTCTCTCGCGCAGCATCCCCACAGTCGTGCCATCCTGCGTAATGCTTTGCAGTTCTCTCCTGTACCTCCCTTCTCCGTCACGCGAATCTCTCTCTTCCTCCTTCGCTCTCTCGCATCATCCTGCGACTCCATTCTCTCGCACTCCCGTTCTTCATGTGTAGATTTCTCTCCGCTGCCGTTAGCCGACGAATTGAGAGGAAACGAACGAGAACACAGGACCGAAACAACCGCCCGTCAACCGAAACCGTTTTCCTCTCTCTCTCTCTCTCTCTCTCTCTCTCTCTCTCTCTCTTTCTCTCTCCTTCCCCCTTTCTCGATCCGTTCCCGTTCCCGTTTCGTCTTTCGTCCGTGTCGTCCTTTCTATCGTTCTTTCTATCGTTCTCCATCGTTCTCTCCCTCACCCTGTGGTCGCCTGGAAAACTTTACAATGCGAAATGCCATCCCCGCGCGTCGCACTTTTCGGCTCGCTGTACGTCTCTCCTTCTCTCTATCTGTGCTTTTTTTTTTATCACTCTTTACTTCTCTCTTCATCCTTCTCGTGGTTGCGCGCAAGCTCATTTTTTCCGTTCATTTTCGCTTTCTCTTGCTCTCATTGCTCCTCCCCAGCTTTCCGCGCGTGGCTCATTCCAACTCGTCCCTGCGGAAACGTTTCATCGACCGAGACCGCCATTCTCGGCTTTTTTTCCTTCAGGCTTTTTCTCGCCTCCTCGAACTTTCCTTGCGTGTCTAATATCAGGGTTATTTTTTAACGATCGAAAATCACGCGTGAAAATCACCAAACGCATTAAAAACGCTGCTTATAATCAATATAAGATAATTTGCGTGACATTCGCTGTTGTTTTACGCATTATTTAAATGTAGAAATTCTAGAGTACGATAGGTTTGCGTATTACGTTTTAGCATAATTTCAAACTTTATCTCATTAATATTTACATAAAAAATTAATTTCTGTGTACCGTTATATAAAATATCATGTTAATAATTTAGTTCTCGCTACTTTTAATCCTCCGGAATGTATACAGTTTAACATTTTAATTTAAAATAGCACGTGAGTGTGTTGCTCATGATGCGAACAATGGTGTGACTTTTCATGATGCGAGCATGTACGAGCTAATTATCCCACGGTTGAAAAATAAATACGCAAGTTTTTCGTTGCGCCAGAAATTTAAATACATTTGAATTTTCAACGTACATTTAGTGCTAAATGTAGCCATCTAATTCTCATTGCGTTATCCTATTTCATCTGTTTACACCGTACGCGCTTTTCATATTATTATAGGCAAAATTGCAAATCCGACATATTTAATGCTAAATGTGCAAAGAGATAGGAATTATAATTTTCAAGAGAAATTAGAATCATTAACAAGAAGTGCATAATACGCATCTTCAAAGCGTAACTTCTCGATATAGTTACCACTTTGTGGTTTTCACATTATAGAGAAAATTGTTCTCACCTCTAAATAGATAGAAGCGGAAGTGAGCTTCGGATAGACGTAGTACATGTAATTCGCCGTAAACTCGCTTAATCGTGTTATTCGAGTCTCTCGTCGTAAACCGCGAGCGTGGATATGTAATGGTAACATTAAAGGTAATAAGGACTGTGTGAGATACTCGAGACTGTCGAGAGCAAAGATACGAAACAAAGGAAATGTCGGCTGCTATGCGTTTGTAGGAGAACAAAAGCACAGAAATAAATGATGGAAAATAAAAAAGAAAAAAAAAAAACTAACAGAGTGAGAAAGAGAGAGAGAAGAATTGATTTTTCAAATCATTAAAGTCTCATAATCACAGAATAATATATAATAATTTTAAATAAACAATGTGGACGATTATTTATTTATAATTTATTTGGAGAACTGTTCGATCACTTAAATTTAGACAGATAATGTATAGTTGTATAGTGACGGGAGTAATTCTCTGTAAACTCAACTAATCGTGTTATTCGAGTCGAGAAGCTGGTACGCGTAGTTATGTAATGATAGCGTTAAAGCATTAATAAGGATCGCGGTGATGCTTGAAAACGGAACGAAGAAACGAAGGTAAGACGGCCGGTACACGTTGAAGATGGTAACGGGAAAGAAATAGAGACGAAGGGTGGAAAACGAAGGACGAAAGAGAGCGTGGGGTGAAAGCGGGGGCGGTTGGTCTTTCGGTCGTGGTAGTCGCGGGAGTCGTGGTAATAAATGGGCAACACGAGCGCTTATAAGGGGTAGGTAATCTAAAGCTTTCGAGGCGGTGGCTGCCGAGAGAAAGAGCGGGCGGGAGGAGAGAGCGGCACTAAGGGGTGGAGAGGATGGAGGACGATGAAGAGGTGGGCTAGGCGGAGGGCAACAGGGAGGAATGGGGAGAGAAGGGGGGTAGATGGCGCGCGTAGGGTGAGAGGGTCTGGTTGGAGGAAAGTGTAGCGGAGGAGAAGGGGTGGATAAGGGTGGTTACGGGCGAGAGTGTGAGATAAGGTATAAGGTGGGTAAGATGGCGGACAATTTGCCGCTCGACTACTCTTGCCCGCACCCCTCCCTGGACGATTCCGACCTCCACCTTCTCCTCTGTCCCCCTTTCTCGGTCTATGTACCGGGTAATAGATGTTCTCCTCCTTCACGACCAACTCGGAGACGCTGAGAACGCGCGCGCAAAAGCGTACAGCATCCTCCTTTATCTCGAGGTCTGTTCTTCCCTTTCCCGACGCCTTTCTCTCTCGCGGTAAGACAGCGGGAGATGGGACGGAAGGGAAATCGGAGAGACAGGCTCATGAACGTGCGTGACGGTGAGAATTGCGCGTGCACGTGAGAGACACGTACATACACGAGGGTTGCGGCGGCCGCCTGGTTCACCTATACGGAAAGCTGTACGCCGCTCCGAAGTACAGTCGTCCGTGGATACGTAGGTATTTAAACGTTCTCCACACAGAGAGTCACCCCTGTCTCTCTCTCCTCCCCCCCCCGTCTTACCCCCTTCGCTGCTACCCCTCTTTCTGCCTATCCCGGTCCCGTCTCCCCGTTGCGATGTTTCCGTCGGCGCCCCCTAGTCGGCAGACCGCACCAGCGTGCTCTCTCTTAGCATTCCATCCGCCATCTTCTCACTTAATAAAATAATTACCCTGGACCAATTAAGCGGTCCCCTCCATGCCGCTCGTTCGTTCGCTCCTCTCTATGCGGGACGCTGCGCGCATTTTCCACGAGCGGCCTTCGGCGGGATATTAACGCGGCACATTATTCGGGCGCTTATTCGTTATCACTTCGCGGGATTTACACGTCGAGGTCTTAAGGAACATCGGCTAATTGGCGCGTCGCGTTTATGCACCGTGACTAAACTTTGTCCTCATTATGACGAGTGCCGCAATAAGATACGTTCTTGATCACGCGACTTTGCGTGCTTTCACGTTAGACGCCAATTTTGAAGACGCTACGATGCGACAAATTCTGATGAAATTAAATTGCGTATTTCTATATTAACTATATGTATAAAACGTGTTAAATTGAAAAATAATATATAGCAAGTTTATGTAAGAAATATAAATGCATCTTTGACAGTTTTGTTTTCTCTTTTAATTTGTTTTGTATATATTAAGGATTTTGAATATTTCTTCAAGATGCATTAATTTTTTGCGATTCAAGATAAATTAAAAAAAATAGATTTACATTGTTTAATTTGTAAATTAGCATTTATCTTTTCTCTCGGCAAAAATCCAGATAAAAATATATATTTTGTAATATTGAATATATTTAAGCATGACTGTATGAAAATTAAATATTAATTTTTTTAAAATTATATCTTAAGAGTCTATAAAAAATATTTTCTCTTATATGTTATATAAATGCATGTAGGCTTTAAAGTAAAAGCTTATGCATATAAATTTTAAAATGAAACAGTGAGCAGCAAAATTCTATTGAGTAACTTTTCCCGTACTTTCTATCGATAAAGCGAACTTGGTTAAAATTTAAGCATGATTCTGTTCAGAGATGGCAGCACTTAAAGTCGATACACAATGCCATTTGACTCAAAATGTCTACCACGATGTTGGCATGTCGCGTTTTCGGCCAACAAGTATTTAATTTCGTTAATTCGACGATCTCGGTGTTCTCTCAAGTACCAAGAAGATACAAATGGAAACTCGTCAAGAAACCAGAAATTGGCCGTGGCATAGCTTTTCGAAGAATAGTTAATTTCAAGGATAATTACACGGTTGAGCCTTTGAAGGTTACAAATTTAGGAGGCCGGGATCCTGCCACAGGTACGTGAGATAATATCATTGTTGCAGCATCTCACATTGCTTTAGATTTTAAATCGATGTAATATTTCAGTAATATTCTTATTATTTGTAAATTTATGGGGGATAAGACACGATCAATGTGTAAATGCAAGTGCATGCATTGCAAAGTTGTGTTATTTGAAGAAGTAAGCCTGACCTCTGTTGACGAGGTAGGAAATTGCTAGAAAATAATATAGATAACTTACATATCGGCTTCTGTTAATGTAGCACTTCATCTAATATAAAAATAAATTTGGTATATTACATAGACGCGTATATTAATTTTCCTCTCTATCTCTTTTATAATATAAATATATATATATATATATATATATATATATATACATATTTTAATAGAGATAGAGAGGAAAATTAATTACATTATTTTTATTATAATATAAATATAAATATATATATATATATATACACACTGCACATATTTTGTTTTATTTAAAATAATCTGTAGATAATTGAATCATATTTAGGAATAAATATTATTTCAAACTTTTCTAAGCTTATTAAATATTTTTTATTGTTTTATATTTTTATTATATTATATTTTATTATATCTACACTTACGAACAGATATTATTTCAAACTTTTCCAAGCTATATATATATAAAGTAATAAAAAATATTTAATAGTCTTGGAAAAGTTTGAAATAATATCTGTTCGTAAGTGTAGATATAATAAAATATAACATAATAAAAATACAAAACAATAAAAAATATTTAATAAACGAAATATGTGCAGTATATATATATATATTATAATACAGAGATAGAGAGGGAAATTAATGTACTATTAGTATATAAACTTCATATCCAGAGAATAGTTATTATTACTGCACATATTTCGTTTTATTTAAAATAATCTGTAGATAATTGAATCATACTTAGGAATAAATATTATTTCAAACTTTTCTAAGCTTATTAAATATTTTTTATTGTTTTGTATTTTTATTATGTTATATTTTATTATATCTACACTTACGAACAGATATTATTTCAAACTTTTTCAAGATTATTAAATATTTTTTATTACTTTATATTTTATATAATTTATACAATTTTTTATAGTTTTTCGGATAATCACAGTCATGAAAAAAAAATTTATATTAATATTAATCTTTAATATTCGAGCAGTCAGGCAATAAACATTTTGTTTGCGCTCAATATCTGCTTTGCAAAAGTAATATTGTATATTTATACAATTTTTTATAGTTTTTCGGATAATCACAGTCATGAAAAAAAAATTTATATTAATATTAATCTTTAATATTCGAGCAGTCAGGCAATAAACATTTTGTTTGCGCTTAATATCTGCTTTGCAAAAGTAATATTGTAATTTTTTGTATTAAAGTATTTATCTTTTTTATTGGAGATATCATTATAAAATAAAGAAAATGGATCGTTTTTATATCATTGAAACAGGTAGAGTAGTGGTCAAGGGAATCGGAGGTGGTATAAAACACAAGTATCACTGGATCAAATGGTACAGAGATGGACCTACAGACCTTAATGAACCACCGAAGGAAGAAAAAGTTCTAGAGATCTTGAAAGATGGTTGTAGAACGTGTTTCGTTGCGTTGGTCGGTACCGGACGTGAACTTAAATATATTTTAGCTACCGAGAACATGAAAGTGGGCGATATAATTCGTACTCATCGAGGAATACCACGTAATCCTGTAAGGCCCTCGGAGGGAGATGCCTATCCTCTCGGTGCTTTACCCGCAGGAATCCAGATTAATTGCATAGAGAAATATCCAGGACTAGGTGGGTTTCTAATTCACACTGCTGGTACTGTTGCAATGATATTAAAGCGAGAGGGGGATCGTGTGATAGTTCAGATGCCAAAAAAAAAGACTTTTAGCTTGCACGAAACGTGTATGGCTACGGTCGGTCGATTATCGAACACTGAACATAGTTCTATACCGATTGGTAGCGCTCAGAAAAATCGGGAATTGGGAAATCGACCGAGGAGTGGATTGTGGCAACGTAAAACTGGTAGGTTTGGTCGTAAAATCAAGCCGCCTCCCAAAACAAAACGATTCAATGATTCTGATGGCCCACCAAAATCTCCGGAAGTCCTTGTTTTAAATTGCCAACACAATAGTTAAGTTATTATACATTGACAAATCACAGTTGCAGATTAAGATACACAATTAAAATTTATTCAGAACACTAAATTGTTTATTTTATTGTCTTCGTTATCCTTTCTCACTTAACAGTCTGGATCTCTTTTATATATGTATTTTATAGATTTATTATACATATGTAGGCAGGCCAAAGTGGAAAGTGAGATATGTATATGTTTGTTTGGACTTACAGCTAAGAGATTCGTTTACGAATCGTAAATAGAGTGCCTGGAAAAATCTAAAAAGAATTCCCAGGACAAGTTTTGTCTAAAAAAATTTTAAAAAATCTCAGAAAATTTATTTTGGAAATCCATAGAATTTTTCGAGCAACTTTTAACTTTCTTTATAATTGTATAAGTTAAAAACGCTAAAAGGTTTGAAATAAATTTGTGAAATTTGTATATAAAAAAATTTCTTAATGTTACATAAAAATTAAAAAAAAAAGAATTTGGAAGATCAGAGAATTTCTTTTAAGATTTAAATAGACATTCTGGTACGATAGTATTCCCGTAAATTTGTATCCTACTATCGAACATTGATTACGGAAATATACAGTTGTACAACAACAATAAACTGTTTATATAACTGTTGAAAGTCATTGATAATAATAGCATATTTCGTGCTTTCGAATGTTATGTAGGAATGTTTTGTTTATACCTGAGTTTCAAGAATCGGTTTGCGTTCTTGAATCGAAAAAAAAAAACGAATGTTGTACATGGGGATCCTGCCCCATATTATTTAAAGGCCCTTATTGTAATAAACAGTTTCTAAACCGGAATCGCGCGAGCGTATTTGTTCTTGCACGTCCGATTCCAATCGATTTACCGAGATAGGAACGCGTTGTGCGAAAAGAGCGCAGCAAAGCGGCGTCGCGAAAGTGAGACACACTCCACAGATCAGAACTTGAATTGGTCCGGCAGCCCATTTCGCCTTACGTAACATTTGCCTTCGATCTAAGTAATTCATTACTATCGGCGCCAATACTGCAACAATAAAATAGTATGTTTCGCATCAAGTGATCTGTAAATTAGATAATCTATTAATAAAAATTTAGATTTATGTAAATAATTATATGCTAATTAATCGCTACTCGTATAATTTTTGCTTGCATAATATAAAAATAATATAAAAATGGGAAAAAATATTTATAGTTAACAAGTTAATTTCATTTCATTAATGATAATGTAATTAATGATAATCTAATTTATTTAGCTTATAAGCGAAAAAGGAGGAAGTTTATGAATTGCTTACACATTATATAGTCTAGATACGATTGATTGAAAAATACTCTCTAAGTAGGCCGATTAAAGCAGACGCAGCAAAAACTTACTCATGCTCGGTGAGGCCATAAGTATTCGTGATAACGTTACAGACGCGATTGCCTGTTTTGCCGCACGTTTGCTGTTACCGACTTTCGTTCCATCCTCGGTTTGTAATTCAATACCATTTTGGAGTTCAGTAACCCTCATCAGAGGGATGTTCACGCAATTAGCCGCCGCAACCGCCGCTAATGGTACCAGTCGGCCTGCCAACGGTGGTCCACGTTGAGCAAGACGGTTCAAGGTCAACGCCGTTATCACGGCGCCTCCCGTTGCGCCGATGTAACTCCGTGCTAACGTTTCTGTGGGAATCGGACTCGAGCCACTGCGGTTCGTGTAATTTACTATGGCGTTGAACGACTGGTTGATCCATTGCCAGAAAATTACAGCTGGCGTTGACCTACGAGAATTGTAAACATTTTTCAATAACAAGATAGACGCTAATAAATACTGTAAATACATCGAAACGAATAATCTTCTCATCATTCAACGATCTTCTAATTGCTAAATAATAATTCTAATTTTCCAGTCTCTTGAATGTTTTGATTGTGGACTTTGTACTGCTCTCGCGAAGTGATCGTGTTTAAAGTTGTTGAAAGGTTCTTTATTCACTCGTTTTGTTGCAAAGAAATGTAAAACTCGATGGATAATGATCAGAAATTTACTGTACTATTACTTAAGATTAGTCTTCACATTTTGTTAAAAAGTACAAGAGAGGTCAAAAGATGCTCTCGATGCTCTTATCATGATAATTTTATGTGTGTCGACAATTCTGACAAGAATACATACTTGTAAAATGTCATCATACAGCCAGTTATCATCATGTTCATAGGCACTTGAGCGCTCATACGCCCAATTAATAGCATTTTTTCACCCGTATCAGGATGGAAAGCGCTATCGTAAAGATATTTGCAGTTCCATAATTCATCCGCGATGATTCCTTGTTTTTCTAAACCCTCGCCCTGTCTGTGACGATAAAGTTACGCGTTATTGATTATTACGATTATTTTATATTTATCTAATAAATAATGAATGAGGAAAAAGAAGAAAAGAGAAAAAGAGATATTAAGTTATATAAAAATAGAAAAAAAGGAAATGAAAAAAAAAATAAATTTAAATAAAACATGAAATATAGAAATAGATGACTTGTTTTAAAACTATTTACTGTCATTCCTCCTTGAACATTACAGCAAGGTAATCGACAGTCTGATTGAAGATATAAAAAAAAATGACGTTATAATATTAATACATAGCATGTCACACACACGCGTTTTACACGCGTTACACACGTGTAACCTGTCAGTCTGCTGATTGCATATTTCAACAGAGAAAGGAGAAAAAACTAATTATAACAACGACTACCTGTATTTTGTGACGACATTACGCGCGTGTTCGAGCCGTTGCTTTGAAGCGAAGACATTGAGCGGATTTGTCACCGTAAGAAAGTGTAATGCCCTTCCTTGATATGTGCTCTGATCCCAATACGGTTTTTCGATATCTATCCCATCCGGCGAGTTATCCTGTACCACTGTCTCCTTTCCTTTCGACATCTCTTCTTTTTCCTATTTCTTTGCTACAATCTAACTGCTGCCTCTCTTTTTCACTTGGATTCACCTTGGATTCTCCCCACCTCACCCTCTCGACGACGTTAGAGAGTCGTCGTCCTTTCTTCGCACCTGCTGAGAGCCCGGCAGCCTCCAGGGAGACGGCATACGGTGCCGTTCTATTCACGAGACAAACTGTTCACCCAGCTACCAGTCGACTGACCTGCTCCACAGTCCAGCCGCTCTGATTCTCTTCTCTCTCTCTTTTCATTTCATGTTGGGTGTCGTTCTTCCCTTCACTCCCCTCGTTCGATCGGCTACTTTGCCGCGCTCTCATCGATAAGATTGTTGTGCGCGCGCATGAACCACCCACGTATTTGCGTTTGACGGATTTTCCACGAGATGGTGGCACACCATCCTTTACCTCTTTCGGGGAATTTTGATAAAAGCATATATTTTTTAAGGATATCGCAATGTATATAATTTGAAGAGAGATTGTTAGTCTAAAGTGTTAATTTCGTAAGAAAGATATGTGAGCAAGATACGCGTGATAAGCCATTTAAAAAAAATTTAATGTAATTTTATGAAAAAAAAGAAAATTAAAAAATTGTTAAATTAATTTTAAAGAGTTCTTTTTATTAATATTGCTTATATAATCTTTTATTAGCATTGTAATATTATTTTGATAGTATTTCTAAAAGAGCGATAATCTAAACTCTAAACGTATAATATTAATTAAAAATGAAAAACGCGATTACTAGCTATCATACTAGTGAGTTTCTTCTGATTAATTCTTGATTAATTTTTAATAAAGAAATAATAGCTAAAATATTGTAAGTTTTGGCAGAACATATGCATCATTTATTCATCAGTTTATCTAATTCTTTATCGTTAGTTATTGGTCAGAAAATAATATTACTAGAATATTCAGATTTTTTACCAACAATAAATATCATTTACTGATACTAGTTATCATTTATCGATTCCTTTGGCTAGTTCTTGACTAGTTTCTGGCTATTTTTTGTCCAGAAAATGCTTTTTTAACAACACCATCTATTAAAAAATTAAATTATGTACTGATTAGTAGCTTGCCATTTAAATAGGATTTTATCTTAATAGAATTTTGTACTTAGTCGTTGGACAGTTACTTCAGTAAATTTAAAATTAGTAAAAAACTGCTCAGTTTTTTCTAGACATTTTTCTACTGAAATAATTATTTTAGTATTGCATTTTCAAGGAAGGAAGCAAAATAACCTTAAGTCAATATTAAAAAACGAAAATGTCATTAAAAAATGATATACTATTATCATTATGAGTAGAGAGAGAGAGAAAAAAGTAATAATAGGTTTATTAATTGCATTTGGATTTTTTGCATTAGTTCTAGTTTATGGCTAAAAGTCTAATTATTTAATCATTTCAACTGTTTCATAAAATATTTTTAAATTTTTAAATAATCTTACATAGAGTTGATAAATAGTTAATGATAAATATGTTAATATCTTTCATCTGTGTAAATATGCTTTCTTGCGAATCTAGGTAAACTTACTTATATAATAAATGCATAGCCTTGTTGTATAATATTTATAATATAATATTATAAGTGATAATATAATATTATTTTTGTATATACATTTTATGAGTATTGTAACAAATGATGAACATTATTATCATCATGTACCTGTTGTATGTATTTAAATTTTTAAATTACAGAGCTTTGATTCTTTTAAAGGGGTTTTCTGGGACAAGAAACTCACTTTCAAGGCGATAATATCGCTAAGTGAGCTTGCTAACTAAATTCTTTCTCCTAATTGAATCGTCTATCGATAACAAGAACACTTAAGACACAGCTTAATATATTCCTTATATATGTAGCATTATGTATAATTGTTTATAATAAGTAGTACAAATAATTTTTTTTCATTTTTATAAAGTATAATATATTAGACCAGTGTATATTTTAATGATTGATTTTAATAATTACAAATAACGTTTCAATTAGCAATTAGTGGTGATGCATTGATCTTATTAATTAATTGAATTTTAATAAAATATAATATGTTAATCAATTTTGTCTCCTGTGGAATATTATTCTGTGGAATTGCGTAATTATATTAGAAAGAATTTTTGAAGTAAATTAATCTTTATTGTTTCATGTTTATACATATATTAAGGCAATTAAAATTTGAAAGTTGTGTCAAAGATATAAATATATATTAGAAGTTTATTTTAGACACAATACTAATGGAATATTTTATTTTTCCATTTTTCTCGTCTCTGCAATTCAACCACATTATATAATTAATATTTTTATCATAATGGTTAGAAAATTAAACATTACTGTATATGATATCTAACATCAGATCTAGAAATCATTATTTTATATTATAGAGAACAAGAAGGAGAAGAAGAATCTATGTCAAGTGTGACTCAAATGAATAAAGCATAAGAAGGTTAGATATACAATGATTGTAACCTTGCAAATTATATAGTATTGTTTCCAACTATTATCATGCAAATCTACCATTGATACGTTAATTACGAACCGACTTTTCTCTTATTAGCAAGGGTACTATGTCAATCGCGGAGACGACCTAAATTATACGAAATTATTACTAGATGATCGACATATTTTTTTTGGCGTTATATATTTTTTAACGAATGCCCGATCGTTCACCGAACTTTCTCTCGTCGTACTATACTTGACTTGATTTTAATGACGCAATTTAGGTTTACTGTTCTAACAGTAATCTTTAGTTATATGTTCAATTATATGTAATTGTACTTTTTTTCTGATAAGTATACCTTAATTCAGAGTATCGGATAGATTATTTGCATGCGAAAATAATAATCTATGAAATAAAGTAAACAATTTTAATTAAAATACTTGTATTTGATTAAACTACGATTTTTTGTCGACATACACATTTTTGGTTATATATATCTACAACTCAGTAGCAATGTTTAATATGTCATTAGCAGCATTTTTTTTATAATTAAAAAATAACTAATATTTGTTTTAAAAAAGTAGGTCATACGTGATTGTGAGTTTATCGTGAATTGATCATTAAAATAGATTGTTCCATATAATCTTATTAACACTAATTAACGTGGTGACTGTATTGCAATTTTTGATGGAAACGTAAAAGAAGGTCAAAAAAAGCTTTTGACAAAATTTATTTACTTTATATTTAAAATATAAATTTGTCAACTGTATATATTAACTATGAATTATTTTATAATTTTAATTTCAAGAAGTTATTATCTTCCACGTAATCTTTATTATATTAATTTTATAATATATAATATATTATAGATCAAAATGTATCATGTGATAATTACAGGTATCTCGAATTGGTATTCGAGACTTAGAAGATAGAAACGAGTCCGTTAATTTCCTCAGAATCACAACCTAATGCCTGTAGGATCTAATTATATACTTTTTCATTGTAGAGTGAAATGCAACGCAATGTATATTAATATTTTAAGTGTTCCGTATAAGAATATAATTTCGTATAAACATTATAAAAAGGCTGATTTGTTTCACAGACATTATTATTAGACAATTGTATAAATACATATATCTGGAATGTAAAATAATTTTGAAAAAACTCACTCGGAATTAGTTAAACAAAATATTATCATACATCGGTTTTTAATTTTATGTAAAATATTTTTATAACACTTTATATATATATATATATATATTGTATATACACGTATATAAAATGTCATAAAAATATTATAAAGTGAAAAATACATATTATAATATTTAATCCTTTTATTATACTTAGTACTTAATTAATTGCAGAATATTAGCTTAAGTTTGCAAAAATTAATTTTACACTGTCAAAGAAATCCAGAAAAATACTTGCTTGAGAGAAAGAAGTAATATTTATGTGTTAAAGTGATAATTTTGCTTAAGTAATTATGAAACAGCATTTAGCTAATGCATTGAGTAAATTGTTTTTAGATATCATCTTTCCAATGATGTTTATTTTTTCTGTATGCCACATTTAATACTAGAATAATAATAGCAAAGATGCACTCTACTAGCCTACTTGCTAGCAATCGAACATAAAGGTGGGACCAAAAACAAAAGGTACGAAGATAGAATGACTATGGATCGTAGAAAATTGTATAGACGTATATATTTACTGTGGTGCAAGCATATGCATCTATATATATATATATATATATATATATATATATATATATATATATATATATATGTATATAGATGTGTGTGTGTGTGTGTGTGTGTGTTGCATTACGCTTCAGCTTTAGGCAAGAGTGTTAGCTCATGCGTAACATGTTTTTCTACATGTCTACTCTATTGAGGATACAATCTTGCATTGAAATACTCAATAAAGATATTTCCGGCACATTATGTCCAGGTTACTTGAAATCAAAGTTATGATAATTTAGCGTTCAAATTTTAGAATAATTTTCAACTTCCGGTAAGTTATTAGAGAATGACAAGAGTAATTCGAAAGCATTCCATAGAATTAGACATATCTAAATATAAATTTTTATGTTTTTTTGTTGGACACACTCTAGTATGATAAATGTTATTTCTATGTATAATCTTTTTCTCTTTCTCGATTATTTATTTTTATTTTGCTTTATTTTATTGTTTTACGTATCTTCAAATTATTAACATCAATGTTATGTTTGACATCTCGTATTATCGTGTCTATTATTGCATCTAATTACATTATTCATTGAATGATTATCTTTATGATCGTTTACAGCAGTTTATGATCTTGAAACGATAACTTCAGGCAGAGAGTATGAGATATGTAATATTCTTTCTTCCCTTTCTAAACAATTTTATTTGAACATGCAATTCTATTGGCAATTAAAATAGATACAATACTATGCTTTATTTGCTGAAGAGTAGAATACAATCTTTTATCTTTTATATTCGAAGAAATGATATAGCAATTACTTTTTTTTGCGCATAGACAGTTCTTATATGCTTACTTATAGTTTGTCCATTTTGACGCGTGCATTAATGAATTGATATATGTATTTTGCACACTTTTATGGGAATGAGTTTTTAAGTAGCTGCAATTGTTTATATTTGCATTTAGAAGAACATTTTTTTATAACAGTTGCATATTTCCTGTTACAATAACCACACTATTATCGACAATAGATTCTGAAAAAGCGAGTGATCTCAATTCTTTTTATTTCGAATATCGAGTCTCTTGAATATTCGCTTGAATAAACAGATGTAGGTTGCTTAGACACAAAGAAATTAATATTTACATTTTTTTTTGTACACTATATATAATAATATACAAAATTACATATACATCTACATATACAAAAATTTAACAATGAACTTATAACCTTCACTGAATCTGGTAATTTTATTATGAATATTATATTCTTTAAAATTATCTGCTGTATAAAAGACTATGTTTCGAAGCAAAATTTTAATCTTGAGTAATCAATGGATTTTACAGATAATGATAAGTATAAAATGACACTTGATTATATCGCGAATTGAAAAAGTACTGATGCATGTAATCGGTACATGCATCTCTAGATTCATAATAAGCCTTTGATTAATAGATATAGTAGTCGACATAGTAAAGAGAATGTTTATTAGATGAGTGTAAAATATTTTCAGAAATTATATAAGACTTTTATTTTATTGCAAGTTAAGTTTTATTTTATAAATTTTAATAATTATTTTTATTAAATTTATAACACAGGAGAAAGTAGATAATAAGATATTTTTAGTATAATTTTTATGATTAAAAAAAGTGTAATTTTTATTGTGATTAAAACTTTGAAAATTAAAAAATAATATATATATAATAACATATAAAAATAATATATAACATATATAAAAATAATATATAATAACATATATATATATATAAGTCACAAAAGCAAATTTTGCTGGAAATATCCAGTGGATTAAATATTAAAAGTATAGAAACATAGATAATATCTACCTTTATATTTTAACATATATTTCTACTTTGTAATTTCATTGTATTGTTGTGGTTTTTACTATTTGCGTAGAATTGCGTTCTCGGTCTCGCGAACGAAACAAAAAGAAAAAGCCATGCATTTTCTATTCATAATGTACGCAATTGTCGCGCGACAATCTATGATTTATGATCCCACAATGTTGACAGTCAAAGGCCTTAATCGAGACTTTCTTGCGACCCGACTCTAAGTTGTTTCTCTGGTCATGGATCGAATAGCGTGATTGACGCAAATACATCTTCAATTCATGCTAACTGTTTAATCAAATGTAAATTAGTAATATTCATTGATGATATGTTTGACCCATTACAAATAAATGTTAATTACTTGAAAGAAAGATAATATATACATATATATAACGGTTTACAAGAATAACTTTTTCTCAAAAAAAGAAAAAAGAACGGAAATATGAAAATTTTTATGATATGAATATTATATAAATTATTTTGCTTTAATGTAAAATAAAATTTTTATGTAGCTTTGCAGGTTTTTTTGTATCGTTTAACGTTTCTCGGACGATTGTCATAATATCCTGTCATTCCCGTGTTATGTGATATGTGCTAATATGTAATATTTAAGTGCATAATGGGCTCTCCATGAAATAGGCTAAATGTTATAAAGTGAGCGCAACTAACAATAAGTAACTAAAATAAATCTCGCGAATCTCCAGAATATTATCGATTAGTTCCGCTTTTTAACATAGTGTAAAATAAATTGTATCTAACATTGTGCAACACACAACACGTAGGCTTCAAGACTTGATAGCGGCTACGAAGTTTCGTGTCTTTTATTCATTTTTATAACGGATCTCAAGTATTATAATTATCAAATGGGTTTGCGATATAATATTAAAATAAAAAATAAGTAATTGTCGATGTCTAACAACGCAGAACCTCTGTTTTCGCAAATAGATAAAGAAATTAAATGAATCGTTGAATGAGATATAAATCAGATGAGATGTACGTACATAAATATTATTGCTTATAAATATCGACGTTAACAACATTCTTTGAATTTTTATTTACATTTTATCTAAAATATAAATAGCATAATTGTTAATTATTAATAAGTGATATAATTATTTTTCGAAAGATTAAATTCTAATATTTTATGCTAATATAATAAAAGATAACAAGAAAATTATATAATTGGATGTTACATACATTTATTTCTCTTTTTCCTTCGCGCTTCTTTGATGTATGTATGTATATAAAATTAATATCACAAAAATCATATATTTTTTCTTCCAAAATAAACGATTTAAATTCACATTTTACACTTGTGTGCGCACAGCTTGATACATTTTCCATTAGTAGAATCTTCGAGTGTAAGCTTTGAGATTGTAAACTGTGATGATTAATGATGTTCAGCAAAGGTTTAATAAAGGAGGATAATGATCTTTCCAGTTTTTTGCGCCTCTCTCGCGAACTTAGTTTCTAATTAGAAATGTATAACAAACTAGATTATCAAGATTGGTGCAATCAGTTGCAACCGATTACTCGAGATTATCATTTCATATCCTGTCGATGTTTCGTACTGGGTCAATCGGCAAAGGGATAAACAGGTTACATGGCGAGCGACAAGCGTACGCTTCCCCCCATAGTATCCCACCCGATGCTCATCATTGCGCGTCTTCTTACCTCATAATCTTTAACGTGGAAGTCGATGAATGACGGTCACCTGCGACGCGTATCCTTTTTCTGTCGCGCTCGTAGCCGCGAGTGAAAGCTCGAACGTGCTCGTCGCTCGTCATGTTTCCGGTGCGGCATATTTGTTATTCATTTCTCGTTATCGCAATAAGCGCATCCCTATAAACGCGATAAAATATTCGTAGAAAACGATCTTTCGGTAATTATGCGTTCCTTATGCAGATGTGATAGATCTATATTTCCAGGCCAGTAGAGTAAGACGTCGTCTCTTCCGGGTTGCGTTCCGCGAAAATATTGCTCGGAATCGTTTTAACAAATTGGATTTTTTTTGCAGCTCGAAAAATAAGCCCGACGAAGCTACTAAGAGTCAAAATATCACGTATAATAGAGAACAAATAAAATTTATTATTATATTTTTGATTGGACAGGATTTTTCTGGTTCTCTACATTTTCAATAAAATAAATCTTCTTTTCTAAGTATTCTTCTATCCTATAATATTATGTAAGTTGTAAGATTTATAATGTAAACATTCAATTATCTGATCATTAGATAGATTTAAAATAAAAAGCACACGTATGCAGCCAGATTTTTTATATCATAAATAAAAATAGATATATAAAAAGTAGTTGTATATCAGCTTAGGTATGACATACCCAAACTGGCATGTACAACATGTCAACAATGCTATAAAAATTGTAAAATTATATGTATATATATTTAGATTCGATGAGTTACTGTTGGATCAATTCAACTTTTTATTATTTGATTTTATTTATTTAGTTTATTTGTGCATTTATGGTACAATGTTGCTTCAATATGATAGCTTACATAGGTCTCTTAAAGTAAGTCAAGCATGCCAAGAAGACCAGATATTAACCGTGAAGGAAGAGAGTGGTTTTTAAAAATTGCACTCGAATGGCAAATAAACGATTCGAAACCAAAGTAAGACGCACAACTGTCGTACGAAGGTTACAAACCGGTTGCAGAAAGAGGCTGCGTTGTAAATATGTAT
The DNA here is from genome assembly GCF_047496725.1 of Anoplolepis gracilipes. Lineage (NCBI taxonomy): Eukaryota > Metazoa > Arthropoda > Insecta > Hymenoptera > Formicidae > Anoplolepis > Anoplolepis gracilipes. Next base: position 11,337,700 of record NC_132970.1, on the reverse strand, counting down.
ATATATATGTAGCGTATGATATTCTGATTCCACTCCTGTGGAGAGTGCAATGGCGTTAATAGGTCGATCAATCGTCTCTCGTTCTCTTATTATCTTATTTGTTCCTTGCCAAGTTCTACTGGTTATTATATAACAATTTTAGTTTAAATATATTCTAAGGTCATAAATATTTTGCCTCTTTCATATTCCTTACTTAATTTATATTCGATTTTTTGCAGTGATGATTACAGGAATTATTTTTTAAACTTGATTGCTTAATATTTAATATTAAATATCTCAAAATTAACTCTCAATATATATATAATGTCTAATTATTTTAAATTATATTCCTGCGCTTCAATTTATAAGAAATAATAAATATTTTGATGATAGAAAAAGACAGGAAAATTGTACAATTTTACAATTTCTTTTTCACTAAAAAGAAATCGGGTTTCAGACAAATTATACGGGTTAAAGTTTCTGGTACAAAAATATTTCCTCAAAAATCAAATTATGGGTCTAATTTTATAGTGTTCATTTTCCGCTTTAGGTAGAGATAATTTACGAATTATAACGTTACCTGTGATTATATCAGATAAAAAATTGAGGATCGTTACGGGTGGGTGCCTTAGATAATGTAACGCTCCCACTCGAGGAATGTTCATTTACAATTGCGTGGAAGAGAATGTCACGGAGAAAAACCTTTTCCTGGATCTGTGAAACGGATAACTGAAGGGACATTGTTATTACGGCACGTGCGTTGCCGTATGCTCCCATTCTGTAACTACGATTACAGGACACCCTGCTTGCTAATCATGTACTGTGAATGAAAATGGAATATATAACGTTTAACAATAATTACGGTGTGGTTCACCGCTGTTGCTTCAAGTAAGAACCTTCATGAGATATCTTGATTGTCTGGCAGCCGTTAGGTTGACAATTTCATCGTGCAACTGTGATGTACCGTTAAAATTATTTTTTTAATAAAAAATAAAATTATATTTATATTTTTCCCAGGATCTATTAAAACAATCGGATAAGAAAGTCAGATTGAGATTTTTAAGATAGCTTGACATTTTTTTATATAGATACAAATGTAATAAATTTATATAATTTTTATTAAACAAATATCCTTTTACATTTTTTCTGCAAACAAAAAAATGTGATTAGAAATAACGATTAGCAAAGAATATTAATAAATCTATCGAGAAGCATTCTCTTTCGCAAAATGTTATCCGGTATAATTTTTCTGGTACTTTTCCCTCATTTTTTAGGTATTTTATTTAATGTTACAAATTCTGAGCTTGTTTTACTGTCATTACGTGGAAATTCTACGACCAACTAACCATCAGCGAATTCTCTACGTGTCTCCCAACACGTTGTATCGTATAGAGTGCAGTGGCAATCTCTCTGTACAACATTATCTAAGCCATGGACCGTTACCCCCACCGACCTAAATGTACGCCGTATAAATGGTCAGGACACTTCTCACCACTGTCAGTAAGCAGTGCATCTAATCTCGTCTGTCTGCAATGTACATCACGGTGCTGTGAAAATAGTGTGCGATCTCGTGACGTTAATTTTTTTTTTTACACTTTGTTTAACGTCATTTATGATTTCTTTTTAATTAATTACAGAACTCTCTTTCTTTTTTTCCCTGTATGGGGCATCTCGATGATTCATACGATTTACGATCGATAATGACTATACGAAAATTCGGCACCGGACAGCTGATTGTTTTCGTCTGCAATGAGATATATAAACCGATTAATTGAAACGATCAAAATTAATAGTGCAAGATTAAAATTGTTTATTTACATTATGAAGTGCGAAAATTTTGAAGTTATCAAGTGGTCTTGCAGAACCGGATGTCCAAGAGTGACCCAAATATCGTGTTGGATATTAATTCTGTTGATTATTTGTTCTCGACGAACTCACTCATTGACATTTGATAATACAACGAATCTTTTTGTTCAAAAATGCCAAACGGAATGTAGTTTGCACAAAGATTTAACAACTTGCGGGAAATACAAAGTTGTAAGGTGGTTGAATACAATAGTTAGAGAGAAGGTAAGTGTTTCCTGTAAACAATACCTCTATTAAATGTAATTAGTCTACATTGTGTCTAATTACATTTGAAAAGTTTAGAAATTAGCTCATATCATACAATGCTAATTATATAACAAATGAAGAATAAGTAATAGTTCAAAATAAATATACTGTATTATTTTATATATAATATTTTTACTCGTACATACATAATATAAAATAATAAAGTTATTAATATTATTTGATTTAACTTTGATTTATATATGATTTTGATCTAACTATATTAAATACATAATATATTAATTGCGAAATGATAAAATTTGTAAAAAGTTAATTAAAACACAAGTCGTTTAATGATTAATATAAATCAGATAATAATAATTATAATTGCATATATATATATATATATATATATATATATATATAAGTATATATATATATATATGTGTGTGTGTGTGTGTGTGTGTGTGTGTATGTAAACTTATATAATTTATAAAATTATAATTAACTGAAAAAATATTACAATTTAGGAATTTAATTATGGGCCGTTTCGAATAATAAGGATACCATCGATGCACAAGCAGTCCTTTTTGCCCTATTTACCACGTTTTCGAGCATTTAAGAGCAGCATAACGGAAACCCTGAACTTTGTTAGGGATAGCGTAGAGGATTTATTGACAAAACGTGCCATTGTATATACGGTAGACAATTCAGCAGTTACCAGAGGCTTTCCGTCGAGTTTGATGTTAGTGGACGAAGATGAACTTACGCAGATGAAAGATAAAGAAGAAGTCGAAGGTAAGATTTGCGATAGCAGATTTATCGAACGATAAAATAATAATATTAATAAATAAATATTCATGTCAATAATAATATATCTGGAAATATTATAATTTTCTATGCGTTCTTATTTTTTGATTTTCTAAATTTATAATCTATATATATTTTTATTTTTATTATATATATATATATATATATATATATATATATTTATACTTGCTGAAACTTTGCACGGAGTACGCGATAAGTTCCCTCAACATACTCCCAAAAGTACAGGCAAATCGCGCCACTAGTATTGAATTTAAAAATTCAGTCCGAGAATTTTTGGGACATACCATATATATATATATATATATATATATATATATGGTATGTCCCAAAAATTCTCGGACTGAATTTTTAAATTCAATACTAGTGGCGCGATTTGCCTGTACTTTTGGGAGTATGTTGAGGGAACTTATCGCGTACTCCGTGCAAAGTTTCAGCAAGTTACGTTCAAATTCAAGCAGTGATTAAACATTTCTCATGAACGGTGTTTGTTACGGTATTGTAAAATGGATATTAATATGGAGCAACGTGTTGCAATTAAATTTTGTTTTAAAGTTTGAATGCGACGGAAACGTTCGCCAGATTATTTTCTTTTTCCGCAAGGAAACCTTTCAACTGCAACTTATCTGCGGAAAGGATTTAACACAACTGAGGACATCTAAAAATAATAACTGAGAAGCTCTGCATGCTCGGAAAATTGAGAAACATTTTTGCATATTGTTTATTCAAAATAGTCTCCATTTATTGCTACGCATTGATCGACTCGGCATTTTCAAGTTTCGCATATCACAGATAAAATCTTTTTGCAGAATCTTCAGCGTCTCGGTTATTGCTTTTTGAATGTCCTTAATCGTGTTAAATCGATTTATTTTTCACTGCAACTTTATTTTTGGAAAAAGAAAATAGTCTGATGTACGTTTCCGTCACATTTAAACCGGCTTTAAAACAAAATTTAATTGCAACACGTTGCTCCATATTAATAACCATTTTACTATGAGTAACGCATCTTTACAAACACCGTTCATGCGAAACGTGTGAATGCTCCTTGAATTTGAACGTAGCTTGTTGAAACTTTACATGAAAGGTGCGATAAGATTCCTCAACATACTCCTAAAAGTACAGGAAAATCGCGCCCCTAGTATTAAATTTAAACATTCAATCCGGGAATTTTTGGGACATACCGTGTATATATATAGTATTAAATATGTATATATAAATATATATATATATATATATATATATATATAATAAATTTTGATGGATGTAAAAACACAAATATATATATACTAAAATTATTTTTTACATTTTGTATTCTTGAGATTCTTGAAGTTATTAAAGTCTTTATGATAATATATTGATTTCTTGTCAAAAAAGAAAAAGTGTACTTATACTGTTTTATACAACGGGACATTAAAATTCGTATCTGATAACATAATCGTAGTGAATTTTGTGCTTCTATTGCATTTGTTTCGGATAACGGGTAATGTTATGAAACAAGTATTATCACTGCAGAAACTATGCAATCTGTTACACTGTCCTGTATATTTGAAAAAAAACGGATGAATGCGACGGTGAAATGACAGTGTTTATTTCCTTGTATTTCTTGTAACGGCAACGATATTTAACGATTAATAATTTGATATCAATAGTTCTATAGATTATAATAGTGGTGTTCGAAAGATGAAAAATTAATAAATTATATTATTTTACAGGTGATTGGCGAATTTTCAAGAAGAAAAAGTCTATAATCTTTCCGGTTCTTATTATATTAAATCTAATAAAATTAAAGCTATTGCTATTACCAATTATCTTAGGAGTTCACTTTATCAAAAAGATTCTTGTATTTGGATCGATACTTTTATCGTCGATATTGGCGCATTTAAAAGTTTGCAAAATACAAAGTCAAAGTCAATATCAAGGTGGTCATCATTCACAGCAACCTTTTCATTTATGGTCCACTGCAGTGGAATCAAGTGACTATCCAACGGGTAAGAATATTTTTTTTTGAAATATAATATTAAGTAAGCATTTATTATTTGTTTGTTGCAAACTTTTAAATAGATTAAACAAAAAAAATATATAGAGAGAGAGAATAACAAAAATATTTAAGTGTTGTAATTGGTTATAATCTCAAAAGCTATTAAAAATTATTGAATTTGGAATTCTTTTTCTAATAATTCGTCGCTGCATTTGATATTCTTATGTCATGTGTGCTAATGTGAAATAAATTTCTTTACCGAACAAGAGTAACTAGTACAGCATAGTAGCTTTGCATAGTTGTAAATTATGTAGGCTAAGTTAAGATCAGCATCGTTCATATAGTGCAAATAACAGCTACCTGATGCACCTTTATAAATGAATATATATATGAAACATTGATGCTGACATCAATATATTTAATGTCAGTCGACAGCGATAAAGTAGCAAATAGTGGATTTGATTTGACATCTGTAGAGTTTGTTTCGATAACTGTACATTTGACATAATTAGATGTATTATTACTTTTTTAATCTTCAGAGAGCGCATCATAAATGTTCAATATTAATATTTGCCGTGATATTGAATTTCTTTTTCACACGAAATTGCTACGTGTTAGGAAAATACTTCTACGCCTATTTACTTAGAATTACCGTAATTTTTTAATACGCATTTTAATATTCTCTTTGCAGGATATGGACAAGATGACACTAATTGGCACAGAAACGATTACCAGTTAGGTTACACGAATTATCATTTGTTCCGCAATCCTTATGGGTGAAAATGTTGCAAACTATCACCGATTACTAGCGAAAAAATTTTATAATTCTTTCTTTTGAGTAATTTGAGCGAAGTGTGCGAGTCAATTATATTAAGACGCATGGGATCGTTAATACCTTGTAGTATAAGTAGTGCAATTGTGATTAGATTGATTTTTTGTAATCTATTTAATCACGATAATTGTGTAATTTTCAGTAAAATTGTTCATGGCAGCGAATTGGTATTTGCCGAATGAATTCCAATTAACGTCGCTAATGCTTATCTCGGCTCCGTTCGTTTGCCACCTATCTTACCGAAGAATACACACTTGCGAAATGACTTTCACATAGCTTACCGTTATTTGTGAGGCACATATTGATATATTTCTAATCTCTGAAACTTTATAGACTTTGAGAAAGGGCACGGTGTTAATAATATAACACGATGTTAATGATACATCCGTCTTTTCTTTAAATCTAACATTAATAGGGACGTATGAGAGAAGAGAGAAAGAGAGAAAGAGAAAGAGAGAGAGAGAGAGAGAGAGAGAGAGAGAGAGAAAAATAGGAAGATGAATCGCCTGTCTTCGATAAATTATAAAAATTAGCAGCGGTTTGCGCAAATATGTAATTATTTACAGTGCCAATGTGCCTATTGACCCCTGACACTAGCGTTGCGTTTGACATGATTGACCCACGCACGTTTCTTCACGGAAGCAGAATTTTTCAAGATGAAGTCGACAAGCCGCCAGGTACCAGATGGATAGAAGAATGATTCTTGGTCAAGGTCACGCCCGGATATTCGGTCGAGTACGATGGCTTCTCTGACTGACCTACTGACAGATTTGGACGAGCGCCCAGTTTCTGGCTCAAACACACGCACATAAGCTGGTTTGTGCGTGCTGCTGTGCGTATACTTTGTAACCGGCGTGTGTATATATACATACACGTGTATGACCCATGGACGGTTCGATCGAAGACCGTTATTGGCTCGTAGATGGTGCACGATGAGAGAGGCCAGTCATGTCTGTCGTCGACACATTTTAGGCTTTTGATGATTTTTAGGCTTTGGCGTTATACATTACATTATTCGATATATTTTGCTCTTACCCTTTCCTTTTCTCGCTTCATCGCTCTCTTTGACCCACCGCGCGCTCAGCGATAGGATTAATCTTACGATTAATTTTCCATTACATTTTTTATCAGATCTAACACGCATCCGTAATATCATTGAGATAATTGAGATCGATAATTTTGTTTTTTAAAGAAATTATTTTTTTTCTCTCAAATTGTTAGACTTTTTCAATATTTTTGATTGTAAGGAAAGATACTGAGCCCGTTACAAACGATAAGATGACGAAAAAATGTGAGAACTTGTGAAGTCGCCGCTTCACTGACGGCCAACAGATTGATAACGCTGTTTCACACGAGCTTCATGAAACGGCAGGAAACGCGAATCGGAAGCGACACATTGCGTATGGCTACGGATAAGCGATCGATACGCAGCATGCACTCGTCCGCAGCAACTCGACCGTTACGTTCTTACGTTATATGCGAACGAAAAAGTCGCATTAACGTAACGGACCATCGTCCATGTCACGGCGCTCGACTTACGCATCCGTATGTACATTGAACGTATCGCTCGTATATTGTACAATTCATATATGCGCGATTCATTTATGCGCGTAAGACGTAGACGAATGATCCTGAACGGTATGCGTTAAATACCGGAGATGTTCCTCAGGATGCCGTAAATGGGGTTCGCGGAAAGGAAAGGCGTGTCGGCGCATGAACGATTTAATTGGGGGTTCAGTTTGACTAGCGATCTGTCTCTGTTCTTAAAGGAAATTGTTTTTGAAATTGAATAAAATTACTGTAATAAATAAATAATTCTTTGGGAAAAAATATTCAGATATAAAACCTAAACCTGAATTTTTAGCACCGTTTCATAATGTGTTTTTCAAGTTTCAATTCTCTGCTTGTCTGTGTAAAAATGTCGAATTTGTAAAAATATCACAAGATCGACAAATTTGATGCGTTTTATGGATTTGATTTAGATTTTACAAAATTTAACATTTCCCCGCTTGGATACTTTTATCCATATTAATCTCATAAGATATTGCGTTTTTGTGTGAGTGAATTTTAATAAAACAAGAGTAGATGAATGCTAGTGTTAGTGATTAGTGTTAGTGATCGATCTTGTATTTTTTAATTTTCATAAATTTATTTTTCAAAATTTTTTAGTAACTTTTTGTGGTTAAAAGCAGATTGCGTGTTTCAGATCATTTTTCATTTGTGATTGTAGATATAAGTTAAATAAAATTATAGAATAAATTAATGTGTTCCCCTTATTTTTCCTCAGAAATGTGCACTATAATATATTGTACTTGCGAATTTCACGCTCTGCTTTGTGTCACGATTGTAACATATCGATCGATCGAGGATTGTAATATATTTACATTGTATGACGCATGTTATATCTTAATATGAAAATGTAGAAAGATTTATATTACTTGTTTTTTTTCATTAAATCTTTGCGTTTAAAAATAATGGCTTTTTTATTCAATGTTTTTTTTATTAATTTGCATGCGTGATAAACTAAACATATTTTTTTTAACGAAAAAAACCTGCAAAAGAAAAGACAAAAATATAAGTATTGGGAAATGTACTAAATGTACGACTTACGTTTTCGTGAAATAAGTAAACGAATTCGTAGGTGTGTCACGCTGGTGGAACGTGAAACTTGAATCAAAAGAAGTAACACACCAGGTTGACCCTGTTTTCATAAGGAATACATTTTTGTACAATGAAATCAGAGTAAAGATTTCAATTTATATTGTCAAATTATAAATTGTTCAAACCGCTATTAGAAACAATGTATATCAATAGTGATCATACATGAAATTTTAGAGACTAAGAAAAATTTATCACATTATAAACTTTTTTGCTGTAGCTGTAAAATGTAATTTAAAATGTTTTTACAAAAGGCTGCTTTTAAACTAAGAAAATACTAATTAAATAAGACTATTTAAATAAGAAAAAACTCTTTACTGTTATGTGCATCTCAGTTTTCATTAAAAAAATATTATTTTTAAAGATTATATTCTTTCTTTCTACAAGCATTTAATGATTTATAATGCAAATTTTGTTTGACTTTTTGCAAAGTTCTTGAGAATCTGTTTCTGTTTGAAAATGTTAATAATATTCTTGTAAAAGTCCTTTTGACATTATAACGGGTTCTTTCTAACGCTAAATACTTATTTGCAAATAATATCTCGAATCATTGGTCATCTTATGTATCACGGTGTCAAGAGTATAAATGGCAATCACAGTACAGTAATTGAGTTTAGTTCTTTTATGAAAGAACGAATGATCAATCTATCGATGATAAACCAGTTTTTCGGAGATTAATTCAGGTCACGAGTATTCAATAAAAATGTTGTTGAAGATATTCACCTCTAATGCATTAGTAAGTTCTCGAGAAAACAAGAGAAATCGCTTGTAAAGATATCGTATGTAACCATGATTGAACTCGTGACTAATTTGATTAAATTTGTACGAGTGATTTTCGCTCATGTCATAACCGAATAAAAAGTAGATCACATAGAAAAATGACTCAAAACTCGTTACTCTTTTATATTCTCTTACTCTTTTGCCAACAAATACTTCTATTGTTACATTGTATATAATCATGAAATATCATGACTTTCAAAAATAATATGCCAAGTGATTACGAATTAATATCTTACACTAATATATTAACGTCATAAGCAATCACAGTAAAAATAATATAAATTTATATAAATGATTAATGTATAGTACCTTATTCATATATGCAAATAGATACGAGAGAATAGATTTTAATTAATCAACTATTTAAATCTTGCCGTTATATAAAAAATTAATATGATAGCATAATAGTGTAAGCTTTCAGGTCAGGGTGTGCTTTATTTTGGAAATATTTTTAAAAAATGTGAATAACATTTAGAAAGAAAGAGATAAAGCTAGATCTTTCAAGAAGGAAGACTAATTCCCTAGTCAGAGATCTCTTCAAAAGAAAGTGTGGACTAAACGCGAGTTTGAGAACCCTTGTAGATTATTTAAATTCTTTTTGATTGTCTCCTATCATTCCCTGTCTTTACTGTTATCTCTCTCTCTCTCTCTCTCTCTCTCTCTCTCTCTCTCTCTCTCTCTCTCTCTCTTTCTCTCTTTATTTCCTTCTTTCTTTATCGTTCAGATTAAGATTTATTATTACTTATTTAGATTTACTAGGTTTTATAACAATTATCGCAGAAAGTAATTTCTCATTGAGCTCATTAAACTGACTGATCTAAACGCCGATACACTGTTGAGTGAAATCGCTGGTAGTAGGGTTTCAGTAGTTAGACCCGCGATAAATTCGATAAATCCTTTCTGAATGGGGAAGAATTCCCCCTTGAGGCAACGATCGTATCTACGATTCTTCTTAGGAAAGAGCAAGAAGGGTAGATTCTAAATCGATGGCGGGAACCAATGGACGAATGAACGAACGTGGTCAGCAAGAAAGGTGGAAAGGAATGGATAGAGGGACGAAGAGACGGATGGCCGGGTAACCCAGATCGGGTCAGTCGAGCCGATCCTACGGAGACCGGTTGTCAGTACAGCATTGGACTTCGTATACAGCTTTCCGGCCACTTGATCATTCAAGCGCGTTCTATCGACCGGCTACTTCTCGATCGTGAAAGAAGTCACACGACTACTGAGATTGACGCTGATCCTCCTTAATCTAGTTGCGAATAGGGTGTTGATGTCAGCGATACACCGTGAAAGTGAGTATAGGAAAATTTGCGATAAGAGATAATTGGTTAATAATCTTCTATAGACCATTTAATTAATGGATGTAGTAATCTATAGTATGAACGCACTTGTAAAAAAAAAAAAACACCGAGCTTGTTGTGTAAAATTAGATTTAAAATAGATTGATAAAAGAGCCACACTTTTTTCGTTTGCTAATTATTAGCCACACATATGTGCATATGCTTAAACTTTCAAAAAATAAAAATTGCAATCAAGATATATTTTGGACCTTTATATTATTATAGCTTATATTATATCCCATGCGTATTTTAATCAAATTTAAAACGATAAGATTGGAGGTTCTTATTGATTGAGGATTTATCTCTCTTCATTTAATTCCATTAAAAAATACATAAAAATTAATTTTATCAATGTAGAATACATTAAACTATATTTTGGATGCTATATAGTGATTATAATATTAACTCATGTAATATATAAAAATAATATAATAAATGTATGAAATTAATATATAAATAATTATAAAAAATAAATTTTCAGAAATTAATTTGTGATGAACCCACAAAAGAAAATTATAATTAAAATATATGAAAATTGATTAATAAAGATAATAAATGATTTATGCAAATATAAACAAACTGTTAAAAATAAAGTTCAATAGTTATTTGTTAATCTACACGTGTACAGCAGAATCCTGCGTACAGTTCACTCATATGGATGATAGGATCAGCTGACCATATGGAAAATAAAGGACATGCAAGAGTGATCTAGCATAACCGAGTTTTGCCTTGTGTATAGAAACAACTATAGTATAAACTGGCTAACTCGTAATATGATTTTATTAATAATTTTTCTTTTGTATATATGTACATACCGTTACGTATTTATCTTCTTAATTAAAAGATACAGTTGACATGTATTAGATTAATACAATAAGATAATAATCTTTGATTTCTAGATAACTTTGAGTTATTAATTAAAGTTATTTAATTACTGAATAGAGTAGTTTTCAAAAAGAGAAAAATAATAAAGGAATACATTTTTTAAATAGAAAAAACAATATAAGATTATTTGACGTATGTTTAGAGATGCATTGATCATTTTCTAAGTTTATTTTTTGTACTTTTCTGCTTTTTCTTCGTATATTATTTAATTCTAAAATTTTTCACTTCTTTTATTTATTCCGATACTTATTTCATTTTAGGAAACGAAGCTGCTGGTCGAGATGCAGTTCTTTTTCCATAGTAATCACAGCTAGCTAATAGTCGAGCACCTGGTGTCGTTCTCATAGATCAGACAATGGCAAGAGGGAGAGCAGCCACGATAATTTCGATTGTGATTCTGGCTGTTGGATGCCTTCATTCTATCGTGGAAGTCAAGGTCCACGCGGAGACTGCGTCCTTGAACGAGACCGTGCGTCACGATGACTTCATCGTTAAGGAAAACGTGATATCCCTCTCTCACGAATTTGAGAACAAAAGCGATTTTGAGAACAAAAATGAGTTCTCATATGATCATCCTCACAAAATGTCCGGGAAACCAACTAAATTTGACCTCGAGCTTCATACGGACGACAAAGAGAATTATCAGATTGAACCATCGAGAATGGCTAATGTCACGGCTAATCCAATTGAAATGAATTCAACGACCAGCCAGTCTCTCTCAAACTCAACAGAATGCAGAGGAAAACTCATGGTCTCCTGCATTCGAAAAGACTTTTCGGATTTTCTCGATCGACTGTCACAAGTTGACACGTACAACGTAACGGAATCCGTGCAAATAATAAAAAATCCTGAAGCAGATGTCACGTGTAACGAACAGAAGAATAACGCGAAGCCGGATTCGAGTCTTCTGGATAAGGTTCATCGCTACGCCAGGACACACGTCATGAAGATACGACTGAACAAGGATCTGGGCCTTGCTAGCAAAGCCAGGACGTTCTTTGGTTGTGAGTTTCTAGATTGCTTGCTACTGGTTTTAGTCGCGTGTGTACTAGTGCCGTTACTTTTGCCGACATGAAAGGTGAATTTTTGAAATTGCATCGCCGGGAAATATCACAATCATTAATCATAATCATTATCATTAGCCATTATCCGCATGTTGTGGCGCTCGTCGCGAAGCAATTACATAATTTGTAACTGATGCAAAGTGAGAGTAATTGATTTTTATGCAAAAAGAGAATATAAACTATGTTGTAAATTTTGCTATTTCACTTCGCTTTAATTTTCCACTTTTCAATTTTATTCTGAAGATACATGCTAAATAATAATATTCTTTTTCTCAAGATTATTGTCTTCCATATAGAATTTCCGGGGATGAATTCATCAATTAATTTTTTTCTCAATTATTTGATAAGCAACGAATCTAGTACGCTCGTAGACATAATCTGGCATAAACAAAATCAGGGTGTCAGAGAGCTTTAATTTCATGAATGGAGCTTTTTTTTGGAGCTAAATTAAGGTTGGGTCAATGCTAATTGGCAGAAACGCGAACTAAACCAGCGATGAAACGGGTATAACAAGGAAAAAAACAAGGCGTATAACATTGTGCGAGCGGTGAAATTAATTATAATTAAACGTGGGGATATTTTATCCACACGTAGAGTGTTTCAGCAAAATGCGTGGCACGCGGAGTTGCAGAAGTAGAATATGAAAATGTGATGCTGATTGCGCAGCATGGCTTTCAGGGCTAACCGCAGGGCTTTAACGAGCTGGTACTTTTGCTTTCAGCCGTCTTTCAGGGAAAGAGTACCTTTTTAACAGGATTCGGACTTGGTTTTCTAGCGTTCGGTCTGAAGAAACTATTGCTACCCCTGTTCTTTGGCATGCAGATAATTAAGAGTGTGTTACTCGCCCTCTTCCTACCGAGTATTATCGGCAGTATTGGTAATATTGTTGGAAAAGGTACGTATTTTACGTATTTTTAGTTTAAATTAAATTGTAAGAGTAAAGATATTTCGAAATAATTAGTAATAATTAGTAATATAATCAGCATGACCGTCTTTTATTAATTTAAAATATGTTATAAGTATCTGCAACATCCGGTAAGTCTAACTCAAATGAAAAACATCCATATACGAGATTACTTAATATTGAAAAATATTTTATATAAATGATCAATATTTCAGAGAGATATAATAATTGTATATGTGATTTAATTTTAAATGAATTTAAACAAAATCTTAACTTAAAATTTAGAAGATGAAAAAAAAACAAGTTAATGTTAGAAAGGCAAAAGTAGCAAGATAATGCAACAATGTTATTTGTATTCAGAGAGACCGGTTTTATCTGACTCTTCTTTTTAAGGAATGTTGTTGTGTGGAATTCGCATAGTAACACACATTAATATTAATTTAGAAAATGTTTATCATTAACTAAGTATTATACAAATGTGTGTTATGTTAAAATTACAGGCGTTTCCTCTTTTGCACAATCCTCGCATACCGCGCCCGTACCACCCGAAGAAAATTTCGAGTTCAAGGATAACACTGACCTGTACAACGACGATTATTTGACACGACAACCTGTAGGAACATTACCAGCATCCGCCATGTACGACGAGAGCATGATGCAAACGCAGAAGAGCCCGGATATTGCATCTCGTTATTCATTCGTCGACGCAAAAATATCGCACGCAAATGCACTTTCGGATCGTTATTACACGCGCCACGTGGCTTCACATGGACTTTCTAAAAAACAGGACTTTAAGGTGAGCTTTTTTTTAAATACGTAATATACAGTTATTATTCTCTTTCTCTTTGTCTCTCCCCTTTGTAAATGTCATCCGAATAAGATGTCAAATGCATGTTATTACACAATTTCATGGACTCTGATAACAATAATGCGTCTCTCTTCATTATTTAATAAATATTATTAAATTATTATTAAAATATTATTTAAATATAAATATATTTATCACATAAATATTATTAAATTTTTTTGTTAAATTAATTAACAAAAGAAATTTAAATAAACAAATAAGTATCGGGATTTTCTAATTAATATTTGGTAGAATATCTAATTCTTATTTTAAATAATTTTTTCCAACTACTAGAAAATATACCTTTTGATTTGTACACATTACTATTTCATTATCACAGTCATTATCATACTCACACTTCGGAAGAACTGTTTATTGACGTTTACATAATGAACTAGGTAAGTATACCGTAACAATACATTTGTCTTTCATTTCTATTCGACCGCTTCTTCATATTATCAACGATTAGCGCGATGGTATGTCTTCCACTTTTGACACTCTCGCCTATTGAGATTCACGCGACCCACTTTCTTACTGACTTCATTTCTTCAACTTGTTCGACAAGTGCGGCGCCTAGTCGTTGCATGTAACAGATACGAAGACCATTAAATGACCACACATTGATTATCGGTGGCAGGTCTTCCACGAGATTCCGACGAGCTCCCTGCTCCTGACCAACTACGACCCGTTCTATTCACCTTTATTGTCACGTCTCGACGCCGTCTTCTCTCGTCTCGGCCACAACACAGAAGGTTGCAGGGAGTATGCGGTGTGCGCGATGTATCGGAGTCCCGCGCGGTACGCGCCATACTCGAACCTGGTGTCTGCCCAGCTGTCCAGGGAGTTGAACGAGCTGAGGAAACCCAGCAGCGACAATCCCGACGTTCTACGCTTCTTCAGATACATGAAGGCCGCCAAGGACGGCCAAGATGGCGTGAAATGTGAAGAGATCTATGCCGGTTGCGCGCATGGTCGTGAGGATCAGGTTCCGAAGCAAAATCAAGCAATGTTGGCGACATATCAAGACATCAACAAGCTTGTCCAGGCCAGAAAGATCTAAGAGAACGTATTTTGTCTATTAGCTATCAATTGCGAATGCGGTAAAGAGAGAAGATGTATCTCGGATTTATTGTAGAGCTTTAACAGAGAAACAGCAGCCTGCAAAATTTCGATCGAATTTATTAGTGTTGTTGCTAAAAAAAATTAGCATTCGCTCTTAATTCGTTCGTAGATTTTGTACGTATGTAAAATTGAAGGAAGAGATATTCTCTCTCTTAGTGATGGATTATTACATAATAGACAAGTGCTCAACTGAAGCCTCAAGACGCAAAGATACGATTTTCATTCCTGAGATAATTTATTAATTTTTGGTTTTATTAATTTTAGATATTAAGAGTAGTATTTAACATTCTTTAAAACTTTCTCGGGGTTTTAGATTTTAATTTTAAGAGTCTTAGATAAGAGAACTTGAAATCGATTTGCGCTTGGGGCTTTTGTGAGTCTTAATCCAACACTATGAAAATTTTCAATTTCTAAACTAAACAAATTCTTGATGTGTTATACACACAGTTTCCTAAATATTGTTAATAACTTGCTTGATTCCATATTTCCATATATAAGTTCCGGTATTAAGTGACACACATAAATCTTTAAAGATTGAGAACTTTTAATAATTACCTTTACGAAAATTCAGAGACGTTATTAACATAAGGTGTTATTATCATAAAAAACTAAAAATTATTAAAAATTATTCTGCAACTTTTATTTTATCTTTTGCTGTTGCTTTTTTATTATGCTAACTAAATTCTGTTTTTAAAACACGTTTAATAAAGGATACAACCATTTATTTAGTAAACAATAGTAATTATCGTAAATACGTGAAAGAAAGCGCATAAGAATAAGAAATATCCCGTATATATATGTATTTTTTAAGAAAGCTGGTCATACATAATTGTAAACAATTAATAATTAACGTAAATATTATTTTCAATGCATTTTTAAAAGTGGAAACTGTGATGATATAATGAAAGAGCTCTTCGATTTATGAAACATTCAGTTTTGGATTACGAGAAGACTACATGAATCTACTTCTCACATAGCAAAGCGACAATCTTTAAAAAAGAGCTACAATATAACTCATTAAAAAGTTATTCACCGAAATGAGAAACTAATTGGTTAAGAATTTAACGTAAATGAATTATTATCCCAAATATGTAGATATAATGTGCGTGTTAAATAATTGTATTTAATTTAATTTAATTTTTATTTGTAGAGTTATTTATATCAAATAGATGCGAGATTTAATTTTGCGATGAACGATAATAGACTTTGGATATTATTTATTTATATGACATAAGTAATAAAAATACTATATTCGAGCGAGATACATACCTGTCACACAAAGAGTACATATGTATTTAGATTAACAATGTTATTAAAAATTTTGTGATTATACCATATTTATACAATATATTTATAAATTAATGCATAAAGTACTTTCGTCAAAGAAAGATATTTGGCGTCAGTCACATAATAAAACTGTGCAATACGTTACAGTTTTCAATATAATCATGTTTATATAATATATAATTAAATCTCCTGTTTAAAATATAAAGCGGTTAAGAACAAGAGAAAGTCTTTTGTTTTATTAAAAATGCAAATTGTAATAATTTACTCTTTAAAAAAAGTGTATGGAGTTGTGGAAAGTTGATTGTTCGAAAATATTTTATCTTTTTGCCATGATGTCTATCGTGATACGCATTATGTATTATTTCGCATCAATGAAAATCTGTTATTGAGCGAGGCTCGTATAATTTGACAAATTTAATTGAAATTGAAGAAGAACGGAGGCAATTGTAACACTTCTCTCGAGGTTACAGTAATATATATATATATATATATATATATATATATATATTTAATAGCTTTTTTAATAAGTGCGCATAGCGTGTCGCTTACGTCGCTGAGCGAGTGATGATCAAATCCGCTTATGATGTGTTGCTTTTGCCATTGATGATATTTAAAACATAAAAATCACTCAAACAAAAATATCAGAAATGTTTATAAAAAATTAAGGCGTCGAATGAAATAGATATTATTGATAATATATTATTAATAATATATTATTGATAATGGATATGATTGATAAGCAATAAAATAAAATCTATTAAATCCGCTTGTAGACAAAAAATTGGTGAAGGTTTAAGAAATAAGAGAAATATTGCTGAAAATGATTTTAGCAGCTATTTATACATTCAATTAAAAAAAAATTATTTTCAAAATGTTATTCTTAACACAAAAAATTGTTATAATAAATCTGATTACTGTTGAATAATATAGTAATAATAAAGCTGATGACTAAAATAACAGTTGAAAATACATGAATGGCAGTCACGTAGCACACGTAGCTTTTATATGTTAGTCTCATAAAAGCAATATGGAATATATTAATTAATGAAATCTTTTATAATATATAAAATTGCGCAAGATCAAAAGAGCGGCGTATCAAAAGCAATAAATGTTAGATTATATGTGTAGTGAGATTTATGGTGTAAGAATTATGAGATGAGAAGAGAAAGAGCGGCGATGAAGAAAGAATGATTTCCTGATATGGCGATGACGCACCTTGTAAACTGGAGATGAAAGTACATTGACTTCCTCTCTCTTACAGTGACGTACTTTCCGTCTGTTCCTTCAAACTACCTGGTTCCGGCTCTAATTCCGGGCACTACTTTCACTTTCGATTTTTGTAGATGTTCCTGTTCGCTGTTCTGGGAACGACTTGCGGATCCTTCCCCCTCTCGGATAACAAAGCGGTTTGTCCATGTAAATATAAAGATGATGGTGGGTTAGGGCGTCACATGGCATTTGGATAACGCAGTGTCCAGCACGTATTGACGTTTACAGTTTATTAATTATTTAGAACGCCTAGTATTTTAATTTATTAAATTTACGCTCTACTTATTACGAAGAGGTAAGATAAACATACTTTAATCTATGTGTTTTGCATAAATTTTTTATCATTTTTATAATTATAAATTATATCCTTTAATTAATTTTGTTTCTTTATACCGGTTTTTAAATTTATTTCATTTATTGCATTTTATTCATGCACTTTATTTACTCATTTATTAAGTATTTATCTATAAGCACTTGATGCACTCATATTGGTTTATTTAAAAGAAATACACTGATATCATTACTGATAATTTCTCACAATTTTATAGAATAACAATCCACTTTGCAATTTTACAAATAACAAAAATGATTATAAGGTATACATTACTATTATTACTCAAGTGGAATGCGCGCGTGATCAGAATTTAGAATTGAGAAGCGGATTCTCCTTTTATTCTTTAACTCTGATTGGTGCGCTAATCTAACGGCACTTGGTGAACCACAGCACGTCGACTGCCAACAGTCGATCTCGCAGACGTTCGAGTGCTGTTCGAGGATCACCACGGGCATGTTTTCTTGATAAGGATGTCGCGTAACGAGTGTCGATTATTTGATAGTTTGGTGAGAAATTATATAATCGTATTTAAATTTTTTCTAAGAAAAGAACAAATATATGTGAATTGTATGTGATCATTTATATTTTTATATATAGTTATATTTCACGTGTTTAGTGATAATATAATTGAGTATTAAATATGTATACATTTGTAACATTTAAAAATATTTTAATATGTTTTGTTATAATATATTAAAATATGTTTTATTATATAATTAAAATAAAATATTATTATATTGGAAAAATAATAAAGAATACAAAATCATATGATAATGACAAAATTAAAAAGAGAGAGAGAGAGAGAGAGAGAGAGAGAGAGAGAGAGAGAGAGAGAGAGAGAGAGAGAGAGAGAGAGAGAGAGTAATTTATACATTATATATTATAATATAGTTTATATTATAGTTACTTTTTAGAAATAAATTAATATTTTTTTTTTAATATTAAGTCTTGATCATTAATATCGCATTCGCATTGTATCTTTCAATGTATATAGTTTTTTTGCATAACCTAACGAAAACATAAACTGATAAAGACGTGTGATTACAGGTGGAATAATTAGAAGAGCAGAATGCAACTGCAGCGGTTGTTGGTAATTCTAGGAGTTCTTTTAGTATTGTCCTTGCTGGTATGCTGTCAGTCTGCCAGTAAAGTTACATTTCAAGATGGCGTCTCTGAACAACAAGTAAAAAAAGAAGGTATAATATTTTATTTTTTAAATTGATATGTGCAGATGTAAAAAATTTTTATTTTTATTTAATAATTTTTTAACAAAATTACATGTATCTAATTATAGAAATTTTTATATGTATCTATTTGTGGAAATGTCTATTTTTATGTACATCAAATTATATAGATAATAATTAAAAATTACATAAAAATTATATATACACATGTAATTAAAAATTAATAAAAATGTTATATCCAATTTAAAAATCACATATACCTAATGTGTTGGATATAAATAAAATGTTTCCATAAATAAGCATTTTTTCTGTTTTACGTAATTCAAATAAATCACACGGTGTATATTTTTGCAATATTAATATTAAGTCATAAAAATTATAACAATTTATTTAATTTATTTAAAAAAATAAATGTCATTCAAGATTGTAATATTTAATTTAAAATAATAAGAACAACTGAATAAAGATAAATAAATAGAATAAATTTAAATAATGTATGTTTATAATTTTAGAAAATTTCGCAGAAACTTCATCGCAACAGAGAGGATTTAATCCTGTTCAACATGTAGAAGATCTATTCCAATATATTGGTCTTGGAACTGGACGAAATGTCGATCCATACTTGGGGAAAGTTAATGAACGTTGTATAACCGGCGATTTAGCTGAATGTTTCAAATCTCAAGCATTAAATTATTTTTCGAATTTTTTCGATCACGATGAATATTCTTTAAGTGATTATGTTCGAGTTAAGAAAATGTCTGATCGAGTGGTAAAGGAAGTACAGCATCAGCCATACGAATATTCTAACGAACCTAGGTATGTCATTATTTTCATAAATATAAAGAGAGATAAGTGAGAGACATAAGGAGAATATATATGTATGTAATTGTATATATTGTACATAATGTATGTAGCTATTGTATAAAGAAAGATGTGTATGCGATTAAAAAAAAGTATATAAGTAATTTTTTTAAATATTTTAATTAGATTTGAATATTATTTGAATTATATTGAAATATAGACCGCATCTTTTTCTAATTAATAAAATATATCTAACAGATCTGGTGAAACAGAATGGGATCAAATGCTTAACTTTATAAAAAGGAAAGCGGAAAGGTTTATTAAGACAATGTCCTTCGAATTGACTATACCTGATACGGAGATTGGTCGCAATGGTTCATATGAGCCAAGATTTCTAGATGAAATTGCTGATGAGATCGATACACTTGAAAATAAGAAGGATACATTATTTTGTAAGTATTTATTTCAAATTTTTTATTTTATTATTATAACACAAAAGAAAGTTTTTAAACAATTTTTAATTACAATATTTTTTTTAATTACAATATTTAGAAAAGTGGGAATATAATATATACTTATGTAATATTTGCATTTTTATAAGTAATTTTTTATATCTTTGTACAATTTAAATAATTCATAGGACATCCATTTATAAAGAAAAGTTATTACTATTTATTAGTTTATATTTCATTACCATGACAGTCTTCAATTTTTAATCACACATTTATGACACATCTAAAGTATGTTACACATAAATATTTGTGCATATCATAATTAGTTAAATTTTTCTTCATTTTTTACATAAAATTAATATAAATAATATCCTTTTTATGTAATATATTTGGAAAGTTAATTCTAAATTATCTATATATATATATATATATATATATATATATAATTTTATATTCAAGTAAAAGATTCTATCTTTGAATATTCTTTTAAATAATAAAATTATATAATATTTTATTGTTTAAAAAGTCTTAAAAGAATAATTTTTCTTAAATTTGTTTAGTATAGTTTTTTAAAATAAACTATATTAAATTAGTTTTACTAATAAGAGGACCATCTCAAACCTATTAAGAACGGATTTTGAGTGTTATATATATTGTAGAGGAGTCTTCTCTATACACGAAGGTAACCGGATATGATGTAACGGCATTTTTCGAAAACATTAAAAAAGAAGGTCAATAAAAACATTTTTCTGACCTTACAGAATTTTCAAGAAACAATTTTTTGTATTGATTATTAGGAATTTCACCTCTCGGAAACCAATGGCAAACCACCGAGAGTATCTTGTCATGAGACTTCTCTAATCTAGGTCGTTCGGAACTGGCGTTAAAAACTGTAGATCTCATATATCTGTGGAAAAATTGTATATAGAGAAGTCACCATCAAAATATTTGGAGGTTCAGGTTGGGAGTTAAAACATCAGATCGGTTCTCCTATAGTTATGAAACAGTCTACCAAAAAGTCTAAACAAAGCTTCGAAGTAGGCATCGGACAACGTCGAAAGACGTTTTAAACCGGTTTATATATTAGAAATGTCAAAAGTAATGATTAGATGAGAAAAAAACTTGATTTATTAAACTAAAATTAATTTTACTAGTCTAGGTATGCCTATTTAAAAAAAAAAATTTTTAATAAAAAAATATAAAAAATAAAAAAGATATTAAAACTTCTACAATGATCATAACTTTGACGCGGTGTAAGGGCTTGAGTCTGTAGGTAACTAATAAGTGACCACCTTGTTATGTCAGGAGTAATAAAAAATTAAATTTACTATAAGCTGTATTCACCTTCACTTTACAAAAAAACATTAATTTGATGGCAGAACAGTATAATGAGCAAAAATATTTTATTAGTTCACTTATTAGTCATGAAAAAAGGGCTTAGGTACCTAGTGGTATACCTAAACTAATAAAATTAATTTTGGTTTAACAAATCGAGTTTTTCACTTAATAGTTATTTTTGACATTCCCAATGATCATACAATAAAAAAATTGTTTTTTAAAAATCCAGTGAAAGAAAAATGGAAAAACATTTATTGACGCTTTCCCTTTAATTTTCTCGGAAATTAATACTTATTGTGACATATCCGGTTATCTTTATGCACAGGAAATGCACAGAAATCTCTCTACAACATATGTAACACTTATCAAAATCGTTCTTAACAGATCTAAATGATCTTTTTGTAAGTTTACTAATTAATTTCTAATCCATATTTATTATTTATTATGAATTTTATATTTGTTTTAGCTCGCCATCAATTCAGAAAGCTTTTAATACCGGTTTTGCTTGTTTTAAAACTTTTCAAATTAAAGATACTACTCTTTTTGCCTTTGATTTTGGGATTAGCTTCGTTTAAGAAGTTCCTCGGATTTCTGGCAATTGTTATACCCGGTTTAATAGGTTTCTTTAAACTTTACAAACCTTATCAAAATTATTATCCGCCAGTTTATACCAAAAACGGCATTGCTAATCCTCATTACGGAGTTTATCCCGATGTTGATTATCATGATCATTATGGAAATGCAGAATCTTATGGTCAGGATTTGGCATACCGTGGATATCAGCATTATAAATCGTAAATTGACTCATTTATTACATTATCAAAAAATAAATAATAATTAAATTAAAAGTCAAACTTTTATATATACTTATAAAAGTTACTTATAAGTGCGATATTAATTTTAGTCGTTTTCATGATCATTATTATATTTATATACTTTTATGTAAGCATACTTTTTATATTTTTATTATATATATTGTATATGTATATGAATGAAATATGTTGTATATAGTTAAAGTATGAATGTGCAAGTCTAGATATTTTTTGTCAATAAAAAAGTAATTATCCATTTTTAAAAAAGATATATCAAATTTATCAATTTTCCTCTCTCGAAAGTTTCAAAGTTTGTTGTATCTTTTCTCTGATGTCAATAGATTCTTTCGCTGTGAGCAATTGTCATCACATAATTTTATTTTAAAAAGAAAAATTTACTTTGAAACCTGTTACTTATGGATCCTGTATAGTGAAATGTGTTAATTAATTTTTTTAAATTTTCCTATAAAACAAATTTAAGTTTATTTCTCTTAAAAAATTGCGATGACGTGTAGGTAGAATAAAGAATGTGAAAAATTATGTTTTAGGTCATAATTATGTTTAAATATTTTTTTGGTAAACCTTTTTTGATCACGATTTGTCACTTATCTTATCTTAGCGCAATTTATCGATTTTTCAATATTTAACTTACTTTTCATTACTTCTGACCGTATTTATTTAATGACATCTAGTCTTTATATATTTAGGTATATATTATGCTCCTTTACGTCATGCGACTTTACAATTATTTGTTAGACATTTTATTTTTAATTTTCTTACTTTAGTTAATATAAAACCAAGTTATTAGTTAAAATTTCTACACTATAAAGTAATAAACTAATTTTATAATAATAATTTATATTAATAATAAAATAAACGTTTTTGTGTGATTTATTATCATATTACATGCAATATAATTAATTAATAACTTGGCTTTATATAATTAAAGCAAAATTTATTGCTATTATTTCGTGATTTTGCGAACATAGATAAATGAATTATAAAAAATTACGATAAAATGGGCGCGCGTTATATAAAAATAAGTTTATTATTAATCAAATTATTAGTGTAATTTTTATTAAATTAGGTGAACTTTATGAATAAAAAAATGTTTTCTAGCCTTTTTTATTTATACTCTAATTTACCTTTGTAACGTGTATATTGAGAGAATCTATTAAAACTCACTCGAATTTGATATGTCGATCTAAAATCTATAATAAGTTATTCCGTCTATGTTTTTTAACTCATCTATTGTACAGTGTGCAGTCTCTACAAATGTGTTACCTGAAAATCAAATAAAAGTTTATTATTTACCGAGCGATGCGCAGCAGGAAAGTTGATGACATTAAAGCTATATATGTTGATCTGTGACATACAAATATAAAATCCAAATTATAAAAATGCCCAATTTAATCGATATTTTAAATAATTATTATTGTATATACCCAGTTTTTCTATTCGATGCATACAATAATAAGCAAGTGATATATAGTGGAATAACTGTATAAATTTTAAAAAATTATTATTTTTTTTATAAAGTAAGAACTTTTATAGAATTTATATAAAATTATTTTTCTTTAGTACACTCTTTGCTTATATCATTTTAATAAACAAATTGAATTAATGTGTGTACATGATTTACATATAACAACTAATATACAAGTCGTAATATATAAATATTTACATTAAAATTGCTCCGCCGGCGCCCGATGTCTTCTAGATTTCCTTCTTCTGTCAAATCATTAGTTGACTCACACATTGTATTTACGAAAAGTTTATGCAGTTTATTATAAGTAATACTTTGCACAACACATAGGTATTTTGAAGAACATTCTCTAATTTTGGGCTTGTGAAACAATATTTGTTTTAAGCGAGAATCGCACTTTAAGTCGAGGTAATTTCAAGCAAAGATTATAAGATTATAAACGGAAGCGGAAGAAAATAAAATTGATGGATAAGATCGATGTGAATCTTATTTGTCCTGATTTTTGTCTCATTGTCAGAGCATATTCAGATCTTACAGTGATTCGAACCTGCTTAAATATGATTCGTTATATCATAGTGGTTTGTAGATATTATGATGTCGCAGAATCATGCTAAGTTGTTCTAGTCAGCTTATTAAACTAAAACATATATACCTTTAAGATGTAAAAAAAATGTGATATTCGATAGGTTTGATATAACGATATTATAAGAGATGAGACGATAAACGATGATTTCATCTTATTCTTATCAGATAATTGATTTAATTCTAGTCGATTCAAATCGAACCGCTTATCGGAACGAAATCGAAATATCACACAAAGGCGAATCATCGGCACACACCGACAATGAAACCGACGCACTAATATGCACTCGACGCAACAAATGCGTTCATCACGTACAAGTTATTTGCGATTCGAGATAATGCTCTTACAGCATTGTGCAAATGATGACTTAAAATTAACTGACTAAATTTTCTTTTTGTAATTGATTAAAGAACCAACATTTTTAATATTAAACAAATAAATATTCAAAATTATTTTCATTAGAAATTTTTAATAATTAAAAGTCAAGTCTTAATAATATTTGTTAAAAACAATTAAAGAACTAATAAAAAGAAGATAACAATAAAAAGAAGATATTTGACATAGGATACATTTCATGTAATTAATTTTTTAAATATTTAATCTCTTTATACTAAATCTGAAATAATTGCAATATAGCAATTTTCGTAAAAAAGTTAATGGTGCATAAAACTCATTGAATATATGTATACATATAATATAAATATAATAAAATTATATGTAGTAAATAAAATTATATAAATGCGGAAGAGATAAAAAGTTTTTTAAAGAAAAAATTATTATTTTTTTAACATACAATTTAAAGTCAAAAGTAAATATATTATATAAGATTTACTTTATATATTAGATTTTTAATAAATTTAAAAGATCTAAATTTTATAGTAATGTACAATTATTATTCTTACACTATAGCAACAAAGATATAAGTTTAGATGCGTGATAACGATGGTTAGGATGGTATTATAAAAAATGTACATTTACTGCGTTTTTCTGTATTAACATTTAGAAATGCCAGTATTTCTTATTGCATCAGATATATCTTGATTATCGAAATGCACATTAAATGGCGTGAAAATTCTGTTCGTGATATTCCACCAATTCTCTCTCAGATGCAATATAAGGAACTATCTTATACGTGAACCGGTCCGATACGATTCTCACTTGTGATCCAGGGAATCGGATAGAACGGACCTGCTGACCAAGTGGCCTCGATTGTCGAGAAGACCGGAAATGACCGGTCTCGCATCGATATACGGAAAGCAAATCGATAGAAATGCACATCGGTGGTATATTGAGAATTGATATTTTCTTAATTGCTGACAAATATATAAGACAATATATATACTGCGATAATTTGTTCAGATTCATTATTTTTCTAAAGAAGAAAATAATGCAGTATATCAAGATAATAGAGTAATTAAATTACATAATAATTTGATTATATTGTTGATAAGCAATTGATGAAACAGAATACTATTTTAGTATTATATTAAAAAATATTTTTATAATATCCGAAAAATTTTCGAATTTAACACGTAATATTTCAAGGCAATAAACTGTTTTATAAAATGTTTTATAAAATAAAAATAATTTTACCTTTTATTTACAATGATTGTATAATAGTAGCGAAAGGAAATACGAACTATGTGACCCTGAATAAGATTAATTTGATTATTTTGATGTTTAGAAGATGCTATTGTATCTACAAATTAGTGCGCTTATAATTATATAAATTTTCTTACACAGTTACAGATAAGCGCAAGTATATATCTATATACGCCAAATTACTAAGAGAACACCGATGCTTATCCTAATTACAAACGCAGCGAAAGCGACGCCTACGTCGCTAAAAATGAGTTGTTCGACTTTTCGGCTTTTCTATACTTTCTATTAAATTGCCGGAAGCAAATTGCAAAGAACGAGCTTAGAAACTTTCTTAATACATATTCTTTTGCCGTTCTATTTTTTATGAAACATTTAAAATGTTTTAAATTAAAATATTTTAAAAATACTACTCGCTCTGAGTTAAACATATTTTATATATATATATATATATATATATATATATATATATATATATATATATACATATAATATTATATGTACTGGGAAATTTTCCACACTTTTATACACATAAAACTTAGCTTTGTGTATTAAATAATGCGACTATACTGTTATATGCACTAAATAATAGTTGATAATGGTTTCTGTCGTTAACACTATGCTTTCTTTCAATTAAAATCGTATTATCTGTTTCCACCATCGCACAACGGTTCTAAGTTAGTATCGCTATTATGAGTGTGGGATCCAGTTGACTAAAGAATTATGTGTATACGCAAATTCATGCGAAAGAATCTTAAGACATTTGCGCAGGGTCCTATATTCCCCAAGGCTCCATATTATATATATATATTAGATTATCTATTAGAAAAATTTTTATTATATTATTTATGTATTTTTAATATATTTAAAAATTTTTTTACGAATTATGTGTTTTGAATTTAAAATAAATCATCAATTTTAAATGATTTTCTAGAGTGATCTTGATTATCTACGTTGATCAATGTAGATAAGGTGTATTTGCATATTATATCATATATAGTTATTTTATTCCGACGAACAAAGTCGAGATTCTGATTCCGAAATGCATGTCTGGAATTTGACGTAACGGTGCACCAAAACACGCTCTTTCTGGCGAGCACCTTATAATGGTGTGATTCGCGTGGAGAAAGATCGGTGTATATGGACGAGCTTTCGCAGCTAGGTCGTGACGTTAACCTCTGTACCTATCTACCTACCTACCTATCGCGAAAGTCGCTCTTACGAGAAAACAGGCTCTAGATTCAAGAACGAGAGAGGCGGATATGGTGCATTTTCTTCGATTTCGCCCACGCCTCATTATTCATCGATTAAGCCTCATTAACCAATGTATTTGAGAGATGCTTTAGATTATGACTGTAAATGTATTATAATTGTTTAAGTAGTTTTTTTTTTAAATCCATTTAGCTATAAATTTGTTCCATGAAAACGCATTAGCCACTTAAATTTCTCTCTGATCTTTCTCTTACACAATTTTGTAATTATTTTTTTTGCAGTAAATCTCATATAAATTTATAGGCCGGTGAGGAAAATTGTGTGTGAAGATTGCTTCGAAGTTTAATATTACATGTAAATATTAAATAAATTTTAAATTAAAATTTCGTAACAGAATACATGTACATATTGCCTATGCTCTCAGTATATTGAAACTTGATGATTCATTTATTACTTCAAATCTTTTAGATAAATATAAATCTTTGTAATTATTTATAATTAATTAGGCAAAATCGCTCAGTCATTATGTATAATAGATGTAAATCGATCGATCATTAATGTTGCATTATGTCTTTTTTACATCAGTTTTTGCAGACAAAATATATCTTACTAAACAGGTTTGACAAGAAAGTATTTTCATTATAATAAATTAATTATTTTTCTTGTACGTACATACGTGTGTTAAATTTAAATCTTCATTAAACGGCTTAGTGTGTTTGACTTGCTTAATCGTCAAAATAATGAAATTATTTACCACTCGATGGACTACTGCATCGGAAGAGTTAAAGTAAACCAAATCATTTATTTTTCTTAGTTTAAATTTTAAATTATTCTTCTTAATTTAGTTTCATTATATCCTCTCAGTATGTAATATATATTTTTTTTAATATATATTTTTTTATTAGGGATTAAATAGTACTCTACAACAGGAAGATTGATATTAATGGCATTTACTAGTTGCAAGTTGTCACTAAACAATGTCTAAATAGAAATTAGCATTCGATCAACCGCAAACATATGTGACGTGTAATTGTAGTAACTTACAGTTGACGATATATTCACTCATTCGAGAGGTACTTTACCTCTCTTTATTTTCTTCGAGACTTTTGTAACGCGCTTTCTACGCGCTCGCTTTGTACTTTGTTTTACAGTCATGTGATGTAAGTAAATGGATTTACAAGTGAGTGTATTAATGAATGACGAGTAAACGGATACCGGATACTATTCACGGTTCAATGAGGATCTGATAGCTCAAACAGTCTGTGTACAACATAATGTGATTAGTATTATCTATACTTATGTGCACGCACCTAAATTTCGCGAATGTACCGATAGACGTGAGAGTTTCTCCTCGAATCCTCGTCATTCTAGAACAAACGTATTATAATATATCCGGTGCATCAATTGCTGCGTGCCATATGCCGTCACCAAAGTATGTTAATTTAGCGTGACAACCACGTCTCGCGCGCTCTTGTTTGTTAACGCTTTTTTGCAATGGTTTTCGCAAAAATTAATTAAATCACGCGACCGAGGCTATTTATGAAGCGCATTTAGTCGGCAATTTCCTCGGACTATAACAACTCGTTTATTTGAGCGCTTTCCCAGCATTATCGAGGCTTTCCTTTGATATGGAGCCTCGTCTCTCTACCCTAAAAGTCCACGAGTGCGTATAGAGACTGTTGAAAATCCGGGCTTAGAGCCACGATTAATGAGTCGCACGTTCGCGTATAAAGTGCCGGGGATGGCTGGCATGCGTGCTCTACATCCGTGACACGGTTCTCGCGGCCAAGCAAGTCGGTAATGGTCCATCAGAACGACAGTGGCTCGCGTGTTTCCGTGCGTTTGTTCATGAAACGCTCGATGCCGTCTCGACTCACACAAGGACGAGAGTGCGATGAGCCGCTACTGCCAGACCGGCGCGACGTTTATCTACGACGCGTACACGATGCGTATCGCGCTCATCGCACTGGGAACTAGTTTGTGTGTGTATGCAGGTGAACGATACGCGGGTTCTCTCCTCCCCCTTGCAAAGGAGATACCTCATGATTTGCTGGTGTTGTCCGCTTTGCGCGACGAGCAAAACCAGTTTGCGCGCAAGGGACAGCGCTTTGCGCTCTATCCTCAGCTTCTTTCGCGGACGGATTCTCGGGTCAATCCTCCCTTCCGCGCGCGAGATCACAAGGCAGTCATGCACGATCTATCCCACCATCGCTGTCGGGCCTACCGCGTGTTCTTAGAGCCGTATCAAAGGCAAAAGTGGGCACCGCTACCACTCGTCCCTGACCGTCACCACCCGCCACATTCGCGCGTCATCCTCTCTTGCAGGTTAGCAGGGGAACCCTATAGACTTCCCCACGGCAAGGTGGTGGGTCGATGTGCAATAACGTCGTGCACATCTCGGTGTCTATTCTAAGGCGGTGATCTACGTATATAAAGTCGTCGGGGCGAGACGCGGGTTTAGAAGCTTTGTAGTACTCGTCGATATACTATCGTCTATCTATCGGGATTGACAAGAGAGAAGAGTGCATCAGAAGGGCTCTTACGGTATCGATCCGTTAATCGAGAAAAGGGCCACAAGTTTTTATCGCAGCGTGTACACATTACGTTCCTCTCTCCTCGCGTTCCTGTACTTTTCGTGGCTTCGGCTCCAGGTGGGTCAATTTATCATTTCCGTTATTCGTGGATCATCGAATGTTGAACTCAATTCGTGCGCGTTCATACATTGCTTGAAGACACGCGTATCGACAGTTGCATCTTGTTTTATCGTCGGTATTTCGTTTGCATCTTGCTGTGTGTCAATCATTGTACTTTTTTTGTAATTTAGTTTTATTATTAAATTATAATTATTTATTTGTAATAATTAATAATTATTGTATGAATATTATAAGAATACAATATTTTTTATTGTACACGAAATTATCTTGTTACGCATATTAAATTGCTTTTAATTGAACTGTAATTGGTATATCAAATGTTTAGGTGTATCCGTAAAATGTATTTTGTCTCTTTGTTTAATTGAATTTATATTTCGACAGAGGAGCATCATGAAGACAACCTTAGTATTGGCATTATTTTGCTTGGGAGTATGTTTGGCAAATCCTTTAGAGAAGAAGGAGAAAATAAGCGTCATGGAGCAGCACTCTATGACGATAACGGATCGAGCTAAATACGAAGAGGAACTTCTTCGTAAGCTCAATTCAAAATGTTCCCAAAACGACATCAGTAGTTGTGTGATGTTGAAGTTGGTGACTTACATGAACAAGTTGCTGAAGAAGGCTTCGATCGAGCTCACGGATGACATTGAAATCAGGAAAACGAGTCAAACGTCGGAGGATGTGATCACGTTCGAGGCTGGAAGAAGTAAAGATGATGAGACTCAATTTCTCGATCTTGTCGCAAATAAATTTTACGCCTTTATTAAATCGAGAAGCATCAAGTGGAGGATTTTACCCGAGGATGATATTGTTGTGTCTGCGTCGGAGGATGAGACTGGCTCGTTAAATTTGGGTCTATCTATCGAGCGCTCTGACAAACCTGTTCAAGACGGTAGTTATTATTATTATTTTTACGAATAATTTTTCACTGTTTTTTCTTAGATAGAATACGCACATTTAGGTAAAATCAAAATGTTCGAGAAGCTGCGTCAAATGTATTTAAAACATACATAATTAATTTTCTTTAAAAGCTTTCTTTAAAAACTTATTTAGACATTTTATATATTTTCATATTTTAAAAGTTGATTTTAAAATAAAATGTCATTTAAAATACATTTAAAATATTTGTAAAAAACCGTTTTAAATTTAATTTCCAAATTTCTTTTATTTTAATTATTCAAATGTTATTAATTATTTGTCATTTTTGTAAAAAAGAGATTATGTCAGTGTTGAGTAAAGAATATCACGTTATACACCTCGCACATTTTTTGCATATCTTGTATATTTAAATGACGTGTCAGTTTTAGTCTGGTTTCGATTTTCGCTGTATTTGCGTGAGTAAAGTTGTGTCACTGACTGCATAAACAAATAGCTTTCTCCTTTGGTTCATTCATACGCTCATTCATTTGCTTATCGCCGAACTTTATTGCTTTCTGCGTGGAAAGTACAATTATGCACGTCGCGCCACTTTTTTGCCCACTGCTTGACTAACTCGCCGAAAGTGACAATGACGTTATTTTTATTTCGCTTTTTACAGGCCGTGGAAAGAAGAATAACATGGGTCCGTTGATTGCGGCGGCTGTTTTGAAGATGGGCCTTATCGGTGGTCTTGCGTTCAAAGCTCTCGCCCTTTTGGTCGGCAAGGCTCTCCTTCTATCGAAGATCGCTCTTCTACTAGCTGGTATCATAGGTCTGAAAAAGCTCTTCTCGCAAGGGAAGCACGTGACTTATGAGGTGGTGGCACACCCTCATCATGATCATGGTCACGACAGCTATTCCAGCGGATGGGGGAGAAGTTTTCATGAACAAACGCCGACCTTCGGACAGCCAGACGCTCATGAATTGGCTTATTCGGCGCACGTAAAGTGAATAATTTTTATGGTCGAAAGGGAGCCAGGATCCAAGGATTGTCCGAGATATCGATGAGAAGTGCGACGTCCTCGGATCCGTATTCTTGAGAATTTCCCGTAGAATTACCCTATAGTATTTATTTGCACTATCCGTTTTAATCTTTTCTTTTCTCTTCATCATCTTCCTTTTCTCATCTCTCTTATCTTCTGCGATCATTATCGTTGCACCTAACTCTCTCTCTACGGTAATAACAAACGTGCTCGGTTTCTTTATTACTATCATGTCCGAATTTCCGGACGACGTACAGCACGACGCATGAATACGTCAATGACGCACAGCGACTCACATATTTACGGCAACGGCGACATTAGGACGTAACATTACAGAGGCAGATAGATAAGAGCACCTCCGATGTGTGAAGGATATTTACGCATTACAAGAATTTTACCTACTTTGGTTACTATACTTATAGATAATCGCGGATACTGCGAGACTCTCGTCAGTAGGACATCAGATTATGCACGAGTGCTGTTATATTCTTCTCGCCCGCAGTATTTAGATCTGTGATATCTCAAGAATTTAACTCTACATTCGCATTGAATATTAAATGTGATTATCCTACTTTTGGTTTGCAGTTTTGCATATTTGCCGCTATAACTATCGTCTCACGTGTTAAATGGAATTTTTGACGAATCCTATTCAGCGTCGGACGATAAATTAGCTCTGAATGTAGAACTAAATAAAAACATGAGAATATACACTCACACATACACACATACACATACATGTATATTATTTTTTGTTATTTTTTCGAATTACTTTAATTTTTCGCGTTTTTAAAATTTTTTAATTTTTTATTCACACTCGTACGATAATATTTATTGAGATTGGATTTTATATTTTTACATTAAAACTGATTTTTAAACAAATCATTTTTGACGTTTAAGTTTTATTCGATTTTAAGCAAAATACCAAAGGTTTAGAAATCGTTTAAGTTTTTCTGATGGGAATTTTGAAGGCTTCTTTTGAGGATAATTTTAGACTGTAATGAATTGTAAGAGTGTCTTAAAATTCTATGCGTAAATAATTAGTAAATAGAAACAAATTAGTGAATCAGTAAAATATAATTATACAAAAATTTTATGTAAATAATTTAAAGATAGATCAGCTTTTCCGTTATTAATTGCGAAATAGAATATGTCTTTAATAGAGAGTCTTGTAGCAATCTGCTTGACGCAATGGACGAACGAGCTTATGGTTCTTTAACAGAAAGACAGAAAAAAAACAGACGCACACAACGCTCAAGTGACGAAAAATAGCACATTAAGCGCGTGTATAACTATGCTTTATTTATATTTATATTTACATCATTTGCATCTAATTTATATTATGTATAATTAACAAGACTGCGAAATGTATTATATAATATTTTTTTATATTACTTTTTTACATAAAATAAAATATTTATTATTTTTATAGAATTGCACTTATCTGTCATACTTACAACTATAAAAATATAAGCGAATAAAATAATTTTATTTTTGACTTTGTTGTATATGACAATAATGTGTTTTTGCATACATTGTTATTTTATCTGAATATTTAAAAAAAAGGGAGATAGGATTTTTTATCTTATTCAAAGAATTATCGAAACAAGATTTTGATATTGAAACATTTACATTAATTAATAAGGTTTATTGTTTTTAATAAAATTTTCCAGGATGCCTTTCTCTTTCTCTGTTCCAACATTTATTATATATTTAATCCTACCTATAAATAATATATATTCTTTTTTTATTTGTCACAGCAAAATATGATATCATAATTGCTCAGTTTTAATGCATGTAGTATAATAAAATAGTATATGTAGTAAATATAACAACAATTATAATTTATTATTACAATCTCGTAATGCTCTACTGTTTCTAAAACTGCAAAAAAGATATAATATTTCGCATTAAATTTAAGATTGTCCTCCTTTTTAATTGCAAATAATCAATGTTTCTGGTGAAACAACTTTCGAGTAAACCGAAACGGATACGCTCAACTACACATTGACTAAACATAAGTTTCTACGAACAATGCAGCTACGAACGATACTACTATGTACGGTAAGCGTTTTAGTGACAATCGTTAGTTGTGGTCTATTTAAGATGACTTGTAGGCCGGACAAGGTTTAAAGCATCATGTAGCGAGAATAAGAGTTTTTGCGATTTCACATCCCAGTAATTCATTTCGTTAGTTTTGCAACGGTAAAATAAAATTGCAAGTTTGTAGAAAACAATTTAATGGTTGAGATATTTAATATACATATAATATCAATAATTTAATGAGAGTTGTAAAAATATGATAGCCGGTAAAAAAATTTTATTAGTAAATGATTAATACGTTTCAATTTCTCGAACTCACAATTTGAATATGCGATATTTGAATCTTATTTTAATAAAAATAAGCACAGTTTAACAAGAAAAGATGCATATCTTTTATTACGTTTTTTACATAAAGATTTCTTTGGACAATTAAATCCCTGAAAATGTTACATGACAAGCGCAACGTTCCGGTTTATGATTCTTAGCGGGACTTTAGCGCCAGACGTGCGATTATATTAACCAGCTTATTGTATATGGTGTAATATACATCTACAATACATTGTGCGAGTCATATTACTGCAAGTTTTCATAACATCTTGTCGTACATTTTTTCAACATTCTTTTAATATGTACAATATAATATAGCGATCATTTTGTTTTTATATATTTGTATATTATATATATATATATATATATGACAATTTAAAAATATAATAGAAAAAATATTATATAAAAATAACATACTAAAAGAATATTGAATGTACGACAAGATATTATGAATGTGCAATAAAACTTTTTTATCGGCTATCATATTTTTACAACTCTTGTTAAATTATTATATGTTAAATATCTCGGTCATTGAATTGTTTTCTATACACTTGCAATTTTATTTTACCGTAAAACTAACGAAATAAATTGTCTGGGTGAAATCGCAAAAACTCTTATTCTTATATAAATATATATAGAATAATAAAAAAGTTATTATAAAAATTTTATTGTACAATTATACTATTCTTGTCATATATTCAACATTCTTGTAGTATGTACAAAATACATACACACACACACATATACGTATCTATAAATAGTATCTGTATTATTTATATATTTATATATTTAAATAAGAATATGAAGAATTTTGTTTGAAGAGGAGATGAGCGTCTACCGGATCCAAGGGAAATTGTATGGATCACGTGATACACCAAACATTTCTCATTCAAACAAGTTGGCCTCCTTTCCTACGTCCGCTTTCTCCATCCTGATCCATAAGGATCAGAAGGAAGATATCCGCAAGAGAAGAGACATGGTGTGGCAGAAAGAGAAAATCGTTTATCTTGTACCGTTCAGGAAATCGACTTTCGATTTCCGACATACGAGGGATCCGATACGGATTTGACCCAATTTCTTCATTTTCTTTAATTTTATTTCCGAAAAACGTTCTTGTGCACACACGTGTGTTGCGGAGAAAGAAATTATAGTTTGGTGTGTCCAAAACCTCGTTCGTACACGGATATCGCTCTGGTATTTACTAATAAATATGTTTTCAAATTTGATTTAATTATGACTACTATCATTACTAATTTTTTTATTTGTAGATTTTAATCGTACACTATGTATCAGGCAAATGATTAACACTATCGTTATCGGAAAAAGAAGAAAACAAATGACGGATCTGGAATTAACCGTTGATTTCTGATATGTAGGTCGATCACTGCCAGTAACCTGGATTCTTGTTTATTTGAAACGCAATTTTACTTACAGGCTGGAAAAATTAATATCAAAACACAATGATAAAAATTAATAAATTTTATTACAAACCTGTTGTCGCCTGATGTCGACTTATTTTATAAATTTTGCTTTTAAAATGACAAATAGCTTCCTAATTTACAATTTTTAAAATAATGTTAAATTCTACTAATGTTACTTTATTAAAGCAGTAAAATTTTACTAATCATTATTTACAAATTATTCTCATTTTATATCAACAAAAGATTATTACAAAATATTCTTATTGTATGTACTTACGATTATCATACCTAATTAAATTAACTGCATTAATTGATATTGGTAGTATTTTTCATTTATAATTGTGTATTTTAATTTAGAAATTTACTACATTAATTTACAAAGGAAAAGGTTGCTCAAATTTTTAAAACGTTTTTAATTTAATTGCTATTTTATCAAATATATTTTAAGAAAATAAAGAATAATGAGTTGATAAAACAAAAGTGTAATGGTGTAGTTTTCCCTTTAAGCTAACGTCTAGTGTGAAAATCTCGTAATATGATAACGTCACAATAACACGATCTTTGATATGACCTCTTACATCCTTAATGTGATTGTTTATCGGAAGAAAAATTTGCAATAAACCTCAATCTCTTATGAATGGAGCGAAATACAATGTACGTATGGTTGTAAATCCTCGCGCTTTAAAATAAACAGAGCATAGCTTAGTGTGTACACTAATTAAAACTATCATGCCACGTGTGTACTTGAAAAATATACAGGCGATAGAGTACACGATTGCTCGTTCCGAGGACTAATTTTAATCGATTAAATTTCGAGCGACCTTTGGAGTTACGCGAGCTACGCTGAAGCTGGAAAATGGTTGATCGTCCGTATGCGATCGAGTCGTCCTGAAGAACGGAAGAATGATTTCGAATCGGCTGTAGTTATACCTACCAGCCTCTACTACGTATATATTGGTAGTATCGAGTAGTGCGAGGGGAAGTGGAACAGAAGAGAAAGGCATGAGATGAACTAGATTTGTAGATTAAATCATCTCTTCTTTTTCCTTCCTCAATGTTTCTATCTCTTTCTCGTTTTCTTCACAGACTCTGTCCCTTCCTTTTCCCCCTCCCTCCATGCACATTTGCATTTCTCACATTCTTCGGCATGGTAAGAGGTTGATCCGCTTGTTGTCCCGTGTATATTGACATGATCTACCTATCGGAATAAAGATCGGCAATAATTGGCTATCGACAATAGAAATGCGTAAAATTCTACGTTGGTTTCTTGAATATCATGTATGCTTGCGTGTATTATTTATGCGAAACGCTCCTTGCGTACGGGGATGTAATCACGATTCGAAATCGGCACGAATCTCTTCCGCTCCACTAAAGCACGGAAGAAGAGAAAGGATGGCGAACCGGAGGAGAGGCGCGGTATCGAATGATCCGGGAGGCGATAGTATGTGATCTAGAATGGCAGATCATGCTCTAAGCTCGTCAGGATTACGTCTGGTTGCACGGACTGGCTGCGAGAGACGGAGGGGAGGGAAGGCGTGAAAAGGCGTCGTTCGCGTCGATGATGATTGTCGAGCCTCGCTCTCGCGAGCCGACCTCGCCGTAACGCTCTGAAACACGTCGGAAATAAGAATTAAACGAATCGTCGAAGAGACCGACGTCTAGGTGAACGAAAAATTACCGGCTTATGCACAGCAAGAGCAGAGAACGGCAGCCACCGTACCGATGCTCTCCTTGCTTTTTTCTTAGTACAATCACCGACCGTCAAGTAGATCTATATAAATGGGAATTGCAAGCACTTACATTGCAGCATTCGAACCTCCGCCGTAGGTTCCACAGCTTCACGGTATTACACGCGGGATTCCCTTTAACCATTTGTTTTCCGCACGGCGGTCTTACGACGCGAAAGGGAGAGGATCCTCCAGTGGTCTCGACGGCGAGCCCAGACATTTCGTTAGGTGACATTCGTTTCCGGGCGAAACGATGCTTCGGTTAGGCATGCCGGCAATCGGTCGTCGACGTTTGCACATCTGTCTGACGTTGGTGATTTACGCGTTGTGGATTGTCAATACGATTGACGCCGCCACTACGGAAAACGCGAAGGACGAGTGGACAGGATTCTCAACGTCGTGCGTGACCGACGATTCGAAGAACGCGTCGCTTTCTTGTCATGGAGTGCGAATCGTTCGAAAGATCGTACAGCAGTTATTGGAGAACACCATCAAGGAACGAAACATCGAGTTATTCGACGGCGTATCCTTGGTCGAGGTACCGGGTTCTTTCCGAAAATCCAGAGTGTTGAAGGGCTTCGGAGGCCTTGGGCCCTTCGTGCAGTTTCTGGAAGGTAGAGAACTCAGAATCAAGCTGCCGTCTTTGTTCCCTCCGAATATGGAGACTGCATTGAAGGAGAGCTTGCCTTCTGATTTTGAAGGTTGGTAATTTCTAGTTAGAACAACACCAATAATATGTCGTGAGAATTTTGTGACGATTGCTGAAAATTTATATTTTACAGCGAGAAAGGAGGGAGGTGGTTTTGGCGGCGGCGGTGGTGGTTTTGGTGGCGGCAAAGGTGGAAAGAAAGGCGGCGGCGGCGGAATCTTAATAATGGCTCTTATGATGGGTAAGCATTCACAACTGTGATTAGCATTACATAAAGAGATGATTATGCGAAATCGATTGTTACATATCATTTACGTGTCTGCATATTAAATAACACG
The DNA here is from genome assembly GCF_047496725.1 of Anoplolepis gracilipes. NCBI lineage: Eukaryota > Metazoa > Arthropoda > Insecta > Hymenoptera > Formicidae > Anoplolepis > Anoplolepis gracilipes. Next base: position 11,299,017 of record NC_132970.1, on the reverse strand, counting down.
ATCAATTTTATGTAAATATTTTGTACATTTTGTTAAAAGATTCCGCATAATGATTATTTAATTATTGTATTTGATTTATATATATATTTTTTTTTTTATATATATTTATTATATTCTTTAAAAAAATATAAATATATATACGTTATATTTTGCCAATTTTTATATCAATATTGTCAAAATACAATTTTTAATAAGTTTATTTAATATGATCAAGATATAATTAAGTTTCTTATTTAAGGCACGTTTACGCATATTAATTATTATTATTACGCATATCATAATTATTACGTTTTACTATACAATCGTTTCGATATAATCTTACGTTATGTTCTATTATAACTTAAATTCCCCATTAATTTAACATCTATTTTTTTCAAATTTATCCAGGTAAGATGATGGCCGCTATGGGCTTTGGCGCGTTGGGTCTTTTGGCCATGAAAGCGTTGATGGTTTCGGCCATGGCTTTGATGCTGTCACTAATCATAGCCGTGAAAAAACTAGCGAGTGGCGGTGAAGATCACGGTGGTCACCATGTCGTTTACGCGCAAGAAGTTGGTCATCATCATCGCAAGAAGAGATCAATTGGAGACGACGATTCCACACAGTTGCCTTACAGAGGATACGCTAATCTTTACGCTAACTTGCGAACATCTTGATACCTTTGCTAATTCCAGTGTTTTAATCACAAAATTGAATTGATTATCGAGCTTCTTAACTCTTCTACCGTATTATTATAGCTATTTATTCAGATAGACACAGCTAGACATATCACGTTGACAGTGGCGCGTTGTGTTCATGTAATTTGCATTTCAGTCACATCATCATTATCCCTTCATCATCATTTTTCATTCATTTAACTCAACGTATGCTTTTTTCAACGTGGCTCTTTCATATCTTCTTGGCTATAAAACTGTAAACGTTAATCACGTAGGAGGGTTAATAAGCACGGAAAATTGACCAGCGACGTGACGTGAGAAGATATTAGTGACAGTGACATCGACAAGACGACAGTGACGAAGAGAGACTAATTGACAGTTATATTAGAAAGTGATGTTTAACAAATGTTTACTCGCGAGAAATGCGATAATCGATCTCTATTGGTCTATTACTTTTGACAGGATTCTCAGTGAAATATCACAAAGACGCACCGAAGAAACCAAAGTATGTTGTTGGATTTTTTATTTATTTTATTTATTTTTTTACACACGTGTTTATTTATTGTTGTGTGCGACACATATTAATAAAAGCATACGTGTTTGGAATATATGAAATAACGTGTTTGCATTTATTACCATCTCGATTTTTGAGGCAAGATTAATCATGTTTTTCGGGATGATATTATTAATGACATGATAATTAATAATATTTTAATATAGAAAGAAGTAAAAAAAGAAAGGGTCTAAAATAATAAACCATGAAATCGGCTTAAACGAAGGCAGTATTTAGTGCATGGTTTTCAAACGAGCATGCGTAACGTCGTTATTACCGGGAATTAATAAGGCATTTAAAATAATAGACTTAAAAATGAAACGATACGGTTTGCTGAAGTCGAGCCGGTCGACACGATGTTTCCCGTTTGATCGTACACGGAACATTGGAAAATCGCAGGAACGAGGTAACGAATCGAGCCAATGAGGAAAGTGTGTCAGCGACCTGCCGTGTCGCATGTTGCATATTCACCTGTGTATGGATGCGCGTTTACCCAACTAACGTTCGTTACAACGCTAATAATAGTTCGCGCGGATCTCACTTAAGTGGATTAACGGCGATAGAGAGCGTGCACGCCGAAAGTTAAGTGTGTGCCTTCTAAGACACATCACGGATATCGCGCCGCAAAAAAATTCGATTAATGATACGCGGCTGACGTTCACAATCATGCATTTCATATATACATTCAGGTATTTTATGAGAGATCTAAATTCGTTTTAAACAGCAATTATTAATGTATAAAAAAATTATTTTTTAATTTCTCAAAACAAAATTTCTTATTGCGAAAATATGTCTAGGATTCAAATCGGCATCCTTTTTTTATTCGCAGCGTTTCCCTCGGATGCGTGTGTGAATCTCGGCCCAGAGCGAAGGGCTTGATGAAAGAAAAACACCGAGAGAGAAAGAGGTAAAGAAGAGTCGTACTTAATGGAAGGAAGGTTCAGCTGAGCGCGAGACGGCGAGATGTAAGAGGAACAGTTCTTTCTTTCTTTCTGTGCATCTCTCCGTCCTGTGCCTTCTCCGCGTCGGATTCCTCCCACTGCAACTTCTCTTGGCTCCTTCTTTCTCCACGTGGAAGGGGACGGAAAGAGCTCCGGCTATAAGACCCACTGGCATACATACCGATCGTTTCCTTTTTTACGTTTCGAATATCATAAAACCTGGAGAGCCGCATTGAAAGCAGCTCAGACGGCGATGCAGTCTCGAACGGAGCCGGTCGCTAGCGCAGTCTGCGATGCAGCTTGCTGCAACTCCGTTTATGTAAAATGCGAGAGCATTTATTGACAATTCGTTGCGTTATAAGATTACCGAATGTTTTACAAAATATTCTGTTATCAAAAATGTAATTGGGTATATCGCATTTAGTTTTCTTTTTTTTTTTTTTTTTTTTTGCATAAGATGCTACTTTCATGACGAAAAGGTACTGTATTATACGCATAAATAATTGAATATTGTCCACTTTATTATATCTAATAATGAAAGTTGTAATGAATCGTAATTATTCTGAGCACGATGATTAATGAAAGAGCGAATGATTCATTACTTTTTCTTTGATTCCTTTTGATATCTTTAATGAGTCTCTGCGAAGAATAAACGGGCAACGTATTTGTTATTACTTTAACGGTTTAATTTTCTTTTGTTCTCTATTTTTCTTGATAAATTATTAATTATTTAATATATATTTAATTAAATATAAGTAATTTAAATATAGTTTCTTTTGTCTATCATTAATAATATTATAATATTATTAATCATTAATGTAAATGCAATTTCTTTCTATCAACATGATAAATATGTAGTTCATTTGAATAGTACATTGCGTTACAATGTATGTTTAGTATTGCAAGGGTTAATGTCGCGTTTTCTGGCACACGAACCGCGTTATGGTCCATAGATGAGAAGAACCAGTTGGGCGCGGAAGAGTACCCCGTTACATTCCACGCTCATTACGAACCTCTCGTAAGGAAATTTAAAATTCAAATTCGAGTTGCTTCGGCTACCGGTCGAATTTTCAGGTCGTACGCATGTCGATGGCCTGCGAGGATCGTAGAATTAATCGAACATTGCATCAGAAATTCCTAGCACAGTTCATTGAGAGACATTAAACCAGTTTCTGACAAGAGTTTGAAGGCTAGAATATCGAAAAAACCGCTATGTAGTCCTTTTTCAATATAGGGCAAGTAACAATTGTGTGCACTTTTATGAATATTTATTGCCTTAATGATACGCTTTTTAAGTAGCTCTGTATTCGTTCACTGAATTCTAGATACCGTGAGAACATTTTAACCCATTAGCATATTTGTCTGGAAAAATACCGTTCGAAAGTTGCCGAATATCTTTGGCATAAAATTAAAACTGATAATATTCAAATTTTTTATTAAATATCATTAATTAAATATAATTTAACTTTAAGAATTATTTTATGTATTCTAATAATTATTTTAATATTATACATATAAATATTAATTTCGTTAAAAAAATTAATTAACAAATTAAGTTGGTATATAAGCTATATATATGTGTGTGTGTGTGTGTGTGTGTGTGTGTGTGTGTGTGTGTGTGTGTGTGTGTGCGTGCGTGCGTGTGTGTGTGTGCGTGTGTGTGCGTGCGTGCGTGCGTGCGTGCGTGCGTGCGTGCGTGCGTGCGTGCGTGCGTGCGTGCGTGCGTGCGTGCGTGCGTGCGTGCGTGCGTGCGTGCGTGCGTGCGTGCGTGCGTGTGTGTGTGTGTGTGTGTGTGTGTGTGTGTGTGTGTGTGTGTGTGTGTGTGTGTGTGTGCGTAAGATCTATCTAAATTTAATACAGTTTGTCTATTCAATTCTCTGTATCAATTTTACTTTTATAATGAAATTAATATTTATATGTATAATATTAAAACAATTATAGTTATTAAAAGCTGTATACATTTATATATATATTTATAGGATAAAAAATGTATATAATTATCCACATACTACAATATGTCGCTGTCTTATATACGTATACATATACATTTTACATATATTTAGCACGTTAGTATTTGATAAACTTGCGATGCGGTATACATCTATAAAAATTACAATAACAGTTCCTCTTTTCTCGCTTGTTATCTTACATTGATTTAATCTGTGTAACATGTTAATAACAATCTACATGACAAGAGCGAGAGTTAGCGCGTAATCCATTTAACGGAAATATTCGTTTTTAATTCGCGTTTCACTGAGCAAAATCATACGTTTGATCTGCAATGTAGTTATTCCTCGTGTAAAGCATAGTGATTTTACCGCCATAGGCGTACCCGTAGCTTAACGATCGTCGCTATCGTTGAGCGTAAAGGAGAAACTTTGGTTTTACTTTTTAAGGCTTGCTCTTCTGATGGGAGTGAAGGATCGACGAAAGGATTCTGAGCGCTACCCAATGACCGAGAAAAGATGAATGAGCACTGACGTAAGGTCGGGAATGGGAACTGCTGTTATTGCTTATATTTAACTTGCTTTTCATTCAATCCCTTCTTAAGATGAGAAGAATCATCGGCCGAGTTTAAGACGAGAATTGCTTCTTCGTTACTTCGTAATAATTATGTATGTGAACTAACAATGAAACGCGTGTGTGACTTTTAATAACAGCAGAGAATGGACACATAATAAAGCATAATGTACACAGAGTTCTTTCACTTCCTCTTTTCTATCTTGAATAATCACATTTTATCGAATATATAAATGATGAAGGAAAATAACGGATGTAATGTGTACTATATAAATAATGAAAGAAAAGCAAATTTTACAAAAGTTTTTTTACGGAAAGTTGTGTAATTATAACATATCAGACGTATAATAAATAAACTGCGCAAGGCCTTTGTTTTCAGTTTTAAGGATGTACAAACTTTAAAAAGAGAAAGATGCTGTGAGCTCCTTTTTATCCTCGTCTAATAACGCTAATATCCAATAAAATTTTCTTTGAAGAGGACGTCTTGAAACGTAATCTAAATCAGAAAAATAAAGATTCTTCAAGGGTAAATATAAATTTTATTTGTTATTGATTCTTAAATAAAACAAGTTTTGTGTATTTCGAGCGGATTCGTTCAATTTTAGTATTTCTCGAAGCAGTATAATAAAGAAAAAAAAATATTTTTTTAACAAAATTTGAACCAATTGAGTGCTTCTATGGTTCATCAACGGTGCTTAGTCGAAAGCATGCTCTGCTACTGTAAATAAATCATTAGTTAATAGGTTCATAGGTTAATAGGTTAATGTTAAAAATTTTTAATTATATACATATGTCACGATACTGTCTATGACTGTCTCACAAACTGTTAAAACCGCGGCCATTATTAAATTTCTACTTCTATCCCCTACTTTTATCCCCACTCTAGCATTGTTAGACAAAGAGAGCATTGATGTTCAAAGCATCTTTCTCTTTCTAAAGTTTGTACACTTTTACAACCAAACACGCAGTCTATTCATTATACGTCTATGAATCATAATTATTCTTATATCTTTATATTTTCATTTTTTATAAAATTATAATCAAAGTTATATCCTCTATATATTTTTTTTTCTTTATAACAATTTTCTTTTTAACACGCAGTCTATTCATTATACGTCTATGAATCATAATTATTCTTATATCTTTATATTTTCATTTTTTATAAAATTATAATCAAAGTTATATCCTCTATATATTTTTTTTTCTTTATAATGATATATATATATATATTTTTTTTTTATGTAAAAAGCGTTAGTTTTTCCAAACGTTTGTAAAAAATGTTTCACATTTATTTTTTGAGTCGCATACATTCAACGGTTTGTTAAAAATAGAAAAACTATAAATAGTATATAAGGAGAAAAAACACTGCACAAAAAACACTTATATAATCATATAATATTTTCAAAGTAAAAAAAAACCTGTATATTATATTATAATCAACAGTTCTCCGATGTGTAAATAAAACGCTGTATACATCCTTGTTAGATACTTGGATAGTTTTAGTCGCAGACCACCTACGTGATTTCACTTTCTTAAAATTTGACCTCACGCCGTTCGCTGAATACAAAGATTTCCTTGATTGTTGCGTGTCCGTTTCGCACCTTCCAGTCGGTAGGTCGGGAGGAACGGAATGAAAACGACAAGAGAGGTGTTATCCAGTGGCGTGGTTCGTGAGAGTCGCAGGGTCAGAGAAGAAAGTGGTGTCCGCGATGAAGGTCGGATCCGGGATGTTTGAATTTGATCTATACCAGTTGTCTGGTCATTCATGCCAGGATTGTGCCTCGTATTCGCATCGTACGGTAATCTAGCTACGGAGGCTCTATTATTATCTATACGAGGAGAGTACGATAATTTCAAGGCTTTTCTCCTTGAACTGTGATGACGATTGTCGTTTCGAATTGACGGCGAATCTAGTTGAGCTACTTAAGTTATCGCTCGTTACTCGCTTGTAGATACGATACGAGTTTCGTATTCTTGATTTACCTGAGGCGAATGAGGTTTTCAGTAGTAAGAGTGTGGGATTTAATCAGACGCGTTGAGGTCGCGCTTGATCATTTATGTATAATTATTTCGTTCATCATGATTCCTTTTCCTTTTTCCTTTTTTTTTTTTTTTTTTTTTTTTTTTTACGTACGCAATGCGAAAGGCTGTAACATGAGTTAATTAAATACAGTTTATTGCTATTTGTAGAAATTATAGTGTATGCATTATTGCCACGTGTTCTTTGCAACTGGTTCTTTAAATGTTAATTTATCTACGCTTTCTATCCAGTTGTAGTAACATTCGCTTAAAACGAATACACCGAACGATCCTTTCCCATCAAGTCTTTTATTGTCTTTCATTGAATATGATAATAAATACCAAAATGGAGAAAAAAATACACGTTGACATGTATTCAAAGTCGGTTAGTATTAAGGCTGGAATTTAAAATCGCTGAAACGCCGATTTCTCGAGAGTGTGTTTACATGAGATTTAACACATTCTTGAAATTCGGGTCCCATCCGTTTTTAGATTTTGCATACCGAAGTATGTAAAGTAATCAGGACAAGCGAAAATATTGTCAAATCCGACCAAAAATAAGTCTGTCTCACGGACATTAATAATTTATAGTTTTTTTTTTTTGTAACACCTGTGTAAGATTACATTAAACCAATTATATTATGTCATAAGATTTAAGGAACATATAAATAAATTATCTGTTTTATGAGAAGAAGAAAACTTTATTATCGAAAATATATAAAGTCAATCGTATCAGCTGCAATTTTCACTTATTCTAAAATAGAATTTCTCTGAGAAGTATTATTAAATTTATTATTATTAAAATCAAGTTATATTAAAGTGTTAAATTTAAGTGATAAATAAAGTGCAGTTCACACAGTTATAAATATGAAAATGGAAATATCGTATGGTTAATGTGCTTTATTCTATCATTTACAACCCAACCGCGTTACAACATTAGAGTTCTTTGAGATAGAAGTTTCTGTTTTATTACCCCACACATACTCGCATTTTTGGTCGGATATTCAAAGTGTATTCAATGAAAAATTGCATATCCTGTGCAATGCAAAGTTAGTCCCGTATGCTTAAGAAGTACGTTATTGAAAGAAAGCGTTTTTACTAGCGTTCAAGGCGTTGTCCCTCACAACTCCTATACACCCGGCCTCTATTTGCTCTGCCGTAGGTAGGTCGCAGGTCGCGTCGCGGTTGGCGGCGTGGTCGAACCTCGTCATAGGTATAGACCTATCGTCCATTGAACCAACACATCTATATACATTGGTTGTGTGCCGGTTAAATGGATACGCGACGCACGCGATGCTCACGCATTCACGCACGTCAAATGGACAGAAAAAAAGAGGCAGTGGGGCGGTCACAACGGTGGAGACGGTAGAGGAGGGGTCCGCCAAATATAAGCTAAAGAGATTGTCCGATGGACCACACGAAATTTCACTACGCACGGAACGGCTTTCGGAAAAGGGAGATTCTAAACGTAGATCCATCGAACGCGTCGTGCCGCGATCTAGTGCTCATCTTCATCCCGTTTTGTGGAATTTCTCGCACGCAGTCATGCAGATGCTGAAGAAGCTGTTGATTTTGACAACCGCGGTCGTCCTAACTGCCGGACAGAGCATCGACGAATGCCTCAAGCAAGACAGCATATCCTGCGTGCAGAAGACCCTCTACAGAACTGCTAAAGAATTCTTCGCCAAGGATAAACTTGAGCTTGTGAACGGAGTGAGCCTTGTGAAAAGTAATACCGATGACAGGAGTGCCAAATCCGGTAAGGGACTCGTGTACGATCAAGAAATTGACGCTGCCAACGATATCGTGGAGAGACAAAATACCCTCGAGAACTTTATTAGCGATGAAGCTGAACAGCTCCTGACCGGTCGCAGTCTTAGGGTAAATCAAGAATTATACTGAAATACACATAGTGAAATAAAATACGCTTACGACGATTAATTATTTCAAAAAATTTTACAGCTGTTTTACGTACAGTTATATTAACATATATATATAAATGTGGTTTAATTTCAATCAATTCTTTCAGATCAATCTCGCCCCCGCCTTCGAAAAAATGCGTGAATCGGCTCGTGCCATCAGCGAGTCTGTGCCACCAGAAATTCGTCAGGCCGTCGATGACGTTGTCGAAGGTAATGTCAGAATTAATAGACATTACGATTACTGATAATTTTGAAGACACGAGTCTTCACATTAATGTTTAATCGATGATAAAATTAATTTGCTATTATACATGTCTTACGCAACTATTTAAACAATTAATTAAATAATAAATCTCTTGTCTTATTTTAGGTCGAGGCAAGAAGAAAGGAATAAAAGCACTTATACCTCTTGTGATCGCCGCAAAAGTAAAGCTCGGTCTTTTAGCGACTCTCGCGTACTTTGCCCTCTCAATCATAGCGAAAAAGGCGATCTTCGCGTCCCTCATTTCCCTCGCCATTTCTGCCTTTATCGGTTTGAAGGCCCTCTGGGCGAAGAAAGGCAGCTACCACGATGTTACCTCTTACAATAGCGGTTGGAGCGGACCCGTTGCATCTGGTGGATGGTCTGGTCCTATCAGCGGTGGATGGTCAGCTCCCGTTGCGTCCGGTGGATGGGCCAACGGCGGATCTTCCGGTTGGGAAGATCCTCACGCTTACTCGCACAGCCAGGCGTACTCTGGATATCATCCTCATTAACGATAGTCGTTAATGTTTTCTTCTATATCTTTTCTTTTTTCTCTTCTTATTTTTCACCGAATAATGGACGACGAAAAGGGTGAGTTACCGACAAAGGTCGAGTGACTCAAGCTTCACTGTTGATCCTCCACTGTTCGCGATATTATGAAGATATTTATTTTTATTTATATCATTAAATAGTAAATAGGGTGTCTAACCCTTCCGCGCAATGTACATAAAGTTATATATTAATACTTGCTCGCATACGCGTTTGCGAATAGATCGAGCAAATGAAATGTGAAATCGCATTAAGCTGAGAAGCTAGTCGCAACACGTTCGATCGGCGGAGCCGTAAATCGCTAATTATGTCTTTGTGTTAATCATCGAGAGATATACAATGTTACATATTACCATTTTGCCATCACAACTTAGCGCGAGCTTCGATCACGATCACGATCTGTAGCAGAACTCACTTGAGAAGCAGTTGGTGAATCATGATTACATCTAGTCCAATACGATGTATATGCAACACAGTTACATTTTTACGAATCTGTATGTTTCGTAATATGCATGCTCATTAATATTAATTTATAAACAAGATTTTAATGTATCAATTATTGAGAAATCCTTTCTTTCCTATTTTTCCTACGCCGCGAAATACCATCTTGTAAACGTGACAGACATATGTTTTTTTTTTTTTACAGATTATAATAAATACATGTAGCAAAATATTTTCGTAACTAAATGATATATAATACGATAATCGTTAATCCTAAGAAGCAATCTAATGAGAGCTCTTTCATTTGATCAGTGAAAGTTTCAATAACTGATACATGAATGATTTGATCACTGATATTCCTCTAGTTTAAACAAGCACTTCTCGCGTATTATTCATTATGTTTTCATTCTTGATGTTGAATCCGCAAATCATTCATGAGTCGAGCTTCGAAAAAGAGAAATCATCGTAACGGCAGCAACAACTTTCCAGTCTTCCAGGAAGGTCCGAAACACATTTTTTTTCTTTTTTTTTTCCGCGAGCGAAACTCTTCGCGGCGGCCGCATTGCATAAAGAGTAAATTCGAAATCGTTAATGTATCGCGAGTATAATGTTCTGCTTCCCCGGACGAGTCATCCGGTCGGCGGCGGCTCGAAATCGAGCCGACGAGATGGAAATGCCGGCTGACTCTCGACCGCGTCATGCGGCTGCGGGGGAAAGTGCATGTCTCAGGTGCATCCGGCCGGAGTCAGTTGTTTCCTCAAGCCCGAGGTCGAGGAGAGGTCACAACTCACGTACATCATTCTCAATCGGGTCGAGGAGGCACTGGTTTACTACACTAAATGTTTCGAGACCGATGTCCTTAAGTCCCACATAGAAGAAAAATAAATAGCTGGAAAGGAGGTTGAGACAAAATACCGCATTTCTTCTCCACGTGCCACGCACTAAAATTCTACCGAAAACGGTAAAAAGAATTTTACTTTGACAATAAATGTGTCAATCTGATGTTTTCTAGGACGATATGTCAAGAAAAAAAGATGAGATAAATTGACAGAGTAAACCGGGAGATAGAATAAATCTTTGATTTTCACTTCATTATACTCTTTCGACAGGTACTATTATTATAATTTATTCAGGTAATTTACATCAAATGAGCGCAGATAGTGCGCAAACTCGCGCGAATAAAACACATCAAAAAACAAATTATTTGCAAGAGACAAAATAGTACATGAGCTAGAACTTTTTAAAGAAAAACGAAAATACGCTGCAAAGAGTCAATTGTCATGCTTCGTTACTCATTTCTCTGTAACAACGGTAATCACAACATTGTTGCCAACAAAAGAAAAAGATGCGAAATTACTTCGAGAGCAAGAGGAATTACTTTCATTTGCGGTAAAGCTGTGCTGAATGATAATATAACTATATTAATACCATAAAGATTGAAAAGCGCGAATGTCTTGATTCATAAGGAGTTTTACAAACAACAACAACAAACAGTTCTCTTTTTCAATTAAATTTTTGCAATTTATTTTGCACAGTTTAAAATTTTTTCTTTATTTTATATTTCAATAAAAAATATTTTTCTTTATATTTAGATTGTTTACATTTTTTTCACATAATGTGGATACTTTTAACGTTAATTTTCACTGTGTGATACATTTTTTGTTTTTAATAATCAATTTTAATTGTTTTTATTTTTTATATAATCATAAATTTGTGAAATATTTTATAAGCGAGAAAATAATTCCTCCCTCTGTGATGATAGATGCGTGGCGAGTAGAAATAAAAAATGACGTGAAAATTGGCACTGCTGCCTGTCACGGATGTGCAAGCGGATGAATAAAGCTGTTCTTCGAGCTCACAAAAGCAGAATTTCTCCGCGATTGCAGCGTCGAGTTGTTCGTCGTTTCATTATTAGAGAGTCGTAAAGTTCCATGCCGAACGCGTCTTTTACCGGCGTCTAGATCCAGGTACGCGATTCTCACATTATGATTAGTTTTAAGAGTCACTGGGTTACTAGATTTCCTAGCGATGGCTCGACTTCCTAAAACATTATTAAGAGCGTGTATCGCTGCATCGTCGCAATTCGTGTCATTTTGCATAATGACTTGATCAATTTTGCATACAATAAATATATTTTTTTTTCGGCAAAGTCACAGAGACATTTAGCTTAAAATATTCCAAATATTTTTCTAAATCTCTTCACGTTCTCTTTATTTATTTATAACATTAGAGATAATAAAAAATGTTTATTTTAATAAAATAATAAAAAGTAATAAAAAAATAACAAAATAATAAGGAATAATGAAATAATAAAAAAAAATTTCGTTTTAATACCGCTTGCTTAAGAAGTTAAGCCGCTTGATTCAAAATTCATTATACTTCATCTACTTTCTAATCTTCTATCATTACGCATCCAATCGTGCATATTTCATGAGATAAATTTCATTCATGAGATGCATTTCTACTTGGCAGATAAAATGAGCTACGATCTGCGGCACATGCCGCCTATGTTTCCATTATAAGACATTCGTATCGCACGTGCATACATACACAGACGTTACAAATTGGTCTGTGAGATGCTGGCTGGTATACCTTGAACTACCTAACCGAGCGCTGCGATTTTGAAACAATCAACGAGCGACCGTTACCTTTCTCATAACTTTCAACGTTCCACGGTCAGGGTCACATTGTTGCACGGAATGGATATATCTGCCACAACGAAATTTAATTGGTGCTCTTGTACTTAATTGCTCTCTGCGGCTGACTAATTGGTATCACAGGAGCATCGCGACGTTTGACTCCCTGGTTCTCCACGTCCTCTTCATTCGCCAGCATCGATCTCTCTTTCTGTTTCGCCTGCGGCATTTTTTGATTATTCTTAAAGAACTTTATCAAAACGCTCTGACACTTTCAGTAATTTTCTTGATGATTTGGTGCTCCGATTCTGAAGTAAAAAACATTAATAAAATATTTTGACGCATTTCTGTTTATAAAGCATCGTTTAGTTCCGATAATTATTTTCATATTACTGTCACTTCTGCAGATTTGACAAGTGAGTATCTGATGAATTGTTGTTCGCACGACAGTATTGCTTGTGTGAGAGATAAATATGTTGAATATTTATGTTGACTTTTATATGTACATATTTAAATTTTTTTATATAATATTTGTAATAAGAAAAGAAAGATTTAAGTTAGACAGTAATCTCTCTCTCTCTCTCTCTCTCTCTCTCTCTCTCTCTCTCTCTTTAGAATGAATTACAATGCTAAATGTGAGTTTAAATACGTCAATTATTTTTTTAATTATGCGAGACATTCGCTTTTGTTTAAGAGTGCGTGATTCTTGTTCATCTCGCTTGAAATTTTAAAGAACCCAGATCGCGTCAGGTGTGCGATTTCGCTCAAGGCGACATTCGCTCTCGCGTACCGGGGGATCTTGATCTCTTCCCGAGTGAAGTCGGGATCGAGAACGTCGTTACCGTGGAAAGGAGCAAGAAAACGAGAAAGAGAGACAGATGTAAAGAAGAGGGAGATAATATAAAAGAGAGAGAAAGAGAGACCAAAACGATCGCTCAACTCTCGACCTAGTTAAAAATAGGTTAGTGACCTCGTTCCAGGGATAATCTTGTGTTCATCATCTACCGATGAATTTTTCGGAGGTGGACCGAGAGATCACCTGCAACAATTAATCGCCGCTGATACTACGAACTTCCGTAGAAAACGCGTGTGTTTTGTCTCTATATATTTTGATCGATAATCGCCAAAACTGGACGATTAAATGGCAAGATAATTTCCATTGTACTTCCACAATTCACCATTGTAGTCAGGAAAATAATGTAAAGGAATGAAAAAAAGAAATTTTTAGTTTACCAGGTATCTTAACTCTTCGTGTGCTACATCGTGCCACTTCTAGCACAAAGAATTAATCGACCCGAAGTGATAAGATGAGTCACCAGTCGTTGCTAACAGAGGTTGTAAAATGCATCCGCCAGCGATTCATCATTGATCACGCGACGCTTCGTGTATCTATTGAAACTGTACGACCTCGTTGAATTAAAAGTATCTGGAGCGCTTCTCTGATTATTTGAATAAACGAAGAGAAATATCAAATATAGTTGTAATTCGTTTCATGAGCCTAGAAACATTCACATTCCGTGAATTGCATACCGGCAAATGACCATCGTGGAATCTCACAGTTGACCAGAATTTTCTTGATTAGCCGTCTCGAATCAACGTCAATGCACGGAACGTACGTGGACTTGGACTCCCGCACGCGCGATGGTCATTCAAGTCGCACAACACTCTCATAATAATCATAGGTGGGTAAACGCGGGCGAAGTGGTGCGGCAAATCATATAGGACCCACGTATACTTTTTTTGTCGTCCTGGATGTCTACAGGTTTCCCTCGTGTTGTAAGTTTCTCTCATCGAATCTGGTTTCGACTGTATTGGAGGGGCTTCCCTTCTGTCACCAGTTAATATGTTTTAAAGTAGGTCCACATAGCGTGAGAACATGTCGATGCAACAAGAAGCGTGGGCGAAGAAAAATACACGAAGAAGATACACATGAAGAAAGTATACATATTAATTCGAAAATTCGAGAATATATTAATCTTGTGTAAAAAATCTTGGATATCGTGAGACTACAGAAATCATTTCTTCTTCATTATATATTCCTCTTTCTTCTTTTTTCTTCGTGTTTTTTTCTTTCTCATAATTTGCAGTTTTTAATAAACGGGCTTTGCCGAAATAAACGGGCTGACAAGAGGAAGGTCGATGAAAGGGGAGGAAGCCAGCGTGGGGAATTTCTGTGATACTCGACACACTCGATAAAGCAAGAGAGAGAAAGGGGTGGGGGGGGTGACGAGAGAGGAACAGCAAAAGGAGGGAGACGAGAGAGCGTATGCGGACCCCCGATGGCCCGCGAACCCACGAAGGTTCCCCTCGTGCGATACTTTGGTATAAAAGCAAAGCAACCTCTTTTAGATGTAACACACGAGGCAGCATCGGCGCATCCTGGCGTGCTTGACTACGTACGAACGCGGCTGCACGTTGTTGGGCCACGAAGGAGTCAAGAAACGCACCGCACGTGAGGCACGCGACTGTAGGATATCTTTGGCTTCGTTCGCACAAGACGCGTAGAACGCGGTGGAGTCGCACACGGTGACCATGGCCAAGCATTTCGTGACGTTACTGTGGGTGTCGGCGGCGCTGACCGCGACCCTGGCATTGCCGACCAGCGAGAAGGTCAGCGGAAGTGAGAACGACCTGATGACGAACATATATGCCGATTGCCTGAAAAAAGAGTCCATCAACTGCATCAAGTACAAAGTATTTACCTTCGTCGACAAGATGCTGTCCGACAAAGAGGATATCACGCTATCCGAGGGCATCACCGTCGTGAAAACGTCCAGCGCCGAGGGCGAGGGTGCGCCCAGGTTGGTTGTCGGGCATTCTGTGTGAGAAAACTCCGAGAATTACGTGATTACGAAAATCTAAACTTTGACCTTCGTTCAATAATTCTTAGAAAATATTTATGATTACATTTTTTGCCAGATCTATCGAATCCACCGATTTTGATACGCTCTTATTCGACCGTCTTGGAAGATTCCTAAGGACGCACTCCGTTAAAGTTGACCTCAAGGGCAGCGACATTTTGGGAGCGATCGAGTCTGCTGGACGCAGTTTCGAAGACTTCAGCGATAACGCTGTCGAGAGCCGTGGAAAAAAGAGTGAGTATATTATAATATGAAACTTATGCAAATTTCATATAGTGATGTAAGAAGATCAATTTATAAATGCATATAAATTATGTGGTGTCAAACCGATTACGATATATAGTATTGCTAGTCTCTAATTGTATTTTATCGTGTTTATTATTCGCGAACAAATTTCGTTACAGCGATTGCTCGCACTTGCTAAATAGAAGATCGTCTTGAAAGTGAGACTAGCGTAATAATTGAGTACTTCTTATTCAAGGTGTAAATCAATTCTCATAACGTTGTTTGCAGTATTAGAACGCTTGCGCTTCTTACGAATATCAGAATTTTGAATAATCATGATCACTGATCTGTAATATAGCAAAAAGAAATTAATAACTTTATACGTTTATATAAATATATATATAAAATTATGATTTATATATTAATAATTATATTCATACATTAACATATAAATTTTATTGTAAATATATATAATATTATAATAATATTATACATATTATAATAATATTATACACACACATATATATATATATATATATATATAAATATATATTTATATTACTTTATTTATATATATTATTAATATATAAATCATAAAAATGTCATAAAAATTTTTCATATAAATTTTTTTTTGTTACTAACTTACATTTTGCTTTTAAGAAAGATTTTTACATTATAAACATACAATATAAAGAAAAAAAGAGATATACGGGCTTGTTGGGCCAACGTCAGCTGCGATACGAGAGTCTTCGGCGTTCATCGTCGTCGTGTGAACACGCGACGATGATGACGACGAAGCCAATACCGGTCGCAGACGTTGACCCACTGAAGAACTGGTTCCACTCCTCTTGAACCTCCTCGACTGAAGAGGATCGGGAGGAGAGTGCCGGGGATATTGAAAGATCGGGAGAGAGATACGCAGATATAAGGAGTGAGAGAAAGAACTCACCGCACGAGATTTTTGACATACTTTCCATCCTGGTACTTCGCCTTGACCTTCGGCGCTATTCCACTTTAAAAGTACTGTGCGTCTCCATATTTGGCGCGATGTGATTTACGGAAGACCATTATTATCGAATTTACAATGATTTACCTGCGTGTACGTGTTGTATTTTAGCGTCTGCTTATCTACTTACGAGTTGCTATACTGTTATTCAATGATTAATTACCGTACGAAAATAAAGTGAAATTTAAATTTTATACAGGATTAATTCAGGAGATTATACTATATATCACGTTATTTATAAATGCACTCACATTTCACTAATTATCTTGATCGTTGTATTATAATGTTATAATTAAAAAAAATTTTTTAGATATTTTTTACATTAATTTTTTCAATATCGCATTAAATTTATGAATTATTTGATCACCTTTAATTTATTGCTATTACATATCACGTGTGATATTATAGCCTTCCAACTCAATTTGTGCCAACGGTTTCTCCTAGTTATAGATTGGTATCTTTATCAAGTTATGTATAATTACAGCATAAAAAGAAGTGTATGTAAAACAGCATTTCTTGTCTAAACGAATCACTATATATCTTATAATTTTTTAGTTGTTTGATGAAAATATATGTCTTGATAGTCATCGCGTAATAGGATAATTGCGAGGCTTCATGGAGCAAAACCGTATATTCAAACATAAACCGACTA
Organism: Anoplolepis gracilipes; assembly: GCF_047496725.1. NCBI lineage: Eukaryota > Metazoa > Arthropoda > Insecta > Hymenoptera > Formicidae > Anoplolepis > Anoplolepis gracilipes. The sequence continues at coordinate 11,281,792 of NC_132970.1, read as the reverse complement.
CATCTCGTGATGTAGTATTCAAATTCCCGTTCTCCGCAGAAGTGTAAAGAGAGAATAATGATAGCATTAACCTCCGCGGCCCGAATCCTACATTTAGCGATAAGTGAATACGTAAATGTATATGCTTTACTTTACACAAAATCGAACGCGTTAAAACAATTAATTTGATATACAATATTATAATTAAAGAATCTATCAACATGTAGAGAAAAAACTTTTTCTTATCATAAAAGCACATTTTTAAGTATTTATTATTCATTAATGCGAAATGCAAGCGAGACAGGGCAAATTCTTGTGCGATGATAAGAATTGTATATTTAAAAAATTATTAAAAAAGAAAAAAAAAAATACTGACGGTTGAAATATACAATACAAGAACGTTTATTTTTATCTCAAAGTAATATGTTTGAAACGTTACAGAGAAGGCGCAGAAGATCTTAGGACCTCTGCTGCTCGCCATAGCCCTGAAAGCGGCCGCTTTGTTGCCTCTGGCGCTCGGCGCAATTGCCCTGATAGCCGGTAAGGCCCTGCTCATTGGCAAGATCGCTCTCGTGATCTCGGCCATCATCGGACTGAAGAAGCTCCTCAGCTCTCAAAAACACGTGACCTACGAGGTAGTCTCGCATCCGCATCACAGCAGCAGCCACGTTGTCAGCCACGACGATGGTGGCCACGGTGGTGGTTACGGCGGCGGTGGTGGCGACTACGGTGGTGGTTACGGCAGCAGCGGACACGGATGGGCCAGGAGTTTGCCGCAGGACGCCCATGAAATTGCTTATCGCGCCCACCAACCCCAGGCATAAGCTTAATCCGTACCATAGAAAGTTTCTCCATCTTGTTTCTTGCAATTCTCTCCAATGATTCGATGTTCCCTTTCGTTCCACTTATGTCCGCTTCACTCTCTCTCTCTCTCTCTCTTTTTTTCTCGCTCTCTCTCTATTTATCTCTCTCTCTCACATTTCTTCATTATTTCCTTCCTTTCTTACTTATACTACCGTCATGTACAAAACTGCCTAGTCTATCGTGTATTTGAAGAAAAATTGCCGAGACCTGTCTGCAGTTTCCTTGATGTCCGCTATTTTAACTGTAAAATTATCGAGCTTGAAATCTCTTCGAACCTAACCTTTCTATCCTTTTTCCTTACGTTTATATAATCTTTTATATTTTGATTCTATTCTTTTTGCTTTGTTCGATATTACGGTCGATTTATTCTACGGCCAGTCACTAGTACCTCTGGAAAATGCTCATTGTTTTATGTATGTATATTTACGCGAACTCGTTATTTATTCGTTACATCTTATATTAATATTTATTTAATGTTTGACTGTGTGCTTCCATTATGACATCTCCTGTTTTCTTTTATAATAAAAAGACGACAAATTGACGCCTCAGAGTCTTGTCCTAATAAAAGAGACTTCAATGCCCGCAGCCTCCGTCGACGAGAATCCAACGTTTCCTTCGGCTCTCGTAAGAGTGACCGCCGTCCGTGACCGAGTACTTCTATTTATACAACACCGCACTTGCACTCGTAATCGTAAGCCGTAACGTAAGACCGTGAAATACGGTCTATTGAGTTAGAAACAGCGATCGCGCACCGGATGCAACGATGTACCACATTTTCCATACATAAATAGATACGTAATGGAAAAATAAAGCTCAGGAACATGAGCGAAAGTAGTCGAGAACTCGCAGCACGGCCGCTTTATTAAGGAATGCAAATTGCATATATACTATATATGAGATTGTGAGTGATTTATACAACTTACGGTATATGTTTTCGGAGCTTTCTTCACATTCGTTACATTGCTCTTTCTCTTTATTCTTATAATCAAGTATTTAGAGAATCTCAAAACAATTTCTTTGGTCGAGAAAAAACTGGAACAAAGAAATATTAATATATTAAATTCAAATTAAATCTACATTATATTAGTTAAGTGTATATGCGTAAGGGAAAGTTTTGATTTATTTTTACAAAATCAGGACTTCATTTAAATTTTAATTTTTAGAATCTCTCTTTACAGTTTTTAAATTTATATATATTTAAAATTATATATATATATATATATATATATTCTTCTAAAAAAGAAAAAGACAAGTAAATACCATTAAAATTTGTACACAACAATTATAGCGAATTAATATTACATTATATTAATATCATAAATATTTTTTTCCATATCGCAAATGCCATTAACATAATTAACTATTAGTTTTACAAAGATAACAACTAAAACATTTGAAAATTCAGAGTAAAATTTTCCCCGCCAAAGATAATATACTACAATCTATCTAAATACTTGATAATATGTATCTAAATACTTGATAATACGTATCTCCCAATGATTGCCCCCCTCCAAAAGCGGGACGCACGCGTAGCCTAGGTACTGGTAACCTGCATACCGCGGGTTCCGTTCTTACCGAAGTGGCTTTAAGGAAGAAAAAGGAGGTATACAATAACGACAGTTTCATTGGCCGAGTAGTCCACGCGTATCGAGCCGTCGAGAAAATCACCGGTCGTACAAAATGGAATTCAGGCCCGATGGTTCCGCGAACCGGAAACGACAAAGTCCCAGGCAACACGTTTATTAGCCGCGTGACGTATGGTGGTGATCCGTCTCGCGAGATCCGTCGCTTTCGTCATGCCGCGGGGGGATCATTTTCACGGCACGTATACGTGTACGAGAAATCGGTAACGCGACATTATGCTGCAAATAAGTTCCGGCAGCATCGCAGTCGCGTGGATCCACGAGAACGCGAGGGGGGAGTGGGGGGGGGGGGGGAGGAAGACGCGAAGACGAGAAGAAGACCGAGAAGAAGACCGACTCTCCTTCTTCCGTATCCGTTAGCTGGTCGCGATGCTTTCTTGCACATTCACGTGCAGCTCAATGAAAACGTCATACGCCGGCAATCTCGATGCGATGTTAACGAAGGCGAAGGGAGTAGTAATACGGTAAAACAAGCTATGTTTTAATGATAACTCTGAATGAGAGATGACAGGATATTTCGCTTTTTTTCCTTTGCGTGAGAGTCTCCGTTTCGTTTCTCTCCTTCTGGAAACACGTTTTAATTCGTTAAATGGTCTAAGTGTATCTGCACGCAACGGCGTTTTCACTTGGTATGACCTAGTTAAAACCACGTCCGCTGGCGTATATCGAATTGAGCAGGGAATGAAAAGTTAAGGTTGCAAGGGATACTAGGAATGAAACATCATTGAATTAGAAGCATCAGTGAATTAAATGATTAATTGAATAAAGAAATTGTGCCTAACGCACGTAACGGTATACGTTAATTTGCCGATTCATCGTTTCTCCTTTTTCGATGACATGATTATGTTGGCGCGTAGAGGAAAACGATCTTTTATAGAAAAGTAGAACGTACATTGTCACATTAATTATAATAGCTGAAGACGTTTTAAGAAATCCCAAATTTAATGTCAGAAGTATAACTGCGTATCCAATCCTTAATACGCAATGAGAAATACAAATTACATATCCAATCGTACATATGTGATGATAATAATTCCGTATCAGTAAATAATTCTTTAAACCATCTTGATTGACATTCGAAAAGATTTTTTTCGTCGCACTCGAAAATTATATTCGGAAGCCTTTCTTATGTGAAATTTATTCTGAATATCATATTCTGATATAATCACGAAATTTGACGTAAATAATTAAGGCAGCCTAGAAAGTAACAGCTGGAACAACGGATCCTCCAGCTCGCGATCTCTCGCCACTTAACGAATGAACGATTTTACAGTATCGTAAATACAGGATAAATCTGAGTATGTATAAGCTCGTGCCAATAACACACTTTATATTTTATTGCGCTTCCTGTTATCAAATATATCAATGACCGTGAACGTTGGTTCAAAGCGCTTTCTACGCATTCGACGTTTGTTGTCTCAATATTTTTCGTTCGGTTCGCGCCGTTTCCGCGATACATCGTATTGTTTTCCGGCGCGCCTTTCATTTTCGATCTTATTCGAATCGAAGCAACCTCGGTGAGAAATTGGAGCCACGAAAATAAAAACGCCGAACGGCGGGAGCATCGAACCGCGTCGGTCGATGTGCGTAGACGGTCGGCCTACGCGCCCACGCGCAAAAAGGAACAACGGAACCACGATACGGACGAAAAATGCGGTTAGATCGGTCAAATTAAATCCGTATGAGGAATGAACATTAGGAAGACGAGGACAGCCCGTGTGTAAGAGCGGCAAAACTCGCTCGGATGCACCGCTGGTGGGAGATAAAATCCCCGGGGGGAGTGCCGCGATTATGACGCGCGTTCCGCGGAGATGAATTCTGCTCTCTACTTTCGTCCCCCGGGTGGTTGTCTAGGTGCAAAGCGACCGCTCTCAAATCAATGGTATGAAAATAGTCGCGATAGTGGTGTACATACACCGGCGCCGACCATAGTGGGGGGAATATCGCCCAGTACGGAGGTATACCTGGCTAGATATATAGAGCTAGGGCAGGGCTTCCGTTACGTACAGTCTACTTAGAGTGCTCACAGCTATACACGCATCTCGCAGTGATACACAGCGTGTTAAATTAACCAGAAGCCGGCAGCCGCGTGCGGACGTAAGGACTTTTCTCGAGGAAGAAGGAAAGGACGAGACGTTTGATTTTCCCCTATCAAGTGGAAGGTACAGTGTCTTGATTGAGGCTTTCGTAGTTTGAACCTTTGGTGACCGCATTAAGTGCTGGATTTTGTAGACTTTTGTGATAAAACAATATGTATGAAAAGATTTCTGTAAGAACATTTTAGAATCAATTGCAAAATAGACGAAAAATTGTACGACTAATATAATTTCGAGGAATTATTTGGGTAGAGACTATATTTTGAAAAGTCATTGTTAATTGTAAGTGGCGTAAACAACTTTAGCAATTTTAAAAATTGAAATTTTTTTAAGTTTATCAAATTTAAAAAAAATTTTTAATAATAATTTGTGATGACGTAAACTTTTTCATCTTTTCGGTTTGGTATTTAAAAAGCGGTTTATTAGCGTTTAATAAAGAAATAAAACATTTGTTTAATTATTTATTCAACTAATTAATTTAATTGATTTAATGATTTAATAATTTAATTCACTTACGCTATTATTTGCGTTACATGTTTTTGTTATGTACTATTTAATTATAAAATTAAATTGTTAATAAATTAATTATTTAATAAATATTTTTTTATCGAATTAATTATATTTCACAGATATTTACTTCAAAAAAAAAAAATGAAACAATTTGCACACTATTACGTATGCCTGGCTGTATTAGTGACGGCGGTCTATGCGAGATCGGCCGAAATTAATCCCACATCCAATTCCATTAATGAACAACAAACCGCAAGGTCAAGTGGACTGGGCGTATTTGGAGAGTTGCGTTACGTCTATCAAGTGTATAAAGAATGTGCCGGCGCGGAAATGAGTCCTTGTCTGAAGTTAAAGCTCTTATCGGCCATGGATAGGATCTCTCGAAACGTACAATTGAATGTAGCCGATGGCGTTACTCTGGTTCACGACGAATCAGCTGCTAACGAATCCGAGCCAGAAAAATCTCTGCAAGAAATTGAAGCCAGTTTACCGCGAGCATTAGCAGATAAAGAAGATGTTCTTAATAACATGATTTTCGACAGGATTCTCAAATTCTTCCAAAGTCACACTCTCAAGCTAAAATTGCCAAATGTGGAGGAAGTTCAACGTAGCCTTACAGAGGAAGGTAAGAAACTCAGTATTATTAATAAACAGTATCATTAATAATATTAACAAATGTATATGAATTAATAATAATTTAATAGATAATAAATATCTAATTATTATTAATTTTTTTCAAATGTAATTAATTTGATTTATATAATTTTATGAACAATTTAAATTAATATTCGCATTAATAAAAAGAGTTTTAATTTTGTTTAACGAATATATATTAAACAGAATTAAAATTTAACTGTTTTATTAATGCCTAGATTAATTTAAATTGTTCATAAAAATGGTTTACTATTTTATATTACTTTTCTTTAAACATAATTACGTTATTTTCTCTAGGTCGCAAGAAGAAGAATAAAATGGGCCTTCTCGCTATTCCTCTGTTAATTGGCGGCACATTAGTACCTTTAGCTCTTGGCGCTCTCGCATTGTTGGCTGGCAAAGCGCTGATAGTGAGCAAACTTGCGCTAGTACTTGCCGCTATCATTGGATTAAAGAAACTCGTGTCAGGCGGCCACGACCACGGACATGAAGTCGTTCAAGTCGGAGGAGGACACGGATCGAGCGGATGGGGAAGATCTGGACACGAGCTGGCTTACTCCGCGTACAAACCATCGTCAACCTAGGAAAAGAAAAATTGTACGAACGTCATTGTGGCATCTCTTCAGTCTCTCATCTCTTTCCCTTTTATCCCTCGTGAAATATTTTCTTCTCTATTGTCGCGCGTAACTTTTATTTATTTTCATCCTGTGAATAATTCGATCTCTTCTCACTGTATTCTCCCGTTGTGTTCACTTTATGATCATTGCACACACGAGAACGCTCCTATACGGATCATCCTCAGTATTTATTATGTAGCGATATGCTCATCGCGTCACATGTGTGAACACAATATGTATATTTATAAATATGCAAATAAATTAAGATTATAATAATCGAAAGATCGTATATTATTTCTTCATTTTATTTCGCATTAATGAAATTCTTGCGTTTCATGAATTAAATTTGCACGACACGTGCGTATGCATGTTAATTATTTCTAAAAATAGTTTGCCAACGTGTTAATTGCGTGCGATTATAATTTAAAATTTAGCACTCGCGTGCTGAAATTCCGTCGTCGTACCTTCCTTCGTTACGAGATGCTTAAAATTCGGGTGAAACTAACGGAAGTCACCGATACGCTAAAATCGTAGAGTCGCAAAGAGAGAGGCCCACGGACGAAAGAAAGAAGGAGCGAGGAATGAGAAGGATGCGAGAAAAGACGGCGGGGATGAGGCGTGCGAAAGAATTGGAGCCTGACCGACTGATGGCCCGTCGATTCGGGACTCGATCGAAAGTAAGGCTCAACGAGATACGGTGGAAGATGGAGGGGGTGTGCGAAAACCGGAGGTAAAGAGACGAGACACAAATATCTGAGACAGAGAAATGCTTTTATATAGACATAGATCCCGCCGTGTCTATTTGGACGACGATTTAACGTCCCGATGCAGACGACATGAATGGACATACGTCTTCGAGTGTCCGGTTAATTCTCTGAGAAAAATGAAGAGAGACCATCGATCTCGATGACGAGCGACGGTATAGATACTACATAGGTAGAGGGACCGAGAGATAGAGAGAGAGAAAGAGAGAAGAAACGGCATCACCTACATACGAGAAACGCACGAATGCGAAATCTGACGTTTTCGCGCGGGGGCATCTTACGCACTTGTTTGATCCGTCCACGACGGTCGTGTGCGTATTCGAGCGTGCCACCATACGCGCGCGAGCGCGAGAGAGTTTCTGCGTGTACGTAGGACGGACGTACACGCGGAGACCAGTCGGTGGACACACACTTCGGGAAGTAAACCAGGCCGAGCAGACCGATCGGGCCAGTCAGCATCCGCACGGAGTCTTTTCAAGGTGCGCCTAACACTCTCTACCGTATCGGAGAAAAAGTCGCTGCCTGGTCCTCCCCCCCCTCCTGTCTTTCCCAGTATCCGCGGGCCCATGTCTCTTCGTCTTTTTCTCTCTACGTTCGATCTCGTCCCGCAGACCCGAAAATTCGTTCAAAAAAATCTTCAAGATCGCATCGCTGGTGGTACCGTTTCTGATACGTTAGCAAGGCCCTTCTACATTCAAGTTCGGAAAGTCACCTCGATGAATCGAGATACCGAGATCCTTCGCCTTTTTTTTTTTTTTTTTTTTTTTTTTCTCATCTTCCTCGAGATTAAATGGTAGGTATTAAATGCATATTGTGTTTATGCATTTTTGGAGTAGGAGTATATTATTTTGTCGTAAATTTTCACTCTGTTCCATTATTCGTGCCATGATATTCCGTGATAGAAATTGCAGTCGTAATTGTACGGCAATGTAAAATAGGCTGAAGAGCGGACCGTGAGTGTCCTCATATGTAGGTCGTCACGCGGGAATTAGCACTAACTGAGTTTACATTAAGCACAAATTTATTCACGTGAAAGTACTAATATCGCTACTTTCTTCGGTGGCGCGTAAACAATTTAGAACAGTGCGTAGACGATACCCGTATTTACGGTATCATACGCGTTATTATTAAGAGGTAGTTATTAACCATTTAAATTACTCGCTTCTCATTATTTCTGAATTCTGGCGAGTGTATCATTCCGACTGGTTTCATTCATCCGTGCAGCTTCATTGCTTTTTTAATGACCCGACTTATCTTTCTTAAATGAGTCGTATGCAGAGAGAAGTTAATTACTAGGCAAAAAGCCACAGAATCCCGAGTGAGTGTGAACAAAAAGAAAAAAAAAGAAACGAGGTGAGAAAGAAAGATTCGAGAACTTTCGTTTCATTCATTCATTCATTCGTGCTTCCAGCGTGCAAAACTTCTTTTCTCTCTTTCTTCAAGTACTTACAACGATATGGAGAAAAGTAAGATATATCGATATACGGTTTTACTAACCCGCATAACGACATATACATATATATAACAGCTATACATAATAGCTGTGCAAAATCATACACCTGCATATATGATGTTTCACTTACTTTTTGCATTCTACTTAAAAGAAGAGGATACGCTCTAATGATGTAAATAATCGATGAAGATGAAGGCAGAAACGAGTTTCGTTAAACGTAGCAAAGACGTTCTCCTTCATTTTCCGTCGCTTTTTACGTCTTTGATTGCTTCGTAAGCATCAACGAAGCAATCGACGCACACATGGGACGAACAGAGTTGGTAGAACGAGGCGAGAAACAACACGAGGGGAAGCAGAACAAGCAGGAGATGGAGAATTCTCAGATACGAAGGCTTCGCTTCGTGGGGGCCTTGACCTGACCTCGATCCTCGGACGAGTTCACTCTCGCCGGCGTCGACGAGAGGAAAGTGTTCCATCACCAAGAGCGCGCATGGCTGCCACCCGACTCGACGTATCGCCGGATTAGCGTCTTAGTTTGCGATGCTGTATGTTTACGCGATTCGATTTGTTGTATATATGTAATACATGTACGAAGGGGACGGTAAAACTTTCAGATTCTTACTTGCTTGTTGTAAGTGAGGCACGTGGACGTTGACGCGTCTGCAATATCAAATCTGATGAGCGGATAGAATAAATACGCGATGAACACTGAGAAAAAACATAGCGGAAACAAAGTGAAAGTTTCTTGAGATCCGTCGTATATTATATGTATATCATGTCGCGAAAAAATCACGAATAGTTGAAAAAAAGAAAGCAACAGTATTTTTATTAGAATGCTAAAATATACGGATTAATTTACGTTTACATTATTTTCTTATATCTTGCGATAATTTTTATACGAAATTTCTGTCAAATTTCGACACTTTGAACATTTTCGTACTTACATTTTTAATAGAACTTTTGATAGAACACCTAAAAAATTAAATTAAATAATAATATTCAAGATATTAAGACATGAAAAAATTCTCAACATTTTAAATACATTATAGACAGCAAAAATGCTTTAAAAATTTTAATCTTTCAATCAAGTAATTCGAAAAACATTTTTCTTGATTTTTATGTTCATGAGATTACTTCAAAGTCACATACCATTCGTTAAAATACTTTGTTGCGTGTTAAAATATGACGTTTCGGCAAATTCTTCGATAAGACGCGTGAGAACGCAATCTGGACCGATGCAGAGATTCGGCTGACCACCTTCGGGTCCGTACAGGCGGTCAACACGGAGAAAGTCAGCCGCACGTCTTTTCCTCGCGTATGAATACATCGTCGCAGGCCTTAATATATAAAATATTTTTGCGTATGTCTCCTGTGTTTTTTCATCTTTTTTTTTTTTCTAGGCAAGAAATCATCAGGTCACGACGACGCGGAGGCGAGGCGAGATAAGGCGAGGTAAGGCGCGGCTCGCACTCCTGGAAGAAGTCTGGCTTAGGCCCAACTCACACACATGATGAGGACGTCGATGCGTCCACGCACATTCCATGTGAAAAACCGTTAAACGTTTCGCGCGACAGCCACTGGAATACATTAATTTCAAAGACCATTGACTAGTTGTATCGGCCGGCGTCGGCACCGTACCATCCAGAAGAAGATGATTTTAATTCAGCTTTTAGACTTAATATGATGAATGGAGCAGAAAGCGATGAGAAAATTGGAGGTGAACAAGCAGAATGAAGAATCGATAGGAGTGTAGAATGTCAAGAGCTACTTAATCCAAAAGTAACTGTTACTTACAGCCGAAATCGGGTCGTATTATTAGAAAATACATGGTGGTTTAAGTTAGGCTAAAAATACGATCCTGATAATGCGAGAAAGCTTTGATGAAGAGACAATTAATGATTGAAGTGTTTTCGGAATTTCATGTAATAATAAAATAATAAATCACGCGACGCTAGCTAATAAATGACGATCACGCAAGTGTTTAAACCATCGCAGGCTCGTGTAACATTATAAGCACGTTGGAAAGTTGTGTGGAGGCGTATGACCGAAGCATCTACGTGATAGTATAGATGTATCCTATGTAATATACCTTGTCGAAAGCGAAATCATAAACCAACTTATTCCGAGTGGTTGACCAAATAAAACACATCGCTTCTCTCTAAGAGTATGATATGAGATCCTTCGTTGACGTGACATTTTTCAAAGAATATTTCAAAAATTTCCAGGATAAACTACTTATAATTCGCAATGCATTTATAGTGCATAATCATGTAAGAGAAAGAAAAAAAAAAAGAAAGATAGACACAATTCAATAATAAAAATAAATATCGAGACATAGTCTCTTATCTTGTCCTAGAAACTAATTATGACAAGTGACTCAATTGAACAAGTCATTTCAAGAATCACCCGGAGAGATGCCAAATAATATATGCTACCGCAGATAATTCATCTTTAATGCATAAGCATTGCACATGTGTCTCTCTTTGAAAGTTCTGACAAGTAGGCAATTTCTGTCGCAGCTGCTGTATCTTCACCGATATATTTAGCATGTACAAAAGAGACATAATATCTAAATCCTTTTACGAGAGCAGTTTCGCGTAGATTTCCCGGATTATTTATGCGCATAGCGCGAAATTGTTAAATCAATAAGAAAACCTAATGTATGACAATACACCGATTGTACAAGATCCGTCTTCTTATCTCCATTATCGATTCGAATCTTCAAAGAGCACCCACATTCCATCTTCTACCGTTTAGTATCGGTACTTTTCGTGCCTTTGACCCATGTCGAAATAATCTCTCTCGATTCGATCGTGTTCCGATCTCGTCCAAAAGAAGAGGCCAGTGGTGCGTAGGCACACATCATCTTTCTCTCGTTTTTTCTCTCTCTCTCTCTCTCTCTCTCTCTTTTCTTTCTTGTTTTCTCCCTCTCGCGTTCTCGTGCGCGCGTGTGTATGTGTGTATATTTTACGCATACGCACAGGGCGGGTTTGTCGGGAGTCAACACACCCGTTGTGTACACAAACGACCTAAGTAAGTAAGCACACACAGGCACAGGAGAGGAGAACCAATGGAGAAGGATCGGTGGTGTGCAAAGACGCGTCAACGAGAGACACACACGACACGAACGGAATGACCGCCTGAAGGAGAACCAATAGCTCGTATGGATTGTAACCCGGCGGGGGCCACCCGGTGGGGGCCATCAAAATTTCAAAAACGTACGCGGGCCCCTTTCGCGACGAGGATAAAAGGCAGCAATCGTGATTCTTTCGGGCAGTGTCGATACGATCGCCGTACTCGTTCGAGCGTTAACGTGCAAGAGACGGAAAAGGGAGACGAGAATAGAAGAGAAGGAGAGGAAGTGAAGGAGAGCAGTTTCGACAAGTTGGAGTAATCGTCGTCTTCTTTCGTCGCCCGGAAAATCTCAAAGAATTAACACGTCAACATGTATAAATTCGCAATAATCGGCGCACTCTTCGTGGTATCCTCTCTCGCTGCACCGGCGTCGCAGGATGCGGCGGCGGCACCGCCGTCTTCGATCCTCGAGGAAGCCCTCGACGTGTACGCTTCTTGTTCCGGGGAATCAAGCATCGCGGTGTGTCTTAAGCTGAAGGCTCTGCGCTATGTTGACCGAGTCGTCCGTTCGGCTGACATCGAAGTCGTCGATGGATTCAAGATCGTGCAGACCGAGGAGGCTAAAAACAGGTAAGGACAGCGAGGATTTGCTCGGGATAGTGATCGCTACACTTGCGGTGATCGAGCATTAAAACGACGATGGTCCGCATCGAGTGAAATTGAGACGTGAGAAACGCGGCAGGTGATTCGTGTGAAATCGTGAACGCGTGAAATTGTATTTAAAGTATTGTATTATACTTTTTATACCATGCCAAAGTGTATGAGATCATCTGTACATAGTACATTAACGTAGACAAAGCGATTATTGTATGATTTGATTCAATTAATTAATTTCTTTATAAAATTCAATATTCTTGAGATTTTGGTTTACTTGAGGTATAATTTGAATAATTTGAATGATAGGTAATTTATAAACTTATCATTTAAATGATAAACTGTCTGGAGATAAACTCTCTTTAATCCCACTTTATTACTTTAATTGATGAAGGATGTAATGCTATTTTATTACAAGAGAGTTAAATGTCCAGTCATAAAATTAGCATAGAAAGTTGTTAACGAACATCAAAGGATATCTTGAAACGCTTATGTAAATGATAAGCGCATACTTCTTTCTTTTCAGCCGGGCTGACAATGCAAGGTCTCTTAATGACATTGAAAATACCTTACCAGCTGAGACCGAAGCTAAAGAGGCTGCAATTGATCAGGCCCTTGTCGACAGAGCCGCCAAGTTCTTATCTACACACACTGTTGAATTGAGTCTCCCGGAAGACGTTGCCCGTTCCTTTGACGAAGGTAAAATTAAATTAAATAAAACAGACTTATATATATTGTTTTAACTATATATTAATATTTATTTTAAATATATAAAAATATTTTTAAACTTTAAATCATAAACCTCCATCATATCGTATGTTCATCATTTACATAAAATGAGATATATCACTGAAATATATTTTAATATCAAAGGTGGAAGAAATTTTAACACGCACATTATTAAAAAAAATCAGAAGACTTATATTTCGGAATTTTATTTATGTTTTTCAGCTCGTGGTAAGAAGAAGAAGATTGTTAAATCTTTGTTGCCCATCCTTCTCCTTCTGAAACTTAAGGCTGCTGCCCTTATCCCGATTGCTCTGGGTGCTTTGGCTTTGATTGCCGTTAAGGCTCTCATCATCGGCAAGATCGCTCTTGTCATCAGCTTGATCATCGCCCTGCAGAAATTGCTCGCTTACAAGAGCCAAAGTTATGAGGTAGTCTCCCATCCCGTCCACGATTATGGACACGAGGTGCACCACGATCATCACGGCTGGGCAAGATCGGCGAGCGGCTCTGATCTCGCGTATAACGCGTACAAACCCGCTGAATAGCCCAATGTCACGTACAACTTCTCTTCTTTCTAACTTTCTACCTTTATTCGCCAAAATGATCGTCCTTAACCCGGCGATCACATCTACTTGAGGGAGGCGTGGCTCAGCTTCTCAGGGATCCGCTCGACAAGCTCAGCTCGACAACGTGGACACTTGTCGGTGCAAGAACAAATGCAATTATTACACGGACAAGCAAATTACGACTGTTAAACGAGGACGCTTACCGGATTTTTTGTGCGGACTGTATTTTTAACCATACGTGACTCGACGACTCGACAATACCGAAGCCAACGATCTATAGAGATGCTACCAATCGTCATAGATGAAAGTTTGACGTTACATTACGGCGATTTTACGACGGAACTCATCATTTTATCAACCACGACGAAAGACGGTATCCAGAGATTATGAGAATCGCAAGATTCTCAAAATAGTAGAACCTGACAGAATAGTAGAAATCACGCCCCCTCGATCACATACTCGTGCGGTATCCTTTCAGGGTCATCCGTGTCTATTGCACGCGGAACGAACTCGTAGTCAGTACTCGCGCGGGACCACCAGATTTAATCCAATGATTATTTATATATCGATCACCCCGTTGGGATCATCATGTAACTTATCATATTATTTATAAATAAATTGTAATTTTTGTATAATATTAAAAAATAAGTTTTTTAATTTTAATTTTTCCTCATATTCCTTTCCATGAGAATATCCTTTATTACAAAAAAAAAGTTTGTAAATTTTACCTAATATAAATATAAAACTATTATTATAAAAAAATAAAACATTAATATAAAAGTCATACAAATTATATAAATAGTTCAAATATATATTTCGAATTGTATATAAGGCTCTTAATATTTACAAACAAGTAACTATCAACTTGGCGAATAAGAGCCATACGCGAATGTTAATGCGTAAATTTCTTTTTAGAAATTAATTCTTTTCGCGAAAATTTTACCCCGATATTTTTTCTCGCCTACATTTCTTTAGAGCGGGGGGGGGGGGAGGGCGAGAGTAAAGAGGTTATTGAATTCTCAAAAATGAGACTCTATTTCTTGGTAAAAAATGTGCCCTGTGCACGTTTCAATTTTCGCGAAAAGAATTAATTTCTAAAAAGAAATTTACGCATTAACATCCGCTCTTATTCGCCAAGTTGATAGTTACTTGTATATAAATAGTATTTTTACAATAAGGAACTTGCATGCCAAAGAAAAAGAAAGATAAAGGAAAGATGAGGGATTTCCAGACATGATTTTACAATAGATTAAAAAAAGAAAGATATTAAAGTAGAACCTGCGTTTAAGCTCAGCAGTCTGTATCTCAACAGAAATTATGTATATTATCGCCGAAAATAATCAGGCATCCTGTCCAAATGTTGTATGATATCTTTAGATTTCATTTGTGCCCTAAATTCACTACACAAATTTGATAATTATATTCGCGCTACATACGCTGTCTCAATTTTCCTTGTCGAGCCAAGAAGCTTGTCTCTCATCAATCTGACGATATAACGATCTTTCCGACGCTCCATTCTTCGACTGGCGGAAATTATTCTCCCCGGTGCATCCGGTGTATCGACCAAGCGCACGAAATACGAACCAAGTATACTTTCGCTTCTGTAAAATCTTCGGAGTGAAACCAATTGTTCTGTCGTGTGTGAACGCCCCCTTGTCGTCTATATAGGAGAGCGACCACAGGTACCGAATGAACAGTATTTTGCGGGACCTTCATTGCTCTGTGTCCTTTAGGCGCGACAAAAACAGGGTTCTCTAAGACAGTAGAAAATATTCATGTTATGATAATTCAAAAATGTGAGAAATATTGTAGAAACTGAATTCTAGGTGCTTTTGAAACGCACGTCATTTTATAGTGTCGACGATTTTTTGTGCCTGCCACTTCAAAAAACGGAATAACTTCAGCTGTGCAAAAGCTCCCACCTGCATAATATTTTTCAGTTTATTTCAACTTTTTTATCAACTTTCTCCTTGATGTTTTATTTAATCTGAATATACTTATATACATGAGGGACCGGTTAAAGTCGGTAGGTCGAGGATGAAAAGCAAATTTCGTTATCTATGTCTGCTTATTCTCGTGTCGACGAGTTTTACAGTGATCACGGAGCCTAAAGAGCATGCCACTTTAGATAATGAATATTCCTATAGCTTCAATGAAGCTTTCGGAACATGTCTGTCGAAGAAGGAACACAACACATTCGAATGTGTAAATCGTGGTATTTTAAGTGTTTTACAATCCTGGCACGATAAGGACACCTTGGAGTTTGGAGAGATGCGACTGGACCGTTCGGAAGGTTACAGCAGAGATTTTTTGGATTTAGACTACGATCCGAAAAATTTCGGAAACATCGTCAAGGCAGCCGCCAGATTGATGGAGCGCCGAAACATCAAATGGAATCTCGATAATCTATATCCAGGATTGCAAATGCGCGTTGGACCAATATTAAACGGAGATGGAATACTGGAATTTGTTCTCAACGAAAGAGCTGCTTCGTATGACGACAGACAAGCTGGCAGTACAGGTAAACTATAATATTAAGAAATTAACTATTTTTCAGCATAGTTCAATTAAACAAGAGTTCTTTTTGATATTATTTAGAAATTTTATATAAAAAAATCATTCAAGTTTATTAACTTGAAAAAAATTTGTTCTGCGTAAATAATTGTGTGCTTTATTCAAAAATTTATTTTTTTTGTAAAATACACAGAGATAAATATAGCAAATTTTTGGAAATAATTTTCTAATAATTTTGTAATTTTTGGATGAATATATTTTTATTTTCTTTTAATCTATTCTTTTAATATTTTTCACGTATTATACATATGTCGTAATATTCTAACATAACTATGTGAATAATGTAATCTGAGTATTACCTGTTAGTATTACAGATTCTTTTATTCAAAAGAATGATGACGTAAAATAGAGAATGCAAAAATGGCTTGCTTTAAAAAATTGTAGCTTATTACATGCAGAATTACCTCTCTTGTTACCTTAGCAGAGAATCAAACCTTACGCTCAGGTTCTTGTCCTGGATAAGCCGTTACGTGTGCCAACTGGTTTCAAGAACGTCCTCCAGTAGGCAGCACGGCCAAGGCTACGCAACTGGTTGTAAATTCAAGGGCAATTTCTATCATTTCAGGAAGGCAGTTAACCAGACACATATTATTGCCATTTCTCTTGGGTTTCAAATTCAACTTGGCATCTCTAATTCCTCTTATATTTGGTTTCCTGCTGATTGTGACCAAGAAGGCCCTGTTGTTGACCAAAGTGGCGCTGTTTCTAAGTGGTCTTTTAGGATGGAATACGTTCTTTTCCGGAACACCTGTAGCGTCTTATCCGGCAAACCCGTTCAATGACTTCCATGCTTACGGACACGGAATACCGGCAGGTGTTTACTCCAATTATGACCATTATTATCCGCAACGACCTTACAAAACGCTACAAGATTATGCTCCTTATGATCAACACGTCATTAGAGAAGTCGTAAATGTTTACGAAGGAAATAATGATTCGGGACAGAGTAGACGAAATGCAAAGAATTTTGTTTGGACTGAAAATGATTAATTAATTGTACGATTTAAAAATAATAATGTAGTAAAATTTGAATAAATTATTAGTTTAGAAATCATGATTAAGATAGCTGCTCTAGATCTAGATCTAGTATTGTTTCTAATATTTCATTTAATTATTGTAAAATATAAGAAATGTTCTATCAATTTTTATGATATTCATAGAAACAGATATTGTTGAGAATTTTTATTTCTTAATGTAATAATTAATGTAATATTGATTTGTTTTATGACATTATGATTAAAGATCTTTTTTATTTATAGTATTCATTTGTTATATAAATGTAGATAAAAATGATTAATAATTGAATATATAAACAAGTTAAGTGTTAAAACTAATATATTTCTTTTAAATGATTAAATAATATTAAACAATAAAAAAAGAAAAAGAGAGAATAATTGTGGAACATTTTTTATAATAAATGTTATCATTATACTTCTACTTCTCATTATACATGCATTAATTATATAATTAAACACAGGATTTAATAAAAACTGATTTAAACATATCGAGTAACACTTTATTTCTTTTATTAAATTTAGATTTACATAATATGAGCACAGTGTTATATTTTTTGATATTATTTTCTTATAAATAATTGATTTATTTTATTTATATTATGAAACTCTAAATTACATATATATCATATAATATAACATTTAATTTTTAACATTTTTAATAATCTTTTGTCAAAATTATATTTTTATTTTATACATACATATATTATTATAGTAGATAGCTTTTAGTATAACGTTATAGTCTCTTGAAACAAATTATGCGAGAAAAAGGATGTATTGAATTATTTCAACCGAACGTTTATAATCACTTTTTTATCTGCATTATGCAATAATCTTTATTACGAGTTCACTATCGGTTTCGAATACCTGTCTATTAACAAGGATTGTCATTGGGATTCTGGCGTTTTCACTTAGTGATATCATTAGTCTCGGTCCATTATTGTATGATCCTTTCTTTCGGTCGTATAACTGTACCAGCAATTCTCTTTTTCTCCGTTGATCTTACCTTACACCATCCGCAGGAGCGGTAATGGTTACATCCGGGAAACGCATTTGCTCGTAAAGGAAAATACTACCGTGTCTTTACGGTCATGCGAATACATGTACAAATATGTACAACACGTGTTCATAACATCCTCATGTCAACCGTAACAACTGTATTGTAACAACTATATCGTAATAAAGTTAAAAAATTTTTGTTTGTTTAATTATTTGTACAATGGAAATGTATATAGTCTGAAAAATAAATAATAATAATGTTAATAAAGGAAACTTTTATTAAAAGTGCACGTTTGTAAATACAAACTTTTTTGACAAGTAGGAAAAGTGGATTATATGGAGATATAATGTTTTACATGGAACAGTAATGTTATTGTTGAGACAGTGCTATTGGGTAAAGAGACCATGACAAAACCTTACGTTTGTACGTACGCTTTCTTCTTAATAATTACTCCTACTATATCATTAGAATGGTGGAGAGTGAAGTGGATAATGAATACTTGACTTCGTATAATGAGCAATGTGTAATCACGGAATTTACCAAGATGATGCGGAACTGTAAAAACATGGACTGCAATGATAAGTATCGTATATTTAAAAGAAATTTCGAAAATTAAATGCATTGAACACAGTAGACAGCGTTAATAAAATCTATTACTGTTGTAATTGCTCAGTTTCTTTTTAAATGTAGCTCGTCACGGAGCGTAATCTGTGTCGAATTAACAGTACCCTAAGTGCTATGTTAAGTTCCTTGGCCTTGATTAATCATATTGTATAATACATGTAACTTACACTTTATATAATAATTTTATTTTTTCAATATAATTACTTAATAATTAATAATTTAAATAATATAATATATCTAATTAATAATTTAAATAATAATTCTAAATTAATAATTCTAAATTCATATAGTATTATAGTGAATTATATATATTTCCTTTTTTATTGGGCATTGATTTGAGTAAAATGCATGTTTCTTTTTACGTTAAAAAATATATAAAACAATATATTAATCAGCAAAGTAAAATAATTCTTCAACACATTTATGAATTGGCATTACAGGTGATTGTTATTCATATTCATATCTACTTGTATGACATTCGACAATCTCTTCTATAGCAAATGTTGTTGTAATACATATTTCAATGATTTTTTACGATCTATAACTAAAATCTAACCAAGTGGTCCTTATACTTAACAAGCTCAAATTTTGTTGCTTTTTTTATTACTATAAATAGGTTAATGATTATTAAATTACACATTATTTTAAATATCTGCGATAAAAAATATCTGAGAGAAATAAAGAAACGAAAAGAGAGAGATTTGATCTAAATTCCGAAATTAGTAATCAAAACAAATAATTGGTTTCGAAACAAGGGAAAATGATGTTATATGATTCTGTAGCATGTAAAATTACTCGTGCATGTAAATTAGTGGATTATCTTCAACTGTTTCTTTGGTTTTGCACTCACAGTTACGCCCGGGTAAATAATGTCGCTTGTTTTATCTACATTCCTATGTTCTTGATATGTAGCTATTAATGTTGGTGCGGCAGAGTTTTAAGGATCGTTTGACAAGCAGGTCAAAGCGATACTTACTTACGGGGCTGTACGACATTGTTTTGGTTGAGAGGGTCTCTTCTTCCGTTGTTGTGGCGTTAAACAGCGCGTGGATCAAGTACTAGTGTATACTAAGAATTTTAATGCGTTAGGTAGGAGAGACCAAATGGGTGCACACTTATATAAATCACAATGCAACCAGATTCTTCAAGTAGTCGGGATTTACCGAGCTGACCAGCTGACCAGTGGAAAGAACGTAGGATAGGACGTAATAGAGAAAAAAAAACCTTTGGTCATTCTGTTTGAGACAGCTAAAGGATAAAAAAAATCGACCACGTGAATGATACAATCGATTAGGATGGAAAAGCGACGTTCAACAATTTGGATATTACGTTTCTTTCATTTCGCGATTTTCTTCAACTTAGTGACCGCCAAAAGTGAATATACGAAATTGTTCGAACGATGCGCGAATGAGAATTACACCTTCGACTGCTTTAAACGGCGTGCTTTGGAGATCCTTGATGAGGCGATCTATGACAACTCTGTATATAAGATCAACGACTACATTTCGATCACCAAAGAAGCAACCGCGAGAAACTACAACTCGATGTCACCTGAAAATGATACAGCGTTAAGTCTTGATGAGAGATTGGATAATAAGTTTTACGAATATCTGTCATCGAGAAGTGTGAAGCTGACAGTACCTAACAATGTTTTTGAAGGTAACCATACGCACATTTAAAAATTATTATTAATAAATTGTGATATTAAAACGCTTTGAATGTTTTAAATTAGATTATTGTATGTGACATATATGTATATCATAATTTAAAATATCTTATTATTATCGTTTCATGCTAAGATAGTAAGCTACAATGAAAAATCGACAGAGAAAATTGTTTTAAAGAAAAAAATTGGCAATATTTAAATAAATATTTTATAATTTTTCAGGCAGAAAGAAAAAGGGTCGTCATGGATATTTACTAATAGCAGGTGCCGTATTAGCAGGTAAGCCTAGAGCTACAAAATATTTTAATATTGAGAAGAAAGAATTAACTTTGATATCAGAGTTGAGCTTTAATATAATCTAGAAAAACAAATAAAAAGTTTAATTAGTTTTATAAAACTTTTAAACAATACTGCTCATCTTTTTCTAATCAAAATCAAGGTCAGAGTAATGCAAAAATAATAAATAAACTGTCTTCTTCTATTGTTTCAAAAGGTTTTTATCTTAAAGGGTTCCTCATTTTGATATTTGAGAGAAACGAATAAAAATTCGAATTATTACAATTCTTATTTCTTATTATTCTTATAATATTCTTACAATTCTGAAATCAACCATCGTAAGGAAACAAAACTTTTTCAGTCTTGCTTATGGAAATATTAATTATTTGTTTAGGCATGATGGCGCAATTAGCTTATGGCAAAATAGCTTTCCTCGCCGGTACGGCTTTGTTGACAGCGAAAATGGCCTTAGTTTTAAGTGCGATAGTTGGCTTAAAAAAGCTCGTATCGAGCGGAGGAGGTGGTCATGAAGTAATCTATGCAACAGCATCGGAACATCATGGTAGCGGTGGTGGTGGATACGGTGGTTGGCAACGAGCAATGGAAGTTGTTCCACCAACCTGAATTACATTCGACTCATATCACAAATTCAAAACTTTATGATATAGTTACCGCATGTAATACGTCTTTTTTGATGTATCTAAAAAAAGTTCTGTAAAAAACATTATTTATTATAAATAATTTTATATTTTTAATATTTATTATTTATTATTTATTATTTATACATTATTTATTTAACAGAATTACACACATTATACATGCATATATATATTTTGTATATTATTTTCTTCTTCGACTCGGCATATGAACGTATTATTCCACAAAAAATAAACAATACACAATACCGTTGATTTATAAACATGTTTTTGTGTTTTTGATTATTTATCAACATTTCGTTAATCTACATTATTTATTTGTTAAAAATCTATTTACCAATTATTTACTTTATTAATCTACATTAATTAGAATACAAATGTAAAATTAAGAATAATAATTTTGTTTGTATATTTTTAAATTATTATATATTTTAAATTTATAATTTATTGTTATTATAATTTAATTTTAATTAGTTTATAAAATAAAAAATATAACATTATGATTAAAATAATATCAGATATAAAATAATGTGTTTATATTAATTATTTTATAGAAACTCAATGTATATTGTATAAAAAAATTTTAAATACATAAAAGAGAAAAATAAAGCAATACTTTTTATTTAAATATTGTTTGTGATTAATAGAATATCATATGTTACTTTATTACAATGTATCGATACTTTTACTCTTAAAAAGATTTACAAACTACTATGATGTACAATTTTGAATGTACAGATCAATTTTCTGTTGCACGATAATTACTACTTAAAGGACCCCGCAGATTTTATAGATGAAACACTTGCCCCGGTCAAATTGGCTAAAATTTTAATATGTTATAGTTTATATGGTGCTGATGAAAAATCTATAAAGTCTAATCAAATATTTTCAGACAAAAGTTGTTTGATTTGAAGAGGACCATAAAATGGTGCTATTAGTTTGACTTTCATTAGATATTCTTATAGTTTATATCGAGAGCTTTCCAAACGCCATAATAAATATTTTTTGTTAAGAACTTTTTGAGTTATAATATCTAATGAAAGATAGGTATTCTATTTAATAAATTAAAGGTAACCTTCACGTGACCTACAAATTATTCAAGGTCAAACCAATAGCACTATCTTATGGTCCTCTTCAAATCAAACAACTTTTGTCTAAAAATATTTTTGATTAGACTTTATTCTGCAAAGATATAATAAAAGGAATAATAGATTAAAATGGGACACTTTGTATAACATACGTACACGCATATTATATATATATTTTAAGCATTTACATCAAGTATATACATATATTTATATGTTAACTTAATATATGTATTGAGAAACAGGCATTTTTGAAGCTTTAATTTTACTCACTTTAAGCTATTTTATCTTTTATAGTTTTGATTTTTGGACTCTATGCTCGTAGATTTTTTTATCAACACCACCTAAACTGCAACATATTAAAATTTCAGCCAATTTGACCGGGGAAAGTGTTTCATTTATAAAATTTGCGGAGTTCTTTATTAAATATATATAAGGTGTTTCAGAAATAAGTAATCAAACTTTAACAGCTTTACTCTTTAAGGATAAAAAAAGTTATATAAACGTAGATCCGAAAATGCTTTTTTTTTCAAGTTATAAACATTTTATTTATCACAGATAATATGCCTTCTGCTGTTACTGTGGAAGTACTCCGAAATCGTATTGGCGCTTTGTATAACAAAATACTTCGCGAATTTTTGAACATCTTCGACAATTTATAAAACATCGATGCGAGGCATGCATTGATATGAAAGGAAATAATTTCCAGCAATTTTGTTATTGAAATATTTTTACCACAGTCGTAAATAAAAAATAAATACTTTTATATTAAATAATCTGGAAAAAAAAGTATTTCCGGATGTATATTTATATGATGATAATGCCTTTTTTCATCCGTACAGTGAGTGGAATGTGCTTTTAAAGTTTGGCCACCTTTCTGAAACACCCTGTATATTGAATTTGATAACTTGTTAACGTCAAATTTTTCTAGTAAAATATATTAAAATAAATAGTTTGTATATAAATATATAAATAGTTTGCCTTATACATATTTTTATAAATAATTTAATAAATAATTTACTTTATTTGATATAATATTTTTTGTTACAATCACACACATAAAATCTATTTTTATCGAATAATCCGACGCCGCTTTCGATGTTCATAGACATAATCACTACGTTCATCTCCATAATCATTCCGATGATCGTAATCAACGCTTGAGCTATGGGTTTGTACATAGCTAGTATGTGGATGTTTCACTACTTCAAGAGAAACACTTTCATGATCTGAAAAAAGTTCATTAAATAAGACATTTGATTTAAATTAATAGCCTATCTTTTTATTACATAATAAATGCATAAAATCATGAAATTTATATCGCATACAAACATTTTAAAAGTTTTTAAATTTTTGTGATCAGCAAAGTTTGCAAATATATATGTCAAATTTGGAAAATAGTTATAAAATATATTACTATCAAAGATTTTAAACATATGTGTTGCTGGAGAAATGATTATACATTCGGCCAGACAGATCCATCGATCGCGAGAGTCGACATAATAAGTCGTGATGAATTAATATTTCATGTTTGCTGTCGAGAGAAGAAGTAGAAATCGATGATCTATGATATACTGGATGAGAGAAGACTTGAGAGCTTTGAAAGAAAAGCGGAAGAGTTTCAATAAGAAGTATGATACAATTGATCGTAGTATTTTGGCAACTGAAAAATAAACATCACATAAAAGATGTATAAATTTATAAATTAGTATAAATTGATTCTCTTAAAATTTATTTTTTTCTTTAATTATTTTAATTAAATTTAATTGTTTTCTTTAATTATAATTTATAATAATTGTACTCAAATTTACAGCTTTTAAAGAAAAGTACGTTTCGTCATACAAAATGTTCTTTATGTACTTTTCTTTAAAGACTGTACATTTGAGTATAATTAAATTATAATTAAAGAAAACAATTCAATTCAATTAAAACAATTAAAGAAAAAAAATAGAATTTAATAGAATCGATTTATATTAGTTCACAAATTTATACATCTTTTATATGGTATTTATTTTCAATATTTTTCATATTTTATGTACGTTCTTCAAAAATTTAAGTAACTGTAATTTCATCATTTTCTATAAAATTACTCCTTATAAAATCGCTATAAAAACGATATATTTGTATGCATTTTTTTGATTATAAAGGTTCGAATTTGTAATAAATATAAAGAAGAATGTGAGCGTATAAAAAAATTGAATTATACATTTTAATTTGATTTACCTACCATATCTTTACGTACCATATCTTTACCTACCATTCTTTTTTAGAATTGCGGCAATAGCAACTGCTAAAGCTATTTTGGCAACCAATACTGCCTTTCCTGCAAGAACTGCAACTCCATGTAACAATCCATAAATCAATGCTGCTTTCATAGCTGCAAAAAAATATAATAATACTCTGCCATCTTTTTTATTTTTCTTCCGAGCAGAAACTGAAATTAAAAATTAGCGAATATTAATCACATTATCTACTTCAAGATCATAATATTATATATAAACATTATTAAATTATTTTAATAATAGTATAACAAAATTGAGATTAACATTGTAAACATCTTCTATATACATATACGTTGTTCTAAATATGTAAATAAATAATATTATTTTTTGAAAAAAATAAAAAATATTTGTTAAAATTATTTACAATTTATTTACAATTCATTTACATATTTACAATTTCTCGTTAAATATATTATCTTAATTTAATTATTTTATTTAATTGCTTATCTGAATTAAAATTATCGATGCTTAATATAAAATTAGTAAAAATTATTATTAAATGATAATTTTAAAAAAATTTAAAAATTTTTACTTTTTCTCGTATTTATAATAATTTCGCATTTTTTACAAGTTAAATATATCAAGTACAAAGTTTTAAAATTATGCACAGTGAATAAATAAAAACAAATACATATCTCTACACTTTTTTTAATAATATATTGTTTTTCTTTATAAAAAAAAAGAATGTTATTAAAAACAATATTTTTTTCTCTTTTTACTTAATATATTAGTATAAAGTATTCTAATCAAAATTCTCTTTGCAATATTTTTTTTCTGTATAAAATTGCTTCACGAAATATGAGAGATGCAAATACATTCATTTTCAATTGTGTTGTAGATAAACTTGCAAATTTATTTAAGGGCAAAATTTCTCGCTCACCTTCAGCTACGTTATCATCATCTAGGAATTCTTGTTTAATTTCTTTTATAATTTCTCTGCTAGTCCGTGTTTGATTTTTGCGATCGGACGTGGAAGTTTTGACCGCCTCATTGGTATCACACGTTTTATTTTCATGGTCGATACACTCGATTGTCTCCGAAGTTTTCTGCAAAAGCTTTCTGTTTAAGGGCTCGCAACCACAAATGGCGATAAAACCGCCCAATATAAAAAATCCGAGGAGCCGCCAAAGCATGTTCGACAAGAACTGACGGTTTGCCCAGATCGTCATCATTTATAGGCGCTAGCAA
Organism: Anoplolepis gracilipes; assembly: GCF_047496725.1. Classification (NCBI taxonomy): domain Eukaryota; kingdom Metazoa; phylum Arthropoda; class Insecta; order Hymenoptera; family Formicidae; genus Anoplolepis; species Anoplolepis gracilipes. The sequence continues at coordinate 11,255,824 of NC_132970.1, read as the reverse complement.
TTAGTTGTAATGGCGGAGCAAAGTGTTGTTACGACATACAGAGCGTGAATGCATCTATGGTAAAATGCATCATGCGCGAAAAATTATTCCAACCAGTGCTACAGAACCGGTATTCCGTATGTTTTACACGCATGTGATGGCTACGTATATAGCCAATACATAATACCGTAATTATCTCAAAGTTAAAGTACGTGAAACGCAATGAAAGAATAAATTTTCAGTACCATCATTGTGTTGATCAATCCGAAGTATTGAATAATGTATACATGTGAAGATGTACGATATGTAAAAGTTTGGCTCGCATTCTGAACATTCGGTCGATTTTACGCTTAGTGAGATAGATAGATAAAGAAAGAAAAAAAACCAAGAAGAGAATATTGTAAAGAATGTTAAGTAGATGAAATTTTAAATTCGAAATCGAACAACAAGCATCAATGAATATGTTGGCCAGAGTAGCTAGTTTTATGCAAATATTATTATTATTGAGCTTTTCTGTTTACATAATTAATAATGATATAGACTTGTAACTATATGCAAGAAAGATAAGTTATTTTTGACATTAAATAGGCCGATAATAGAAACTTTACTAAAGAAAGTAGAGAGTAATTTGAAATATATAATTATAAGTTAGCTGTTATTTTAAGTGCTTAATTTACCCTAAACACGCAAATTTTCTCCAATATTTTTGAATTAATTAGTTAATTCAAGATATCTATTATTAAAGAAATATCAGAATTAATTAATTAACCTTTCAAGTCAATACTGACGTTACATCTCAGCGATTTTTCAAAAAATATTTTAATTGTAAGTAAATAATTTTAATGTTTACCTCTCACACACATATATGCATTATTCTCAATTATATGTCACCAAACAGGAAATGACAGAAGAAATCATTACGTTACGACAAAAAAGTTGCTCTGATTTTATTATCCATTCTGATATTAAACGCACGTGAACTGAATTAAACAGATAAGTAGATTGTCACCAAGTGAATGAGAAGCTTGCTTTTCACTAGTTGCAGCTCCCACGATTCTTGTGCGCCGGAAAGTGGAGAATAAGGTCTAAAAAGCATGATCTTTTTCTTCGACGAGTGTTTTGTATGCCACTGGGCCAATCGAGCATCCTCGATTCACCACTCAGAATGTGCAGGGTTACAGCCTCCGAAGGTTACCGGCTATACGCATCCTAACATGACATGAAGAATGCAACTGCCGCACTTTAGTATCTGGCGTCTGAAATTCTTCGTATATTCTTAACATTAATACAAGCCGCCATATAACTCAAACTGTGATTTTCTCTCAAATAAATCTTTAGTAATTAATAATATTTTCAACAATATTATCTTACACATCCATTTATGTTAAATTTTATTTTACGTAAATTTAATTTCTTGATATTATTTCCTTTTCGCTTGGTGATATCTGTGTCGAGTAATTATGTTTGAGATTATTAAAATAATTCTTTCAATTATATTCACACTTGTCTTTTTAATTACATTGATTCTAAGGATACTATGAATTGTAATATAAATTCCCTCATTCTTTACTCCTAAATCGCACTAGATTTTCGCGAACAAGCATGATCTGGTAATGAGCTAGTTCAGAATCCTCCGCGTGTGAATCGCTAGAACCACCTGTTGCTGATCGTTGACCTGAATCTAATAACAGGCAGAAACGTCCTATTCTTGTCTAAAATATCTCTCGAGAAAATCATGACGGTATAACCTATTGCCTCACTTTTATTGTTCCAAATTATGTTCTATCATTGACGCGCTTCTGCTCAGATAAAATCTTTATTACGTGAGTCGCTTTTTTTTTACTTGACTAGACTACTATTTATTTGTATTCTGATTTAGTAGGATTGATCCAATGAAATATGGAACTTATTTTAATTTTTAGTTTTCTGCAGAAAGAACAATATATTATCGTGATACACAATAGTGATTCAGAAAGTATTTCTTTCGACAAGCTTCCGCAAATTAGACGCCTAGAGACCGACCGGGATTATTAAAATAAATGTTTCGGTTGAAATGTCCTACTTTTAAACAATCGAAAGTCCAACGCGTTTCCGACTTAAAAATTGGACGGTATAAGATAATTAGAAATAATAGTGGGATCCAACCGTGCGTAGACTCATTGCGGTGGAATTCATTTCTCGCGCCATTCGTGAGAATATAACTGCGCGCTCGAATGTGGCACGGGCTTTAATACAGTTAAACACCGTCTATGTGGGCCCGTGGCACTGATTATGGGATAATCGCGAAGTAGGTAACAGTATGGAAGATGCATCGTTGGCTGTTGTCGCATTAGAGAAGCGCTAACCTCGATTGAGTTTGTCGGTGGTGTGTCGCACGCTCAGCTTCACGCACCTAACAAAATGTGATACAAGAAAATAAAATAAAAAATTTAATCTGGCAATATATATATATATATTATTAATCTTTTCGAATAATATACTTTTGTACTTAAAAGATATTTTTTACTGATATTTTTCACATCTTTTGTATATAATTTATATCGATTTGTTGCAAGGAATATAAAAGATTTATTTCTATTATGATTAATAATAAATGGTATTAAAATAATTGTGTGTTTTATAAGAAATATAATTTTTGTAAAATTCCTAAATTTTACTTTTTTAACTGCTTAAAAATGATATTTAGCTTCTTCTAATCGCAAATCGGTATAAAAGCAACCAATGAATATCTTAATGTAATCAATATACGAATGCAACGTACGTTAAAATTGACCACAATTGAGTAAATGAGCTAATTATATGCTATAAAGCTTGTGCTTTCATGTTTCATACTCGTCATTCGTTTATAGCAATTTCCATTTGCATTAATAATTTTCCATTTATTGCTATTGTGACGAAAATGAATGTTAGTTGATTTATATAACACATGCTAACGATTATATACAACATGTATACTGTATACAATTAAAATGCAATTTGTGCAAAAGTGAGACGTAATGCAATTATAAATTTACTGTTATGTAACGTAATAGTATCATAATTATAGAGCGTGTTATTTATGTTTCGCTCGTCTCAGTTTACTGTCAATAAATGCTGTTAATAAATTTGTGGAACAAAATATATTTCTCCTTTAAAAACATATCTAACTGAAGAAATAATCAGTGAAAATAATTTCTTATACAATAACTATTTATTTAAATTTAGAGTAATAATTGAGAGTTAGCTGATAAAAAAAGCAATCGATGATAAACCATTCGCAACGATTCGCTATATTTATATATTTATAAATACGTAACCGGTTTATTATTATTGTTTATACGAGAAATATCGTATAAACGAGAATGATGTACATATTCAGGGAAAGTAGATCATCCTTGTCGATAATTCTTCACCCATTTCGTGCCGCAGGAAAACCTACGATAGGAAGGTCACGGTTGTCCGCAACCTGGAACTAGTTTCTAGCATCCTCACGTTATGCGGGGGTCAGCGAGATCACGGTGCCAGGTACGTTGCCAATGAAATCCACGACGCTCCCCTCTGGTCTCATCTCAACTGCCTCTCCTCCCGCGTGAGATACGAATCTCGATGCGGTTGAATACAAACATCGCGCGGGAAAACACATACACAGAGCTCTTCTTCGATGTACATATGTAGCCGCTGCGGCGAAATTTAATGAACGAATCGCGTGGCGGCTGTTGAACAACGATGTCTCGATCTCGAGACGCGAGTGGGTCTCTGTGTCAGGAAGGGTCATATGCTCTTGGCGCACTACCATCATGAGAATTTTTATCCCGTCCCCATCCCCGTCCCGCGCCGCGATAGCAGCTGTCTAGCGTGCTGAAAGAGAAAGAAGAGGATGAAAGGACAAGAGCTCGCGAAGAGAAGAGGAGAGGATAGAAGAGGATCATCCACTCATACAGTGTAAGGTCGTGTCGTCACGTGTACTGACACATCCGTGTGTTTATACGAGACAGAGATACCTTCACCCCCTTCATGAAGGATGGCATCTAGATGGATGGCTTCTCGCTGGTATATATCGGTCCGGCGACTTCGTCCTGGTGCCAGTTCTCTCTAGTCGAGGATCCTCCAGCACGTGGGTGCGCGCAGCCTCTTGTAGTATCTCTGGCTGCGAATTTCGAGTCGCGTGTCCCGTGTGATCTCGACGAAAGCGAGGTGTCTGTGATTTAGTCTCCGACTTGTTTTTTGCCCAGTCAAGCATTCGCGAGTTTTGGGGTCCAGGATGTCGGCGATTAAGAATTTATCGAAGTGCGTGCTGCTCTTGTTAGTATGCAGTGCAATTATTCACGCCGATGAGGACAGCGGATTCCTTGAGCGAGGATACCGTGCTCTTTATCGCGTCTACGAGGAGTGCCAGCATCGCAATGTAGCCGTATCGCCGTGTTTGAAGAAGAAGGCAATCACCTTCTTCGAAAGGCTTGGTCGTATACAGACTTTACCGATTGGTGACAATCTCGAACTCGTTAGAGTCGCGCCCTTGGCGAATGATAGCTCTAAGGGCACAGCTTCTGATTTGGAGAAAACCTTGGCCAGGACCAACGGAGGTGCCACGGATGATATCCTCAACGATATTTTGTTCGAGCGCGTGGCCGCGCTGTTGAACAGTTTCAACGTACAGATCAGCTTACCAAAGACAACTTCCGGCGACTTGAAACGAAGCGTCGAGGAAGGTCGTGGAAAGATGAAGAAGATGATGGGCATGATGATGATGGGAATGGCAATGAAGCTCGCTGCGCTAGTTCCAATCGCCATAGGTGTACTTTTCCTTCTAGCTGGCAAAGCGCTCATCATCAGCAAGATCGCCTTAGTGTTGTCGTTGATTATTGGACTGAAGAAATTACTGAGCCAGAAACAGAGCCACGATCATGGCGGCTGGCAACAAGGAGGAGGCGGCTGGGACAGGAGTCTGAAAGGAATCATAAACACACCTGTTCCGTTAATGACGGAAGCCGATCGTGAATACGCTCAGACTTTGGCATATGGTGCGCGGCAGCAGCATTGAACAATTAACAGCTGAACTGAAAGGAGGAAGATCTTCAGGTATCCGGGAGAGAGCAACGCCTGTATCAAAGGAGCAGATAATACGCGATACCCGAGACAGTTTAAGACATTGAAATAGATTTATTTAATTATTTTTGCGATAATATATTTTATATACATTATGCAATCTGTCTGTAAAATTTACACTTATTCAGACGCAACCGCATAAATTGTGAGAAAAGAAAGAGTGTAAGAATGAAATGTGTGACATTATAATGTTGGAATAACAAATTGTGAGAAAGAAAATACGATGAAAATCTGAAAAATATTAAAAGTAAAAAAAGACACTCTGATGAACGCGAACTGTCTCATTCGTGTAAATTTTTTTTAGAAGTCTGATCGCTTTTTGGATGATTGTTGATATAATAATTGTACCGTAATTTTTCATATTTTCAAATTAACGGTTCTGTCATAATGTAATTTGCCGCAATGGAGTAATGTAAAAAAAATTTTCTGTAAATAGCGAAAAATACGTGAATCACAGCTGGAATATAAATAGCTGTGTCGAGCGAACGTAAAGCAAAAAAAGTTGTAACAGCAGGTGTTTGTATTTCCACTACTGACTGCCTCGGTAAATAGTCCAGCGAAATGATAGCGAAAGAGTAATTTTCGCGCACGCGAACTTCTAACGGCGCCGGTCAAGAATTTTTATATTAACAATCGGAACACGATCAATCTCGAGGTCGAGCAAAAAGATGATATAGACTTCATCGTTATTTATTAGCCGAATTTGCAGTCGTTTCTCAGCACTTACGATATTTATATTTATTTATTTATTTATAGTACTACCACGTGTAGGAGGCAAAATATTTATTTTAGAATTATATAAAATAACCTTAGAGAGAGAGAGAGAGTTTTTAGAATGTGTAGCTTGCGACAAGTACTTATATATTATACATATATATACATGAATATGTTTATCGACGTTACTAAAACCGTGTGTTCAGTAGAATAAGTATGACGACTAAAACACTTGAATATTAAAATGTAGCGAATAAGATATACTAATTTAATTTTCTCTGTCGCATATTTATTAATAATGCATATATATGTAACATTTTAGAAGACTTAACATACTTATTTCGTAATAGATGTGCTATCGTTTCGCATAGCGTTTCTTCACTCTTACGGTCTCTAGAACGTCGGAAAATAATTTTGGCTTAAGTTTATAAGTACACACTTGGCGATGCGACGCATTCTACGAGATGTATACGAGATGTATACGTTTAATTCCCGAGAAGCGATTATAAATTCGGTCTTGAGTGTAACTTTGTGCACACAGGCGTTCAATATTCTTTCTCAAAGGAAATATTAATTAATTACACAAGTTTTACCTGACTGTAAATTATTACGAAATAAAGTCATATGTCATTTCAGACTTCTTTATGCATTCTTGATGCGCAACCTCCCCAGAAATTATCTAAGAATTGGACTTTCTTGTCAGTGTACTTTTAATCCTAGAACAGCGGCGAATAGAGCGAAGAAAAATCCCGCAAGAAGCGTCGTCCCTTTGAGAAGAAACAGACCACCGAGTATTGCTGGTATCAGGGCAATGAATTTCAGCTTGTACGCCATTAGCAACGCCATTATTGTACGGTCATACCTTCGTCTACGTTGTCTTGCTTCACCTAAAACTTGTCACAAACAATATTATTAGAATATATAACGTGCAATCTAAGTTATTAAAATAAAGTTATTAAATTACAGAAACACTGAATTATGTATTTTTAAATATACTATTATTTCTCATTATTCAACTTTGTATTAAATAATAATTTTACGTATATTACAAATTTACATCTAATCATTGTGCAAATGTAATACTGATCGTTAACAAGGTAGTTGAATACGTATAAAGTTCTCTCTTTACCATATCGTTACGATAAAGTTAGAACTTATAAAATTTATATATAAACTTAATTGGCATTGATAAATTGTGATTTCTGAGATATCACTTATTAATGCGAAAATATATTCTGAAAGTACCGAGAAATAAGAACATTTGCCATATCATGTTTAATAAAAGCCATATCACGTTATAATAAAAGGCATCATGATATCAAAAAAACCGTTATACAACGGTATTGTTCATCACGCTTCGTCAAAAGACGACACGATTCAAACGTAATGCTTGCTACTATATTTTTTTGGTCAGCGTTATATAGCGGCTGGATAGAAGCGTTTCTGTCATTAAACACTTTATGACGCTGATTGTGATTAGTTACCTCGTTCCTCCATTCCGCTTCTAGGCTGTACACTATGAACATCTTGAACGTGCGTCTTGGCGATGCGATCATCAGTTGAAGAAATAAGATTTTCGAACGTGACATTGTTATACCTGAGGATCTTCCTGCTGGAAGTGACAGCTTTCTCCTCCTCCTGTTGCCGTTTCTCCTGCAGCGATCTCGAATAGTCTATCGTACAGCTGACACAGTTTAAGGTCAGCAAAATCGTAATCAGATTAACTCTTGATAGCATCTTTTCCCGCGTTCATGAAGAACGGGCTTGACGACTAAAGGTCCACTGACAAAATCTGCTCACGGTTTTGTTCACGATCTCGCTCCTTAAAAATCTTATTTTATCGTCATGGCATCATCACGCACTGGCTGTTTGTTCAGACTACGCAGCATCCGAGGAATATTTTCTCGAATCATCCGAATGGATAGACACTTCTTTTTCTTTGGTTTGATGATGCAGCGATTGACGAGAGATCAGTGCTATGGTTCGTCACAACATACCTCTTCTGTTAATCGTGTTGTAATTTTCTTAGTCTATACGTTTTATTCCGTATATATGCGGGATTTTCGAATTAATTTTTGACGCAGATAATGGGCACCAAGTACGAACAATGTAGAAAGATAGAATGAACGGTGCAACGAACAACCGTGAACTAACTGATTCACGGTTGATTCCTCGACGACAAACCAACCGGACCTCGTGGATACCGCGTCGGGTACGCTTCAGTTGCCGAGAAAATCGGCAGTCCGTGAAAAATGAGCTCCGACCAGCAAGCCAGCAATATATACGCGTGTGGTAAACACTATGATCCAAATTGTCAGTACCGATATATATATGTCGACTATACTGTAGAAAGGTACACGATGGAGGTGGACGTCATAGATAAGGAAGTCTCTGCGGGTGTTTTCGCCGTGCAAGAGAAAGGGAGTCGAGGCATATCTGCGACCGGGTGTGTCATAGGGGAGGAAATAGCCTTGCAAAATATAAAGCAACGCATCGGCGTCGTTTTGTGACGAATACGGCTTTTTCACTTACGCAGATATCTGGACTGATAAGAACTTGACGAATGATTCTCATGTCTCGTTAGATACTATCGTGATTTTAATTTCTGTTGAATATTCCTATCTCGAGAAAAGTCAGTTCATAAATTTGATTAGAAATAATTTTCAAACGTGATAAAGCACTGATAAAATTCTACATTTCTACACCGTTATATGCTAGGTGATATTTAACCTAATATTTTTCTCTGTTTAGATATACGTAAAATATTCTTCAATTTTCTTGTGATTAATTATTAGAAAATTTCAAATATTTGAACAAGTAATTAACGTCTTTTCCATAGATAAAAATTTCGAAATTGGTTAAAAGATTACATTTATATTTTATTGAAATGTCATTCAATTTTTTACAAATAAATAATTACGTTTTTTAAGTTAAAATAACCGATATTTTATTTAGTTTGGTTTTAAGTTAATTCTGTTAGAAACGACATCCGGTACTCTTGTAAAAACTGTATTCCGTTTCACTTCACTCTATCCGCTTTTTAATTCTATTACGTTACAGAACCTTTTCTAAATCTCATCGATTGCTTCTTTCAGAGCGTCTTACACTTATCACAGATCATCGTAGACTGCACTATTACCTACATTTGACTACATATTTATCTGAACCATCTGAAGTACTGAAGCACGTAGTTCACGTTTCAGTGCATACTAGGATGTTGCATATTACTGTAGTAAAAATGAGCATCTTGTCCATTGCAGGATACGAAACTAGAAATTTGTGTTTAACACGCGGAGATTAGAAATGATTGATCGTACATAATTTCAACGAAGTCTATTTTTTAAATTATGTTCAACAAACATGCTGGCTGCTAATAAGCCACAACAGCTTTAAATGATCCTTGTAACCTGAGCGTTCTCTTCTTGCGTTTAATGTACCAGTCTACGTATCTAGGTATATGGGTCCGAAAATATTTATACATATATCTTGTTTAGCCAGTCACTTTCCATTTGCGAGAGTTTAAAATAATGCAAAAAGTTACAATATATATTGACATATTAAGAAAATTGATTAACTAATTTATTAATTAGTTTAATAGATTTTCCACTTTCTTTCTCAACAAAATCATTCAGAATCTCTGTAATATAATAAAACATTGATATTTAAATAAAACGGCGATTATATTGTGCTATTAAAATGATAAAACAATGTGATTATTTAAAATTGTTTATAACTGCATTAAATTGATCCATACCAATAATTCCGCGAAAATTTAATTCAAATTATTTAACACTTAAATAATAGACAGATTTTCATGGATACCAAATTATGAAAAAGTGATAACAATATAACAACTGTGCATAATTAAGCTGAAACATTTGAATTATGTTTGCGCACGAGATTGATGAAATAGGAGTGTTGCGCAGCGTGAAACATTTGTATTTTATCATAGCCCAGCGTTTTCCAGCAATTATCACCTTCTTATCTGCTCTGAAAATCATGAGTCGCACTCTCCACATCGAACAACCGATGTTTAATAGTCATTATCACGCGTATATACTCTCTCCGCGACTTTCTTCATCCTCACAACAGATATTGCAGTCAGTCAATTTCACCAGTAATAAGCCTATATGTTTACAATAGTAGGAAATCTACATGCACTAATTATTACTTACCGGTGTTAATATTGTCTTTTATTAAATGCAACATTTCTAACTGGCATTACTAATAAGAATATCTCCTATTAATTAACAAAAATATAGTGTTACTTGTACGTTATTTTAGCCATATTAGTATTAGTTCCAATGTGCTTATCGCTCTTGAAACTGTCAGACTAATTATTTGAAGACAAATGATACCAGCGCATTAGTAGAGTCTCTCGTGTATGAAGCCGGGAAGCCACATATCGGTACAATAATTTTATTCATGTGCCACTTAGATGTATTACCTCAGATTTCTTAGAAAAAGAGTAAGGGATAATTTGACTGTTTCCTTTACAAACTTGAATCCAAATGACATTGGCCGCGACGAATAGAAGGGATACCGGAAGATAAAATGAAGAAGACGAATACGCTGTTGATTATATCTTTTAAATTGCTATTATTATAACACCGTTATTTTTTTTTTTTTGAGAACATGTTAAATTTATATAATAATTATTGCTACAGTTTGTAACTAATAAAATATAATAATGTTTTTACATGTATATTACTATTATAATTAATTTTGAATTATTATAAATTATAAATTTATAAATTTTCAAAGAATACCTCAATTATTAATTATTTTATCTTAAGCACAAAAAATATTATTTTTATAAATAATAAAAGAATTTTGCTAATATATCGATAAATGATATCGCAAATTACTGTAAATTTTATGATCATAATGGAAATTATTTGCCAAATTTTCTTACATAAAACGGTTATTATTGCTGCTAGTTATGGTCTTATTTTTTATGAATAGCAAATGTTCACAAAGGAGGAGTTCGTCATTAGCGACATAGTAGCTCTATTCGTAAAGTAAATTTTTTTTAGTATGTATAACGGTATAAAATAATGGTACTTAACTATAAATTGAAACACGCATGAGAGTCTATTTCAACTCAAAAAAATGATCTCTTGATAATGAATATATAAATATGTCTATATAAATGTCTATATAAATTGTAGATCGATTTACTAGTCATTTATTAATATTAATAATGACACTTTTTTTGTATGTCTTAGAATTATTTTAAAAAGTGTTGACTAATTTTAGTAATTTATCGATAAATAAAATTTTAACAAATTTTTTTGCAGTTTTTTTACTTACTAATTAGTAAATCTTATTTCCTAAAAGCATACTGTGTAATTAATAATTGGTACTTAATTTATCTATTGGAATAAAAATGATATTATTCAGCAATATATCAGTAGTATTATTTATTAAAATCTTATTTAGTAATTTATCGATAAATTCATCAAAAAATTTAATTTCTTTCAATGACAACGATGCGTTTGTGTCTAAATCAATAAAAGATTTATAAAAATAATATATATATATATATATATATATATATATATATATATATATATATATATACACATATATATAAATCTTTTATATACATATATATATATATGTGTGTGTACATATTATTTTTATAAATATTAATAAAAGAATTATAATAACATTTAGCAATATATATATTTACCGCTTCGATGTTTAACTATCATGGTCAGGCGTGTGCAGCATTATTTTTCTTATTTGATAAATCGATTAATCAGCATAGAGGCAGATTTTTTTGCAGCCTTTTTACGTACTAATTAGTAAATCTTACTTCCTAAAAGCAAACTGTGTGATTAATAATTGATAAATACTCAATTTATCTATTGGAATAAAAATGATATTATTCAGTAATATGTCAGTATTATTTGTTAAAATCTTTAATTAATATTATTATTTTAACTTCTGCGGCTATGTAGCAAATCTACTTTAAGTGATTTATAATTTGTGACAAGATTTGGGAAAAAATCTATAATATTTATAATTTTATGTGTATATAGATATTCTATAATTATATATACATATATGTGTATCTTAATATATATTTTATTTCTTTTAACATTGTGTTGCAATTATAAATCACTTAAATTGAGGAATTATACGACAGTATAATTTTTGTATAAAAATGTAGTAAATTTTTTTGATACATTGATTATTACTATTGCAATGTTCAATATTATTTAATTACCTTTAATAATAGATTCGCTTTCCGAATAAATTGGCGTAATTTGAATTATTTCTGGTTTACTTTTTAGATAAGCAGGCCGTAGGAAATGAGAATTAGCGCGTCTCTTGTGCTGTAACTACTCGAACGTGAAACAAATTTAACTGATAATAGGTGCCACATCCTCTCACAACAGAAAATAATAATGGTGAAAACGTTCGACGGGGAGAACAATCAATTTACTCCGGTCGAAATATTTCAGGGAAGATCCTTCGACGCAAATAACGACCCAATGATGGAGGTAGACTATAGCTCAAGTGGTACGGGAGTGGACGTTGGATCCTTCGTTACGCATCAGTACCAGGTTAGATGGACAGTCTCCTCCTCTAAGCTTTTCACGGTCCTAGTATATAAACTAATGGCCCGGTCTGGTATGAATATCAGTTAAAATATTATTAGCCAACAAGTCGGTTGCGATCGTGAGATACTCACGCAGTTGTCGTTTTTTTGGGGGGATAAAACGTGATAGTAGGGTGTGTTGCAAAAGAAGAAAAAGAAAAGAACTCCAGATGCTAGAATGTTACTGCCATACGTGATGCTTTTACTACCCGTTTTCGTCGCAGCGCAAGAATCACAATCAATGAATATGGTGGATCGAGGAATGCAACGAAATGACGGTTCTAAAGACGCTTTAAATCGGATTAGTGAAAACTTTTTAAACGCCGTTGATGAACTTTTTTCTAGTTTGAAATTGTATGGTGTAGAAGGTACATTGACAATAATTTAAATATTCGTGATTGGACAAACTTCTCTTTTCAATGCATCTTTGATATTTAGATTTTGTTTTATTCTAGATCGTTTAGTGCATGATAGATGATAAAATGATAAAATAATTTTTTTAATAAAAAATAACACTATTAAAATATACTAACTTATTATTGTTAAGTTTGATCAGCGTTTAATAATATTTTTAGCAAAGGTTTAAATCTTTTGCGTCCCAAAAAATTGACATTTTAACTTTTATTTTTTTATATCAAGCATCAAAAAGAAATACTAAGTTGATTTATACAAATAGCTAAAATACGTTAACATTGAAAGAAGAGATGTTATTAATATTTTTATATTAATATATTTTAATATGTTGTTACAAATTTATTTTTAATAAAAAATTAATTCTTTATTTTTACTATATTAATGTTAGACAGAATAAAATTAAAATTAAAATAATTAATTTATGTGCAATATCAAATAATTTGCGAAAAGAAATTATGAGACACCGCGTGTTAATCAAATTCCGTTAGAGAAGCGTGTAATTGCACATATTATCCATTAAATATGATGCTTTTAGATTTACGACATGAAGTCTCTCGGTACGAAAACATAAGTGCTCTCTTTCTACTCTACTTCCTTTTATTAACTTCCATGATGATCGTACTTAATGAAGAAAGTATACTTCGATAAAACTTACTATATATTATACATCCCGGTTGTCGTGAGAAAGCAAGAGATTCTTCTATAATATTTAATATAATATTTTAAACTAACGTGGTTAATAGAACGTTACAAACAATATAGTACAATACGTTGAGAGAGAGAGAGAGAGAGAGAGAGAGAGAGAGAGAGAGACATGTGATACGTGTACATATATGTTATACATGTACATTCTACCATGCTTTTTTTATACAATATAAAAAAAATGTAAATACAAAGACCTTATAATATGCTTACATACAATTTTTTGTTAAATCTATTTTTGTTTACTGAAATATTGATATATGAATATTTGTTTTATTGCAGAAGGTAAAAAAATTAGGGCTGGTCGGCTGGGTCGGCTGGGCAAGTATATTATTCCTTTGATCATTGGAATTATACTAATAAAAGCGCTTCTGCTGCCTTTGACATTGAAGACATTGGCTGTTTTAAGTGGAAAAGCTGTCGTGCTGAGTTTAATGAGTTTGATACTGGCAGCCATAGTCGGATTGAAAAAAGTTGCCCATGAAAGCAGTTACGAAATAAACAAGTATAGGCGACAGGACCCGTATGATGTCGTCGAACAGACTTCATATGATGTACAAGAGTTTGAACCTTACAGAATTTACACAAAACAAAATAAAAATAAGTGAAAAACATATTAGCATCAAATTTTGTCAGTTATAGTTCCTCATTCTTATTTTTATATTAATATTTGTCCTACTTGAGAATATTAATTACATATTTTAATACTTTGATCAAAGCAATAGGAAAAAAACAATGTTATATTAAAAATGAAGAATTATTTATTCTTCTTTGTAATTATTTATTACTTAATTAAGGTTTATTTATTTTTCTCTGTACTCTTAATATAGTATTTTTTAATAATTACTTTAATAATTTATTTATTTACTTTAATAGCCAAGTATAATAAAATTAAATAAAATTAAAATCAGATATTGTAAATATAATGTATACAGAAAAAGCAAAATATATGTTATCGAATATACCAAGTATTGTAAAAGTCTCTCATTCAAATTGATATCACTGAAAGAGAATTTCACGACGGAAATGTGTTACTTGTCCATGCTAATTGTGTTAACTGCAACATATGATAATCAAAGACATACATTTGTGAAAGTTGCGAGAAACAATGGAAATTTATAGAGAGAAACATACAAATACGTACAATGCACTTATTTATTTACTATGTCTCGATATAATAATAGAAATAGAGAAATTTTAAGATGAGTTATTCGAATGTATTCTGACTCATTTCACTAGCATGATGTAAGAAAGAGAGAAAGTTCCTTGATTCCGTAAGGAACTAGTTTGCAAGCACCGTATCCATTTCCTAGTGTAACCATCAAAGTTAAATTATTCAGTTATAAAAAAATAAATACGTTTTTAACATAAATTTGAGCTATACTTATAATGTATATAAAGTAATGTAATCAAAGTACAAATGTTAACTATATCAATTATAAAGGAATAATTGATTACAACTACAAAAAGATATTTATTTATTATCGTATAATATATGTTAGAATTGTTCTTTTTTGACTTGCGTATTTTTTATAGATATAACTTTAATGAAATATTAAAATTAAACAATATATATTGTATGACATTAAAATTAAACAATATACATTGTACGACAAAAGATTGAGAGAAAGCGAGAAAAGGAACCATCAGTTCTATTCATGTGAAGAATAAGACAGGAAAAAATAAAGATAAGGTTGGAACTCTCTTTTGACCCGAATATAGGTTGTCGACCTTTAATTCTCTAAATCTTATTGAATGCATTCTTAAAGGGATTTTATGTATTATGTAATCAAACTTTTCCATATCTACTTTATCATATTTATAATATAAATAAGAAGATGTGAACAAATATATAATTGTGTATATAATAATTTATATTAATTAAATGAGATTACGAAAATAAAAATTCTTCAATTATTATGTAAATACTTAACTTTCTATATCGTATTGCAAATAAGTTAGTAGAATATTTTTCTAACAAAGAAAAAAAATATATTTTTAAAATATCGATAAATTCCACAATTAACGATTGCCGTATGAATTCTTCTAAAGTATCATATTTTTTTTATTGCAGTAGAGGAAGTAAATGATGGTATCGACGATATTTGTAACCCAGAAAATTAATTGTAAAATTGTCTCTGCTCCTTTCAAGTCAGATACCGTTATACGAAGATGACGAAAGAAGTCCCCTCATACCTGTTAAATATTTAAAGAGATTCACGTGGAGCACAATGGAATGCCTCCCGCGAATAAGGTATCTGTTACCTTTCTAAGTAGTTGCTTAAAAAGTAACGTGATGATGACTTTACTGCGGATTATTATTTTGCATATGACACGAATTTCTATTAATTGAGCATATATTATTTTTAGAATAAATTTTAATAAAATCAATAGATGACAAAGCCAAGAAGAATATGTAATCATCACAAGAACCAATTATTAACTTCCTATTTTACAGTGAAAGTGTGTCACAAACGTCGCTTTCTTACATAACAATTTAAGACAAATTTGGATTGCTTTCTCTATTTAAATTTTAATTATTTTAGAATACTTAACCCACGATGTAATAAAATAATGGAAAAGAAAACAAAAAAATTAACGAATAAAAAATTTTATTAACTCGAGTTATATCAGAAAACCTGTCAAAGACGTAATCTGTAGTTCACTGTATTACCAATGACCATGTGTCTGGGTCAAGGTAAGCAGCTTGATGCACGTGGTTCTACGGGAATGCATCGAATCATTCTCCAAAGGAGATAGAATTCTGGTGCTTAAAAGAAATTTTAATTGGCGCCTTAAAAAGAAATTTTTAATTAAATCGATTTATTGAATTACAATTAAAGATATAATTTGAAATATTTTCATTAAAATTTAAAATTAAATATCCTAAAAATTAAAAGTTAAATATCCTGCAATACATGTATGTGTTTATTCTATTCACAGTTCTAAGAAAAATTACTACTAGAAATTGTCAACATTAAGTGTCACCTAAATGCACACGCACACTCTATTTGTAAGAAAATTGTATATTCGTGATCATGAAACGTGTGCAATTGTGAATGGTGGTGAGGCGCGAAATGTATGCAAATCTCTCGTCTCCATTGTTGTTGATTTTCTAAGCAATCTGTTAAATGTGTTAGAAAATATAGAAAGTGCCGTTTGTCAAAATGTTATTAATGCTACAATTTCGATAAAAGAAAGAAAGAAAATTTTACGTCTTTTAAAATAAAAAGCCATAATTATAAACAAACGTACGAAATTAAATTATGCTTTCCCTAATTGATTTATTGAAGATTCCATTAGATTTTACTCAGATCTTTCAAATGTTCTTTTCTTATATAGATAATCTCTGTAAATCCCTAATGGATATTATTTCCCCTATTGACCTGAATACTAAGTGGTTACTGTGGTAAACACAATAATGTCTACCAGTGATTAAAAAGAACGACTATACTAGGTCCGCCCAAACGGTGACGCGTCTCTCGGCGTAGCCGTGCGTTTGTTTAAAAAATTATCGAAGAAAGTTTTCTGGGGAGGTGGCCACAGCCGACATCTATAATGATGAGTCGTTCGTTTCATACGTCGTCATACACGTTGTCGTCCATCAGAGTGGGGGATATCGAGGAGAGTTCGGTACATGGTGCACACCTATAAAGATTGAAGCAACGCAGGGCCAGGTCACACTTTGTTCCGAAAATTTTCCGGGGAGTAGTTCGCTCCGTCTCGCCGACTGCTGTATCTTGGTGTTTTGTTTTACAACGACTTGGAGAGCGACTAGACAAAAAAGATGAACACATTGTTGGCAGTAATACTTCTCGCTGCGTGTGTCGCAGCTGGATCTACGAATGATTTCAAGGATTCGCTTTGTCTGAATTCTGACGAATCGTTCATCGACTGCGTCTTCATCAAATCGATCAGCGCTCTCGATAGAGCGAGTAAATCGAACGACATCGAGATCGCCAACGGCGTGACTTTTCTACGAGACGTACCGAGTAAGTTTTCATATTTATTTTATATCTTAACTATTTAGTTGTATTTTGAAGATTAGCTAAAATATTAAAATGTTGCTATATTTTTAGTGACATTTTATTTGACCATCTTTTTAAAAATAATATTAGAACGCATTACACATACTGTGTTAATTAATATTATATAACATTAATTTTAAGTGACATAAGATTTTTGTCATTGTGACATTACAATATAAAATATAACAAATATAATATCACACGCATATGTATATACATATACTATAATTTAATATAATATAAACAATACTTATATAAAATAAATATAAAATAATATAAAAATATATAATTACAAAAAATTATTTAGTTGCTTTTTCACGTATCTAATGTATATAATAAAATAAGCAAAACACGTACATGTTTTGGTTAATTAATGTACATTATACAGTATAAATATACGTTGAATTTTGTGTGAGAATATTGTAAAGAAAATAGCAGGTTTTATAGAAAATTGATACTTTATTTTACCAATAAAAAATGATTGTTATAGTGGAACGCACTGGCAGAAGTTCACAAAAGTCCGAGTCGGAGATCCTAAATGAATTACCACGCGATATGACTGACAGAACGATAAAACTTTTTAGCATGTTATATGATTCAACTGTCGCTTTTTTCAAGAGTCATAGTTTGAAACTTAACATGCCCGAGGGCTCGGTCTCTCGCTCTCTGGGTGAAGGTAAGTCCTTTCGTCTTTATTAAGTATTTTGATTACGCAATCATTCATGTTTCCATAACTATATCTAGACGATGAACGTCACGGATTCGCGATGTCATAAGTATAAAAGAATAAACATACCTTTCACCTTCGTGATATCTATATGTACGGCGTCAAACCTGTTCCGGGTAAACTCGTTCTCTTCGAGGAAGCTTGAGATTCACTTTCTTTCGCAAATATGTTTGAAAAATTGAGAAAATTATTGTTTATTAAAATTAGCATGTAATATTCCTATATTTGTAAAATTTCTCTAAATGTATTTAATTTTTTAATTTCCAAATTTTTCGAGCACATATAGATAATTACTTATCTCATTAATTTAAATCTTTCTTTTTCTTTATACATTAAAAATTTTAATATAGTAAATACAAATATAATGTTAAATTCGTAATTATATCTTTTTTATTTAGCAAGTGTTTAATAAGTTATAAATAACAAGTTTTGTCTTGTTACGTATTGAAGTATATATATATATAATTATTAATAATAATTAATTTTATCTCTTTTGAATTGGTTGTATATTTCTTAGATTATACAATAAAATCTCATAATTTTCAATATTAATTAATTTAACTTCTTTCTCAATTAGGACGTGCAAAGATCAAGAAAATGATTTTGCCGTTGATTGCTGCAGCGGGTTTCAAAATCTTTGCGTTAGTGCCAATCTTGTTGGGCGGTTTAGGTCTGCTGGCTTTGAAAGCCTTGTTCTTTGGTAAAATCGCCCTGCTGGTCGCCGGCATCATAGCATTCCAGAAGCTTTTCGGTGGTAGCAACGTGTCAGGAAGTTTCCTCAACAAGAATCCGGCATCTTTCTTTTATGACGCAGCAAGCGGCTCAGGAAATTGGCCTGCTGCTGGTTCCGCAGGGTATCATCAAGGATACTCGAGGAACCTCGACACTGCTGACGCAAAGGTCGACGCTCACAATTTGGCATATTCTGCTCACGCACCAGTTGCTAGCACAAATTAAACGAGGTTTCTTACTCGAGAGTGCCACGTTTATGAAATTATCAAAAGCCATATCCCGGGGAGCCAAAATATCTCCTCGAAGCCATTGGACCCACCTACGACTGCTAGATTAATATTTATTATATATGTACGTCGTAATGTAATTTATTGATTATATAAATTATTTAATAATAATCTTATATATTAAAATAATTAAATTGTTTGTACTTAATAAATTATTTTTAGAAAAAATATCTATATATTTGTAGGATTATGCTATTCCATTTTCTTGTGCAGATATAAGAATTTATCATATAACATAAGTTCGTTTTCTTTTAGAAGACATAAAAAAATTATAATTTTAATGTAGAGAAATTATATCATAACAAATACTCGACATAGTAAGGTGTATTAGAAAATGTCATACGTGATTATTTTCTGGTAGCGCGAAATGTTGACAATTCGCTTTGCAATCGAAGTCGTCCCGAGCTCATATGAGATTCCAATCGGATATGGACATACCTACAGGTCATTTACACTCCCACTTCTGTCTTGTTCGATCTTTCTTTCTCTTCGGTCGTCACCTCTGTCACTCGTTCCATTTCTCTTGTTCGAGTGACTTCCGACTACACGATTCGGGACACAAGTTTTACATACCATACCGTGTCACCAAGAGACACGGAAATCTAATTTTCACCAGAAAGTACGTGAAATGCGGCGATGCATGTAATTGTAAATATAAAGATGATATTCAAATCCAATTATAGCCCAGACTATTGTATGCATACGTAGTGCAAATAAATTGTAGATATATGTAAATGTGAAGTTTCTTAATGAGAAATTGCTTAACTAAACTCATTTTTTTCAGTAATTAATGCAAAGATGCAGAATATATATTGAAAAGAGTAATTGATTGATAAAATATGATTATACTTTTAAAATATAATTTTTTATTGCAAAATTTTAATCTTTAATTCTATAAAATGTTGTAGTTAGATGTTTATATACTCGTATGTAGATATATATTAAAATAAGATTTTGACTCAAATTAATTAAAACAATTTAAATTCTATATTTGATTTTAATTCAAATTTAATTTAATTTTAATTTATTTCATTTAATTTTAATTCATCATATTAAAGAATTTTTTTTTAAAATACCACGTTTTCACATAGGCTGTTGTGGTGTTTTTATATAGAATGTAGGTTTTATAGAGATGCATTTTCTTAATTACATAGTTAATTTTGTACATATAATTAATAAATATTGTAAATAATTGCAAAAAGATAAAAATTTACGTATGTCTATAGTAAAAATAGATAGAACTCATTTTTTAACAGAAAAATCTGTTTGAGTCTGAAAAATACGTAGAAACTCCTAGATCCGAAAGTGATCATGAGTAAAAGGAAAATTTACTTGTACTCTACGTCACGCGATTCTTGTGCGGTGCATGTTTATATTCGCTCTTCAGAGAGTCGGCAGAATTAAAATTCTTGACACTGCTGCCCTTGTACGTTGCTTGCCAAATAGTTCAGCATGGCCCCACCACCCATCGATTGCGAGTCGTATAAAAGAAAAATTGTCCTGGGGCCAAACAGTCAAAAACGTTTCTTCGAAGTTGCACTATATATAAAGCACTTCGCCGACAATGAAGACTAGAGTAATCATCCTCCTGGCGCTGCAACTCGTGACGTTGGTGGTAACTGAACCAATCCAAGAAAATGGAAACAGTTTGGAACATTTAGAAGGAAAGCTCACGAGGGCAATGGACGAACTCAATAAAAAGAACATTATCGACATTTATGGTGATATGGTTACTCTGCGGAAGATCCCGGACGACGGAAATTCGTCGCAAGAGAGTGCAGATCCGCTCGTGAGCAGAATCGAGAAATTTCTAAAAACTCGAAGAATAGAAATTAATTTCCCTAATGATGCTTCAACCGCCGGTTTATTCGGACGCGCCCTCGGCCAGAAGAACATCGACATAGAACTCAAAAGTCTGACAAGCGGAGCGTCTGAAGGTAAACAATACATCAGAAAAGAGTTAATATTATGCTTAAAGAGAAAAAATATATTAGCATTGTTTTATGTTTAATAGGTGAAGTAAATGTTTTCAAGTTAAAAATTAAAGAAAATTGGAGCACTTATCTCTTTGTAAATTTGCATAAAAAAATTATGATCCGAATAATCTAGGAAAATATACTAGTAATGTAGCAAATATTATCTTTTGATATTATTGAAACTTTTTCATGTGATAGTTTTGATGGCGTGCAATCCAAAATATTCAATATGAATAAAATAATAAAGATCGCATTTTTAAAAAATTATTTTAGTTAATTCAAGAAACAATTTCAATAACTTTCAATTAATAAAAAATAATAAAGGTCAATTACGAACACAATAGAGAAATGCTTGATAAAAAGTGTTATTTTTTTAAAACAATCAAATGATCGTGATATTTCCATATGTATTTTAAGAAAATAAAAATTTTTGCTTTTAATACGCACCTCTTACTGAGTTCAGACTCGTATTAGTTTATTATTTTTTATTATTTTATTTTAATCACGTGAGTCTATCTTATATTTTTGTTTTATTATTTTTAACTTTTAACTATTTCTTTTTAATTATATATATATATATATATATATATTTCTAATTATATATATATAAAACTAAAAAAAAAATAATTTAAAGTTTGAGGCTAACACAGATAAAAGAAAATGATAGTACGGAAAATAGAAAGGAAAAAATAATATAATTTTCACTATAGATTATTATAATAAGTAATATTTGCTCGCGTACAAAATATATTTTTAACCATTACAAATAATTTAAAATATTTGACAATATTTTATTAATATTAGCTTTATATAAATTGTTAGAATAATAATTTATATATATATATATATATATATATATATATAAATTTATTAAATCTATAAGTCTAATTTTGTTTAATGCTATAGTTACATTTTTCTACATTACATCTTCGTGTGTATTATTGGGTTAAACAGTATTTCTTATATAGTTAATATATAATTGTATAATTTAATTTTTTTATACTAGATGAATTTATCGGGATTTGATTTTGCGCTTTATTTTTTTTATATAGAATTAAATTTTTCCGCAAATTTTAATAACAATAAGCTATTAATAATAGCATTAAATCTAAGATTTGTGTTAGACCTTAATTCCAACACAAAAGTTTCTTGTTCTTGCCTAACGTACGGATCTGGTATGAATACATCATTCGACATCATGGGCGCAAACTTATAGCGTCTCACCTTTCTAAAGTCTTACCAATGAGGTTTAAGTAGTCCATGAATCTCGCTATTCATTGGTTGGAAAGTATAACTTGCAGCATCTTCCTTTTCGAATCAGTCGTGACCGAAATACCATTCACTCATTTTCTACATCTCTTTAGCATAGTTCCATCTTTTTTTTCATATTTCCTCAAATTCTTTTATTTGTATATTCAAAATATTTGAAATATGTGTTGTGTCTAAAAATATTCAAAAATTCGGATTGTATATATATTATTATTATTATTGTTCATTAATAGCCGGGCTGAGAAAGAGAGACCGAAACGAGAAAATACATATACATAGAAAGCTGTAACGATGTGTTCCACTTCTATCATATCCGTGAAAACAGATACCGGAGGTGGGAGTGGATCGAAGTGGGTTACCGTTTGATAGGTTTGGTGGGATTCCGGGTTTCTGGGACGGCTACTGCGAGATGTCTAAGAAAGACCTTGAACGAGAGTGTCGCGTGTCGAAGAAAGTAGATTGGAAGATGAATGTCAATTATAGTATTTTAGAAATGCTCCTCGTTTATTTAAACATCCTATATAATTATTAATATTTAAGTTTTAATCGATGTGCTCTACATTTATATCATATTCAATACAAAAAAAATTATATATGTTTCGATGTATTATGAATCTTTTTTTATAATATAATTTGCTATAATTTGATTTTTACACATTATCCTTTTTCTTCTCAAGTGTGTGTGTTTTCATTATAATTATTAAATATTAAATATATTATAACTACATGTAATTAATTAAAAAATGTTAATAAGGAATATAATTATTTACAAAATAAAATATGTGATATATATTACTTACAGCTCGTACAAGGTTGAAGAAGCTGATTGTACCACTCTTACTTCTGTTGGGTCTAAAGACAATAATTATTTTGCCTATCGTGATCTCCGCAATCGGTCTGATAGGCTTCAAGGGCTTGGGCGCAGGTCTTATGTCGCTTGTGCTTTCTGGCGCGGTAGCCTTAAGGGCCCTTATTACACCACCGCCTCTACCAAGAGTCAGCTATGGCATTGTGAGACCGCACGAAATTCATCACGATCACTGGCATAGGTCAGAACAAGAAATTAATCAACCCTATAAAGGCTGGACTCCGGAATTCAATGGAGAACAATATCCATATCAAGACATTCCATAAAATGCAATGTCCTTGCCACTTGTTCATTCATTCATTTATTTATTTATTACGTGTCTCTGACACATACTTGCTTTATATATAAAATAAAATAAATCGTTTTTTTTTTTATACAATTTTGTCTTGATTATTGTACAATATTATTGATTGAATTATCAAAGATGTCATATCATCGTGAATTATCGGCGCGAATTGTCAAAAACGTCATATCATTGCGACATCGGCAAATTACTAGACTCAGATGTCATATCTTACTAATGCTCGACCTAAATATGAAATCGACAATACGGATTATTTTTTACAATGAGAGGATATTAAATAAATAATTACATATATAACATATCGAAGGATTGAGATATATATGTACAGATATATATATATATATATATATATATATATATATATATATATTATATATATATATATATATACATATATATATATATATGTGTGTGTGTGTGTGTGTGTGTGTGTGTGTGTGTGTGTGTGTGTGTGTGTGTGTGTGTGTGTGTATATATGTGTGTATGTATGTATATCATATAAACGGGTTACTCACTCAGTCGGTTAGACGAGAAGGCTAATGACCTAGATGGAAGTTCACGGACGGAGAGAAGATAGAATGCTGTTGCGAGGGTGGGAGAGATAGCGGAGAAAGACCGGATCAAGGTGGGGAACTAGGAAGAGGAAGGAAACGAGGTCACTGTGTCACGCAAGGTAGGAAAGCGGATCGTAGCTATGATTGGTCTACCGAGTTCCCCCTCAACGTTGCGTACGTATCAAGGGCAGTGGGTCATTGTCTCCACGTGGTTCTCCACTTCCACTGCCAAGGTACGACCGTGGCCTTCTTGGTGGGAGCTGGAATAACGGCATCGGTTGTGATTAGTTGAGTCGTTCGAGAGGAGTGGGACGGGAAATACGGGTATATATGAACTGTATGAGAGGACAGCACCGTCGAGAAGTGACGAACACGATGAATAACGCAGGTTCCAACTTTCATGCATATTTTTTTTTAATGTATATTATTGTTTATAAGACGCCATAAGTTTATGTTTTTATCTCGCCAAAATCGTGGAAAGTTTTAACATGTATATTCTATATACTTAAAATATTAGCAATTATACATTATTTGTTTAAATTTATAATTAGTTTTTTGTATTTCTAATTATAATGAAAAAATGCAACAAAATATCTAGACTTGATTAGATTTGGAAATATTATTTTGCCTAAGTTTGTCTTCTCTTCTCTTATGTAATATTAAAAGTTACAAATATTCTATTACATAAGCTTGTCAAATCGCAAATGTACTTTTTATAAATACATTTTTGTGTAAGTAGTTTCAAAAACTTTCTCTCTTTACACGTATACTTCATTTTTATAATATTATTATTTACTGTGATTTTTTAAAAATATAATTCTATAAATATAAAAAATATAAAACTACATGTGTCTAATTAATGTTTTGAATATTGATAAGTATGTACTTTTAAAAAATAAAATTTTTTATGTGTTTTTTAATAGGTGCTCATTGTTTTCTTTATATATATATATTTTTTTTTTCTTTTAATTACAAATATTTATATGCAAAAAAGACATTAATGTAATAATATTTTATTATTACATTAATGTGTATTTTTTTAAATCTATGTATATATAAATAAACTATATACCACTTAAAACTTTGGCATTTTCTTATGTTAAATAAATTAAATTAATATATTAATTCACATATATATTACAGAAACAAAATGTTGAAAAAAGTATTTCACAAATATACTGTTTGAAATATAATTATATATCTATCTATATACCTCTAAATATAGTACTATTAGTTTATAAAAATCGAAAATTTTGTCACAAATATTATAAAATTTATATATATTATTTTTAATATATTACATTTTTGCAGTACAGAAAGATAGTTTGTCAGAAATAATCTTCTTTATTAATTAAGAAATTAGATTTAGATATCTCTAAATTTATTAATCTACATTAGTACAGTTTCTAAACATTATTTGAATGTAATATCAAGTAAAGATTATGATTGCGGCAATCAATTATTTCGCACCTTGATATGATTGGACCAACAACGACCCGACTGTTAGAAATGTAACTCATTGAGAAAACCACAGCGTAATCGTGATAGCAGATCACTATACTCTTACAAATTTCGCCGCGTAAAAGAAATTTGTAACTTTTAACATTCACTTCGAATTGCCACGAGAAAAATGCAAAAGTATAAACGCACGCAATGCATTTTTAGTACATAACGGATATGCGTTCTCGAATTAACGAGGTCTATGCAATCACTCGGGCAGCACCAAGTGTATCAGAAGCAGTAATTTCACCTTTCTTCTTTTCTTTTTGTTTGACACCTGACGCATAAATCATATATGCACTACATACATATGCTCATATTATACATTTCTCTAAAATGAATTCATGCATTCTTTAAAATTACTAAGTTTGAAATTTTCGACATTTTTGACAACAAATTGATGTAAATAATGTATATACAATAAGAAATATATAAAATTTTTATAATATATGTAACTAGCTGGACACATTTTAAACAACTGATTAACGAAAATATATAATATTTTTAAGTTTATTTATTAAGTATACATACTTCTTATCAAGTATGTTATATTATATCATTTCCTGTCTAATGATGTGTATCAAGAAGAGCAAAGATATTACAGTGAGATTTATAAAGGTTTTAGAGGAAAATAAATACAATAAAATAAATAGGTCAGATTTTTCTGTTAAAGCAATAGAATCTTATTTTTCCTAAAAGAAGATATCTAGTGACACAATATTATATAATTTATAGAATAAAACAATAATTTATATGCTTGTGCATACGTGTGTCAAAGTAAAGAACGACAAAGATTGTTTTCTTAGAAGCAAAAGAATCGTCTATAAAAATGTTAGAGATACGTTCATTAGTAATGCGGTAAACACACAACGTTCATAAACAAACAATGTAGTTTTTAACTTTCTAGTATAATTTTTCTAATTTTTCCAAGTTATGTGTATTTTTCTAAATTTTTAACAGTATCAGTATTGATACTTCAATAGTTTAAATTTTTGAGATTATGATTCGCTGTGATAACTGTCAAGGAGAAAAATTATTGACACATTTTCTTCGATAATCCTGCGTGAACGTTCCCTGAATTGTGGCAAATTGTTAGGTAAATGTGAGCGATTTTCTTGGAATAACGCCTGTCTCAATTTCAATTGAAAATAGGCTAATTATAGTGTTCTGGAACGCACAATCATTGTCTTTATACGAATTCACTCACTGCAACATTATGTTCGCACTTACAAATGCATACTATAATCTATTATTTTTGAAATATTCCATAATCAAAAAAATTTATATTTCTTTGTCATGGATTTCACATATTATTATCACGATAATAAGAATTTAATTTGAAAGATTCTTTTACTTTTATTCAAAAGAAATTTTAAGAGGTTATTATTTATTTTGTATATAATGTGCTCTATTTGTTTTAAAGTATAATATAAAAATTTGATACCTGGAAAATTTAAATTTAAGTGGAAATAAACGTATTAACTTTTCTTTTCTCTATCTTTATCTGTTATAGGCTATTTGATGATGAATCGTGAGATTAAATGGCATTATTTTTTTATCAGATGTCCCAAATACAGGATAATATTGCGGTTTCAGTTAATGCCTTTCTAAAAACCAGGAATCATAGATTACATTACGGATAGTTCTGGTTTAGGTTTGAAAAAAAAGACAATAAAATCATAATGTCAGAATGAGTGCATAAACGAACGTGAGTGAATCGAATCTGCATCAAATTTTTAAATATTTTCTTTCACTATAAAATTTTTTATTCAATTAGCGATGAAGATAAATGCAAAATATTTTGATTTTATTACAAAATTTTCGATTTAATTAGTGATAAAGATAAATGTAAAATATTTCTTTCCAATTTATCCCTTTCGTCGATGTTTACGACTGTAAAACGCCTACCATTGGCTCGATCTGTCGCACGTAGCTTAGCGAGAACAGGAACAGCGTGACGCGTTTGAGATCGTGAGATTATTAACGAAAGGAAGGCATCGTATGAAAAAAGAAGCAATAAATGGCGAAATGAATGCTTCGAGAAGAAGGCTAGTCCGTTCTAAGTCGACACACCTGCCGCGTGGTATGCAAGCGCGTCATATCAAGACGTGCATGCGTTCACCGCATACAGATACATACGTGCATGCTACGATAAGATCCTATCAAGTTGCTCGTGAAAATCGACTACGTACTTTCACATTGGCAGATCCGTCTGAAGCGCCGTTGCTCGAGCGTAGCGCGCGAAAATCGGATCTCCTACGAGCTAGCTAAACTGGACTGATTTAAAGTAGGACTCCCGTCTCGTTTCGCCTCGCCCGCAATAATATTTTCACGATATACTCCTATCGATCAATTTTTCAACTTGCAATTCTTGCTTGCTTGCGTCCGGCTCGCAAACTTCGTAAAATTTGGCCTCTTGGTTTCATTCATGAAATCGAAAGTGACCTTGCGCTGGTTGATTGAGCGTCCATGATACCAGCGATCATTGATCAAATAATTTATACGTGTTTAGGACGATTAATTCAAATGATTAAATCCTTATGTCATGTCATTATTTCTATAATAATTAGAGATTTTTTTTTGTTCTATTCTTATAAAATTACATTTTTGTAATAACGCAACAACAATTTCCAGATTATTTCGATTAAATATATAGACACTCTATACATATTATATTTTTTGCTTAATATAATATTATATATCCTATATAGTGGAAAATCTTATTATATTTCTTATTTTGTAAAATAAAAAATATTATGTGACAATAGATAAGAATCTATAAACATAATTTTATAAATTTTTATAAATTAAACTATATATAATATATTATATATTACATGTATATGTATATATATATACATCTATGTATATATAATCAGGTGAAAAGAGATAATATAATTAATATATTTAATTATGCAAAAATTTGATTTATATATTTTTTTCAATCTTATCTTATAGTAGTAAATAAATATATATAATATATTAAATTATATGATTATATGATAAATTATAAAATTATAAACTTTTCTAAATAAAAGAGATATGGAGAAATTCTCTATGGATTGTAGATAAAAAATGCCTAAAAAATAATTAATTGCAGACACATAACGTATTGTTAACAATTAAATTGATAATCGAGACGATGAGCATTTGTTCTCATTCATCATTTATCGTACTCGTTTATTAGTAGTTTTTTTCTTACGTTTAATAATAGTTTTTTTCTTGCGTAAATTTGACTCAGATTCGAATTCTCCGCTCTATTTGACGCTCCCTCTCGCTGCAGCTACTGGGCGGCTGCGAAAGGCCCCTGCCTCCTCTTCGGCATCCACAAAGAAGAGAGTTCCGTCGCTGGTACTCTCAACTATGGAGAATGTATGAAACGACCGAAAGGCAAAAAGGAAAAAGGACTATCTGTTGACTCGCTCTATATATACTGCAAGTATCCGAGGGTATGCCCAGTGCACGATACGCGTCTCATCCGTCAGCTTCCTTCGTCTTCGAGGATATCGCGCTGCTGGCGATCCGTAGACCTAGAACGAAAAAAATTCACAAATTCTTCTTACTCCAACCAAGTTTCAAGGGAACATCCAAAAAATCGCGATGAAAGGAATTACGCACGACGCCCAATTGTCACGTTGTCATCTTCTTCTTCTTCTGGTACTTTTTCTTTCGGGATGCGTCAGCGCCGAGATCGACAGACGCACTTCGAGGCAAACGGTGGAAGAAGCGCCGGAAAATCTGGCGTCTAATTTAAACAAAGATTGCGGAAAGTCATACAGTGCCACATGCCTCAAACTGGACGTGGTGTCTTTCCTCGATAAATTGTCGGAGCAGGAGAACATCGGTATCCTGCCGGGTGTATCTGTGATCAAGGAGAACAGTTCCGATGTTCCGGCATCGGAAGTAGTCGCCAACTTGGCGAGGGACTTCCCGAACGATGTTGAGAAAAGGTTGGATGCCTACTTGGTTCACAAGGTCCGCAGTTACCTTAACAGCCACTCAATCTCTATCAAGCTTTTCGATCCTAGGACCTTTGAAGCTGCCAGAAGCTTTAACGAAAATGCACTTTCGCAACTTGGCTTGGGTGGCAATCAAAATGTTGAAACAGGTTAGAATTTATTTTCATTATTTATTAAGTAATAAAAGAAATAATATCAAGAAGATTATTATATGATCAAACACTTTAAACTCAGAGAGCTTATCTTACAAAAATATATTATTCGAATTAGTATTTTATCTCAATCGTTCACGTTTTAAAATTTTAATTAACATTTTATATTCCACACAGGACGTAAAAAGGACAAAGGTCACGGTGGCCTAATGGCTGGTCTGCTGATGATGAAGGGCACTCTCGGCGCGATGGGATTCGGTGCGTTGGCACTCCTCGCCGGAAAAGCTCTGATGACCGGTCTATTGGCATTAATGTTGTCTGCCATTATCGGTCTCAAGTCTTTAAGCCACCATGAGAAAAAGACCACGTACGAAATTGTCAGCAAACCAGTGTACAGCAGCTCGCATACGCATAGCTCGGAGGAGCATCACGGACACGGATTCGGCCATTCCGGATACGGAAGATCCCTCGATTCCGTTCACGACTCGCTTCAACAGGCAGTGCTGAAATATGGCAACGCACGCGATCGCAGATCGATCTTATAGAATTAATCTCAGCCCGATGATCTAATCCGATGAGTAGTCCGCACTCGTCGGTACACGACAGAACCATTTTTAGCACATCTCTACCTCACCGAGTTTCTTCTTTTCCTTCCTGGTCTTTTAACGCTATATCACACTATCGCGTCTTGTCCTCATGTCTATATTTCTATGTCTCCTCATCATCTCGCTACGTCTCTTTCTCTCTCTCTTCTCTTTCTATCTCGCCATCATCATACTTTTTATCCGCCACTCTAAGATCTCATTTGGCTTCATTTGTCGTTTCATAAATTATCATACTCTTATTATTATTTATAGTTACCTACGTATATTTATTGCGGTCGCCCCGTTGCATTTTCGACCAGTGTCTATTGAGAAAGCGTACCATCGTCGTGCACGCGGATTACCCAAGATCATGTACATGATTTTTGAATATTTATTTTGTTACTGTTAAAGTTGTAATAATAAAGAATATTGTAAAGATATATATGTAAATGTCTTGTCATTATTATTGTAATAATTGCAGCAATCATCAAGAATGTATAATCGCGAAATACGTATGCTGCAATAAGAATATGCTTGTCATAGTGCTTAGCGATAATCATCAGGAATTTCGTTAATTTAAATGAAAAAGTTACGTTGAACTCTTTCTAACTAGCCCGCAGAAATGCATCGTATAACCGCATCACGCGCTGAAAAGTGTACATGTTTACTGTTACAGTAATTTAATTGCTATGATTAAACGTAGATATCTCTGAAGGTGAATGTACGGACCAATTAAGAAGTAATAAGGCCATCATCTTTACCACGTTAGACGACCATTAGGCTGGCAATTCTGCATCGGATCATAAAGTGTTGCAATTCTCAAGGCGCGCATCACACACACACACATATGTTTAATACATACATATAATAAAATACCAAGAAAATACCAAGTATTTCGATATATATTTTCAACAGCAAAAACAAAAAATTTAAAAATAATAATAAGAAAATATAATCAAACATTTAATAAAGTAATATATATATAAACAGAAAATTATTAAAAGTTTTAATTATTGGTTATTCTTGTTTTTATTTTGATTAATTAGTAAAATCTATAATCTTTTAAGTTAAACCTATAATCTTTAAGTTTTAAATCTGTTATTAATTTGTAATTAATTTGTAAGTGACACAAATTGTCTCATCTTTGAGATGATCTTATAAGCGTGTCAACTAATATAGCAGCTGTAATGCTGTATCCGGAAACGTTTGTTTTAACTTATTGTATGTACTATCTAGTTGTGGCTAAAACTCGATGAATGATTCCGATTTGCCTCTTCAACCTTATCATTACAAAATTACTTGTCTCTTGCTGCAAGTAATAACAATCGTGACATAGCGCCCCGAAGATACCGCCGAATGACATAAATCCCAATGTATATAAACGATCGCGATGATCCAAAGATCAGTCAGTGTCAGTCAGTGTATTTCTGTCAAAGTTATCTCCGTCATTTACTATCGTCATCGATCAGTTTTAACTATTCAGCGTGCAAAAGTGCGTGAACCTATGTTTATTCTTTGTCTATTGATTGCGTACGCGATCCATGCGAATGCGTACGAGAAGAATGAGATCCGAAACGTCAAGGATTACATTCTTGATACGGGGTTACGTAAGGCACCAGTTGAACGTCGAATATTCAATCTCAAGAAGAATGGCTTTAAAATTGACTTAAAAATAGTTCCATCGTCTAGAAATGATTCCATGAGAAACAAGGACGACGATAATTTCCCGCCGTTTCCCATAAAGGATTTAGGCAAATGCGTTATTGAATTCTCGCTCGGGTGTATCAAGAAACGTTTCGTTCGTTTCTTAGAAACAATAACTCGCCTCGATGAAATTACTTTGCTCGGACAAGACATGAAATTGGTAAAGATCAGAACAATACATAATAAATCCGACGGTCGAGCCATGAATAATACAGACGTTAGCATCGAACGCAGCTTGGATGATTTTTTCAATTCCTTCAGTCTGCGTATCACATTACCTAGATGGAACAGTAAGCGTGAAAAGAATCAGATCGATGTAATGTACGATGAAGTAGCTGTAGTGGAAGGTTAGTGTAAAAAAAATATTAGAACAAGATTACAGACACGCAATACAGACATAAAAGACATTAAAATCTTAAATCTTCAGATATAAATCTTAGGAACCTTCAAATATTTTTAAGTATAATTTTAGATATATCTTTAGATATAGAAGTTTAAAAATCTTCAAATATTTTTAGGATTTGTTGTGTTGTTTAAAAAATTATTATTCTTATAGTTAATTGTTAAATATAATTTGTTACAGGACGAGGTAAGAAAGACAAATGCGGTGGAGGTGGAGGTGGATGTGGAGGTGGAGGTAAGATGAAAGGTGGATGTGGAGGTGGTGGAGGGTGTCAAATGATGATGATGGGCATGCTAATGATGATCAAAATGAAGCTAATAGGTATAGTATAATTTTTTCGATATTGTACATATAATTTTTCAAATATTGTACATATTTCTATTCTAAAATTTTTTAAATTATATCGAAATACCTTATTATAATGAAACTTTTTATAATAATTTTAAATAACATAATTTAATATAATAATTCTTAATAAAAACTTTTAATATAATAATATAATGTAATATAATAATTTTTAATAATATCTTATTACAATAATTTTAAATATCTGATATACAATAGGTATGATGGCAATGAAAAGTATGGTGATGGGCGGTATGTCTCTGATGCTCTCCATGATGATGTTGATGAATAAAATTGGAAAGGGTGGAGGCGGAGGCGGAGGCGGTGGCCCATGGCAAGGTGGTGGAGGAGGAGGTATGATCATTTTTTTAAATATTGTTATGTTTTATATTTAATATTGTTGAAATCTACATATAATTAATCTTTTAATACTCACACTAATTTACATTGTAGGTGTCCTATTTTAAAACTTTAATAATTACAACCCAAGACAAAATTAACTTATGTAATTATATAAGATCTGATCATATATAATTATATCCGAAATTTGGCGCCACACAGTCATGCCATATAATGATATACATAATTCGGATATGACGAAATATGACCAGATGTATAATTTTGTATCTATTTTTCTCTCAAGAAACTTTGATAATTTATAATAATATGTAGAAAATCATTATAATAGCAATCTTTTAACAAAGTCTGTAAATAACAAAACTAAATATCTTTGTAAAACATTAATAACATCTATATCTTTAACCTGATAACACTTTCTAGGACAACTCAAAGAAATTGTACTACTTACGAAAGCCTCGGGTGGTGGTGGCGGTGGCGGTGGCGGACCTAGTGATAGTTATGGTGCACCTCCACCAAGTAGTTATGGTCCCCCTTCAGGAGGAGGCGGCGGCTACTCAGGCGGTGGCGGTGGCGGTGGATGGGGTCGCAGTTTCCATAAACGGCCGATGATATTATCGTACGACAAAGTGATTAAGAAGGAAACCGCAGATGACGGATTTAATCGCTCTCCGATGATAGGAGAAGTTATTTCAAACGCGGAGAGTATCGATTATCCGGACTACCAGGATTACCAAAAATCATCGTCAGAAATAAGCTCAAATTCCATGATTTCTAATTGGAACAGAGCAAACAATGTTCTCTATGAATATGGAAACACCAATGTAACTGCTGATTCGGTAAAAAATACTTCAAACATAGAAACAGCAGTAAATTTAGAAGAAAAAAGTTTTATATTCAACAGAAATCCATCTACAGAAATTAATCTCATTAATAAAACCGAAAAAAATGTTGACTTAGCAATAAACCCAAATCAACCTGATGTCACTCATAAAACAGATGAGACATATATGAATGAGTGGCAGGCTACAGCTGGAAAAGTAAATTCCAATAATGTTTCATCGTCAAATTCCAATATAAACGAATTACAGGCACAGTCGTATTCTAAAAATATTCCTTCCTTACAGGGAATTTAGATCCATTGTTAATTGTATAGCATATTATTGTGTATGAACGTTTTTAAATAAAAGATATTATTGTAACAATGATTGAAAAAAATGTATTTTAGTGATATATATATATTGCTTATGTTTTCAGTGTTTTTATAAAAAACATTTTTGAATAAATTAGATTAAAAATTATATAGAATATATATTTTTAAAAAATTGTTTAATTTTTTAGTAATTACAACAATTTAATTTAATAAAAATTAATGGTATTATATTGTTAGTTTAATAATAACCATTATATAAATTTTTTTCAAGAATTTGTTTAAATTGTTTATCGATTTTGTTCGTAAGATTGTGGCGCAATCTTCTGCAGAGTCTTCCAAGCTTCTTTCCATGAGTTTCTAGTAAGTAACCGACCTTGAATGTTACCGGAAGTGTACGGAATCCATTTTATCTGGTACACTTGACATATCGGTTGAGAGCCTTTGAAGAGTGTGAGGAACATCGATACCAGGTGTCGAAGGTTATTCGTGTAGTCGATCAAATTCAAGATTTAGCAGATATATGCAAATCACTTTGGAAAAATACAGATAAAACATATTTAAGGCCTATAACGGTTTTTTTCTTACGTCATGGTCCGTAAATTTCTATTTCTTCTACATTGCCCATTCATGCTAAAATCGACCGCAATTATTTATAGTCACTTCTATTTGAAGAGACATTTCTCACATCGACTTTTTAATGTTAGCATTTATTGTCAAATTTCTTAATTTGTAGGACATTTATCAAGCATATTCAGCAAATAAATTTGTGCTTTATAAAATAATAAATTGTATAGTATAATGTTAAAAACTTATAACATATCGGACAAATTTATTGGATTTATAAAATATTTTGTTAAGTCCGCAAACTTAGCCGGTCGAATCTGAAATTTGAAGAAAAATTAATATAACGGTCACAAGAATAAAACGAAAATCTTTTGCAAATATATATAACTTTTATATAAATCATTTCTTAAAAAAAGTATAGTAAAATATTATTTAAAATTAATTAATTAATTGCTATATACATATATACATAATAGATATTATTCCGTCAAATATTTCTATCGCTTTTTATGCAAAAGTGTTCTAATACAAAAACACAGAGTTACGCTTTGGTAAATTTTATACACGACTAAATTCTTAACTCGTGTAATGCCGAGCTTTTTACTCGCGCAATGATCGACCTACATTAATGTATTGACTATCTACTTGAAACTCTCAACACGTAGCCTTTTCGGTGGCAACGTGATCTGATTTGAAAAGAATAACGGCAAGTGAATTTATCCTCAGTCTCCGTGGACAGCGGCACGAGCATGCCTTTATGTCGCACATTTGATTTTCTCAGGATGTTCTCCTTTAGCTTCTTTGATGAGGAAGCGCCTGCTTAAACCACGAGGTCATCTGTCGATTACCGTTAGATAGCCCACTGATCAACGGGATCCCGCTCCCTTTCGCGATCGGGAAAATCGGTGAAAGTGTTCGTATCGTCCAACAAAAAGAGGGTTTTCTGTTCCGGAAGTAGATACGCCTGAGGATCGATTGGTTCACTTTCCTATGTTACTGCATTTTGCGATCTCATAGTTATCGATAGTTATTGCAAAGATTAATATACGCGATGACTTAAATCTATAATTAATGAAATATATATACATCATTTAGATAGCATATTATTACTTTATATGATATATTATACTATATATTATGCGCGATGATACTTAAATCTACAATCAAATAAAATGCATATATCATTTAGATGGCACATTATTATTTTATATTATATATTATTTATTATACATTATACATTATACATTATACATTATACATTATACATTATACATTATACATTATACATTATATATTATACATTATATATTATACATTATATATTATATATTATATATTATATATTATATAATATATATTATATATTATATATTGTTTATGACATTATATTGTCTTCTATAAAAAATATAAGAATGTATAATTTGTTACCAAAAAAGGAATAATAAAATCACAGAAGTAATATTTATTTTTTTTTACGCTATCACAGAGCTATGCTTGAGAGAATGAAAAGATTTTATAATTTTCCGTTATATATACTTTCCCTCATATTAACTCAAATAATATTACAGTTACAAGAATAAGGTCATTTGTTTTCAATATTTATTTTTGTGTATATATTTAATATGATATTTCCGTTTACTTATTCTTATATTATATATCTGTCACAAAAGCCGAAAGCCATTTCACCGTCTCACTTTGTCAATTGACGTAATGACAGACTGGACGGCGATCTATGCTGCGTAATATGAGGCAATGCATAATATGCTATTTGTTCCGTCAGAGATAGTGCGATAACTATGCATGCTGTCTGATTCGTAGGAAGAAGTGTAGGAGATAGGTAAGTGGGTGAATAAATGTCATCGCTCTTTGTCAAAATATGAGAATGTGAAAAAAATTATAATTAGTATTTTGACAATTTTATAATATTTTATGCCATCTTAATATATTATCTTAATATATTATCTTAATATTAAAACTATAATATCTTTGTTATAAGTAAAATTTAGAATTAATGTAGGATTAAAATTTTGGACGTATATTATATATGTATAAAAAGAACATTATAAACTTAAAAATATTTATAATAAAATTAAAATTTTTAAATATTGTACGGATAAATAGAGCATTATATAATATAAAAAAATGATATAAAAAATAATATCCATATGCAATTGAGAAATAAAAAATCTAAAAAAATAAAAAAAAAAGATATTTTCTAATATTCTTTTTAAACTATTATTGAATGATAAAATTTCGTTAAAACCATAATCGTCGATTATCATACAATATATCTTTTTTGTGGTTTTTTTAAGGCCATAAAGCTTAAATTTTATCGCTCACCCAATATGTGACATGTCCCAGTTGCTTGGTTCACTTTGTGCACGTACAAACCAGTTTTGATGCACTGCAAATACTTTCCGTTGGAGCTACTATCGTCGCTAAAGTTTGCGTTTCTGGTTTACGACACTAACAGTTTCCAACTATGTCTACCATCCAAAATACTTTCCAATGACATTGAGATATGTCAGTCGCATGTTATGGGTGACTGATATATCTAAAATAATAATCCGCTACAGTCAGACCGGCACAAATTGCTTCCTCTTTGTAAGATTATTGTATGCTACAAAATATTTAAGAAAAAAATGAGAAGTTGGTTAATTTAGTATCTAGTACATCTATAGATTCTAATACATTGTAATGTACGTAGATTTATTAGCAAGTCTTTCAATTAAGTTTCATCAAATGTATATTTCAATGATACAATTTACTGTAATAACATAATAACTCTTAAGAAAATTAGAATATTTTTAAGAACAATTGTTAATCTAATCTCTGTAAACTATGTAAAATAGGTTTCTTAATTAATTAGTTCATTTATTTTTAATTAGAAATTACTTTAGTGTTATAAATAAAATAAAATAAATATATTCGCAAGTAGCAAAAGTACTCTTTCCGTCAAAATGACTTTTGTTACTTGAATTCTTTTATTGCTTAATCACAGTAGAATGTATTAATTTACACCGAAGTGTTAATTGTTTTGTAAACTGATGTTTTCATTTAAAGTTGAATAATAAACAAAAGCGTGCATATTTCGAGATAATGCTGCTTTTATTTTCGCAAGATGGAGAAATCAGTAACTGTTATTGCTCCCATCACTATATGATAAATTATGGTCAAGACGTAACTGGGTTACGTTGGAATGAACCTCTTGTTCCTCCATGGGTATCGAGAACTCATAAGAAGTGAGGTAAAATAAGAGTACGTGCACGTTATATTTTGTATTCGTCAACGAAGGCTAGACGAATCTCGGCGCGGTGGAACAAAATTCTCAGCGTGAAATTTTGTTTCCTCAAATGCGACTTGTGCGCGTGCGTGTGCGTGTGCGTACGATCGCTTTTCGGCAGTGAACACGTAAGCCGGTCATGCACCTCAACCTACCTACACAGTATCTTCCATTAGTAGGTCAATGGAATTCATCCGGTCCACGCGCTTTGGCTTGGCCCGCCCGATAAATTGCTTGGTCAACTTGTCCTGCAAGATAATATTTCCAGAAATATTGATAATCCTTCGATATTAATTCGACCTTTCTACTCTTGGACTCGGGTCCTGCTTTTGACTGATCAACGCGCTACTTCCTAAAACTAAAACTTATTTATATATAAAAAACTATTTGTGTGTAAAAAACTTGTAAAGTAAATGGTAAACTAAAATGTACGAAAAAAACAATCTGTGTGTGAAAAACTTGTAAAGTAAATTTTAAACAAAAACTAATGTTATGTGACCTGTGTAAAAATGTGTTAAAATTTTGAAATACAAGAAAAAAAAATTATGATAGATAGCGACTATGATAGATTTTAATAACATTTTATATCTCGAGAGAAAAATTGTTTTTTTTTTTTTTTTTTGCAAAATTGAGAATAATAATTTTTAAAGGACACATTGCTTAGATGTGACGCATCTTTATATTAGTCATTATCAAAATCAAAAATATCATTAGATGAAAAAGATACGTCTGACTGTCACTTGAGTAACTTGCAGGTTAAACATGGATTAAATGCAACACAGTCGCTGGAATAATGAGAACACCTTCACCAGAAATCTATCTAGTGAAAAGCCTAGAGAAACGTGATTGACGAGTTAAATGCAACAAAATAATGCTTATTTCCTGTTTTCAAAGTGTATATAAATAAAGATCATAAAAGAACATTTCTTTTAAGATTGTAAAATTATCATTTCCTTATGAATTTATGGACTACGTTATTTTACAAAGTAAAAGTATATTACATTGTTGAATTATAAATGATTTTTTTCTAGAATATTATTTGCGTTGCCATAATTTTTTACTCATTATAATAATGCTTACGAATGAGAAATTTACTATTATCTCACACAATGTTGTTTCAGTGTACCAATAAGAAAACGTAGTGTAGTATATGTATGACGCGATATTCGCGTACGGGAAAAGCTATTCATTTGTGATTCATTCATGAATGTCTCGCTACATTCACGGATCTGAAAGTGTGTTTCCATTAGTATTTAGTGTATATGCTTATATATAAAATTTGAAAGAATTCAATTTATCGTTAAACTAAGTACAAATATTAATTGACTGACGATTTGTTGCTGTCTCCTTATTCTAAAAACATTTTAGTTAACATCTTAACTACCGTTATTGCTGATTTTTTTAATGTAAAAAAATATTATCCAGAGATACATGTCAGAGAAATTTATATGTTGAGAGTATCTCTTTCAAGAGTTTGAAAAAAAGAATCTTTTTATTGCGTCTTAGCTTGATATATGTACATATACACGGATTACATGCAAACAGTAAACTACAATTGAAAAAGCATACTGAACCATTTATATTCGCATATAATTGTTTTTATACACGGTAAAAAACATTTTGTATTTTTGTTAAAATTTTCTCGTGTAGAAATTTTAGCGTTAAAAATTTTTAACATACTCTTATGTTAATATAACATACTGTCGTTATGTTAGTTTGACTTTTCTACATTGAGTTAATATTCACCGTTTCTAAGAGTTAAAACAACACAATTAACAAGTAAATCTTGCATTAATTCACATTTTTGTGTTAATTTTTTACATATTATTTGTGTTATTTGTTTACATATTAGCTTTCTGTTAAATTAACATTAAAATTAGAGTGGATAAATTGCAACACAAGAAATGTGTTAAATTTAACACAAAATTTTTTACCATGTACTTATATCTAAATGCAATGTGCAATATGCTTTCTTTCATTAGATATGTGCATTTAAATCCATCTTGTAATTAATTCTTACTGTATTTAAATGACTTTAACATATTATTTTTTATAACTATAATAATATTTTAATTCCAGCTTGAATTTCTCATTCATTACGTCGGCACATGGATAAGGAAGTTGAACTATATTTTCACCGGAACACGTAGTAGACGTACATATAATTCTGTATAAATGGTCGACCATGCGACAATTCAACTATGTACTTGCTTGCGGGGAAATTTCTTGCCATCATCATCTTTCGAAGAAGCGAACTACGACCGACAATTCATGAATGACCATAATTAGTTTTTTTTATATGAAAAGTGACATTTCATGCCACTACGTAATATACGTTATTTATATCTTAATTGTATCTCACAATCTCACAAGTTTATCGTGATGCAAAAAAATTAATAAGTTATCCTACAGAGAATATAATCTTGCGCAATATGTAAAAATGTAAAGCAAGCCTTCCTATAATTTGATAAAAGTTAATTAAGTCTTATCTCGGTGAAAGCATATTGCATTTGTGTCAATTTTTTTAATTTTAGTGAAATTTGAGATTATATATTACATTCGACTGTACATATAAACATGATAAAACAGAAAAAAAAGCATAAAATGTGGAGCTATCTTTTTTGTATTTTCACAGTGTTATTAGAGATATTTTAGAGATCCTTTAACACTGACTTAACGAGAAAAGATATTCAGATTTGATGGGAACATCATGTCTCACCTGTTTGCTGCATATTTATGCATCTGACGAGGTCTTTGGCCAGGAGCCCAACGGTCTTAAACTTGCGCGTGTACAACCACAGGTTGGTCGGTTGCAGTCCGAGAGGAGACGATAATGACCTTCCACGGAGGAGCTCACCAAAGAAGGAGTAGGAGGGTATTTGACACACTTGAAGCTCAGGTGAATTGTAAGCAAGAACGGAAAGGCCCGTGGTTAGTGTGGAACGAGAGATCGAACGGTGCGCGTCTCGACGGAGGAGAGTGGGACAGAGAAAAAGAAAGATAAAAGAAAGACAAGACAGGTTGAAAGATGTGATATGTGATAACAGTCACGAGCATATTAGTAGCATGACAATTGACATTTGCGATGCAACGTGATTGCAACGGCAGAGTCTGCCGATTGTATATCGCGCCGAATCGCCGAAGAGGCTCTCGCGTGGAGAAGAGGATTATCTACAAGGGGTGGGAGAAGGTCAGGTTTTCGAACGAAGAAGGAGGGAGGGTCGACGTTGAGCGGCGAGATCTCCAATAAGTAGAAAGAGCATGTGATGACCACGGGTAGATACCAAAGAATTCGACGTGCACGTGGACGAAGTGATCATGACAAGTTCACAAAATGTAAAGTGCACCGGTTTCAGTTACTAGATAAGTAATTGGCCAGTGGTACCACCGGTGGTGTACATTCAGAGCGTGCAGTGCTTCCGGTACGCTACCTCATATTTCTGGTCATACACGTAAAAACTGAGTCAAATATAAAATATATACATTAAACGTAATTAATCTCGGCAAAAGTGCTATCGAAGATGCATTGGAGATCAACGTTGTTCCTGTTATGTCTCTCGATAACATTATCATACTCGAATTTGTTCAGTGTCGAGAAACTCAGATCGTATGCGAAGATCTTAAAGTTGGATACTTTGAACATCAACGAAACGGGAAACGAGCTTTGGCACGGACTCTTCAGGGATTGCGACAAGAGAGTGACGTTTTCCTGTATACAAAAGAACGCGTACACGTATCTCGACAATGCGTTCATCGAGAAAAATAATATCACGGTTTTCGACGGTCTGATACTTACGAGAAATAACATTACCTACGATACGTGTTCTAAAACAGAAAATCCCAACGATCTTCGTGAGAATCTCGTAGATGATGGCGACACGAACGGTTGTGAAAAGAAAACGGCTGAAGAAGCAAAAGAGGAAAATCGGAAGTTTAAGGAACCGGAATCACCACTCGAAGAAATTACGAACGCTCTACGACATAAAACAGTGAAATTTTTATCAACACGAAATTACGAAATTCAACTTCCGCAGTTCTTTTTCGAGGGTACAACTGTAAAGATAAGCCCGCGGGAGATAGATGAAAATGGAGCTCTTCTCAGAGTAGATTTTGGAAATCAACAGGTTGCACAAGAGGAGGGACGAATCTTGTTTAAAAAAATTAGTAAGCATCTTTGACAATTAATAAGTACGTGATGTATATTTAAAATATTAGATAAATAATATTTATATTATTTTATGAGAACAAAAATTGTAAATAAAATTGCAAAATTTACAATATGATATTTTGTTTCATTTTAGAGAAATTTGTACAGAATAAATTGTTAACCAGCTTCTTGGCGCTTCTCTTAATTATCAAGCTAATTAAAGTGAAGTTCCTGTTCATCATTCCGTTCCTTTTCGGTGTGGGCGCTGCGAAGAAACTTTTCCTGAAACTACTACTGTTCTTCATTCCTGCGTTCGCACACATTTTCAAGCTCTGCTCCAGCTACTATTCGTCTCACGCCACCAAGTATCACCATCATCATCATCAAGTATGCGAGTGGTTCTCACTTTCTCTCATCTCATTTCTTTTTTTTTAACGTATATAAAGTATTTTATTCATACTCTTTCTTTCAGATAGCGCATCATCATCATCACGTGCCGGTTCCGGTACCTGTTCCAGCTTATTACGACCATCATCATCATCGCGATGACTTCGACGGTTACGATTACACCATGCCTCATGTTCAATACCGAAAAGATATGGAAGAGTTGAAAGAATGGGGTATCGAACCTGACAATGAGTACGAAGAGTCCAATCAGCAGTTAAATCGCGTAGTCCCTTCTCCAAACGCAGTTCCTGGTCTCATATATCCAGGTTAGTCGTAATATACGTCAAACATAAATCGATTACATCATATTTATCCAGATAATTTAATGACAGCTGGCGCGCATAACTTGGCCTATTCCGGATATCTCAACGATATTAAATACAATCGACGACCTGCGGCGCAGCCAACTGCGGCAGTACTTTCGGTAAATCCCGTAAATCTCGTATCCGGTACGAAGACATCGGCGAAGAATCCTTATACCGTGTTCGCGCCAAACGTACGACCGACTCATCAGAAACTCTTGACACCCGTCGCAAGCCCCAAGAGCTCGTCCGTGTCGATTTCGCGACAAGAAACGGAAGATGAGTATTATGGACCGATAATCGAACGACTGGACGAGATCTTCGAGCAGCTCAAGTTCTACGAAGAGACTTGCAGAGAGATGCTCGTCTGCAGTATGTACAAGAACCCGGCGGGCTACTCGCCGCACAGTAACCTCGTGTCAAACGAGCTTTCCAGGTATGAATGCGGCAACTACGTAGCTTATCGATTAAATGTAATTTCGTGCATCACAAAGAGAAAGGTGCAGATCGCTCGTGTGCTCCAAATCACGTTAATCGGGTCAATGTTGGCTTTAACTCTTTCTCTCTCTTTTTATTGTATCGTTTCTTAACGCTACGAATTCGTACGTTGTATCAGACTTATCCGGTGTTGTGTTGAGTTTTGCTTAGTATTCTACTAATAATAGACATGAGCTATAAAGTGCTTTCACCGAGTCAACTATGCGACGGACTGGAAAATTCTCGTTGTTGAATAATTAGCTTATATAGCACAATTATAGCCTTTCTAAGATTCATTTTATGTTAATTAAG
This sequence comes from Anoplolepis gracilipes, assembly GCF_047496725.1. Classification (NCBI taxonomy): domain Eukaryota; kingdom Metazoa; phylum Arthropoda; class Insecta; order Hymenoptera; family Formicidae; genus Anoplolepis; species Anoplolepis gracilipes. The sequence goes on along the minus strand of NC_132970.1, from coordinate 11,211,886 downwards.
TTTTATAGGATGCGTTTTTATATCAAGTAGCTGTGTTCATATCAAATTATTTCAGTAACAAGCAAAAATAACGCATGTTATCAAGCATATCGGACGTGGCTTAAAATATGTATATTAATTAAGATACATAATTATCATATTTCTATAAAAATATCATTGTTACTGTTATGCTATATTGGATTAATTAAAACAATTATATTGTATTTTCAGAGATCCGCAGGAACTCATGAATAGCGTGACAGAAAGTATGTACAGTCAGAGATTTTATAGATATGTGAACGCAGCCAGGCACGGTCAAGATGGTGGAGACTGTCTCAGCACATATCCTTGTAACAATACCGAATAAATAATATTTCGTAATATATACGAAATTCATACCGATTTATATTAATGCGATTAAAATATGACAGATGTTGTTACTATTGAGATTGTCCGTTACTAGCAAATGTTAGATATATATATTTGCTCAATAAGCTCGAAGAACTTACATCAGATAGATTAATGTTGTAAAGTTGCGTTATGTAATATCGGTATAAAAGAGTCCGACAAAGTACTGCCATGTATTAATTTATAAATATATAATTTATCAGATCTAATTTTCCTATTAGAAAAAAAGCTGGAATGTTCTGCGGATAAATTTGTTCGTCACGAAAGTTTTAATGATTAATTTAGTTGTGGAAGCTAATTGTTTAGTGTAATATTTATTGTTTTTATGCTCCTTTTTTAAATTTTAGCGATCGAATTTAGTGAGGAGTTAATCAGTGGGTTTTGTGATGATGTGTCAAAGTTGAAATCTATTGACACGTTGTCAACAAGATCACTCAAGAAATAATATTTTATATTATCATATAGCTAGATATGGTTAAATAATAAGATTGGATTTTGTGACATTGTATGGGTTAAATGTACTTTATAACGTTTGGTGTAACTTAAAAATGTGGAGTATTTAAAAAAGTAAGGATTTCTATTAATTCTATTAATTAGTTCTGCTTTAAGAATACATATTTAAAAAATAAAGAAACATTTTTGGAGAACAATATTGTACGACAGATAATATTTTTTTTGTTCACTTTTGTATAATTACTCATATAATGGCATGAAAAATGTTTAAATATTTATTCTGCAATAATTTAAAAATCCGTTGTGTTTTCTGCATAAGAGAGATATTTATGTGATGCTATGTAAAAAATTAGTTAGGAAATAGCGCTTGTTGCATAATTTTAAAATATTTATTCCGCTAGAGAGATAATTAATCAGTTACTATCAAATATTCGGGTGCCATACCCAACAACTGTTATTTTCAATTTAACTTTATCTTAAATAACTTTTTAATTAAAAAAAGTACATCAAAATATAATGTAAAAACTAAATAAATACTTTTATAATTAGTTATACTATCTAATTATGTGTATGTAAGTTATGTGCAATAAAACATTAAATAAATCTTTTTTTACATTATTATAATTATCCATATATTATAACTCTGATATACTGTATTTATTATATTTTTAATATATACAAAGGACTTATTACATAAATCTAAATATAAACTATCATGTAAGCAAATAATCAAATAGATTATCATATAACTATTGAAATTTAATTTCATGAATATTCTGAGAGATATTATTGATCAAATATTTTTCCAAAATAAATATGTAAGAAATAAAGTAGTCTTTTTCAGTTCTTTATTACACAGTTTCTCTTTTTTAGTTTTTTAATAATATCAGTCTCAAAAATACTATAATTAATTTAGTTCTAGTGTGATATCACTATTTTATTTCTTTGTTGACGGAGATAAGAAATTGTTAAACTTGGAGGAATAAAAAGAATATTATAAAGAAAGAAGAAAAAGTGAATATATAACATTTTCATTATTATGCTATAATATAATTATATATATTTTTTATTAAAAAAAGAGAATTTAATAGCGTACTATATATGAATTACTTTAAAGAACTCTTTGATATCAAATTATAATGCATTTATTTTTCTTCACATCTTTTGTATATATGTATATTTATGCTTCTTTCGCTTAAATTTATATTGGCATTAAAATTTAAAAATTTTGACAAACACTAACGAAGATCTCCTGAATCAATATTTTAATATCTCATTTTATAATTATGTATTTTGTATCTCTTGATCCAATAAAAATGTAAATTTTTTCATAATTTTATATATATAAATATATAGTAAAGGATACAAATTTTTATCGTGGTAATAAAGAAAACCATACTGTGAAAATGTCCAAAAATATCATAAGTTTATCGAAACTGTTATGCGAATACAGTTGCATGTCAAAATATTTATCAGAGTATTCTTTGCATGGATGGATTCCCAAAATGGAAGTAATATTTGGTGTGAATGTTAAAATCAAAACCATTCCAGAGGGACGAGAGGGCGCTTATACTTTGTGAAACCATCGACACCCTAGATAATAAGGCTTTCTTCTTTTCATTCCGCCAGTCGGCAACATGTCTCTAATCAAAATTCATCAAACGTACGCGAATGCCATCGCCTATAAAACCCCGTTGACTTCGTTCGTACTGGCATTCGGTGTTTAGTCTCTAACCAATCGGTGGTATCGCCATGAGGCTCTTAACCACTTTTGTGTCAGTAGCTCTTTTGGCCACCCTCACTGGTGCGCAACAAACAGAGACCACCGTCAATGTCTTGCAAAAAATTTATCACAGGTATGTTATAATTATATTATAATTTTCTGGTATTTTATAATTTTAATTATTAAGAATTAATTACATCGTATAAGCTATCATAATTACAAATTGTTTAAATCAAAATAGTAATATATCACTACTTAAATATTTCATTTTTTATATAAATTTTAAACGTTACAGATGCGCAGATAGCGAATCCATGTTATCTTGTGTTAAACCGAAAGTATTGGCTTATCTCACCGATGCTGTGAAACAAGACAGATTGGCAATTACGGAAGATTTAACGTTAGTTAAATCCCGTGACGTAGCGGCAGATAATACGGACTACCCCTCGCAATATAATGCTGCAGATCCATCCAAGAGGAAACTCCTGCGAACATTGATGCTCGAGAAATTGGACGCGTATTTGTCAAGCCATCAGCTTGAGGCTAAACTACCGGAAGAAATAGCAGAATCGAATATTGTTCCTAGATCTTTAGTCGACAGCATGCCAAGGAGTCTTACAGTCTCTCTTAGTGATTCTTCCAATGAACAAGGTAATTTAACAACGAATAGTAAATATAGATAATATACATATTTTACCTATAATTTTCATTTGACATGGAAGACGGTAACAGAAAAAAAAAAATAATAAAAATATTACATTTTTAATACATAATACTTTTTAAGAAGCACATTAATTTTATATATATTTTTAGGGCGTGGTTTCGTCAAGAAGGTGGTGATACCATTCTTACTTGGTCTGAAATTCAAAGCCACCGCTATAGTACCCATTGCTCTTGCTCTGATCGCTTTAAAGACGTGGAAAGCGTTAACTCTGGGTCTTCTATCAATGGTCCTCAGTGGAGCGATGTTGATCTTCAAATTAACTAAACCGAAAGTCGCTTACGAACTCGTTCATTACGCACATCCACCTGTCGAACATCCACCTCACTGGGACACCGCACCTCATGGACCTTACAGAGCCTATAGAAAATAAAAGAACGTAGAAAAATTGATCGTTTCATCCGCATAGACTTTTTTAATATTTATTGATTACACATTCTAGTATGTATGTATGTTCCGCCTGCGTTACTTACATGTAATAAAAGTTTTCATATTGTTTTATCAATCGAATCTTATTTATTATTTTTATCTCAATCTTTTCCGATTTAATGTAACTTACATTCTTTTTCTTGAAGATGCTGTAAGAATACTATCACTTTAATATTAGAAAATGATACATTTTGTGAAAAAAATGATAGAAAAATACGATTATAAAAATACATTAAAATAAAAGAAGTAGCATGTTTATTAATACTTTGTTTTATATTTTTCAATTATATTTTTCAAATAATATGCAATGTGAACTTGAACGGGATACTTAAATCAATTATCAATAAACTTGATTTAATAAATTAATATTAACAGAGAGTATGTGTAATATATAAAAATACACAACTGTGTATAAATATAAATAAAAAATAGAATAAAAACAATAAAAGATTATATATAAAGATTTTTATATAAAAATGTTAAGATTCACAATTTCTGTTAAAAATTTTATTACGTAGCTATTACATTACTCCTATTACCTATTAACCTATGTGATCTGTATTATTAAGTAATTTTTGTATTTGCATAAATATTTGTTATATCTGTAAAAAGAAAATACAAAGATACAGAGATATCTAAATATAAATGTCGCGTGAGCTTAACAAACTCTTGTTGTCACACATAAATTTGATTTGTCAACAGTAAGTAAACTAAAAACAGATACAAAAATAATAAACTGATTGCACGAAAGATGTTGATCGACATTTCGTCGGCTAGACGGCCTGAATGCATATGTAAACTCGACCCAAAATTCCAGTTGCCGTTTCATTGTTACGACAAAGAAGTCGGGCAGGGCAAAAGTGTCTCTGATGGTACACGGTGCGCATTTTCGTGCGAGAAACTTGCACGCAACTCGCATCACTGATGTACCGTCGTGCTATTTTCCTTAAGCTTGAGCAGGAGCTACAATTTAATAAGCTCTAACAGGGTGAAATTTATAGTCCTAAAGAGGATAATGGCATAAGGAGAGAGAACATAGACAGAACGGAACGTTGTATAGAAAGTGGTATCATGATCGTGGTATGAATGAATGATCGATTCAATGCCAATGTTACGGTGACTTTGATATCAAGGATAAAGAAGTTTTACTACGTGTATATGAGAGAGGGAGAGAGAGAGAGAGAGAGAGAGAGAGAGGTTTCCGGATATTTGCTATAAATAAAAGAATAATAATTAATTTTGAAATGTTATATGTAGCTCTTTAACCTTCTTCTGCTTAATAATTTTTTTAAAAGTTCCATAATGTCGATATATTTATTTCTGTTATTTTAATTATAAGTTATAAATACTGATTATAAAAACAATAAATTAATTATCAATTATCAATTTAAAATAGAAAATAATTAATTAATTTGATAAATAATTAATTAATTTAATTATTAATTATATATTTTTGAAAATTTATTAAAAACGTTCTAAATATTTTACTAAGAATTTTATAAATAATTTATCTCTATTGCAGGTAAAATTTTATGCAATTGTTGATGCTTTATAATATTTTAGAGGACGAAATCCTTAACAGATTAGTGTCCTCTCTTTTTTTAATGTTTTCAATAACTTTTTAATTCTATTTATTTTATTTTTATATCACGACGGACTAACAATAAGTCCAATTATAAAATCCGGTTGCGTTCGTTATTAAAAATTTAATTTCAGACCATGTGTCAAAAAATATTCCACGAACGTTTATCGCCGCAAGTAGGTCTTCTGATATCGTCGGTGGAAAGCAAACTGCTACTCATTAATATCATAGATTCCATCGCGTTTCATGATCGAAAAGTATGACCTATTGGCATATTGACGGGACCGCTACTCTGATTTGACGTCGCGTGCAGCGTGTCGCGCGATCTCACGCTCGTCTATCCTCCCTCATCAGGTAGTCGTGGCATGATCCATGGCGAGGCCTCAATAATCGAAGACCATACTGAACGAAAAGAAAATTCGCACTTGAACGGAAGTGGGGGAGTGTTCGAGAGCGCCGCTACGCGACTCTTCGATGTCGCATTGTACGATTCAACGTGATAGGCCTTCGTATAAATACCGTACTGCCCAACCCATTGGCATCAGTCGTCGTGTTGCGATCATTCTCATACATTATCCACGAATCAGGAGTACAACGCGAGTCTTCACAAACGGATATAACTGACTGCCAGCGCCATGAGGTTCTTCGTTTTGTGCGCCCTATTCGCGTTGGCCGTCGCGCAACCAGCCAAGAATGAGAACTGGAAGACAACCATGGACGAGATGGTCGATCAATCCAGGTCCGAATGTTCGCAGAAGAGCGACGAGATTGCTTGCATGAAATTCAAGGTGTTTAATTTGCTCGACCAAATCTTCAGCAAGGATAGTTTCAAGGTAAGTATCAGTGATGCTGGTAATGACTTTTCAAAGCGATTCACATAGTTTTCATATTTGTATTCTAGTGTTCTTGTTTTATGTTTTGTTTATCGAAATTGAAATTTTTTAAAATTATTTACTGCCGTGCAATATAATATCCATTTTTAAAGATTTTATTTTAATATCTTAAATCCGTTAATGTTCACTGTCTTGATTTAGGTGTCCGAAACGATGGAAATTACACGTAACTCGCATCCTATCGAAGAGGTATCTGCTCGCAGCGAGAGTTCCTTCCTTGATACAGTACAATCCTACTTGACCTCTCACGACGTGACCTTCAAGCTGCCGCTAGATTCCACTGTGAAGGTGAGCTCGCGCAATATCCAGGACGATCAGCTCACCTTTGACGTCAAGTTCGGCCAAGGCCGTGCCGTCGATGAGGCTCGCAGATCCAAGCTGAAGAAGGTCATCATCCCTATTCTCGTGTTCGTTCTCCTGAAAGCGATAACTTTGATCCCCTTGGCCATCGGTATACTTGGTCTGAAGGCCTGGAATGCCTTGCAGCTTTCTTTCTTCAGCTTTATCGTGTCCGTCGGTATGGCCATTTTCCAACTCTGTAAAAAGATCGCCGCTGATAGCCATGCCGCGCCGATCGCTCATGGACCTTGGGAGTATCAAGCTCAATACAGATCTTTCCAAGATAAGGATCAGATCTCTTCGTCGCAGTTTGCGCACAATCTTGCATACACCGCTCATGCACAATCGTAATGTTACTATCGGCCTAATGACGCTTTTGTAAAATATTTAGTTTCCTATTTATACTGTTTATTTAATAAACTATTATTGCAAGTCATTTCACATTATAGTGTCTATTTAAAAACCTGCTTTCCCAATACTATTTTAATAGTGACGTTTAATAGTAAAATTTATTCAAAAGAGAAAAAAAATTAGAAATTAGTTAATCTATTTAATAAATTATTATTACAAGTTATTTCGAAATCATGTTTATTTAACAACCTGCTCGACACCACTTGTTATACAATTATAAATTTGTTTAAAAAAATAGAAAATTTAAAAAAATATGCAAAAAATTTTGTGTTAAAAAATGCAATTACACTAAAAAAAAATATTTTACTAATATAGATAGATTTCTAGATGTTTCAATTAATTACTATTTCTTGTATCTATTAAAATATTGTTTGTCACATATTGAATTTATGACAGCAATATTCTAGCAATACCTGTAGAAAATTTAAATCTCGTTGCCAAATATTATAATTACAAATATAATTGTCCTTAACAATAGGCCTTAAAGATAGGCACCACAGAAAAATTTTCTGTCTAAATTACACTAATGATACAGATATAAATTCTGTCTCTGTTATTTAAATTGATTAAGTACAAAACATATGCAGTATCACAGTATTTGTTAATCATTTATCTGTGTTAGTTAATTTTTTACATCTAGAAAATTTTTGTCGAAGTTGCAAGATCATTTTTTTGATTGTACGTAAAGATATTTGCGATAGTAATATTTTGTAATTTTTAATAATTAAAGTAAAATTAGAGACAGAAACTTATTCATATAAAAAAAGATATATTAAACTCTGTCAAATTCGTTCTCTTTCTTTATTATTAAAACATGAATTTGTTTTATAATTTTGGAGAAAAATGTTGTATATTGTGGATATAAATTATAACTCTACATGATAGTTTCCTGTAATTTATTTTTATTCCCTGTTATTTTTAATGTGTGTGTTTTTATTGATTCGTAAAATAAAAAATTAAATAAACATATATATACATATATACATATATATACATATATACATATATATATATATATATATATATATATATATGTATATATGTATATATATATATGTTTATTTAATTTTTTATTTTACGAATCAATAAAAACACACACATTAAAAATAACAGGGAATAAAAATAAATTACAGGAAACTATCATGTAGAGTTATAATTTATATCCACAATATACAACATTTTTCTCCAAAATTATAAAACAAATTCATGTTTTAATAATAAAGAAAGAGAACGAATTTGACAGAGTTTAATATATCTTTTTTTATATGAATAAGTTTCTGTCTCTAATTTTACTTTAATTATTAAAAATTACAAAATATAAAAATATATACAATATACGTATATACTTATATATTTTACAACTGATTTGGTAACATAAGAAAGCTTTTAAATTTATATGTTCAAGATTTGTGCAACATACTTTGTTTCTTTTATTTATAATTTTATAATATTATCTTAAATTAGCATTTTCTTCTAAGCGCAAGCACGCTTTTTGCAATCTAAATTAGTCGAGAGACTCATAAAATACTTAGGAGACCTACATACGAATGTGATCACTTTCGTCTTTTACGAAAGTTAATTAGAAGTCACCACTTTGAAAGTCATTTCACTGCTTTAACATATTATGTGACTTGAAATTTCCATGGGAACAAAAAAATGTTATTTTAATCTACATACAAAAATCATGACTCAGTATTAATAATTGATATAACAAATTGTGATACTATAAAATTAAATTATAAAAAAGTTATTAAATTTAAATTTAGGCTCTAAAAATGTGGCACAACAGTACGTGTGTCTGCATTTTAGAAAGAGAGAGACTAAAATAGTTAATATAATAAATTAATATAAAGAAATAAGAATAAATAAGTAAATGAGATCTTTTTTTAATTTTATTTGCAATGCTACTTAACTATAGCTGTAACTATAGTTAAAGATTTTATATGACAATAGTGTGATAATAATTATTTTTTTACACTTAACTATTGCTATATAATTATTAAATTTAAGCTCTTAATATATTTAGTAAATAATGTAACATTATTATTATTTTAGAAACTAAAAAATAAAAATATCAGAAACATTAAAATAAATTTTTAAAAATTTAATTAAAGAGAGCAAATACAATATATTATATAAGCAACATAAAAATAAAATAACTTCCAAAAATAAAATAATGCAATGTTTTGCATATATTATTTATAAGTTAATATTTAGGTAAAATTTATTTAATATTTTATAAGAAAAAAATAAAAGTGCATAAACTTGTATCTAACGTTTCATAAGTAAAAGATTTTATTTCTCTCTCCTTCTAATATAATAAAATTTACACATATTTCGCTTCTTTTACAATCGTTGTGATTTATGACGTTGTACATATGCCAAGTAATACAACACCATAATGGCAACGCGTAAATCACTATAATCATCTGAAAACAATGTAAGAACGTAGCATGATATATAGAAGCATTACATGTGCATTCCTTTAAATTGCCATATGGTGCTTGCGGTTTTCAAGAGTATATTATAAGGCTGACAGTTACTCATTCTGTTAATCTCGTAATCATAGAAGGCATACGGGCCGCTAAACGGCAGTTTACGATGAGCCAGGTAAGAAGACAGGCGAAAAGAGATGCGAGACTCAAGTTCCGTTTCCTGTATGCGCTGCATGCCATCGTGTACGACGTACGCGTCGCGCAACAATCGACACTACACACTTGCGTTTGCCTAAGTGAATGGGCGCGAGAAGACTCGCGGAGGTTCGACGGAGAGGGTGATGGTACGACGCTCTATGCCAGTGAAATTTGAATAATTTCCCTTCGATCGTCGATTCCCGGCATGCGTGACCGAATAACATAGTTTCAAGGGGAACAAATTAAATAAAAGGGGCAGGCCACTCCTCCGTCAGTCGCAGTTCGATCATCGGTCGCTCGCACGGGACGATCGATTGTTTTATTGACACGCGATATCACGCGGACAGTGAGTGGAAGCTACGAGAAAAAGAAACGATTCAAAACATTTTCTGTAAAACATCGAAGAAAGGAAAAGGATCCCGATATGCGACCGATAGCATCGATAGGCGCGATCGTTCTATTGATTGGATCTTGCGCGGCCAATCAAGACTTCTTAACAAACTCCTTAAATGAGTGTACAAAGGCAGAATCATGGATGTCCTGTCTGAAACATCAAGTTTTGAGTTGTCTCGATGACAAGTTGGGAACTACCACGGAAGCGAAATCGTTCGAAACCGTCGACGAGGCGATTGTTACCAGAGCCATCAAGTATATGAAGAGTTTCGATTATAAGATGGATTTACCCTTTGTCGATGCTAGTTTAAAATATAGACCTAGCAGAAGTTTCATCGATCTTGATGTCGAATTCGAGAATAATGACGTAGCTACCAGTCAAGCTCGAGGACTTTTGAAGAAAAAGCTTTTACTACCGTTTTTGCTGTTGCTGAAATTAAAGTTGAAAGCTCTAATGCCCATTTTTGTCGCCATTATTGGATTAAAGGCGTTAAAAGCTCTTCTCCTGTCGAAGCTCGCTCTTCTTGTCGTGATCGGATTTGTCGCTGTACAACTCTTTAAGAAAGGCGGTATGATGATGCCGTTAGGTATGTACTTGTACGAATATTTCTAATGCTACATCAACAGAATTGTGTAATTTTTTATATATTCATTGCTGTGTGTGTTACGAATAGTAGACGGGCAACTACTTTACGTTGCATAATCTCTACAATAATTTTACTTTCTCTATTTAATATAATAAAAGTTATTTAATTTTTTTGTAAAAATATTAAATAATTTCTAAACAATTCCAATATTTTATATAATATTTATATTAATAATATATTTAAAAAATTACATAAACATTTATGCTCGATTTTAAAGATAATTATGACAAGATAAAGACAAATATGTATCTTTTAATTGTTACATACAAAAAGATTTCACACATGCATTGTTATCTTTTCATTCAATATATATAAAAGTAAAACTTTTTCATCATAGGAATGTCCATGGAACCGGCATCAACATACGGCGCTCCAGCTTTGCCCTCGACAACGTCGAGCTACGACCCCGCCAATACGTGGGACGGCAACGGTCCGTATTCCCGTGTTTGGACGCCGACCAATGGTGTGGAAGCCCAAAATCTTGCTTACAGTTATTATTCACCCGGTAGCAGTTCGAGCTCGTACAACTCGGTAGGCGGCTCTTCGTCGTCCTCTTCTTCAAGCAGTTCAACGAATTATAAATAAAGTCGTTCTAATACCCGACCTCGATGCCGCATCGATCGCCCGATGTTGCCCTCGAATGGATTCTCGATCACACGTCGGCAAATAAGACACGACCAAAGAAACGCCAAATAATTATAAAGTAGATCGCGATCGATACTGACAAGATGTCAATTTTGTATTTAAAGACTGTCGACTCTCCGCGTCGACTATAAGAATTGTTTTACTGATTTAATAAAAAACCTGCCTTGAGCTCGGATTAATTTGTTGAAAAAAAAGAAATTAATTGTGCTAAATTTTTTTTTATAAAGTTTAAGAAATCAAAATATTTATTTTCTTATCTGCGTCTAATGAAAAAGTTAAATTAAAATCTTTTAAAGAATTATTTATGACATCGCTATTTCTCTTTTAGTGTATTACGTATGCGTCGAAAAATAATTAGCAGTCATCAGTTTACATGCATAGAAATGTATAAGAAAAATATTCGCGATGATTATAATAATTATCAATATATCACCGGATATATTTGCGAGAAAGCGCGAAATTATCACATTCTTCGACGATCTTTTTTATTTTCGGTGTAACAGGATTATTATTTTCGTATTTGTTATGTTATGTAATAAAATATATGTTATATATAATCTCTTGTAAAATAAATTAAAATTTTGTATATACATATATTTTCAATTTTAATATTTCTGTTGACATATTTTTAATATCCTCAAAAACTAAACAAATATAATACGTAATATAAAAGATTTAACATAAATACTTAAAAAACAATTCTTTTTATTACTTGAAGTTAATCATATACTTTCCTACAATTATGTTCAACATTCATAAAATTCTTATATTTATCGTACTCACACACATGTAACACACGTATGTAAAGTCTTTTGAATAATTTAACTCATCGAAATGTTTAGAGTTCTTGAATAGGATACAGTGAATGTGAGAAGTTGAAAAGAAGAAAGAAGGGCCACAAATTAATAATATGAACGAGATGAAAGACTTTACCGATTCTTAATCGATGTACTACCGCTCGTGGTTGGAGCAAGAATACTTTATAACGTATACGCGTCGGGAAGGACACCTTCGACTTGTTGTCGAAAAAAGAACATGCGCGATTCAAAGGTAACGTTCAAGGACGGGCTCGAATCATGTACATATTTCTGAAGACGCGCGATTGTAAACACGAAAATATATTTAATATCTATATTACAGTCGGACCTCTTATCCTACGACATTTTCGGTCCGGAATCTTCCCCTTAAACCCCTGATTCTACGACAAAAATTTGAGAGTGGAGGTATAATTCCTCTTTCGCGGTCGTAACATGAGAGGATTTTTTGTCGTAGGATAAGAGATAAGATAAGAGGTTTCGTAGCATAAGAGGGTCGTAGGATAAGAGGTCCGACTGTATTCGTAACAGGAACATTCTTTAAGAATTCCAAAACATAAAATTCATTAATAAACTAAACAAATAATTAAGTATATACATATATAAATTGAATAAAATTGTAATAAAAAACGCAAATTCTCGATAATTAATTAAAAAGTTAAAAAAGCATGGAGGTTCCAAAAATTTTATCAGTATTATGTGTGCTAAAAAAAAAGTTGAAGTTGTTCAAAATAATTTTTTTTAGAATATTACATATGCATTATATTACATAATAATGTAAAGCGAATCATTATAACTGTTGGCTTTCATTAACTCAATTTATTGCGATTCTTCTTCGGAATATTGACAATTTACGAACGGAGACACGCGATAGCACCACAAATCGCGTGACGTGATAGTGCTCAGTCTTCTTCTACATATTTAACTCATCATCGGTCTCGTAGGATGAATAAACACTTACAGATTTTTTCAAAAGTCGAAATTTTCTAAATTACAATACAACGCTGTAACGCTCTGCAGTTGTACGCAATAGACGTGATATCTATTTCTTCGAATTTTAATATTGAACTTTAGTGTAAGTGAAACTATTGTAGTGATACTAATAAATAAATAATAAATAAAACATAAAAAATTAATAAAATTTAATTTTTTGACAATATAGCAGTTCTTAGCTTGGAGGCGTTGATTGACCCCATGCGATCGACGGCGTTACAAAAAGTAACACGACCGACGGGTTAATTGGTCTACATTAATCTGAAAAAAGGTGACCTGCAAGAAGGTCTATTCTAGTCGGCTATCAACAGGTGAAAATGAATAGAAAAATGAATGAGTGGAAAAAAATAAAAAAGGTCTTCAAAGTTCTGTTAAGAAAACTTTGAAAAAAATGGAACCCACATTAAGGACACGCATCCCATCTTGTCTATGGGTGGCAACAGACTCCACGCTTGCCAGTCATATGATTTGTTGTAGCGTCGCCCGACGCACGTGGCCGCACGTTTCACGTGACTGATTGTATGTATACGCTACTATTCCACTCACCGACCTCACGCTTCCTCTCTTCATTCATGAATCAAGCGACTTAATAGTATAGTTATATATATTTTTAATAATAGTTATGTACTTTTACAGTATTTTTATTTCCTTGTGCGTCTCAATATCAATTTTTTTAAATTTCTTTTTTTATGCAGGTATTCTATATACATAATAACAATCTATCTTGTGCCAAATTGATTAGTAGCAAGTTTTAATTGTCATAAATAAAAATTTTAATTTTGTTTATATATATATTACATATACAAGATTGGGAAGTAACGTGTTACTTGTACAAAATTTGTAACAGAAAAAATAACTTTGTTATATATTTTGGTAATGAATTTAATAGTTACTTTTATCGTTACTTTCCAAATTTACTCAGTATAATTTTCATGTAAAAGAGAGTGTTGGAATGCAGTACTACATGTAAACGTGTTATTAGACACATGTCGAAGAAAAGCTTTCGTGAACAAAGGCTTTCCGGAATTCACCAATTCTGGCAGCGAATTTCGAAATGCACAATTGAAATTACCAAAGAAAAGAGAATCAGAGCCTGAGTCGATCTCTCATTATGAAATCAAGTTTCGATTTTTGCTTAAAAACTCGAAGTCAGTACGAGCATTAAAGCATTACGGCTCAATAATACGGTTCGTCAAGATTAAAACAGAATTATAATTTTATAATTAAAAAAATCTCTCGTCTTTTGTAACGGCTTTTGATTCTTATTTAGATTAGTCACAAAACAGCTTGCATAATATTCAGTTTGTCAGCATTATACTTGTTTTCCACGTGGCATACGTGGGATATACATTAATAAAGAATTTCGATAAAATTTAGAAATGTTTATTTTAAAATAAATCCTGTAATATTTAACAAACTCATATAAAAAAAGTAACGGAAATTGTAACGAGTCGTTACTTTTTGAGTAATGGTACCGATAACAAGTTATTTTTATAAAGTAACTTTTCCAATCCTACTAGTATATATAATATGTGTACGGCCTGTCCAAAAAGTCTGTAGACTAATTTTTTATTTCCCATTGACCAACACTGGTGCGTTACAAACATGCAACGCTCACAGTTGGATACCTTGTTGACTTCTAGTTCAAAATTTATCGCGATAGAATGTGCTTAACGTTTTCTGCGTTCGGTTTTGTAAAGTTTTTGTCTCTTTTTCAACAACGTCAGAATTTGTGTGACATAGAGGATGAGTTATTGTGAGACCAACGAATTAGCGACTTGAAACGACCTTTTTTATGTTCTCTAAAGTCAAAGTGGTATTTAGGGAGCATTATTTGAAGAACGTGAATTAAGAAAAAAACGACAAGGTTCTTAAAAAGGTTTTCAGAAAAGGAAAGTTGCTTGTCCGCTAATAGAAATTATGCTGTACTAATTGTAAGTGTAATATTAATATATGTAACATATATATATATATATATATATATATATATATATATATATATATATATATACACACACATAAAGAAATTTTCTCTTTTATTTGTCTAATTATCTTTTAAAACTTTAATAAATTTTAATTAAAAACCTGCCTTGAGTTCGGATTAATTTGTTGAAAAAAAAGAAATTAATTGTGCTAAATTTTTTTTTATAAAGTTTAAGAAATCAAAATATTCATTTTCTTATCTACGTCTAATGAAAAAGTTAAATTAAAATCTTTTAAAGAATTATTTATGACATCGCTATTTCTCTTTTAGTGTATCACGTATGCGTCGAAAAATAATTAGCAATCATCAGTTTACATGCATAGAAATGTATAAGAAAAATAATCGCGATGATTATAATAATTATCAATATATCACCGGATATATTTGCGAGAAAGCGCGAAATTATCACATTCTTCGACGATCTTTTTTATTTTCGGTGTGACAGGATTATTTATTATTACTTTCGTATTTGTTATGTTATGTAATAAAATATATGTTATATATAATCTCTTGTAAAATAAATGAAAATTTTGTATATACATATATTTTCAATTTTAATATTTCTGTTGACATATTTTTAATATCCTCAAAAATTAAACAAATATAATACGTAATATAAAAGATTAAACATAAATACTTAAAAAACAATTATTTTTATTACTTGAAGTTAATCATATACTTTCCTACAATTATGTTCAACATTCATAAAATTCTTATATTAATCGTACTCACACATATGTAACACACGTATGTAAAGTCTTTTGAATAATATAACTCATCGAAATGTTTAGAGTTCTTGAATAGGATGCAGTGAATGTGGGAAGTTGAAAAGAAGAAAGAAGGGCCACAAATTAATAATATGAACGAGATGAAAGACTTTACCGATTCTTAATCGATGTACTATCGCTCGTGGCTGGAGCAAGAATACTTTATAACGTATACGCGCGTCGGGAAGGACACCTTCGACTTGTTGTCGAAAAAAGAACATGCGCGATTCAAAGGTAACGTTCAAGGACGGGCTCGAGTCATGTACATATTTCTGAAGGCGCGCGATTGTAAACACGAAAATATATTTAATATCTATATTACAGTCGGACCTCTTATCCTACGACATTTTCGGTCCGGAATCTTCCCCTTAAACCCCTGATTCTACGACAAAAATTTGAGAGTGGAGGTATAATTCCCCTTTTGCGGTCGTAACATGAGAGGATTTTTTGTCGTAGGATAAGAGGTTTCGTAGCATGAGAGGGTCGTAGGATAAGAGATCCGACTGTATATCTGTACGACGTAGTTACAACATATAATATACTATGTTTAATGTACGAATGTGACAGAAGAATAATAATCGGTCTCTCTGCGCATCAGTCCTTGTCCTTTTACCCTTTCAGTATCGTTTGTGTAGTGAGGCGTATCCCCACTACTGAAATACATCTATCTACTACAGAGAGCTATCGAGAAGGGAAAAGGATAAAAACGCGATGAGCAGAGAGATTATTATTCTTCTGTCAACATTCGCGCGTACGTTAAGCAAGATATATTTATATGTTGTCAAGTTTGTCTAACTTGATAGTTTTCAATAGTGATTTAGTTCAGTTTTCTCGTAAAACTAGTTTTCCTTACAGTTACATAACACTTTATATAATTTATTTTATACTCTCGAGACATTTATGACACACAACATGCATTTTATTTTATATTATGACAGAAGAATAAGACGAAATGGAGAGTACACGTAATTCAGTAGTAAAATTAATTACTCGCGCAAATTGATAATCGCGACAACTGATAAATTTCAATAATTGTATAAAATAATTCGTATAAAATAATTAAATACATTTTTTTATATTAGTGTATATGTACGACCTTAGTGATTATACAGTAGTGAAATTGGGTACATAATATATTATTCATTAAATTTTTAATTAATTCCATTGATGTATTATAATTTTTTGTTACTTGAATTATTCGATTCTAAGATTTACTTATTACCGAATGCGAAAATTATTACATTTACATTTAAATAGATGAAAAATTCAAGAAATGCGATACAAAATATATCTGAATGCACACATACATACAAGTATCGTTAAAGAAAACAATAATTTGTAAAGATCTTAATAATTCATAATACCTATTTTATGTCTCGCTTCGATTTCTATTGTAAATATGTATGTACATAAATAGAGTAAAATAACTTTGATAAATAATTGTTGTCGCAGTACATTTTTCATATTCAATTATCTCTTTTGTTAAAATTAATTAATAATATAAAATAATAATTTTTAATCAAATTATCTTTTTACGATTGTCGTTCCTTGTAAAGAATAATCACATTAGACTTAAATTCAATTCTCGTCTTTTGCAATCTTTATATTCGCGTGTTCTAAACACTAATATTTACGTTAATGTTTTCGTCTTGTTATCATTTGCGAGAATGCTTCTACATCCTTTCTTTCTACGATTGTCATTTCTTGAGACATAATTGTGATAAATAAATAAATAAATAAGTAAATAAATAAATAAATATATACATATATATATATTATAAATTTTATTCGAATATAATAAATAACAAAAAGCTGAACATTGCTTATAATTAAATTAAAATTCAATGAATATTTTGTATGTACTTATTTTGTACAATATGTGCGTTAAATATTTTGTCAAGAATCTATTTCACATGGAATTTGGCACTTATCTTTTGTGATATATATAATATTGATACTATGTTGATACTATGTTATTTATATGCCCAGTCACTTTATTATCATTCATATCAATTCATGCAAGTAGAGAATATAGATCATAAGAAAAAAGATTGTGTAAGTGTGTGTGTGTGTGTCACAAGTACTAAGTCATATATGTATCATCATATTTTATCTTTCGTAACAAATACTAGAAAATACCAAAAACAATCATTACATATAATTTTTACAATGCAGTTATTAATTTTGCGTGCGATTAAATAATTCTTGCTATTTAATTGTATCCTAATATTACTTTGATTTATATAATATTCTTCAGTATAAAGTTGCTAATATTATTTTCTCAAGCATTAATAAAATAACACAAATAAAGAACAGATTAGCTTTAAGCAGAGTAGCAACATATTTAATGATGAATACAGAGTATTTAACCGCTTAACTACTTTAATACTTGTCAATCATCTAATATAAAAATTCAGTGTTTATACACACACACATAATAATTTGTTAAAATATATATTTTGCATGATTAATATCGGCAACATCGTGCAAAGTTTTATTTCATACAATTGTCATAATAATTAGTGCAAGTGTAATTATAATTGATCGAATAATTGTTTTTTTAAATGTTTTGTAAATAGAATCAAATTCTGTAAACCGTGAAGAAGCAGCAGAAAAAAACGAAGATAGAAAGAGAACAAAACCTAAAAAGATATTACAAGTGATTATGAAAAAATTGTTTGAATAAGAAATTTATATAACTCTTTTAATTTATTATTTATTATTTGTGTAAGATTGTTTTTATTTTTGTAGTAATGAATTATTTTAAATCATCTTATAATATTTAACGTAAATGTATGTCTAAAATTATCTAAAATTTATTCTAAAATAAACTCAAAAATATTTAATAAATATTTATAAAAAAAACAATTTTATAAAAAAACATACATGTATATAATATTTTAACATTGTTTAAAATTTATAATTATATATTTAAATTATTTATAAGAGTTATATTTTTATTTATCACATTTTTATAAAATTTTACATATATAAAAAAAAGCTTTATCGGAAGTTATCCAATTAGTCTATAAAATATCTATATATAAATAAAAAATTACCATTTGCAAAACAAGTAAAAAATGTTATCAATTGTATATTATAATTGTTTTTAGAGATATTAATTATTCTAGACCTTATATATTAATTTTGATACATATATTTTATCGAAGAGATATTTATAAACGTATTTATAAATGTTGCTTTAAAATTATGTTTAAAACTGTAAGTTCTACAGTTGATAGTACTGTTATATTATCATGAACAACTGAAAAGAACAGTATAAGATGGCGCTGAAGATGTAAGAAATCATAGGTGA
Source organism: Anoplolepis gracilipes (assembly GCF_047496725.1). Taxonomy (NCBI): domain Eukaryota; kingdom Metazoa; phylum Arthropoda; class Insecta; order Hymenoptera; family Formicidae; genus Anoplolepis; species Anoplolepis gracilipes. The sequence continues at coordinate 11,192,755 of NC_132970.1, read as the reverse complement.
TCCATGGATCATACGATGAACCTTCTTTATCGATTGTTACAGCTTATTTCTATTATGAATCATTTAGCATACCTTGTAAGGAAACAATTTCAAAGTTAAATTAAATTAAATTATATATATATATAAATTAAATTAAATTAAATTATTGTTATATAATTTTAGTATAATTTTTTATTATAATTAAATTAAATTTCATTATTGTTATATTATTTTGATATAATTTTTATTATAATTAAATTAAATTACATTATTGTTATATTATGTTAAATTATATATAATTACAAGTTTATTAGTTTCTTTAAATACATTATAAAAATGATACCACGTGTTCAATTTGCAAAAAAAATAATTTTTATGATAGAATAAACAGGAAAATGATTTTATATATAGACATACAACAAGTTTGCAAGTTATAAGATCTTTTTGAATATTGATAAGTAATTAGAATAGCCAAGGTAGCAAGTACATGTTGCGTATTAAGCTTTACCGCACTGTCATAATAATTAATTATGTATAATTTGTTTTTTATGATAATATAAAAGAATATAAAAAATGATAGATCTTTACGTTCTAAATAAAATAAACTTAATTCTTTATTACTTTATTAACCCAAAAATAGATCAATATATTCTGTTGTGCATACCAAAGCATTTTTTGACTGTCCTACGATATATTTTTTGCATATTTTTTTGCATTAAAGCAAGGACCTTTCACTTTATTGCGGTATAATGGGAAAAAAGCCGTAATGGCCAAAAAAATACACTAAAGTTTATATCTTTTAAGACCTATTAAGATCTTTTAATACCAGGGAATAGAACAAAAAAACTTTACAGTAGTTGTAGAATGGGTGAAAATATTTGCGCAATATAAGAAAAGGGATATAATCCGTTTAAGAAACTAATTCTTTAAATTTGTCTGCTTGTAAAATATAAAATGAACAAATAAAGATTAAAATAAATGTAAAATAAGGTATATTATAATGGTGGAATTTCTATTTTTTCCCTTATTTTTTTTTTTTTTTTTAGAAGGAAGACTGCCCTGCATTTTTTGCCATGTCATCGTTGTTTTACATTCGGACTAAGTAAAAGCAATCAGTGAAAGCGAAGAGAATTCGTATCAGCCTGATTAATCGAAAGCGCGATTTCTCTTCGCTCGAGAACGCCTAGAAATAAGTGGGATCTATAAAATCAACAGCAGGATGCGCGTCTACTTTGCTTACGATCCCTTTTTACATAAGCAATTTGCTTCTGCGCACACCAATATCCTGCGCCGAGTAGGGCACATATTCTTTAGAAAGTGTGTTTATCGCATCTACAAGATCATACACGATGTATATGTGAAACCTTTCATTACGCTAACAATATTGCTGAAAGTAGTCGTATTATTTTAATAATTGCATAGTATGGATCTACAATGATGAATGGCGTTTCCGGGTACCCGCATTCGACACTATACGGCGATTACATAGAAAACATTACTCGCATGGTGATCAAGTTGTATGCGCAATGATTGGTACCATTAAATTCCGACTTTCTTTCAAATACACCTTCGATTACATTTCCGCGTCGTAAAACATAATCGGTTTTCTCCATCTCGTCAGATGATATGTATATATGTATATACATATATGTATATGGTATAGGAAAAATTTTGCGATCGGAAAAATTAATCTTAATTAACAGATAATTATTCCTTGCGATTCATACATTTATTTATGCGCTGTATTATATTTTTGTCAAATCATTTACTCAGACAATTAAAATAATTTTAATATAAAAATAAGTAAATAAATAAATTAAGTTTATAATAAACATAAAGTCAAAGTAATCAATCAATTAATTAATTAAGATAAATAATAACTGACTTAGTTTGATGTGAATGTTTGACAAGATGTTTGACATTAGCATAAATTTGGTATTATATTTTTTATAAGTTTTGTCATGCTGAATTCAAATCCGTCCTGGCGTGTCAGTATTTTGAGAAAAACTCAATTAAATCTGCTAAAAAATGATACTTTTTTAGTTTTTATCAGTTACAATTTCCTATTATGATGTGCTACATATGCCAGCTTAAAATGAAGCTTGAAATTTGTACTTTATATATTAAATGCTATTTATATGAAAAATCCCTTTCCAAAAAAGATTTTTTGAAGAAAACGTGTGGAAAAATCTAAACCAAACGATAGTAGAAAAAATTAAAAAGTCAAAATTAAAAAAGAATACATAAAAATAGGTAAATGCAAAATATTTTTAAATAAAAACAATAAAAAAAACACACACACACACATATATAAAGATCAGATATGTTGATCCTAGGTAAGTCAAGACCGGGGATCTAACGTGACTATTAGAATCCAATTTTATAAAAATCTTATTAGAACTTTGTACATTTTTTATATAAAATACAAGTTTCAATCTTTATTTTGAGTCATTTTAGCTATGTACGTTGCAATAGAAAGTTATAAGTGATGGAAAATGATTAAAACTGCTATTTTTGGCACTTTTAATTAAATTGTTTCAAAATTGCTATTTTTGAACTGACAAGTTTTTTTTCAAAATCCTCTGACGTGCTAGGGTATTTTTGCAGACGAATTTAAACTCAACAAAAAAAAATTACAAGAGAGATAAGTTTCATTCAAGTACAAAAAAAATTCAATTTTGTCGAATAGTGTAATTTATACCAGGCATTCATTCTTTTTTCTTTTTTGGATGTAATAAAATTTTTTTTATTTTTTTTATAAAATTAAGATAAACTTGCCTATTCATCTTTCCTTTCATGTTGAAATTTGCACATAATAAATGTGTTACCTGAAAAAAAGAGAAAGTTTTCTTTAACCCTTTCCCGAAAAATATCCTTCTGTTTTTTCTTAACCCTTAATATACTTCAAAACTTCTCAAAAAAAACGATAAGATTTTGTCGTGCGACCACATTCTCACGGTCGGTCATAACCGCGTTCAATCTTTCTCGATTCGTATCCGATTCACTTACGAGCCAAATTACACAGACCTGTAAATATCAACATGACGATATCGTATTAAATAATTTCGCAAGAGACGATTATCGATTATGACTCATTTTTCTAGTCGCTAAATTTTTCTTATATACAATTAAAACAGAGATAGAGAATGAGAGAAGGAAGAAATGCATGCTCCAGTTTCGCGAGTGATTTACAATTTACATACAAGCGCTTTTCTCATGAACGCAAGACTTCCTGCGGAAAATGCAACGATACTTAACGACGGCACTTCACTTTGATACGCGTAGCGCGATGCATCGTTGTGCATGAAGTATCCGCGTGTAGCACACAAGAGAGTATTATACAATTAAATTCTCTTCCGATTTCTTCGTGTATAGTATAAAAATATTAGAAAGAGATGCCTGCAGTTATGCAGATGGTCAAACTGATTGATCTAGACGAGCGTGTCTGCATATCGCAAACGATCCTTAAGCGATCACTCTCACAGGATACGTTACTTCCTGCATTCGTATTCCCTGTTTCTGGTATATGGACAGTCGACCGAGCAACTGAAAAACTGCCTACGTTTGTCGAGGCATCGTCAAGCTGCGTGGGTTCTTTCTCGTTCTCTCCCTCCCTCCCTCCCTCCCTCTCTCTCTCTCTCTCTCTCTCTTCCTCTCCCCTACTCCCTCTCTGTCTGTATCCTCTGCCTCCCTTTTTATACGGCTTCTATTAAAAAAGTTCGTACATATAAAACTGACGATCTTTTGTAAGAGGTATACATACAGCGTGCAACGAGGGTGTCGAGTGCGCGCGCGCAAAGGACAGCGAGAGCGCGGAAGAGGAGAGGACGATACACACACGCGGTAGATGCAATGTGCAGCGTAGGCGCCTGTTACACAACCGGAAGCGAGACTACAGGGCGGAATAAGAAAGTTTGTGTGGACTAGCTCGGGTATACGGGACCGCACTTCGATTACGTTCGTCTCTGTCTCTTTCTCTTTCTCTCGCGCGTCTCCCACTTCTCTTCCCTCTTGATTACGCAACGCGAAATTGATACTCGATGTCTGCCGACACTCGGTAAATGCATTATCCAGCGATATATATATTTCGTTTGTTCGTGAATTTTTCAATTTTGTACATATTGTGTGGCTCGTTTGTTAAACAAATGTTTCTTTATGAAATATATTCATAACGCGCGCGCGATTGGATTTTTTAATAAAGTATGGAAATTTATTTCACATTTTTAATATCTGTTGCATACTTAAAAAAGTCATGTTATATAATTACCACAATTATACAGCTAGTTTGAGTAATATTATTCCTTTGCACATCACGGCAATATTTAATCGTGCGTGATGTGACATTTAATGCGTGTTCTGCCGCGAATTTTTCTTAACAGGCGCCTTCTAATGCTATTCTTTCACAGAAATGTCTTATAAGCCAGGCATAGGAATAGTTACATTCAATATGGCCTTCGAAATAGCATGTGTAATCGTAATCGACAGTCGAAGTATTTTCTACTTCCTTCTCCGTGACAAATGTAATTTCTACTTTTCTTTCAGGATATATGATACATTAATAATTATATTGAATCTTGTGTATGTGTATTTCTTTCATTTAGAAAGAGTTTTACAGAACCTTAAAATACTTAAATCTATATCAATTGATGCAATAGAGTATATGAAATTGAGAATTATAAATTATTGCTCTATTGATATATCTTTATAAACATTTATTTATTTCTTTATATACTTTTTATATACATATTTTATATACATTTTTATATAGAGTGTTTTCTATTATCGAGAAAGCAATTGCCTTATTTTATCTTTATCTAGATAATAATGGTAATATCTACATCTTTATTTTAGATGAAAAAATGGGTTATCTACTTTATCTACTTTAAATTACTTAAGATAATGGCTCACATTCTCAGTCCTTAATAATCGCTTTATGATTCTTTAATATGTTTAGTTTTTACATTTAGAAACAAAGATAAAATATAATCATATTAACAATTCACTAAGCATTTACTAAAATTCTGAACATAGCCAATGCTTTTTAAACTGCAATATATCCATATATTAATTATTCTAGTAAGTGGTGTCAGATTCGAGACGTTAACAGCACGCTTCTCAATACGATTATAATGTGTTTATTTTTTCCTTATTTTCTTTAAATGGTCTTTTAATGTTATTTTAACATTATCTACATAAGATGTTTTACAATTTTATCTATTAGCTAGATAAACTTAAAATAAATTATCTTTACTTTATCTGAGATAAAATGTTATATGTCTTATCTTATTCTTCTAAATTTTATCGTCATCTACGTAAAACTTTGCTTATATGTATATATTTTTTATATAATCTCGCAAAAGAAATAATAATTGATCGTGATTAATAATTAATTTTTGATGCATTGAATATTTTAAGTATTTGATTATTACGCACATTTATATTATAAAATTTATATTATAAAATTTTACAACGTATCTTGTAATTATAATCGGCATTTGATACTTTTTTTAAAAACATATCTACATTGTATTATTTTCGTTGAAGAAGAAAAGGAATACGATATAGATAATAATCTTTTAATTATAAAATATAAATTCTTCAAATTACATTGTATTATATTACAAAAATATTTAATATACTCTTCCAATGGGTAAACCTTGACGTGATAAAAAAGCTCCGTATCTGAATGGTTCTTTTATCCTAAAAGTTTAGTCTAAAAAGAAAGCTACGGACCCACCATATGGCATTGTCACCAATCGCAAATAGTTCATATGTGTGGCGCATGCATTTGAAACAACCTTATTTTTGATCGTCAAATTCAGGAGTGATCGTTTACGTGTTACGCGTTTAAGTGCGGAAATATATCATTTGAAGTATCACACGTCCACGGATCTTGACAATAAACGGAGGAGGAAGCTTCAAGCATCAATGGAGCAACTCTGTAATAAATAATTTAATAATTTATGTTATTTATTGTATTATATATTAATTATTATATTGTATATTAATTATTTATTAATTTTAAATGCACATTAATCTATTTTGTTTATTTAAACAAACGATTAAAGAAAAAGATTTTATTAAAATCTGTAATCCTGTAAAAAAAAGTTTACAATTTTATAAATTTTGTTGAATGTACTTATTGTATATATTGAAGATATAATTCGAGGGTAATACAATAATTATTTGTTCAAAATATTATTTTATTAATTATTATTTTAGATACTGCTATAATTTGGATTTTCTCTAAACATATTTGTACATATCTTTAGAGATCATCATATAGCTTCAATGCTATCAATTCCGCAATTACGCATCGGTGAATGGCAAACTTTTATTTTTATGATACAAAAACGCCAAGTATATATATAAATATATCTTAACTTTTTATTTTTTTAATTTCTATTTGTTGCATATAAATTGGGATACTTTTTTATGTACTTGATGTATCTTATCTTGTTTTTTTAGGAAAAATTTATAATTAAATACATATGTTCTACTTAGATTTTGTATTATTATCTAATAAAGAACTTATCTTATATTAGACTAAATAATTATTTTTTATTTAATACTCTTTTTTATCAAAGATATAATCTTATGTCTCTTGAAAATATCAGCTTTTATTATGAAATTTTATAACATTTTATTTTAAATTATTTTTAAATTGTGTAAAAAGAAACGTCAAAAAACCAATTATTAACTTTCTTTGTAAATAAAATAAAATATAGATACAATATATGTGTGCAGAGAAACTTGTCCATTATGTGATTTCTCCGGATAATATTATTGCAATTGCATAGTACAAAACGACATTTAATCCCGACGTGGCATTTCGTGTGCTACAGAATTTTTTCTCAAGAGAAACACTTTCGAATGTGTTTTCTTTCCCATTATGTAACAGATGCGGCAAAATTGGCCGTCGATTTCACGGCCAATATTTTGCCCGCTAGATCAAATACCGTCGATAGCGAACTATCGAAAGAAAGCGTAAGGTAGGACGAGTGTCGGATAATGGGATCTGTGAAAGAAGGGTGCACATCTTTCAAGAGACAGGTAAAAGTGGACGCGCGCGGACAGCAATTTAAGTTATTTATTTTGGCACCCGCTAACGATTCTATTCTCTCTTGATTCGTGCATCGATAAATTTTGGGACGAAGAGTTGGTCATAAAGAGCTTGCAATCTCTCTCCCCGGCTTTCCCGTATTTTTATAAATAGTACGATGGGATGAAAACGCGTGTCAATTTTCTCGAAGGTTCCTCGAACTGAGTCATGATCGCTATCTGAATGGAGATGGACGATGGACGCGCGAGAATTCAAAATGAGAGGTACATTGTTGTTTCGGAAGACCTCCCTCATCAGAAATGCGTGCGATTAGTATCGAAAGCGGTTGACGTTATGGAAGGACACAAAATTTACTTGACTCTTGATATAAGTAACGGCCTTAGCAAGAGCGGCTTAGCTGTGAGCAAGCCGCCTAAATGCACTCTATCCCGCAGTGAAAACGAGTGCCTGCGTGTGTCGGCGTCGCGAAAAGAACAGTGATGTGGCTGCTCCATTCTTTTTCTAAATTCAATTCTCTTGCCTATTGTCTCGGTTTTCTTTCTTCAAGTTCGTGCCACGTTGCGACTTAATAAGCTGCCAAAATTTTTCATTGGAGGTAACCATTTATATAAATTAATAATATTTTAAAAATTTATTTTATTATTTTATAATTAAATTAATTTTAATAGAAATTTAACTTTTCATAAATAATTTTAAAAAGTTATTTTGTCATTTAAATATATAAAAATAAATAAAAGGCTATAGCCGGATAAGCATACTAAAAGTGCCTCCGACGAATTTTCAAATATTTGGCCTGTCATGCCTTCACTGTAAAAAAAAATTTCCTCAAAATTTCAGCTTTTTAACTCTATTATTTCTTGAGTTATCGAGAAAAACGTCATTTTCAGTTTTTATTTTTTTTTAGTTATAATTATACTGCAGAACAGAAATTTTTTTTATGCAAAAACAATTTAAAAGTTGTATTTGCGAAAATTGTTCTTGTATAAAAAATATTTCTATTTTACACAGTGTAATTATAACTATTACAATTATTATTACTATTATAATTATTAGAGAAGAGATCACAAGAAAAATAAATAATTTTTCTATTATCAAAAAATAATGAAAAAAGATTTTTATTTTTTTTCACCATGTTGCACCAACTCGAAAAAATTGAAAAAATTTTAGAGTATTGAGACATGTAAAAAAAATATTCTCTAAAAGTTTGACGATTGAACCTCGAAAGAAACATGTTAAGAAGGTCACTTCTTAATTTTGGTCTTTTTTAAAAAATCGAGTTTTTATTTGAGATTAATGAAAAAATATTTTTTTTTGTATCTTTTGTTAATAAGTATTCAGAAAAAAATCGATATGGGATCATCTCAAATATTTATAGAAAAGTAAAATTAAAACTATAAATGACATTTTTCTCAATAACTCAGGAAATAATAAAGTTAAGGAGCTGAAATTTTGAGAAAATTTTTTTTTACAATGAGGAAATGACAGGCCAAGTATTATTTGAAAACTCGTTGGGGGCACTTTTTGTATGCTTATTCGACTGTATAACCTTTAAAATGAATCTTCGTACGTGATTTACGTAAATAGGTGCAAATTGCGAATGAAATTATTTTTTTTGTCCGATTTATTTTAATAATGAAAAATAAGAACATTTCTTTTTGTAAATATATATTAATTATTATCATTAAAAATTACAAAAATTAAAAAGAGAAAAATTATAATTAAATACTTTAGTAGTGTATAAATTTTATAACAGAATTATTCCGTTTTATAAATGTGAAAGTGATCGTTAAACAAACAAGCGTAGAAAGAACGAACGAATTGGCGCCGTTAATGAATGACCATCGATGCCTCCCGCTAATCGGGAATGTCTAGACGCGGCGATACGCACGATTAGGGATGGCCGTGTATTTACGCCACCGGCCGATCAATGGACTTCGTGTTTGCTACATGTAATCGATGCTTTCTGAGGTGCTCCCCCCTTTCGTGGACCACCAGTAACATACGGATCGGTTCATCGAGTTCAACTCGTCTTCGACGAACGTTCGTCGATCCTCGCGAGGTCCGTGTTCGGCGATGATAAATTGCGAATCGTAAGTGAATCTTCATCGTAATTCATCGTACTCATCGGTCAGGCAAATTAATCGGACGAATAAATCGCGACTGTTATTCAAAGAAGCCGCTCGTGAACGTCTTTATTTGATTCGATAGAATTTAATTGTGAGATCGATGAACGGACTCGATCTCTCGTTACGAAATGAAGATCGAGAAAGTATCGCGTCGAAACAGGAATTACTTTGTTACCGCGGTTCTTATAACTGCGATGCGGGTAAATTAATAAGGAATATTAAACGGCATGATTACCATACAATATCGCAATACGCTCGTATCTCGGCGATTAACGCATCGCGCGCGAGCATCGGTACGTCATGAAAAGTCGAGGTGCTTAGGATACTAGAGGATTCCTCCGTTTATCCGCATATTTTCAAGGGTCAGTGAGCTCGCTCGCGGCGCGACGCAGTTCGTCGCGTACTACCTGCGGTTTAGACAGTGGAAAAACAGACGGAATAAAAATTATACGCCGCGAACGGAAAGGGAATAGGGGCGAGAATTGCAGGAGAAGAACAGAGAATCGTGTATCTTTTCATGTAATTAGTCATCATTTTTTATCAATCGACTCGGTGATAGAATCGCAATCTTATGAGCAAATGCGAAGCTAAGCGAGCAGCAACCTTTGAGTCAACTTCATCGTCCTCGCTCTTCGAGAATTTGAAAGGAGATTCCTACGTGGTGCCGTCATGGATTTTATACATTCTTGCATTCGGACGCTGTAGGAGGCTTCCTTAAAACCGAAAGTGATACAGACCACACTCATTGGTTATCCGAGGAAAGATTAATGAGTTGAGCTTAAATCATGTTGCATTCTGAAATAAAGAGAAAATAAGGAATTAGAAATATAGATGGTACCGAAGAAAATGCGTTTTGACGGCTAAATATCACGATAAAAAAAACTGGGAGGGCTAAATTTCTTCAAGTGACACGTGTATCCATTTCCTTTGAAAATGTATATTCGAAAATGAGGATATTTTTATTCGCGAAATTTGTCATCGCTTGCACGAATCGAATGAGAAAATATTGATATATCAAACTGACAAACGCAATGTGCATACCGTGAAATCCGGTTTTCAGCGACGCGCATGTAATTATTACGAATTAACATTAGTCCCGTGCCATATTTGGATGAGACGCATAAGATGATGTTTTAATATTGATCAACGTCCTTTACATCAGCTATCTCGCAACTTCTTGGCCATGAGCGACGATTGAGTCGCACAGATTAATCGATAGCGTAGCACTTAGACTATTACACTGTCATTACTTTTTTGCATCTCGTTAATTCACTATATTCAGTGTCACGTAAAATATAATTAACCCTGTTTTATTATTCAAGTTGTGAATTTTTTATTTATATAAAAATCATTTTTCTATTAAAACTTTATATTATCGATGTTTCTCATCATTAAGAATCATTCAAAATAAAATTAAATTAATACATAAGCAACAGCTATACAATATATAATATATAAATAAATACATAAGCATGAGCAGCAAATATTTGGTGGTATTGAACAAAATTACTTCGATAATAGTTAAAAGAACTTTAAGTCATAAATTTTTCGAATTCTTGTCTTGGATAGGCATACATAAATTATACCCTCAATGAAAATAGAGTATAAATCAATTAGACAATGCGAAGCGCCGCAAAGGACTAAAGTTTCACAGCGTCAAGGTATTTTCAAAATGATCGTTTCTTGGAGCAGGAAGTGACGAGGAGCACACAGCTGGCGAAATTTCAGGCACCTGGTGAAGGAAGAGTAGTCTTTCTCGAGTGGTCTGGAACCGCGATCTGGAAGAAGTGGTTTGTGTAAGGAGACGGCGGTGGAAGAAGTTGAAAAAAATCGGTGATCCCTCCTCGAATCCGGGGTAGGGGTGTTGCGTGGACCAGCGGGGAAAGCAGAGGAAGGGGTTGCCGGGAATTGGATCAGAGAAAGGTGCTTTCCAAATGGCTCGCGATTAACACTGGTATGCGGAAGGGTTGAGGGTACCTCCAAATCTTTTTTTTTTCTTTTTCATCTCGCTTTTTTAATCCTCTACTACGGCGCGAGGGGCGGTTACGATAGTCCCGTTAGGTCAGCTCGCCGGCAAGCTGCCCCTTAAGCAGCGATGGTGTACTTACGGCGTTCCGTTTTTTTCTTTCTCCCACTTCTTCACAACCCTCGTCTAACTGTGGTCCGTGTAATCTACGCGCAGCTTCCGCGTTTCGGAAACGGGGATCGTTTCCAAGGACTCGATCGTTCTCACAGTCGTCTTCAGTGACGAAAGAACCGCTTCTTCTAGACAAAGAGTTTCGATATAGAAATATACTTATAATGTACCATAGGTATCAACATTTCAAATTATAGATAGATATGTAAAACATATATTTTTTATCATTATGCATTTACTTTTTAAATCTTTTTTACTAAATTTAAATTGTACTGTAAATTTTTGTATGAAATTATCTTGATCTCGATGATAAGTTTGCTACATTTAATTTTTAATATTAAAGCTTTTAATTTTTTTATTTATTAATATTATAGTATATACTTAATTTAGGTCAAATAAATAATTAAAATTTAAAGATAGTCCATTAAATAAATGCATAATAAAAAAGAGTTTCTTTCAACGAGTTTTTAACATATATCTATTATATAGCGAGTTGATATATATCAAAGACTAATCGCTTGCGGCACGTATGATGTTAACATCAAATAAGATGTTAATAAAGACTAACAAAAAAGCTCAAAAAACAATTAATGTGTGAGAAACTAATATACGATGTTATATTCGACGATGTCTTATATCTCGACGTATCTGAGAAATCAGGTTTTTATGACAGTCTATTTATGTTACATTTGTAAATCAAGTGTTATTCAAGTTTATATTAGAATATGAGAAGAATGCATTAAGATCAATTATACAAAGAATATTTTTCAGTGGTTCTAATTAATGTTCTCGAGTTATACAGATTTATGCTTACACTTTAAGAAAAACTGAAACTTGTCTAACAAGAATATTGATTAAAATTTTCCAGAGTCTTGAATTAAAAGAAGAGAAAAACTGCATTTGTATGACGTCTTTGAATTTTACTATGCATCGTAACGTTTAGTGTATTATTATTTCGATAATTCAAATAACGTCATTATATTACATTTAGTAATATATTTTAAGTTTCGAAAAATAAATCGTGTGTGAGACATTGACGTATTGCTAAATTTCTAACTATTCCGAAACAACTAGGTAGAACTGTCATGCTATGTTTTACGATACAATGTTTGTGCGTAACGCTAATAAATGCAGGCAATATATTAAATGTTTACTTCTGACAGAAAAAGAACACCTAACGTGCTATTCAAAGAAACACAAAGATTCTAAGTCCTTAAAACGTAAAGTCCACTATAATTATCATAATGTGGATAGTTTAATTACTGTCATAATATAAACTCATTGTCCATAAACATTTGTGTGTGATGATTGATTTTCTCGTTTTGACAACTTAAGCTCTTGCTGCGAACGAATTTCAAAGGATCTGCATTTCTATATAGGTCACGTGTGAAAGCGTAGCTTTTTGTAAAAGCTATGAACACAATACTCTTAAAAAGTTTTTGAAAAATTTGTAGATATATTAATTTTGTCGAAAGAGATTGAAATTTATTTATATTAATATATTATTATATATATAAACCATTTTATTGAACATGCGTGTAGCCTATTTCTATGAATCTTACTAAAATTAGTAATCGATTTATTTCTAGCTGAAACTCTAAGTCGTTAAAACATAAAGTCCACTATAAAACCATCATAATGTGGATAAGTTTGACTACTGTCATAGTATAAGCGCATTGTTTATGAACATTTGTGTGTAACGATTGATTTTCTCGTCTTGACAATTGAAACTCCTACTGCGAGCGAATTTCAAAGGATCTGCATTTCTATATAGAAACTGATCAGTGTTTGACTTTTACATGTTTTATGTATTGTTTCATGCATGTATCTTCATCTTTTTGCCATAGTTATAAATAGCTATGGCAAATCAACTATGATAAAAAAATCTACGTTCTAAATCATTTATTCTAACAATAAGTTCATTTATCAGTGCAAATTCTTTTTAAGAGAAAACGAAAGCGAGACAAAAATGTACAAGGTTGTGGACCGTAATTTAACAACATTTGCAAATTTATTAACTTTCTCTTTTGAATATTTATGCGTTCATGACACTTCAGGGTCGTGAAATGCTTGCCAAGATTTTTTCTTTATAGGATTGTATGGGATCATGCAAAAACCAACCCTTACCTAATGCGTATTAAAAGTAGAGCATATATTATGCGAGAGCAAACATGAAAATTAAGTGTATAGAATTGTAGCCTGACCGTGAACGTGAACTATATAGAAACGCAGCATGACCATAAAAGAAAAAAACTACAATTGATTCAGTTTGAGGACAAAACAAATTGTAGCTATTAATCTTTAGTGTGCACGCGCATTGAAACAAACTTTTATACTTGCTGTTTAAGATCTTTAGAAAAGCGATTTACATAAACACGCAATTGTACAGTGTTATATAGAGAGATCCATTAATAAAATGCAAATATCTAAGCAAAGTAATCGTTTCTCATCGTGATTAAGGAAAAACTTTATTATCTTGTGATTATATAGTTTCTCTACAAGAAATATCGCAGCTGACCTCGACTTTGGTTACTACAATCATGCATTACTGTACTCTGTACGCCAATTATGACTAATTTTATACTAGCTATGTGTGAAGATATATTTGCTTGTAAATAATGCTGTAAAATTAATTAACTACAGCAATTGCAATTCTACGTCCGCGAAACACTTCCTTCCTGTCACTCTATTGTTTAATATTTATCAGGAGAACATTGTTTAACGCAATAAATATATTATCCCAAATTTTTGCAGCCTCTATTTTAATAGCAAAAATTCTTTAGCCAAACAATCAGATTATCGATCGAATTGAATAAATTTCGTATTAAATTATGAACGATTAAAAATGAGAGATTATCTACAAAATTAAATTTCTAGAATACAATTAAAATAACTTTATTTAACTTCACTTTAAAAAAGGAAGAAAAGGCAGGATTGTGCCATAGATTTCAAAATTACGTTTATATGAATTGTTTATGTATTGTCTGCATATGCTTATATTTTTTTCATAGACAATGCAAACTATCCGAGCTATTATAAATTAGATGTGAGAATGAAAAAAACAGTAATTATTATAAAATAAAGAGAGAGAAACTATTAATATAATAACATCAATGTACATATATGTACAATATGCTATTTTATAATACAATAATATTTATTTTTTTTTCTTAACAGTATGAAATCCAGTTTGTTGAATCTTTTATTGATTTTTCGTGACATCATGAAATATTAAAATGGTGTTGTTATATATTTCATCCATACGCAACATAAACGAAACATCTTTGATAAGCCATATTTATTATTGACACAAATGACGTGATAATTTACATTATTTATGCATAAACGTAGACTATTATAGTTTACGTGTAATTGCTAAACCCTGAGAAAAAGCCATACAAGAGTTTGCTATTGGAATCAAGATCAAAGGTTCTGTACACGTCAAACATTTCTTTAGCGAATGCAAATGTGACACGTGACTCTGTGAACGTTTCAACTTGTTTTGCGAATATCAGAAAAATTCGATGCCACGTTATAAGCTCTCGCATGACCGCATTGCAGACATTGTTGCGGAGAAAAAGAAAGCAACAAAGGCAGGCAAAAACACGCGAGATACGGATTAATCTCTGTATCCCGACACCGCGTGTCGGCCTGATACAGACGAAACTGCATCTCGTATCTGGGATACCTTAGATTGCCTTACGTCCACATACGAGAGAGCATCGAAGGGAAAGAGAGCCGGCGGTCGAATAGCGATGGTGGGGGCAACGGCAGAAGGGGAAGAGCAGGCAACCTGAGAAGAGAATCCAGTAACCTAGTGCCGAGTCGCCTGGAGGTCTGCAAAAACAAAAGAGATGTGCGTGCCACGTGCCCCATGCGCCGCCGATCTCCTCGATATCTTGCGATTAGCGCCGGTGCTGTGCTCGCTGCTCGCAGCGACAGCGCCTCGGAAATAGGGTTGAACTGCGACACGAGAATCTTAATAGTCGTCGTTGTAATTAAAAGAATGATGAAGCAGTAAATTGCAAGATGCGAGAACGTCATCAGTCGAGACGTCATATTACAATTCGTAATTTTCTATTAAAGGTTAAGGTTAATCGCGGTCTCTCTCCCTCTCTCTGTCTAGTCGTAACTAATGATTACGAGTAAATCAAAGTCTGCAAATATGCTTCTGACCTATGAAAATATATCTTGGTTTCTATAGATAGATAGTCTGATGTATCTTAAAAAAAATTCTATCGCTATACTTATCGCGTGGAAAGAGCGAAAAATATGTCTGACATCGTCTGTTTGTTTGTACGATTGCATATGTGACGTTACATTATCTTTATACAATTTGTGTAAAAATGAAAAGAACCATTTCGTTAGGTAGCAATACGTTAAAATAAAACAAAATAAATATTCTCTCTTACTTTGAGGAAAAAAAAACCTCAAAAGAATTGAGAGGGTAGAAAAACTACCGCTTTTAGAAATGACTCAATCATATAGAAAGTCATTCACGGATGGCGAAATACTTATATTATGTTATTCTTGAAGGTTAATATAAAGGAAGTGAAAGTAAGAAGAAGGTGACAAAAAGGACTATTGCTTATTGCGGTAGTTTTATATATACTTTTTTTATTTTTTTTGCACTTGCCATTTTTATTATACAAAAAAAAGAAAAACAAACAGCTAATACGATTTACCTACGATTCGCACGAGAGCGGAAGGAAAAATTAATTTAAGAGACAGCTTTTGGAATGAAAAAGTTGGGACTAAAACCTTGAATCTTACAATTAGTCGGGGTAACGTTCAGACGGGTACGGCGACACACAATCGCGGCGATTCACGATTAATAATAGAAAACTATTGACGCGCTTTTCCGAACGTGACCTCAAGTAACGAACTCTTATCGGTCTACAGATCGTTGCGTTCCAATAGAGAAAGGTCATGAGAATCATGACGAGGAGAGAGAGAGAGAGAGAGAGAGATATGATATAGAGATGAGCTCGTACACGCGAGCTTCTGATTATTAAAGCGTCGATTTCTCGAGGAATAAAGGGTACAAAAATATATATTTATTTGTATTATATATGTATATATATATATATATATATATATATATATATATATATATATATATCTCTTATATATCTCTTTCTTCGCGTCTTCTTCAGTCCCGCTTGTCTCTCGCACACGCATTTGTACTAAAAAAAAAAAATGAAACATCATCCTTCCCTATGCGCGTTTGTCTCTTTACTCACTAAAAAAAAGGCGCGTTTTCGACTATTTTCTCCCGCTCGCTTTTATGCTCGCTATTTCCATTCCGGAAGTCGGTGTAACGATTAAAAGCTGCGAGAGAAAAAGTCTCAAAACACTTAACAATAGAAAACAAAAGACTAATATCAATAATAATACAGAATAATCAAAGATACAATAATAATAATAATACAATAATAATAATGATAGAAATAATAAGAGCGGTAAAAAAAAAATGATAATAATTAAAGTAATAATTAAGAAGTAAGGAATAAAGACAGAACGTTTACCTATGTGCTACTCGATCATGTGGTAATTAAGAAAAATACGGTAACTCGTACACATATACGTAGGTGAACAACACGCGCTCCAACTCGCAGCGGAGCACGGTTAATGTTTCGGTCCGTGTATAATGTATGCGTGTGTGTGTGTGTGTGTGAGTGTATGTTTGCGATACGTCAGTGTGATATATGTGTGTGTATACGTACGTGCTCGTGTGCGTCAGTGAGTTGCAATGAGCTTGCGCACCAAGCGAGTCGGTGTATGTGAGGAATGCAAAGTACGCGGTCGTGGTGGTTCGAAACGCGCGGATCGCGCTTTACAACACAGCCGATGGAAAGAAGTTATGTGTAACAATGCGCGACCGATGTACATGTGCGGCGACCGCTTCCTGATAATATCACGGAGAGGTGTCTGGATTTCGCGCGTATATTCCCAAAGCGCATCGCCGGGCGTCGCACAAGCGCGAACGTTTCATCGGACGTTAGATTTTCATCCGTGTTAATCGTCGTCTATCTTCCGTGTAAACAGCTTTCTTTCCGGAAATCGCTTGTGTGAGATATCTCTCGGTGAGTCTCTCTCTCGGGGAAAAGAAAAGAAATTGCCATTTTCAAGTTCAATAAATGTCCATGAAAAACGATTTCAACTTCTGACAGAGAAGATGCAAAATGCGTTAAAATGATGAAAAGTATATATCCATTTCGTTTAGCGTTATTATAAAATTGATATATATACATATATATATATATATATATATATATATATATATATATATATGATTTGTTATATTTTCAATATCTAATATCCATTTATCTGAAAATGGCAGTTTCATTTGACTGTTACAATTTCTTAATTTTTAATATTACATTAGACCGATTAATGAAGTCTAGTACATTCAAGAAGAGACTAATATGAATCGAAATTCTCATGATTCAAGTAACGAATATTATGGATTATACCTAAATTAATCGCTTAAATAATAGGTATTTAAAAAACTAAAATCTGAAATATTTTTTTTAATTCATCGAAATTAATTTTTTTCTTACGTTGAACTTTTCTTCTTAACGTAAAGTAGTTGAAAATAAAACCACTGATGTAATGTATAATCAAGATTGATCTCGTTGATAATATGTGATTTAACGTTTCGTCTACATTTATCCGTGTTAACTGCATAATTCTCGGCAGTTTATATAACAGGAATATAAAGAGCTACGTCAAAGGTAGAAACGAAGTATTTCCAACCGATCAGCTCTATACTGTTTCTGCAATCCGTGCTCGAGATGCTCGATAGTATCATCGATACCCGAAGTAACAGAGAGAAGAGATACTGTAACGGTGGTCGTATTAGTCGTGACAACGGTGATAGTATAGCGATAACGGTAATGGCGCAATGTTCGCGCGCGCAAATGTCTCGGCGGTGGCGGATAGTACATACAAGCAGTGGCTAATAATAGAGCGAGAGCAGCGATAATAATGACAAAGTAGCGTTGAAAGAAGGGTTTGTTCCTTCAACGATAATTGAGTCTGAAGCGTTGCTCTCTTCAGCCGCGTTCGCATTTTCGCTTGGCTACAATAATGTCTTAATGTCTTAATGCATATAGAGATAAAAATAAAATAAAATAAAAGAAAAACATCTCGTCGCGTTACCGCATCGTACGTGAAACGAAAATGACTCCTTCCGGGTGTCTGTATTTCTCTCTCAAGAGTCACGTATACCCGCGAGAGACCCGTGAGCGAGACGAAGGAAGAAGAGAAGAAGCGACTAGGTGGCGAACTTCCATGGCAGTGCAAAGTTTCTGGTCCCTGGTCTTGTCATTCTCGAAGAGGAGACTCCATCGTCTTCGCGTGATTTATCATCAAGGCGAGAAACGATAAAGCTACTCAATGGCAGTGATGTTGTTGCTAGTCGATTCCTGAAACAAGCAAATAAAAATTGACCCTATTAATTCAAAAGTCCAAATAAAGAAAGAAGATTTTAATTTCGTACGAAATCGTACGAATATATCGTAGATAAGAACATCATTAACGTCGGCTTTAGCATTTAGTCAAGATTATGTCAGTGCAATCCGATTATTTTCATCGCTCATATATTTATGTTTATCCTTGTAATAACCAACGTCATAGCAACAGTGTATCTATTTTTAGATTTTTATCATTCACAATGTATTCGGTCGATAATGTTAATGCGAAATACCGGTTATTCGTGCGATAAATTACGATGTACCAGTATCTTGCTTACGTCACAGACAAGTAGGAAAGACTCGAAATGTAACAGAACTGGCACGAAAAGTACAACGTAAAAGAGTGGGTGTACGCCAGAATGACAGAAAGAAAGAGAAGGAAGGGTGGGGAGAAACGAGCGACGGGATATCCTGATCTCAGCGAAGGCCGTCTGGTGTGCGTTCTAAGCGGGCAAAAACTGCATAGGAAACCACGCCCTGACAGGCCGATCGCATATCCCTCAGGGTTGCATCGGCGACGTCTAATATCTCTCGAGAATCACACTCGCGCGTCCATTCATTCGCGCGTGTCTGCGCGCGCCTTGTATAGATTCGTGTTCGAGAGCACGTGCTCGAACGGAGGTGAAGCGTGTGTAACAGCACGCGATTTAACTGGCTCGTGATAAGTGGATTGAAGTGCGAGAACGCACCATCGTATATACGCATGTACGTACGTTGTACGGAAAACAAACACGCATACATGAAGCTGGACGGAATAATCCACACTGGCTACCTATATCCTGCCTACTTGAGGCCGGCCACCTTCCCACTATCGGCCTACCTGTCTACGCCTAAGTGTAGGTTCGTTAGGTGGATGTAGAGGCGTGCTTTATCGTTAATCGATATATCTTCCGACTAATAGTTATATGCAACGAGAGAATAATGTCGAAGGAACGGCCTTCGTGACGATTTCACCGAGGTCACTTTATTCGCTCGTTCCTTTTTTGCCGCGCGTTGCTACAGAGGAGCGAAAGAGAATTCGAATAAGAGGAGAGGAGGAGAACTGTCATGAGTAATTTCGATACGGATATATCGCACTGTTGTTACGTTTGACAAATCCAGGAAACGTAAATGCGCGCAGTAGCTCGACATTACGTCATTTCGATCAATAATTACGATTCGCATCTTGGACCAGATAATTTACAAAAAAAAAAAAAGAATAAATTACGCCTAAAGAAACGCATCAAGCGTTTGCATGTGAATGAAAGAGCAAAATTTATCTCGATATATATTAAATTCTCGAAATGTCTCGAGGAAATATTATATATAAATTAGTGAAATAATTGAAACGTTCTATCTTAATTAATTAATTTTTTCTAAAATTAATTGCTTTTTAAATTTTATATATATATATATATATATATATATATATGCGTGAAGTAAAAGAGAATGTGTAGGTTAAATTTTCTCAACAAGTTACTTGTTTTTTTGCTGAAAGTATCAGAAAAATAACTTGAGACTCCGAGTCACCGTCTGTCTTCGGCTTGAAGGAGAACGTCAGTAGTAGTCTAAAGTAGACACGTCGCACCATCGTCGAGGCTAGAAACAGTTATTTGAGAGCGAAGGGTTTCACTTACGCTTTCCAACTCGGTTGTTACTGGGCCAAGTTCAACCGAAAATGTGTCATGAAACGTCAGTTTACTCAAGAGAAAGCACTTTCGAAGCAATGTCGGCCGCGGCTGCAGCAGCGGTAAGACCTAGGCTAAGATCAGTTAATGCAGAGAAAGAGAAAATAAAGGGAAGCGCAGGTATACGAGATCATTCTCTCTCTCCCTTCTACTAGGTATAATATATACTAATACGCGCACGCGTGCGAGGGAGGGTCCAAGGCGGAGGCAAGAGAGGGACAGAACGAATGACCAAGCTTGAGTCTGTCGGAAAAATAAAACTAGGCAGACCAGAGTGGAGTCTGGAGAACGGAGACCAGTCCGTTAGACCGCCTACCGTACTATCTCTTTTTCCCTTAGCGCTTTCTCCTTCCGGGTGAGAGCAAGAGATAGACCACGGTCGGTAGATACATACATAGATGCATACGTGTGTATGTGCGTGTGCACGAGGGAAAGAAAGAAAGAAAGAAAGGAATAAAAAGAGAAAGAGAAAACTTAACCTAAGGCACCAGAGGAGTCCGTGGCTCCGGGCATGGTGCTGCAGTTTGCCCCTGAACTTGCTTCTCAGACTCGCCCGCTCGACGTTGACCCACTTTCTTCATGGCTTTACCTCTACCCGTCGTGCACCCACCGACATCGGTGAACGCTCTACACTGATTTTCTCGTACCGCGACCTAGACTCGCCGATTGCATTTCGCTGCTCCAGATACGCCGATCGGTTTACGCGCGTTTACCCCGACGTCATAAGCCGATTCTACGTCTCAGCTTATTTTCTAGAAAGCACTGAGCACCTCGTAGACAATAAATCTCTCGAGGTCTCACAATAATAAATATCCCTTATTCTCTACTGATGGGATCATTTTTATCCTTGCGATCTTTAATAGTATCAATTGCTCGAAAATGAATAAATAAATCAATATATATATAAGCAAATTATTTTTCAAATTTATTATTCTATTATAATATTTATTTAGAAGAATCAAAGAAGATATGTAAACTTTTGCAAATTTTTTAAAATACTTTTATTCATTGATAAAAGAATTGACGTCGAACATACCTTAACTCACGTGTACGGTTTGAGGTGACAAAAATGACAATACAAAGTAAGGGATATTTTTAGTTATGTTTTATCATCGCTCCTAAAGAATTTTCCCGGTCGGGAAAGATCGCGAGACAAATCACATTGCATTGCAAATTAGCGTGGACTCTCAATGGGACTGTTATCTGTTTATCTCGGCGCGTTATCCTTGCGCGATCGTGATAAATGCGACACACAGGACACGGATGTGAAATGCACGTCATCGTCTATCACAGAACCGTCAAGACAATCGTGTCAAACTCGTCGGATTAGACGAGTTGGCAATGCGCAAGAGTAATACTGAGATAATCATTAGTTTATATAACGAGTCATTTCCCGCGACCACGTGATTTTCTCGTCAAGGCGATCCGCTCTCCATCACCAACGCCGACGGCACTTGTACCACCATAGACTACGGGTATGCTACCACGCACACGAGTACAATTGCTTAGGGGACCTCTATACATTCCACCTTGGCTAGAATGCCCACACGGGAGACATCGCTGTGATTGGCCCATTTTCATCCACGAGCAGTCGTTATTGACCATAGATATATGTCAATTATCGCATCAAGGATTGCTGTAATCGTTGAGGAAGTACGCAATGATTGCTCAATTTTCGTAGCACTAGCCCTTGGTCATTTATAATAATATCTCATCGATAATTTTGATATTGACTAGTGGAATATCTATTTCAATACTTATCGTGAATATTAAAAGTGTTTGAAGTATTTCAAATCTTTAATCACGAGAGAAGAAAAGAAAAAGTTTAAATTTAGTATCAGCAACGCAATAAAACTGAAGATTTTAATTTCAAGATATAGGAAGCAAACTCATTTACACATATGATGTAAAGCATGTTCGATTTTCTTGTCCACGGTCATATTATATTTTGTGCAATCTCATATAAGATAATGTGTGATTACGTCAGATAGATTTCTAAACAAAGATCAGCCTATATTTATTCTTCAACATTTTTTCGCTTATTTATAATCAAAAATTTATATATATGTTTAGCCTTCTTTCTTAAATAAAATCAATATATTATCACTAAAAAGCAATGAATAATTATTAAGGGTCTTAATTATATAAGTACAACATGCAAATCAATGAAATCTGAAAAAACTGGCTGTTTTAATCATAATATTTTGAGACGTCTTATATTTTATTTATGAGATAAATTTATATTAATATATTTAAAGGAATATCTGAGTGTTTGACTAAGAGATTTATTCATTTTTGGTAATTTCATAAGAGTGTAAGAATTAATGAAAAAGTAAATAAAAATAGTTAAAAGTAGAAAGGTGTAATATTTATTTATAATTCTGAATTTAAATACTAGTTACATGTGTTTTATTCCAGACATGTATATGTGACAGTTTTTGTCAGAAAATAGCAAAATCAATCAAAAGAAAACTTTAATTACATTTTACAAATATGTATATAATATAATCATTATTGTTTTTTCAGTGAAATTTTACTTTTATATAATATAAAACAAAACAAAGTATGAATGTTTTCACTGAAGGTAAGTAAAACTTGGTCTCAAAATCTTACATCATTGCTTTAATCAATTACATTTGCTGATTCAGTTTAAAAGAGAGTTTAGATCGTATGTCAAAAATTCTAATCAATCAGTCTTTCAATTGCCAGAATATTTTTGTGAATAAAATAGCTAGTAATTGAGGCGTCAATGGTCGCACGTGTGTCAACTGGAGAAGCGACTAGTTTGAACGGTGACGCTTCGCCGTTTATCTCCGAAGGTTTAAGGCCGATTCCGCGGACTTCGTAGGTGTTGCGAGACACCGATGCATTCCATAGAGCGCCGGTAATGGAACGCTAAAGAAGCTGCTATGCTCAAGACCCGCGCGCCGCGAGAACAAGCTAAGGAGAGAAAGAGAGAGAAGGAAAGAGGCGGAGAAAAAGATATAGGCGAGAGAAGGAGACGAAATAAAGACGGTGCGCGAGTATATGAAAGAAAGAGATAAGGAAAAAAAGAGAAACAGAGAAAGAGAGACGGAGATAGACGGGGAGAGAAGAAGTCGAGGCAAAGGTGGTCTTACCGCCGTAAATGCCACTGGTTGGCATTATGCCGCTTGCTTGGTCAGACCTTCGATGCACATCGAACACATCCTAAGATGCCGCCCGATGATGACTGCTTGGTATAAACGTGATATCGTTCTTTCATAGAAACAGCTATCGTGCGCCTCCGAGAGGATAGCCTCTCGGACGCTTCGAGGGAATTTCGTGTTGCACGAGCCACGACGATATGGCCCTGGCCCATTTACCCTTAGGCTAAAGCTCGAGTCCCATCGCTAAGGCAGATGCAAACGATATTGGCCTCTGGAAAAAAATTTTTTTAGCGTTCGCTCGACAAAGGTCGGCGGTTATCGAAAGATTCCTTTACTACGGGAATAGCGCACATTTCCAGCGAACGAGGATGGCTGAAAATACTTTGCCGCGAATATATGTACATCGAGAGATCGACGATGCGAGGACGAGACGGTACCGAAGGTTCGGGCTGACAATGAGATAAATCCAACATCGTCACGCGTTTATGATGATAATACAATTTTCCTTAATCTCTGTCATAAATCGTCAATCGTTGGCGGCATCGGCTTGATAGCGATTACGACAGCGCAAGGTTGAATATCATGCGCGAGGCACGGACGGAACGGAGACGAAACGAAAGATTTTCGAGGATTGATCAGAAGCGGCGAACTGCGAAGAAAACTGGGGAGAATCCGTGGAATGTCGAATTAAATCTCGACCCCGATCCGTGGTTCACCGAGCGTGATCTTGGATAGGACAACCTGCGTGTATATATCTGTATACAGATGTTCATATATATATATATGTGTGTGTGTGTGTGTGTGTGTGTGTGTGTGTGTGTGTGTGTGTGTGTGTGTGTGTGTGTGTGTGTGTGTGTGTGTGTGTGTGTGTGTGTGTGTGTGTGTGTGTGTGTGTGTACATGTTTGATCGCGTGTTATTCTAGCCAACTTATATACGACTATAAACGGCCACGCGGCCGTACTCCTGGCTCCCATAGGAATAGACAAGTTCGTAGAGCAGTAGATATGAGGTGAACGAACCTCCGAATCTCCTGGACACGAGAAAAAAAAGAAGGAGAACCACCGAAAAAAGAGGCGACCAAGACTGGGAGAGAGAGAGAAAGAGAGAGAGAGAGAGAGAGAGAGAGAGAGAGGGAGAGAGAACGGAGTCGGAAATAAGGAGGGACGGCGGAGAAGGAGGAGGAAGAAGAGGAGGAGGAGAAGAATGATCGTGGATACTCGCTATAGAGAGAGATAGGTTGGAAACAGGCGAGACGAGAGCACAACCGACGTTGTAATAACGCGCGATCTCCTCTCTCGAGCGTGCGTCATATAGAAACGCATCTTTATATATTATCCGTACGTTGTATATAGCCCGAGAGATGTTCTGCTAAACCGATATAATATTGCACACTCTCGTTCGAGAATATCGCGACTTAACGATCCCGTTCGGACGTTAATTATAATCGAATCGGCTTACTCTATTATTGCGGTGGTTTATGCTACACTATCATGCCGATCGCTCATGACAACGATGTTTTTCATATATGACAACGAACGTTACCGGACCGGACATCGACCACGTGTCAGACATGTGCGATGACGGTTATCGGATTATCCCGAGGAAGTGTCGCTCTGAAATGTTCCGGAGAGAATCGCTACTTAATTGTTCGTCGTACGAGGAATTAATGTTTGGAGAATCGTAACCGGACGTCGTACATTATATAAAGATGAAGACTATCATGTAACGTAATACGTATATACGTAAAGATAAAAAATAATCATACGAAAATATGCAGCTTTTATAAGAAATATTAAAAATGAATAACTTAATTTGATTTTACGCTTTATATGCTTCATCACGTCTCAAAAATAAAAACAATGCTTTAAAATGCCCACGCATTATTGTGACAGAGAATGAATCGACTTTTCTAAAAGAAATATTGGAGACATGATAAATTTTAGAAAAAGGCAGAAGAACGAGATATTCACGCTGCTGACCGCTCACCAAATAAAGTTCACGCCTTAGTTTTTTTCGTTCTGCGCATCGAGGAGAATCCTACGTGGGCCGAGAGAGTGTCACCACCTTCGCGTGTCCGACCACGTTCGCCAAATTCAAATAAACGACAGCGCAATTGTTATTCGTAACGCGTCGCCCGCGCAAATGTATTGTCCGCCTGCCAAAATTCGCGGTGCCCGTCTACCTGGGTTCGATAGCATCGCGGCGCCTCGTTTCTAAATCCACGATCGATGCGTCACGATCGCGGAACGAAGGGTTTCGATTCGGTACGCCTATTACAGCCGGGCGATAGGGGCGAGGGGGAGGGAGAGAGAGAGAGGGACGGGGGGGGAGCGGAGAAAGGGAACGGCGTAAAGGGGAAGGGAGCGAAAGACGACGGTGCGCGACACGGGAAGAGAAACCGCGCGTTCGAGTAAGAGAGAAATGAAAGAATGTGCGAGCACGTGCGAGAGTAAGAGAGAGACGATTGGCATGCAGGTCGCGCGGTATGTTGTCCTAGGTCACGCGTGCTCTCTCTCTCTCTCTCTCTCTGTCTCTCTGTCTCTCTGCCCCTCTCTCTCTCTCTCTCCTCCTTCTCCCACCTGCCCCCTTATCTCCCCCTGTCATTCTATCCCCTTCCATTCTTCCTCTTTTGCTCTCTCTTTCTCTCGTCTCGGTATTTCTGTGCAGAAGCGGCAATAGCAACACAGCGGCATTTGTACATTCTATCTTCACAACTTCTATTTGCCTATTATTCTGGTAATAAGATCGTACCCCGTGAGGTAGGACGCGGCGGATAAACGGAAGCGGTTCGAAATTACAACCAGCGACGGCGCCTCCGTTGCAGGTCGCATTAAGTAAGGGAATGGAGTTCCCTCTCTTTCCCTCTTGAGATGCGCGCAATGCTATTGTGTACTACAAGTTCTACGAGAATAACACCGATTGTCTCAAGTTCGCGTGTGTTTAAAGCATTCATGCCGATACCTGAGTGTATCTGGCAGTAAGACGTGCGCTTTTCCTCTTTATTAAAGAAACAATATATTATCTGTTGCGTACATTTATACGTCCTCGTGTATTATATGATTGATGCTAAAATTTAAAAAATTTAGAGTTAAGTAGATTAAAAAATTGCTCTATACACACACACACATATATATATATATATATATATATATAACGATCCTCCAAAAATAATTTTAAAAATACGCCGCGATTCACCTCCCGATGTACAAATATTCGTCGAGTAATCACGGTAAATTGCCGCACTTCTCTCGCGTACAACTCGCGCGAGAGCTAACGAACGGTTTGGGATGCACCCGGAAGAGATTCGTGTATGGTGGGCCGCACGACCCGCAAAAGAAAACTCTGAGGAATTCTCCCAGGTTTGAATCGGGAGCCTCTCCCGGAAGAGAGAGGCCATTTTTATTTTTCCACGAAAGTTTACGCGACCGCCTCGAAAATCCCGCGGGACTTCGGATCGATCGCTCGCGAACGAGGGTGACAAAATCGCGTATATCGCGCGGATCGTTTCGGCGAAATCTAGGGGGATCCCTCGAAACCATCCTCATCGAGGAGGAAGAGGCACGCTGGCTGATCGAGCATGCGGCTGACTGAGCGAAGGAACGAGCGAGGGAACGATCGCTTATTCCTGACGAGGAGGGCACGATCGACGACACAGGCGCGCGAGCGGGACGGTGAATGCCCAAAACTCAGGTGGTGTCAATGAACTCGACCATGTGAGGAGTCGGCCGGGGCCTCCTCCTCGGCTATATACTCACTATATCGGGGTCTTGTCTTTCCCATGGGACCGAGACTAATTTCGTGACTTTGCGAAAGCGTTACGGCGCGCGCGCTCGCTGATAATACCGAGCGCGACGAGCCGAGTATGGATTTCTAGAGCGGTTTTTCCGGGGGTGGAGAAAAGATCTCTATTTGCACTTTATGATTATATTTGGCGAACGAAGCGTGTCACTGAGTGCACGATCGCGCCGCGCGTGCCTACGCACCGGATGTTCGCGACGCGCGATATTATCTGATTAGATATCGCGCGAGTAATTATTAAACATGCTAAAGAAAGAAGGAAAGAGAAAGAGATATACAATTTCTTGACAGAATCCGTCTTATTCTATAAATTTATTTTACACTAAATTTAAAATTAATTAACAATTAATTAATTAATTATTTAATTAATTAAAAATGAATTAAATTTAATGAATCAGAAAAACAGATCGCATAAAAATATTATTAAATACTTAGGACAGACGGATAAAAATTTTAGCAGATTTATTACCTATAACTTATCAGAGTAAATTTGTACGTCTCTGTGTTATCGGATTTATCTCAAATGTAAAGAAAACATTTGGTCGTTAAGCGATTGCAATCAGTAAAGTACGATTCTACAGCCTAATTGCATGCTAGAACATATTCGGGGACGTGTCGGAGGTAATGACGAGGTGAATGGTCTAGACTGGCTTTCAGAGGGGCACCTGCTTGTAACCGCGACAGAAAAACTGGGTAGAGAGCAGTATAACGCACGTATATCTACGAGATTACCGTCTCGTTTTTTAACATCAAACATGTCTGTCAAAATTAGATAACTGGTAGTAGCGATGGGATTTTATCGTGGACCTTCTATTTAATCGATCTTAGGTAAGATCGTGGTAACCAATGAGTTGCAAGCGTGTTAAGTAGCGATAAAATGACGTAACTTTAAGGACGGCACCATCTCTCGCCTCGTTCTCCATAGTGTTCTTTTTAATCGTCTCTCTACTCTTTTTTGGATTGGTTATACGCGGGTCAGCAACACTCTTCTTCAATTCTTTTGCAATCTCAGCGCGACCACGGTTACATTGATGTAAGTAGTCAGAAGAGAAGGTGAATCGGAGTGAGCGAAGGAGCGAAACTCGTAGAGAATAAGGTGAGAAAGGGTTGACCGCCAAAAGAGAATCTCACAAGTAGCCGCAGCCTGATCACGAGTTTCAGCAAATCACTGTCATAGATTACATAATGATGACCACGTGCGAGAATATATGAGCTACGCTGTAATAATTAACGCGAAATTCAAATGTCGCTACGATAAAAAGAGACTGAGTTGCTAAGGATTGATAAAAATTATTCCGCGCGACAAGTTATTTATTAAACTAATTATTAGCAAAAATAGAAACTCACCCTGTATGTAGGCAGATTCGGCATTTTCATTGACGTTCCATGTTTATAAGAAACGTCCGATGTCGTCCTTTGCGAATATGAATGCTCCATATCAGTCTCCTGAGATTTGAGGATGAAATCTCCTCTTTTCCTCTTACTTCTTCCATCATTGATATCGCCGGATCCATAAGAATGTTTGCTTCGGAATTCCGGAAGCTTTAATACTTTAGTACTGCCCGGTTGGATCGAGGCCCTTGATAGCAATCATGTCGCGACCTTGAGATATCTCGACTCTTGAGTCTCCGCTACTTCCTCGTTTCTTCTTCGCTTCTCTTCTCTTCCTCCACTTTCTCAGTATTGACCTGTCGGATCGAGTCCAGCCATGGTGCACAATTTAAAATCCTAAGTGAATGAAACACCTTCAGAGATACGAAAATCTGAGAGCGATCTTAAGAAATGCAGTTATGTAGTTGGCACTTCAGTATAGACCGGTGGGGTCCAATCCTCCTGCTGCCATGTCGACGATAATAATCTTCAGCACTACTGAAAGCGGAAGTATGTAGTTGCTCGATAGCGGAGAAAAACGTCTTCAATAAAGACCAGTGGGGTCCAACTGCCGAGCCATATCTTCTTACTCGGCTCCTTCGGACAGCTACCGGAGCGTTGCGGGCACTTCTGACACTTAGAGCAGTGGCTCCTGAAATACGGAGAGCTCTTTGAATTATCGGAAATCTTCAAAACAATTTCACCGAATAAATTTGTCAGCACGCAAAGTCGGCGCAGTCGTCGATGCTCCACGAGGCGGTACCAAAGTGATAACAAATCGATCGGAACAGATCTATCAGAGTTTCGCGAAGAATTCCGCACGATGTAAGGGCCGAAAATCGATAAAGTGGATGCTATCGGAAAAACTAAAGGGACCGGCTGCTGTGTGCGTGACCGTGCCCCACAGAGCTCTGACAGCTCCACGGCGAGTGGCCTCGCTTAAGTCTCGGCTGGCCCCCACCTGTCGGACTAGGGGCAACGCCGATTGGCCGTTGCTGCCGGCTACAGCGGCAATTGGCACTCTGATCGAGCTTTTGGAAAATTTCCCCCGATATACCATTTAGTTATAAGCCCAACCCCCGGATTCGCATGGGATCTTACATGGGAAGAAAAGTAGGATTCACCGGACTAAGGAGGAAGGGAAAACCTCTCGAGAGAGAGGTAGAGAATATGGACCCGGAGGAATTTTTCCAGGTATGAATTAGCCTCGGCAATAATCATTAGTTGAACATGAGACTATTCAACATTAGGATATTTCAGGATCTATATATCAATCCGAATAAGATCTTGGAGGAAAACAGATTCTTTGAATTTCAAACAAACAAAACATGTGTTATACATCGTCGGTCGGTTTGAATATACATGACGCATTTTCAGAATCTCTTACGAGAATCGTGAATGATTTATAGTAACGTTAATACAATTTATACCATTAAAAAATGTAACTCAATATTATTTAAAAATATATTATTTTATTATATAAATTTTTACATTTTAAAACGTAAAAATTTGTAAGTATGTTGTGTATTTCGAAGCTGTTCCATTATCGAAGGCGTTGGCGGAACTGCTATCTCCATCGTTCTCTAACACTATTTCTAGCATAGTGTTAGGTAGTGGGATAGATTCATTGACCTCACGCGAAATCGATCGAGAAGTTATCATTTTAGAAGCCATGTGTGCGAGCTACGGCATACTATAAACATAACTTTTTCTCATGCAATTTGTATATCTTACATACAGTATAATATATATTTATTTTCTATGTTTTTCATTATTTTCGCTTAACGAGTAATTTAATCAATAAATTTTGTTGTCGCGTAAAAAAATATATTTTAAAAGAAAAATTTTTATTTTTGAAGAAAATATATTTTTTGCATACATTAATTATTGAATACTTTATACGTAAATATGCGAGGAAATTTAAAATTAATAATGTGCAATTTATGTGACAATTCGAATTATATAGACATAGAATAAAGTTGTAAATAGTTTTAGAAATAAATTTATACAATGTTGTAATGAATCGTGTTACAGATAAATCATTTCTTAATTAAGAACATTATGCTATCCTATGTTAGTTTTAAGACGCTTTGTGCTCGTGCGATAAGAAAAACATATTAACTTATAAATATTATCTTTGTGTTGTCTTTCTTGTTTTATCGTACTGTTTGTTCATACTTATAGAATACTCGAAAAATGTCATAAATTTGCGATTTAAGTGAAATCGAAGAAAATAATCGTAAAAATAAAAAAAAAATCGTCAAGTGCTATAGCACGTGATAGCTTTCTAGAATAAAAACAGAAAAATACAAATCTTTAAATTTAAAACATATATATCATGAAAATTAAAGATGCTAAAACTGAACTATGAACATTATAATGTAAAAAATTAATAATGAAAATTGTTTATTTGAGTAAGATTCTTGCAATTTTTTTGCGAGCAATTCAAATGTATCATTATATAAAATAAATTTCACTCTTATTAATTGACAACATCGTCATCAATATCATAGGTTGGTTCGACTTAAAATAGAAACAATTTCAAAATCGAGTAGGTATCCCGTCATGCTTGCGCAGCGAGCATCTACCGACTTTTTTCATTCTTCAATGAAACCGACCGGTTTCTCGAAATAGCTTATAGGTTTACTAGTAAGTCTCAAGTATACTGAATCAATCCATGTTAATCAGTTGAGTTTTTATTCAAATTCATAAACAATCTCTAACTATTATTGCATCGGAATCAGTATATTCATAAAATATTACTAGCTTTTTATGAACTATTTTAACTTTTTTAAAATAATATTTTAATAATTTTTACAAATTTGCACAATAAAATTAATATAATTTTTTGGACCACTGTGATAAAATAATAGAGTGACAAAAAATCGTTCAGGTTCGTGGAAAACCATTGCAATTGAAAATGCTAAAACATTTATTGCACATTAGGATTTATTCTCAAGCAGATTAAGAAGTCTTATAGAAATTATTCTCCTTAAGTCCCATTGATCTAACAACTGCAATGTGTCCTCTCGTTTATGCCGTAGACACTGTCCGGTAGGCCGGGTCATCGTCATTGTCCGTCGTTTGCTATTATATTCTAATGATATGAATTTGATTTCGATAAGTTAAAAGTTTATATAGTAGTAACAATACTATGGAAATGTCCAACTTAATGAAGTATTGTTCAAGCAAAAACTTAATGGGCTAATGTGCTTGAATTTATGGATATCGATGCAAAGTAAGAGAAATAATATATATTTACAAAATTTTGATAATTACTTGAAAATAATAATTTTATCACATTAAGATATAGACGCGCGCAGCAAAATATAAATTTTATAGTTACTAAAATATTAATTTACAAATTTCTACAGCGTACAGAAATATCGTTAATATATAAAATAAGCAATTATAATCCTCTGAATTAACTAACTAACAACAATTAAGAAATATATACCAAGTATAATTATTAACGTTACAAAACTATTTAGAAGATCAAAATTACATCCCGAGATATTTCAACGGGAATTTTCCGTGAAAACACGAAAGTGCAATGCTGCGTCTTAAAAGCGTAAGATAAATTAGAGTCCCGTTTTTCACTGATATCAGCAACGCGTTCTTTCTAAGCTCGCATTTAATTTAATCTAAATGCGATCTAAAGTGACGAAAAAATTCATCCGTGGCATTGATTTAATACGTGTGTATCAACCGGTCTCCCGACATCATTGCTCGCGCGTCGCAAAATCATTTGCTCGTTGACACGCACGTGTACACGCTGTATTATTAGAAGGAAAAGGGACGACCTTAGAATGAGAGAACGCGTATCTGATCTGCCGATATAAGGTACGATTAAGGTACGGGTCCTGACCGTACAGATACGCCGGCGCGGTGCTTGTGCAGATTGTAGTCGTCCGTCGTCGCTCGCGGCTACGACTTCGTGTTACTGGGATAAAAGGTGAATGACTCGCTACTTGATGTTCATCCCACCAGCAGCATCCCGCTCTTGGCGTTTGGAGGGGTAGCGCGTCCTTCTGCTATGCCGGAACGCGATAGAGACGAGTGGCATGAGGGAGAAAGAGAGACGGAGAGGCGATGTCGCGAGAAAGAGGCAGATAGAAGAAGATCGAGAAAGGAAGAGAGTAAGAGAACGATATAGCGATTATAAATTACTTGATCATCCTTTAAGTTCGATTTGCCGGCCGCGTGCGCCTCTTCGTTAATGACGTTGCACCGCGACTTCATTAAGCCCACTTTCGAGAGAAAGATATAGATCCAGAAACGTTTGTACATTTCTTCCATTGGTTTCTCGCAGTGGCCTCATGTGAAATGCGCGGTCGAATATTAATTAACGTTACGTCGGGAATTAATAAATGAGGAGCTCAAAAACATGTTTTCTCGTACCGTCAATGTGACAGCGATTGCATATTTATATTTCAACAGAATCGTCGAAATTGGTTTTCATTGTTTCGAATAATTTTATTAATTTTTAGTGGAAATTATTCAAGACACAGAGATACATACAGTAATGTCTATAATTGTAGATTTTACATTAAGTTTCACGTTAATTTCACGTTGATAGACATCTGTAAGTTATTAATAAGTTGTACAAACAAGATAATCATACCCTCTTTATATCTTCTCGTCGTGTGTGCGTCTCGTATAACATTGAGAATTTTAGCAAGTGCAAAGTTATCTATTAATAATCAGATATTCAATTAGATGTAATTACATAATACTATATAGAATGTATTAGAATAAATTATACGCAAGCGGTAATTAAGATTCAGTAATGTATAACAAGAGTTTAATGACAGTCAATCGCACATGTGAATTCCAAAGAATGTAATTTACACCTGAAAGAAATAGTATTACCATATTTTTTATAAATTTGGTATATCAGATATTTAATATTATCAATCTTTTAATTTTTTTGATATAAAATTTTTTCTGAGATTTTACTCGAACATCGTGACTCGAGATATTTTGAAATTAATTATTGTTTATTGAATTTATAATAAGGATAATGTAATCACGATTCTTGTAACGATTATGCAAGTTGCGATCCTATATATCTATTGAGATTTGCGCAACAAACAATTTCAAAATGCTGTTCTAATGTAGATCTTCTCTAACCACATAATATCTATGAATGTAATTCAATCGGTATATTCGATATCTTATCGAAGAAGAAATCTCTTTGATTTAACTAAAGTTTTCCATGTCCTCTATCAATTTTTTATCAACTTCTTGATTGGCAATGTCGTAAATACTCATAATTTTTCAAATTATCAACCTTTTTTTAAAGTCTAACAAGGGTTTGTCTCGAATTTTGATGAGCTTTGAATATGTTTCTGTCAAAATAAAAAGACACGTATTTTTCATATGTCCGTTAAGATTAACATCTTCTTGAAACAAAATTGGTTTTAATATTTCTGAATAATGGTCGAAATGGTAAAAGATTTTTAAAAAATTTTAAATAAAAGTTTTGTGACGGTTAAAACATTTTATAAGAATGCAGTCAGATTTTTCAAAAAAATGTAATATTTTTCAAAATTCTTCTCCCTAATTTTTGAAAATTCTAATTACACGTTTATAAAGTACATTAAAAATTATAAAATTTTTATTTGAAACCTTTTTTTAAATCTTTTAACATTTCAATAGTATTCGCTCAAGAATATAAAAACCGTTTTTTTTCAAAAGATTATTTCATCACTATCACTGTCCGTAGAAAATACGTGTCTCTTATTTTAATCTAGACTATAACATATCCAAAGCTCATCAAAATCAACTTCTGCACACTGTTAAATTCAATTTTATCATAATGTACCTGATTATTCTATATTTTTTAATCCTATTTGCGTATGTATTGAGTAAAAATGTGATTTCAACTCGTTTATACGTAAAGTTTATACTTAATAAGTATGACGATTTAACTGTAATAAATATGTATAACAGTTTTTAAATTTGCAATGAAAATAGGAGAAAGGATTAATTTGATTAGTTTATATAATTTACCTGTTTTACCTGTTTCATCAATATTACTTAATTATTCATTATTTCTTCATCAATTAAAGTAAAATTCAAATTAATAAATCTCCATTAAATTGGTAATAAATTTGAAATTATCAGTACAAAAAGTAATTTCAAAGTAAAATGCGACGTGCTTGTAATATCTAGTAATTGTTTTCTAATAGAAAAGACCAATCTTTTTTGGACCTCATTAGAAAATGCGGCATCTTATCACAGAATCAACAGCCATTTTAACCATTGTAGTTGAAAAATGTTGATTTAATTGTTGCTATAAGTCTCAGGTCATCGAAGGACTCGGAGGTCTAAACGCGCATAATATCATCGTTATATGATTGCTCCATTGGCAGTTAGGAAAAAGTGAAAGATGCTATGAGAAGAGGATGTAAAAGAAACAGGGCAAGGAATCGGAGGTAAGGGACGCTAAGAAATGAAAGAAGGGAGCTAGAGCGAGAGAAAACGAGGAAGAGGAGATGACGCAAAGAGGGTGACGTTGGTGGAAAGGTGCGAAGGTGAAGGAGGACAGAAGGAACCGAGAACATAGAGGAAGAAGGTAAGGAATATATAAAGAGAGAAGAGGGGGAGAGGAACCAGAAAAGATGAAGAACGAACCGGAGTGCAAGCGAGCAATTGAGAAGACTAAAGACGGAGAGAGAGAGAGAGAGAGAGAGAGAGAGAGAGAGAGGGGGGGGGTAAAGAGGGAGGGAGAAAAGAGACGTTCGCTCGAGTTGTCGAGGCGATTGTGCCGATGTGCGTGGCAAAGTTTTGCGTCGAGCTCTCCCTGACCTAACCACTTTAACTCTCCGGCCTCGAGTTGACTTCACTATTTGACAAGGTCTGACTGGTCGATTATTACTTGAAGAGATTATCTCATACAATGGTACAGCATTAACATCATAAATCAATGAATGTTTCATTGGAAGTTCAAAGTTCATTTCGGTCAAATTCGCAATATGAAAGGAAACAGTCTGGGCGGGGTTCTGAAAAGTGTTCTTAAAAGAGATCCGATTCTTCACCTGGCCCTCGTAAAAATCTGCTTCTTTTCTACGCCCGTATACGCGTTAAATCGCGCGTAATCCTCGACGTCCGAGACGTCTCGCGACAACACAGAGAGGCATGTCCTACGGCAGTTGCGTGTTTACGTATCACATGGTTCGCATTACCGGCGACGCGCCTTCTCGTCGCTCTGCTCCGCTTCATTCCCGCCTCGGTTAAAACTCCCGCGAGAGAGCTCGCAGCCGCTCTCAGCGCGACGCAATGCGCAGCCTCTAGGTCGGGCGTTCACCCTGTTGTCCCGAGACGAGCAGCTAAGATTCGCGTTCGCGAATGTTGAATGTTGATCACGAATTTCGTTCTCTGATAACGTACGCCGTTTATTTTTGATATTAGAGAATTCTTGATATTACCAATTTTATGTAACCTAGTCTTGAAATAGAATTAAAGTAGAAACGAGATTTAAAAAAAGGAGGAAATTATTAATATCGCGTAAGATTTTTCAACTTTATTTGTAAGTTTCTATGAAAAAAATCTATGTACATGTATGTGATTTCTCTCTTTTTCCCGTTTATAATTTTATTTTAGTAATATTTAAGATACTACTATACATATTATTAATTAAATGCAAAAATATATATTTCTTACCTCATTTTACAGGCATTAATAATTATTAATATTAATATTACCTCATGCAAAATTGTATTATTTGTTACATTTAAACATAACGAAAGTTGCCGAATATCATACATTTATAATAATTTTGAAACATGTTTTTTTAATGATAAAATATGTATATTAATATGTAGCAATAAGTGTCAAAATCGTCAGTATTACAGAAATATCAACCCAAATATTATGTATATTTTGTAATATTTAATCGAGTACACAAAGAAAATTGAAATCAGTAACGAAATTCTATCGAAAAGCAATTCTGTAAATTTAATGTTTTACAATACGATTCTAGTTTATATGAATGCTCATTTCTCTTAAGCACAGAACATAACGAATAAAGCATAAAACAAATTATGAAAGTTGTTTATAGCTATTAAAAAAAGAACTATATTAGAGATTAATCTTACTCAAAACCTTTCTGTCAACAGCACGAACCAACCGTGCCAAAATTCATGATGTTTAATCGGTGATAACTGACAGCTATTCCATTTGGATTGATTGATAATAATGAATTCTTTTATCTCAGAGGTAGAAAAAAAGACCGCCATGTATACATATATATGGTATATACATATATGATAGCTCGAGAGGTCCCTCTCTTCGCTTTCCCCCTACCTTTTTTGCGGATCGATTCCAGTTGGATCACTGACCTGACAGTACGCCACGCCGTTCCTTCTTCGTACGGGCGTACGAATTATCACGGGCTTGCGTATCAGCCCCTTCCCTCTCAGGAGGGGAGAGGCTAACATCGCACATGACACGCGAGAAAGTACCTTACCTGGTCTAAAGCGGGTGGTGTCCTTCCAGCAATTCATAGAGGTAATCTCGTCAATTCGAGGTGCTATCCGAGTACCTTGAACGACGGTGAATAAGTGACGATAAGTAGGTAGATGGGTAGGTAGGTAGGCAGAATAGATAGGTTGGTCGACTCGCTCGTTAGACTAGAGAGGTGCGTTGACCCTCTCGGCGTGTTCAGCGAGAGATAGGAGAGGAACACAAGTGAGGAAGAGAGAAGGAAAGGGAAAGAGAGATAAAGAGCGGAAGGAAAACGGAGAGAGAAAAGGGAGAACGAGAGAAGAAACGATGCTTGGATAGAGATAGAAGGAGCGGAAGAGATGTTCGTTAGAAAAGATGTCAAATTCGCAAACGTACAATCTCTTTTCTTAAAGTCAGTTTTTAAACTGTTCAGATGGAATTACAAATCGAGATCATTAAACTCGGCTTCTGAATGAATTGAACCATTGTGAGATTAGGCTGTTTGACCTATCTATCGAGAGAACATGTTATGAGATTGAGTAACAAATTGTTAAGGTACCGTAAGCAGATTAGATCGTTTCTTATGTATCTGTAGGAGAGAAATTGTATCAAAAGAATTCATTATTGATTTGTCGTGCAATTCTAAATATATTTATTACACTGGAAGAGATTTAATATACTACATATTGTAAATTAGACATAATTTTTGAATAAGAATAAATTTAATATATTGTACATATTTGCAAAATATATAACGCGCACATAAATATCGGAATTAAGATAGAAAGACATGGATTAAGTTTTAGTAAAAATTAATTTTTGCACTGTCGAGAAAATTAAAATATGCCTGCAGGGATTCTGATACTTCCGTGAAACCAATCAATCAACATATTTTTTCTTCGAGATGTGACTAAGTATATGGTTATTCATAGATTCTGAGTCATCGTATATAAGCTTATGAAAGTAATTGGTCACTAAACGAAAGTAATCCGATCGATTAATCATAGATAGAAATCGTACAAGAGAAATCGCACTTCCGAGAATTTCTCGTAATTATAAATATATTCGATGTGTAACAACACTTTGTGATTATCTATTAATGATATTAATATTATTATAAAATTATTTTTTATTCAGCATTGGCTTACGGTTTTCAATAATACGAAAGAATACAAATATTATTAATTATACCATAATAATATTCATAAAAGAAAATTATCTTTAAATACATGCTACTTTTTTAATCAAAGAAATAACTGCAAAATATTATATAAATAATTATACACTATATTCAAAGGCTTTCTTTTATTAGTAAAAGTTACTTCCTTATAAGTTTCTTAATCCCGCTAATAAATCGCGTATAATGACATTTGCGAAAGGAGAAATTCACGTTATCACGCGTCATGATAAAAGAAACTCGGACCATATCCGGAGCTCGAGTCATTTTTAACACCTTTACTGCACTCTCACGGTTCTCTCTTACTTTCTCTGTGTAGAAAAAAAAGGAATAGAGAGAACCACCTTCCTCGTCGGAGAAAGTGAAATCAGTCACCTGCACGTCTGTATGCGTGCTCATCTTGTTGGTTGCTCTTACCTGTCGCGTAAATCAGCGGAACGATCGCCCAGTGTTACCATTAATAAAATTCCATGTTAATTGAACTACGAGAGCTGTATAGAGAGATGAAAGGGATGAAGAAAATAAAACCACGTATCTCTGTGCATAGATCTATGCTGTATGCAAACTATATTTCAAAAAAGTATACCTTTTCCTATTGTTATTTTTGTAAGAAAAAAAAATTAATATCAACAATTTTTTTTAATTAATCAATGTAACAGTCCTTGAAACAGTAAATATATAGAATGTATTATATAATTTTATCTGTTAATTTGTTAAATTTATCAGGAGAAACGACGATGAAAAAGCTTAAGAAATGTATTTCATCGTATTATCAATCAGGAATTTTCAAATCATTCAACTTTATGTCAATATTTCTTATCAATATTTTAAATTCTTTATAATTATAATTTTTCAAAAGAGAAAAAAAAATCATAATGTATAAAAATTTTATATTATATTTCTTTGCATTGAAATTTGTTAAATAGCATAAATCGAACATGCGACATATGCTTTCACTACTACGTTTAGTCGCGTGCATAGAAACGCGTGGATCGTTTTCACATATGTATTGGTGCACACGTTCGTCTCTAACGCGTGATCGACACGCGAGTCGAATCTCGATCGAGGAGTACGCGTGCGGTATGGGATACGCAAGCGTGCATGGCATCGGTAAAGGACGGTCGCCACATAGTTTGCAATCCACGGCAATAAAGATGCTGATTATGCGAGAGTGAAAGAAACGAAAGTTTGTGGTTCGACCTAGGAAATGCAACGAAACAGAAACGACTAGGCTCGTGAAATGGTACGTGGAATAGCACGTGCAAAAGTTCTCAGACAGTTGCCTTTTTAAGTCTGCCTTCCAAATGAAAAGCTAAGAGAGAAAAAGATAGATAGTTTTTCTCTGTCACTTGAAATAAAGCGCGAATATATTATACGGCTTAAGAGATCTGTTGGATTCTTACGCCCAGGAATTTGTTCTTTACATTTTCTTCGGGCGTACGTTGATTTTTATAATTAAATGTACACGTTACTTCAATAAGTAAACTTCAATAAAGAGATATGAAAGCAGCCGTTTGATTTAACGAAACTAGCACAGTGTCAAGGTATCTCACTCGCGAGGATATAAGATCGACATAAATAATTAAAAGGTACAAAGAAAAAAAGAGAAAAAAAAAGAGAAAGAGAGTTCTCTTCTTCTAACTACCAACAGAACAATTACTTTGCATGATATACCGTCTGACTTTCACAAGGCTTTCTTTTTCAGCGATAGTCTCGCAATTCTTTCGCAGATAACGCGTACAAATATACTGAATATACTTACGGCTATGTATGTTATCAGAAGGGAAATGCAACATGATTGTCGTGACATTTGTAATTTCCTGTGGGCAAATGAAAGTTGCGCGCCATTTCTCTGATGTATCTTCATTCGCAAGATATCTTAAGATAAATTACGAGTCACCTAAAACTATGTATTCTACATTGAAATCTTACTACATTCAACGCAAAATATCTTGTATTAAAACCTCAAGATGTCATTAAATTCTATGAAAAATAAAACAACAGATCTTTCTTAAATTTTTTAACTAAAAAGAGAGACTACGTCAGAAACGTTTTGACATTTTTGCTAAAAATGAATTGGTTGCGAATTTGTAAATGAAATAAAATGCAAGGTGTTATCTATGTTGCGTACAGTATATCAAATATCACTCGATGAGACCATCTTTTAGGCATGCTTGTTTTCACTTCCTTCCTATCGCAAGCGAAGAATACCAGGTCTGAATTCATCGACGATGAATTTATACTTCAGCCGCGGAAAGAATTGTATTGGCCGGTTGCGTAACATCTGCTTACGTTGTGCAACGGCGCGTGGGCGAGAATGTTGCATA
This sequence comes from Anoplolepis gracilipes, assembly GCF_047496725.1. Taxonomy (NCBI): domain Eukaryota; kingdom Metazoa; phylum Arthropoda; class Insecta; order Hymenoptera; family Formicidae; genus Anoplolepis; species Anoplolepis gracilipes. The sequence continues at coordinate 11,152,052 of NC_132970.1, read as the reverse complement.
TGTGTATGTGTATATGTGTGAGATACTTCCTCGTTCCTAAAGCCAATCGGCTTCCATCGTTCGGGAATCACGCGATGAAGGAGCGATTGCGATGCCGTTGTCACGAGTAATGAATTCGATGCATGCAGGTGCATCGGGTGCATGTGCATGCCGGATGACCGATTCATCAGCAGAATTTCGGCCGAAGAAGAGGGCGGGAAAGATCTATTGTTTCATTACGATTTCAAAAGACGAGACCCTGAGAGAGAAGGGAGAACGGTATTTGAACTCTCGTTGTACTCGGTTGTACCGCGGGGCCATGAAATGATATTCAGCTGAAGGTTTCGACAGGTCGTGCAAGTGTCATTAACCTCCCGCGTAGTTCATTCGGAAGCGGCGAAATAATTGTCCGGTCTAGGAATAGCAAGCGTCCAGGACGCCCACTCCCTAGGGACTATATTAACGCGGTTAGCGTGTCTTGTAGGTTGCGAATTGGGCGTTGCTCTCTGCCGTTGCCTCGCCATCTCGAACAAACGTGTGGAATGACACGCGTCTCGAAGCGTCGGAGACGTCGCTAATACAATCACCAAAATCATTATCCTTCCTTCTATCTCGGCGAACAGAGTTTTTCGTGCTCCGCGAGTGAGAAAATGGAGAGGGAAGAATGTTTTCGATAGAATGACGAAAACGACGAGGTAAAGGGCGAAGGAGAAGGGCACGCGAGACCACGTGCTCGTACTCTTAAATTCGAAGATCCACGTGGAAGGGCCGGCGTCGAATAGTGTTGCAATCTTACAGCGGACCTCTTTCCGTACCTTTTCCATTCTCGCCTTCCTCTTTCCTCTCTTTGAATCTCGTGCTGCTCTTTGTGGTACCGAAGACGCTTTTATGTACTTCCCACGAAAGAAAAGACACGATAGTAAGATGCAAAGAATGCTCGCCCTTTGACGTTTCTCAACATCAAGCATCGCGCACTGAGGCGAGAGTGTGTCAAGGCATAATTTTTTTATTCACTGTAATTATTAATTTTATTTTAAAAATATGTGGGTTATTTTATATATATTGAATATTCTTTTAATTAGAAATATAGATTTAACAGATAATACTAGAAATATTAGATGCGAAATTTAAAAAATACTAGCGTTTTTTCTAGGTTAAATCATTAAAGCTATAAAGTTTAATTGTATTTTATATAAAAAGTAAATAAAAATTAAATTTGCAATAAAAAATTTAATTTTCAATATATTTAATATTAAATATAAAAAAAAATTACGCTAACTGATGACTATCTCTAAATATTAATTAAAAGAAATTTAATTTTAATCTAAATTTAAAAAATAAATAATTAGCACAATAATAAGAAACTTTTAAATATACTGATGTTATTGAGTTAAATTATCGTCTACTTGGAAATTTATGCTAATTGTATATATATGACAAAATAAAAATAAGAATAAATATGAAAATTATCGTTATGATTGCATCACTTATTCGATTGTTTATTACAGAGAATGTGAAATACATTTCGATCATACTTGTGCGTGTGTAACATCGGCGTTATACAGCAAACTGACGCGAAGCAAGCTCGGCTGTCCACGGTAAACGTGCACTAACTACTGATCTACGATCTCAGAATCCGTGGCTGCTGAGACTGATAGCTCTATTAAAGGTTGCAAAGCAAACATTGAACTTCTCTCGGCCTAGTTTCTTAGATACGGGAGCGAGAAAGGCAAGAAGAGGAAACGTCAGAAGGTGTTAACGAAAGATATAATATTAGCATATTGCATCCTGATGAGAAATGACCATTTGAATGGTAATGAAATTACCGATAAAAAAAAGTGAAGAGATTTATTGTTTAAATTAATATACTCTATTATTTTATTTGTGATGTAAAAACGTGTTCCCTTTCCCTTTCCTTCGTAATGTATTGAGTAATAAAATGCAATTATATACTATATATAAATGCACAAGATTAAGTGCATACATTTAATCTATCAAACGTGTGTCCATGTACACGTGCCATTATAGTCCGTTACAGTGACCTGTAACGGATAAATTTGGATATTCAAGAGAACATTCTTCTCGACCTAAGAAAGTACCGAAAGGTGTGCCAGAAAGCCTGCGGGCAAGACCTAGATTTGCTCATGAGTAATACTGAAGCAACGGTATATTGTCGAAAATCCCGTACGCTTGATCACCCGATTATTTCTGGAGAGATCGTTTATTCGACGTACTCGTATACTCGACTCCAGGCTCCGGTCAGTTTTGACGAGCCATCCTCGTACCACACACAAGGATGTATCTTCGGCATGCAAGTAGGTTTACAGCCGGATGTTGCCCGTGCACGACAGCGAGTAGAACGATCGAGCGACGATGAAGACGAGTAGCCGGATTTATTTTTTCGTGCAGTCGAGCGGTTTTCTTCGTACGCGGCCACGGCTAACTGTATTTTGACTTTGTGGCCTGAATTGCGGTAACACGGTAACTGGCTCCAGTGCGCGACACCCCGGAGTAACGGGCCATATCTCGAAGGCACGGTTCAGGCTCCCCTTTACGCATGTAGGTACCTACATAAAAGGCGCTCTCATGTATATACGTCACACGGCATATACGGCTTTTATACGGCTGATGGGCGTACGTGTGTATCGCCAAACAGTCGCAGTATAGGTAACGTGCGTGTGCAGATGCGCAACGCGAAGAGAAAGAGGGACAGGCGAAGAGGGGAAAAAGAGAAATGAAGGAAAAAGAGTGAGAAAGAGAAAGAGAGAGAGAGAGAGAGAGAGAGAGAGAGTCGTCGGTGGCGGTTCATCGTATGCGTCCGGTGTACGTCCGTTCGTTCGCGTTGCAAACGTGAATGTAGGTACAGTTAGATAGAAGGTGCCCACGGGGGCTGGAGTCTGTAGGTCGGAGGTGCGGGACGTGCAGCCCGAGCGTGTGTATCCTTCGCATCCGGGGGATCGCCTTCGAGACGACAGCAGGACCTTGGGCCTTAACCCACTCTTACTCGGAAAGGGACTAGCGACTGCATCGCGGTCTCTCCTCTTCCGCGTTCGCCGCGCGTCCAACGTGCGACGACGTGCATGCACGTTCTACAGCAATGTGCTGTGCACGGGGCATGCGAGCCGTGTTTTCACCAAATGTCTTCTAACAGGAACGAAGTTGTTTAAGTCGTACGCGTGAAACATGCGTGCCGCATGTAACGTCGATTCAGCTCCCGGCATGCATTTCAAGCAATCGTCATAATTAACCCATATTCCGCGCCTATTAATCGAAGATGTTTAATCAGTTGAGGAAGCGTTAAAAAAAAAAAAAAAGAAGTACATTTATATTCATGAGAGATGTCTCTTTCCTTTTTGTCATTTTTTCAAAATTCTTTCAAATGATGATTTCTCCTTTAAAATCCCACATCATGAATAATATATTTGTCGCATCGACTCAATCATCTCTCTTGTACAGCTCTTGCATCACGATGAAAGATTGACGTGCGCATGCTCACGTAGGAGCACGCTTTTGCTTTGACTTATGACAACGATTACGAACCTTACGCTCGTATATTCGTGTGCGCTCGTTCTATAAGCGATCCGGACGCAGATGGAAACGAGACGTTGGACGTCTCGATGAGGTCTAACCGGTGGATTCTGTCGTGCGCGTAATTATCCGATGCGGTCCCCTCGCCTGCGATGCGTGTGCCAGAAAATTATCGCTCGGGAATTACGCGCATCAGCTAATCCGAAAATGTCGACGGACGAGGAAACGAGTTTTCACGTGTCGCAAGATTTACGACGTGATAGAACGTTGATAATTTTGAAATGTGTACCTGTACAAAGACGGATGATTTGTAATCGCTTAATGCAAAAGGCGCGATAAATAGCGAATTACGCGTAGACTCGAAAAATTAAAAGTAAATCTCTGTAAATCACGACTTTGCAGTGCAAAAGCGACGCGTCCGCTGACACACTGAGCCGCCTCAGAGAGCCTCTCGTTAAAGTTTTTTTTTTCTTTACCAAAGTTTTTATTGCCGTTCGATCAATCGTCGGTACGCAACGATGTCGACATAGGTACACCTACGGAAGCGTGCCGCAGCTACAGACCACGTGCCACGGCACGCGACATATGACTCCGGATCCTCAGGATCCTGACGGAAACAGGAGAATCGTGAAGCGATCCGGGAAAAGAGAGAGATATATATATATATATATTCTCTTGTAATCCCGAAGCGAAAGGTATCCCCTTTCGCCGGTCCGTCATTCACCCCTTTCTTCTCAAGTCCGTCTTCTTTCTAGCGTGGAAAGGAGCGCAGCTGGTCCCACGCGTTTTGTTATTTCCTGAACCCTTTTTACGAAATTTCGGGCTTCTTGGCCGCAGCCTGTACAGCGGCGGGGCCTTCTTCCGGGTGCCCCGTATCTCGCATTGCATCTAGTCTCGAACTGGTTTTCCGGTAAAAAAAAAATGAAAGTAGGAGGAGACGGGTAAAAGTGATGAAAAAAAAAGATGCGAGCAGAGAAAGAGATGGCGAGAGGAAGGAGGAAAGAGAGAGAGAAATTCTTCTCTGGCAGAGAGTCCGCTCCGGCTTCTTTTGTGTCCATATGCCGCGCCATCCACGCCTATCTGACCCGCTGATGACGATCGGGCCGACTCGAGCCGAGGACGGCACGCATCTCTGCCGGAGCGAATCGATCCGCTTCCTGGTAACCGTCGAATTTGATCCACGAGATCGGCGACTAGAATCGAATCCGGAAGTTGCCGCGTAATTCACCTAACCTAACCCACGCGATGCAACGTGGATTGTAACGCGTGCGTCGATTATTCTATTATACACAAATATTCTCGATTATATATCTCATGATAAAATAATTATAAATATTTGATCAAAGAACGCCAAGATTCACGTGTCTCTATCCTATTTTAGGATTCCTCATTATACGTCCTTTACTAGATGTGTTAGCACAAATGGAAACAAATATAAAACTGCAATATGAATTTGCTAATGAAAACTTTTTATAAAGTCTTAATTGCGTTTTATATGTGGATAGAATGTAAAGTACCTGATTTTTGTTGGTTACTTTTATACAAGTTTGTTGCATTGTAAATATTTAATTACACTATTGAAAAGATATATTCGAAAACACGATATATAACAAAATAGAGAATAATCTTTAAACATTTTTCAACTAATAATTTAATTTAATGATTTACAATAACACTATTTTAAAGCAATAAATAAAAAAAAATATTTTGTTCAATCTGACGTATAGTATCGATGAAAAAATTATATTTTGATCTATACCAGTAAATTTTCAATGTGTTTTTCAAATTTTCCATCACTAAACCTTTTGCTACCCGCAGCGAAGCCCGCAAACACCAAGCGCGATGAAAGAAGAACGTTTAACTCCACGAATACGGTTCTATGCTGACCAAAATGCAGATGTGTGTTGTCAAAGTATAGTGAGAACGAGAGACCGTCCATTCAAGCGGTCAGCTTGCCTGCGGCGAAAAATGTCTTTTTAATTGGCAATTAGACGCGTCGTATGTCCTCTTCCAGCTGTCATATAACCGCGGGCGAATCGCGCGAGCCAGGGAAGCTACAGTGGGCACGCTCGAGTACTCCGTGAATGGACTCAAAGGACTCAAACCCGAAGAACTAAAAACCCCCTAAAAGTTCCGCTAGTGTCCGAGCATTCTTTGATAATCCTCTGGACACGAGTGGCCGGTTCCCCATTGAGTGGCTACGCGAAAGTGACCCGTGGCAGCGTGAAGCCAGGAGCGACAAAGGGAAGGCGGGCGCGTGCGTGGATGACAGAAAAATGGGACGTTGAAGGATGAAACATCCTGGCTTTATAAATTTTTCATTCCTTAATTTGACGGATGGCCGTGCACGCGCCAGAAAAATTCGTCCGTGACACTTCCGTGCACGTGTCTTTTATAATCAGTAAGAAAACCCTCTTTACTAAATATTTATAATGTATGATTATATTTTAAGCATCATAAATATTTAATATTAAGTATTAGTATTCAGCATGAAAAGAAAAAATATAGTCAAATGTTACTGTATTAAAATAGCTAAAATAATTAAGACTAAATTTTTTAGAAACAAGATTAATCTTTTTTGTCGAAAAATTATATTTACATAATACATAATAAATTCACGTTTTTTTTTGTTTTTGGAGGTCATTTATGACGCAACATCATTGCCAGTCGATGAAGAAAGAGCCTACGACTAGTCTCGGAAAGGTAATATCTCTATTGCACGTGGTACGCGGCCGAAGAAATGTTACCGGACAACAAACAATAGAAATGATTGTTGCTTAGGAAGCGATAACAGAATCGCGACAACATATTACACGAACACTGAATTGTCATGGACACACCTTGTGCCGTTAAACCGGTCACTTGGCAATGAAACTCAAATGCTTGGCATGTCTTAAGAAACACTTTTACAAAGCGTAAATAGATGGCCGGATTATATTCCTTATTATCATTGAGATTTAACAACATATATGTACATTTGATCGTCAAGATTTTTATAAAGATATAATATAAAATAATTTATTTCAAAAATTATAAAAGACTAATAAAATAATTAAGCATTTTTGCTGTAATTTTTTGATATATTTTATATTTGTGGATTATATACACCCACTAAATAATATTAAAAAAATATTTACATCAGCATTGAATAAAGAAATTACGAAATTATAGAAAGTAAGTTAAACAAATAATATTATAACGACAATTTTAATCATACAAAAAAAAATATAATACAATATATAAAGAAAGATTTGCACCATACATAAAAGATTTAAGAACATGCTAAGATAATAACTATTGACTCCAAAATGAATATGTATATTATATCTCTGATCCACGATCAAGAAAACAGAGGTTTCTGCCGCAGTTCTCATAAAGCTTGTATAGTGATTTGCATAGTGATTTGTACTTGGTCCGATATCGAAGTTTACCGTTGCAATGTCTAATAGCGTATAGTGGTATAAATTCCAGCTTACTTATGTTTACATTACAGCATCGATGTATTATTGCAAATTCCGACATTTATGATAATAACATACGTTTCGATACCGTACGATGATGATGGTATACGCCAATTTTGCATCGTTATCATCATAATCACGCCATAAGTGGAGATGCCACGCGGTGCATCTATCTTTTTCTATCCTGCCTCTCCCTTACTATTGCAACGCTACTTTCTTCCTTTTGCGATGCGTCGATTCATTCCGACTGCCGATGATGTTTCGAGAACAGTTATGTGGGAGTCTGGGTCACGAGGCGTGGCTTCTATGGGGACACCATCCACTGTCCCATAGAACCACAGTCCCATTGGCCAAGAAACGCTTACGAGGCACGGCCGGAATAATTATGTAACCTGCGCTTCGCGCGCTACGGGCCGACACGATCGTCCGTGACGACACGAAGCTGCCAAGGGTTGGAAGAAGAAGAAGAACAAGAAGAAGAAGAAGAAAGAGGAGAAGAAAGAGGAGAAAAAAAAAGAGAAGACTGCCGGTTCTGATGACCCTTGCAATGGAGGAAGGTAGCAACAGCAGCGCGATGCAATTTACTTTTCTCTTGGCATCAACACACGCTCTCTTCTCTATAAATAGAATTATATTTATAGAAACAAAATCAATTTATTTTGGTCGTTTGTATTGTTTGTATTGTTTATTATTTTTATGCAATTTTACTACACTAAAAGAAAAAAATTGACAGAAGCTTGAAACCGAAGGGACTGCATGTGAATTTGAATATATGTATAATAATTAAAATGCGATAAAGATGAAAATAATTTTGTCAATTTAAGTAAAAATTTTTCTTATAAAAATATATATAAAATAAAAATTGTTAATCCTCAATTTCATAAATTTTCTGCTAATATAGAGGAAACGTTGCTTCTAATTAGAAGTTAATATCTCCAACAAAAATTACATTCTATTTGCGTCAAGGCTGCAATAAATTGTGTATAAGAAGTTAGATAGGATATTATATTTCAATCTTATATCATACTGGGAAATTAGTTTCATCTTTTCATGGTGAAAGGCTCGAGGATTCGAAGGTCCTTCCGTAAAATCTTTTTTGCTCGAATATAACTGTTGATTACCCATAACAATTTCTACATCTAATATCGTCATTAAGTAATTGAATAATATTATAAATACTTTTTTTTGCAAACACACACGCGATGGTTTTAATTATTTATTCTTAATTTTTGACTGTAAAAAAGTAATGATAACCTGTAATAATAGCCTTTCGTGAAAAAGAAATTATACATTATGTATGTTTAAAAAAACACTATGTAAACTATATAATATAATACAATTTTTTTTATATTTATATGAAAATTTCTAATCTGTCTTACATTCCGGATCGTTTCGGACAATATAGATAATCACAATACATTGTTATAAATTATTCAATATATTGCTCAATATTCTATAAACATGTTATTATATTATTAAAAGATATACTTTTAAAATATGTTCATATGTTTAGAAAGAGTTGTACAACAAAAGAGAAGTACAAAAAAGAATTGTGCTATTCATTTGTATGACGGTACATCGAGTCCTGAGGCTATAAAGGTTAATGAATTCAACGAGCAATAGCAATAATGTAACCTTATTATTTAGTTAAATATTTACAATTCCAGGTAATAATTCGCGGTTAGTCATAAAATGATATAATAGAGTGACATTTTTTTTTCACAAACATATAAGCATGATATGTGTTGTTCATTTCGCATATATAATTTTCGAGTCATAGAGCCTAATGCCCCAGTAACGGGATGATGTTTCATTCTTGATGTTACGAATTTGCAATTCTAATAATTAGCGAGTCCAGCGAAAAGCGACCGACAACGACATCGACGAGAGACTGTAGCGGGATAATTTACGTTCTCGCTCGAGGCGTGGAAGGGCGCGAAATCGGACGCCAAGAGGTGTCGAGTATTCGCTCGTTCTCGTCACTCGAACGCGCAATAGTGACTTTTTGACCTAAATACTTTAACGACCGTTACCATTGACGTCACGAAATCCTTGACCGTAACCGCCAATCACGGATATCCATTTATCTCCTTCGAATTATGAATGACCTTACAAAATTCGATGCGACTTTTCGAATTTTTTCTCTATCGTATTTTTCTTGTACAATGTTTTCTCTTGTACTCGATTCTTTTATAGTATACAGAACAAATCTGCTTATGAGAGTGATTATGTTAAACGATATAATGGTACGCAAAAATAAATTACTGCACATAATCTTTGGAAAATAAATTGTACATATGATATTGAATCAATTGCTTATAAAAAATCTCTCTTGCAAATGATTTAGATTTTATTTAAAGCTATTTTGATTAGAGAATAACATATATTTTTGCAATATAGTCCAATTTGTTTTTATTCAAAATATATTAAGGATAGCATTAAAATGCAAACATTATATTGTTGCAATACATTCATGATAAGCAATATATAAATAAAGAAAAAATAGAGAGAAAAGAGTCATACATAATAATTCATAATAATAATTAAATTTATCAATCATGGAAAAGAGAGAGATAGAAAAGACGCTTCGCCAGTAACCTGTTTTTTGGCTACTTTATTCCATAAACAATCATTTGTACGAATAAAGATCGATCGCGGTTAATTACGATTGCGCGCAATAATTAATACAATACATACAAATAATTTACTTACGACACTCTTGACACTTGTTGCATTTGCGGCGAATAATACGAAGCACTTCACGTATTTACATATGCATTAGCAGTGTATTCGTAATCGATGTGTTGTGTGGTTCCTTCGCTTTTAAAATGAATTCACAGAGTAAATGTCAAAGTGCCAAATTGAATCAGACTTGATATACATATATCAAGGATAAAAGAAGATTTATTTTCTTGAACGTGCGTGCTTTTCATATTTTTTCCTCCAATATTTAAATCTATACTATTTTATTTTGAATTTATGTATGGTAAACAACGAAATATGTAAATTGTGCACGTGCGTATCTATACGCAGTCTATCTAGTTAGAATATCTCTAGATCAAGTAATAAAGAATATTAACGGATGTTTTTTTCGCGAATTATATAATAGTAATTTTTTAACAGATTTATGATCGCTAGTTTTTATATTGCGAGATGACGTGACGTAGCGAACATTGCCATCATGCAGTTTCAAACTTTTGTCCGTCGGAATACGTCGTGTGCTTGATCTTACGCGGAAACATTTATGAAATCCGCCACAACAAGGGTGTGATAAAATCACGATACTCGCTACTCATTGTCAGTAGATCATCCCTATGTGTTACCGCATGCTACTGGAGTCAGTTCTCGCATCGCTGGCCAGAGGGCAATTAGATCGTTGATGGATTGTCATGTGTGCCACGTGCCACATGTCACAATCGCGTATGTCGCAGTCGCAGTATTGTTTACCTGTTGCAAGTGTATAATCGCGATAAGTTTGTGCTACAATAAATATCGAGAGTGCCAAAGATAAATGATTATTGTATTGTGTTAATGAATATGTATTATACGGGAACAGTGGATACTTGATGGACACTTTGATGGACATTCGATCGAATCTGCCAATTGATATGAACTCACTGGAATAATGAGCGTCCAGAATAATACAGCGAAAAACAAATGATGATTAATCATCCGATTGGTGAGTATATTTCATTATTATTTTTGTATGCGACTGCTATGACGTTATGTCATAACAATTATTATTTTTGGTGATGGTGATTAACTTTAACCTTAATCTCTTCTATTGCTTTTAACGAAACTTTTCCGTAAGGGCGAAAAAGTGGATATAAGTATATTGCATGTATTTTCTATAAGAGATTTCTCAAGGATGTGAAGGATATTAGTCTCAAGAGCTATCGATATTTAAAGAACACGTAATTTAATATAATTTTAGAGTTTTAAGACTTGTTGATTAAAATACTTCTTACATTTTTATTAAATTTACTTGCTAAAAAAACATTAATTTATGATGCATTGTAAACAGAATTTTCATATTTCGATAAGCCTGTGGGATAATATCAATACGTACAGTTTATATGCGTACGTTCACTGTCACGAGCGAGAGATAATAGAAGCAATGATTACTCGAAACTCGCCGCATGTTTTAACGACGTCGTTAACCCTGTACGTTTTACTGCTGCGGATGCGTTACATTCTTACAAGTATGCGTCCTGAAAAGAGGCATTTAACGAGTCAGTTGACCGCTCTTACACAATCGAGAATTTTATTAATTCCCACATCAAATGCAGATTTCATACATGTACCGCTTAAAGGGCTCGGTGAATCGAATGTCTCGTGATGTAATTTTATAGCCTGTATCTATATATGATGTTGCGTAGAAAGAAGAATTATTTTTCGAAGGATTATAAGTACTCGAAATTGACAAACTGTCCGTACACGCAAAAGAAAAGAAATTAATGATTCCATCGAGATAAGAATTACAGGGACATGGATGTATAATTGTACCGCGCACATATGTATTATATTTTGACGCGACAGGACGTTGGCTCATTTGACCAAAGCGTATAGTCCTACGGAAATCGCAAAGATTCTACCAAAACCGGTTCTGATTGTGTAGCTATTTTCGGCGGTTCGCAAACACATAAAAGTCTTTTACGAGGACCGATGCTCGAGCTCGTTTTCGACGTGTAAAAGGTAGGTACTCGATGTGCGTGTATACACGCGTATCTATAGACTTCTACTCCCGTATGTCGAAAATGTGTACCGCGATTTCCATAAATTATTGCTACACAAATTATTAAAGATCATATATCAGGGAAACTTGTTGTATCGAGTTGAGAACTATTTTTTGCGTCTTTGTAAAGCACGTGATAATCGCTACCGGAATAAAAAACTAATAAATAACTGAAAATTAATGACCATCCGCTTATTAGTATACAGAAAACGACGCCAACATTATTCATAGAAAATTATATTCAAAAAGTACGTGGCGATGTTTTAATTGAAAACGATTATCTTTCTCTCTCTTGTATTATGATTTATTTTGTCAAAAATCTTTAAATAAAGTAAAAAAATACTAAGTATATTGATTATACTAAAGAATGCAATATAAAGTAAACTAAATTTATAATATTAAAATTTTACACAGACTTTATTTTATTTTAAATATAAAATATACAGAATGAATTTTTTGAACTTGCGTTAATCTCTCTGCCTTTGATTCTTCATATGGAAAAAATTATCTTATCCGTCTTATCAACAATACGATTGAATATAAAATAATTTCATTTGTCGCGTAGGTATCATATGTATTAATATCTCCTGAATTAAGACGTGTGAAACGTGATATGCTACAGAAAAGCATCGAAAAAGTTGTCGATGCCTCTCCTGATCCGGAAGGGCAGTCGCGACGCGAATGTTGCACGCGCCCGATGCCGTAACACGAGACACTCGTAATCGAATACGCGCGCGAGCGGAACCGAACGTACGAAACGCATACACGATGGCGTACACGCAAAAAAAGAGACGCTTAAAAAAAAAAAAAAAAAAAAGAAGAAACGAGCCGTCGGATAGAACGTTTACGGGGCACTCTCTCGACCGACCGTTCGACCGGACGGTACCGCGTTGCACGAAAGGGACCGCGAGGGGTCAGAGCACAGGATGCATCGATTTTTTGCGTGGCGTACGCTTCTTTCTCCTTCCTTTTTCCTCTTTCTCTTCGTTTCACTCTTGCGTTTTTTGTCCTTTCCAACCGAAAATGCATAACGGTGCGCCATGGTACGAACGTGGATCGCGTGGAACGGACCCCGGGGGGAACGTGCGTGGCATCAGGCCCCCGAGATTCACCGCACTTTTACGTTCGCGCTTCGCATTTCGACGAAAATATATTTGAGAGAGAAAGAAAAGAGGATCAAAGCTCGAGAGGCTTATAGATGTGCCCTCTTGCGTGACTCCCGAAGCGAGAGAAAACGATAAGCGGAGGATACCATCGTCTGTCGAGAATTCACAATTTAGATTCTGCTCGAGAGCGATACGGAAGAACAGGAGGGAGGGCAAGATCGGGAGTATCGCCGAGTATCGCGTTAGAACACGCGTTGTTGCGCGGGGATGGAGAAACGTGACGCGAAAGCAGAGACCTTTTCCGTGCATCTCATTAAGACACTCCGGTCAGGACCCAACCGCTTATCGGGATGGATATATTTTACGATCGGGAAGTAGGGGGCTTCCTGTTGGCGGGTGCCTAATTGGATGCTTTGCTTCCTGGTACGATTCAACCGAGCCATCGATTTCTCTCGAACGAGTTAAGCTTAAGGTTACCAGATTAAACGTCTACCTAAATCGCTACGTCCGAAAATTTTACTGACAAATTCTGATAAGATGAAATTAATTATCAATATATAACAATTTAAAATTATTACTATATAAAACGTATTTAATATAGAAGAGACAAAGAAGAAAGAAAATTTTTTATTTTATTCAAATTTTACAATATATTCAACAAAGAAATATATAGGTACATTGTTTGACAGATTAATTTATTTCTTCCTGCGAAATTATGCTGTTTAGCTATGTAGAAGCTCTAAATTCTAGTTTGAAAAGCAAAAATTAAGAGGAGCCGCTTCTCTCTCTCTCTCTCTCTCTCTCTCTCTCTCTCTCTCTCTCTCTCTTATTCTTTACTCTTAGGTCAAAAATAAAGAAAGAAAAAATATCTTTCTTTTCTCATTTTTTCTTTGCATTTTTCTTACATCAATTCTCTAGGCAGAATTCTCGTCAATGAAGAGCAATAAAACACGTCTTCTCGTGTCGCTCTTTGTTTCTCTTCCCTTTCTCGACCTTCCCTCTCGTCTTCCTTCATCCGACACACCGATGAGGAAGTTTAGCGCTGGCTCGACGTGGCCTGCGTTCACTGCGCATCCGTGAAAGTGAAACGGAGAAAATCAGGTTTTGAAGACGAGCCTTCGAACCTCCCTCTGAAGATGGAGGCAATGATGAGAATAGAGATTATTGTCTTTCGCTGTAAATGTTTGCCGACAAGTTTATCGCGTCTATCGAGTGCATGAGATAAGGATCGTTACAATGTGAATCGACTGCGTATTTAATTTATTATATTACTTACAGTAGAAAATTTTATTTTGCCTTTTCTTGTGTATACTATGAAATATTATTATGCAAATCTATATTTTTTCAGAGAGAATTGCGTTATTAGTGTTACTTCAAAATGTTAATACTATTACAGAGGAGAACAATCTTGTTAATAAATATGTGCCAATTAATAAATCAGCAATTTTATAATTTTTTATCATTTAAAGAATATCAAAAATAATATTTCTATTTTTTTTTTAATATTGCATAAACGTGCATATATTATAAATGATAATTTTAACAAATTTTCAAATATTTATTCTCCATTTTTAATGATTAATTGTATATTATTTAAATCTTTGTAATCTAATATTTTAAGATCTAATACTTTAAGATAATTCCCGGTTATGATAATACTCAATGTCAGGGGCTCGACGCTTGAGCATTAGTTACCGGTCAATGACAGGAATATTTTGGTATAGGCATCATCGCGATCGAGCGCGCTGTTACGCCAGAGTCAATAAATATCTGACGAAAGGCCCCCGATACACACACACACACACACACACACACACACACACACACACACACACACACACACACACACACACACACACACACACACACACACACACACACGCATACACACACACACACACACACACACACACATACACATGCCGCCTCAGCTGAGAGATTGCCCGAGTCAGCTGACTGCAAGTCGTACTCGACGCGGGGGTCAATCCCTCCTCTTTGCCCACTCCTACCTCTCGCGCTTCTCGCACGACCCATGCTTCGACTTCTGGATTGTTGAGTCGCGAGCACCTTGAGAAAATTTCAAGTTTCAGCACCTAACGCAACCTTTACTGATAAAACTTTGGCCGTTTGATCGGTCGCAACCGAACGAGAGAAACAGCTGGAAATCGTTTTACGGCGGTTGTATTATCCATCCGCGTCTAATTAATTAAAAATAATTAGAGTGCAGGACGGAAACTTCGGAACTCTGCGAGATGTAAAATAATTTATTGCGTACTGCACTTGTGAATCGAGCGGCTTCTCTCGTGATTTTTATTCAATTTTATTCAATTTTATTCTCTGTGATGCGTACTACAAATTTTTCTGCCGGAATATTTTTTTGCGTCATTAAAATATAATTTTTAGATTTATAATCTCAGCATCTGAGAAAAAATTAACAGATGATATATCTTTTGGACATGAGAATAAATATTAATAAAAAATATTATTTTAAATTTAAAATATTATTTCATTAAAATTTTTTTAACCATAAGTTTTTTTTCTTATTGATCCCTAATGCCTAGTTGTGACAGATGTGACAATCCGTTCCGTTAAAAATATTCAAAGAATTAATTCGTATTGGTAATATATTGATATTAAATGATCGTCGAAATTTATATCGATTTATCGGGACGATCCTCGTCAGGCGAATTTTACGAAGTTTACATCTTCGTCACCTGCTCGTGTCCAAGTACCGTAACCGCGAATCGACCCCGTCGGCGAACCTTCGGCCATAAATAGAGCCCAATTTACACGGAGGACTGCTCGACGCGGTCCTGCGGTTCGGTGTATACGCGGAACTTGTATGCGGATGCACACGTGATTGTCGCCGGCGCGCATGCAGCCCGGTGCAACCGGCGTGCCACGCTACCATCGGCGTCCCGCTTCTTTCGACTGGGAATCGTGCGAATCGATCGTGCCAGTGTCCTGGTATGGGACAGTAAAGAAGGAAGCGAATGAATAAAAAGGCGAAAAAAGAGCAGCAGAAGGGGAGACGAGAAGAAAATGGAAGAGGAGGAGGAGGAAGAAAAAGGCGATTGAAGGGATGGGGGAGGAGAGAGGGTGCGAGTTGTCGGTGTAAACCGATCGAGGCATAGAGGAATCGGTAGGTGATACGGGAGCGGGGGAGGTCGAGTGGCGGGGGAGGGGAAGGTGGAGGTGGCGGTATGTCGGCGGGGACAGGAGGAAGGGAAGAGAAGGCGGAGAGAGACGGGGGGGGAACTTGGTATCGCGGATGGCGATGGCGATGGCAGAGTCAATGTCCTAGCACTCGCACTGGGTCACGGCAAGTTGCGGCCAACGACCCAAGGCAGCTCCTCTTTACTTTGCACAGAGCGAGCAGAAGAGCGAAACGCGCAGGGGGGAGGCGGCGGGAGATGGCAGGCCCGCGAGAGGGAAGAAGCGCGCGCGGAGGAGAGGATAGTAGGAACGTGGAAGGCAGACGGACCGAAGGGGCACAGAAAGGGAGAAAACGAGATGAAGAGCGGTGTTCTTCGGTTAGGTTCCTCGTCGTTCGTGCGCGCGCGCGCACGCGCGATGTACGTTAAGGTGCTCGGAGCGAAAAGCCTGTCCTTTCTCGCGCGCGCGAGATCGCGAATTCGCGAGAGCTCTGTTTTCCGCGCGACTCTTCTATTTTCTTCGGCCATCTATTTATTTCCTTTGTATTTGGGGAATATATGCAAGGGAGTCGGCTAGGAACTCTGTACAATGATTACGGAGAAACTCCTATTGTTTCCTGAAAATGTCACTCCATAGCAATAGCAATGATTCGCGACGTTACCCTCTATCTGCTTTGATTCGCGAACGCCACGAGTTTGGTACGAGAATCGCATCGATTGTGTCCGTTTGATTCGATTGATAATATCTGCTTTTTATGTCAAATCATGACGAGTATCTCTCACTCTCAAGACCGGATTTTCCCTTCCTTTTTATTAATCTTCAGTCTCGAAATTAGATGTTGCGTGGATTATTACGATTCTGTTTTATGCAGAGGCTCTTGGACCGAGACTAATAAATGCGCCTTATTTTTTTATGAATCAATTTGTTTTGTTTCTCTTTTTGATTTATATCTTTTCCTGTGTAATACATATTTCATTACGATAAGTCATTGGAAAACTCGAAGACAATTGGTACTCATCGCGAGACGGATAACAAAAGTTTTTCTAAAATTTATATTTGTGTTGAAAAGATGAAAAAAGTCCCTAGTCTAATAATATTAATGTATGTACAACTCGAACAGATAGTCGTTTTCTCGACATAATACGTAAAATTATAAAACTTAACAAACTTGCGTTGCAGAAATAATAAAAAAATATAAAATGCCGCATAATTTCCATTGAATTCAATATATTATATCAAATTTCATTCACATAATATATATAGCATTTCGATGAGATGAGGTGGTCTTTCCGATATTCAGACGAGTGCGACTTTATCTGATGGACAGATCGGAGAAAGATATATCGCGTCTGCGCATTTCCAGTTGATGCACATACGAAGATTCTGCCATATGCTAAATCCGTTTTGTGCAACTGTGACGTAATGACGTATATGTAATTTTCTTATGAAAATTTTTTTACATAGTAATAAATATTGATCGTGATTTAGTATGAGTCTTATGTATTTATAATCACTGATAATAAAAATAGCAATAATAAAATAATATTTCGTATGTATTTACTGGCGAAGCTTTATGACTAAAGGTGCTTTTCTATCATCTGTAACATTAGAATAATTTATTGTCGAATCTCATACAAACATAGCATATATATTAGACGTCTAAGAGCGCGGATAATGCAAATAGACGTAGACAATGTCGCAATTTGTACTGTCACGGATCACAATAATTTATTCACTTACTTTACAGCCGACACCTCATACAAGCTTATGGCGAATCATTGAGTGGTTAAAGGTCAATAGCATATAATTCTAAGTCTAAGTAAGCACAAGTCATCCAAACACACGTAAACACAGCAATAATGCAATATATAAATTTTTTTGCAGCTTCTTCTCTAATATTTTTATTTGGAAGAGACATTTAGAGATTCTTAATGATACCCGGCGGGTTTCTGGCAAAAACTATCTGCAATATATTATATATAATAAAATATGTCGAATGCATTTAAAATCTAATTTTAATTTTAAACAGTGTTAGACAAACGCGAAGATAAGTGTTGGAATAACATAAATTTCACACAAATATGCGTAAGAGGCGCGTATGATTGGCTTTACGTAAAAAAAGAAACTTTAAAGAAACATTGATAGATTTCCGCGTCAATAATCGCAACAACTCATTCGAAACTTTGATCAAAGCCTTGTGCAAGATCAATGGTGTCCATCTCGATCCTCGTTATCGACTTACACATACTTCTCTGCAGCAGCATTCAATTATCAGCAAGCAAATTTCCGCAAGCGCCAGTACAGTGTACATATACGTGACACAAGACACGTTCCATTCGCGTCACGTTCCATTTGGCCCGAGAATGTTTGAGAGGTCTCGTGACTGTCCTGAGAAGCAGCCCAATTCGCCGTATGTTGATTTTGACGAAGGAGGAGAGAGAAGAGAGAGAGAGAGAGAGAGAGAGAGAGAGAGAGAGAAAAGGAAAGAAAGAGAGACAGAGGTCAGAAGTATGAGCCAACGAACCGTATCAGAGAAGTGAGCCTCGGCGAATCGCTGGATGGAGCTGTTTGGAGACAAGCGGACAAGGGCCTCCTGCCCAAAGTATATTCGTGGGTCTCATCGTATGTACCGTTACGACGGCCCAAGAATAGTTTGGCGCGAATGACCACGGCCCATTTTTTTCCTTTTTCAGGACCTCTCCTTCTCACCTACATCTCACCCGAGCCTCACCTTCCGTTTCGTCGCTTTGTCCTCCGTCCTCCGGCCACCTCCAACGGATTTTCGACATCTTCCTTCTAACGGGCGTCCTCCTTTGCGGACCCGCGTTGCTCGTAGTCGTTGATTACCTTTTTCATTCGAGGAAGCAGGCCAAAGGAACGGGATCGAGAGACGCGTAATGGACGATCACGATCGGTACGGTTAATCGGTGGCAAAAAGACGACCGATATGCCAGTAGTATTATCTACCGTAATTAATAATGAACGGGGACATATATATTTCTCTCGGACAGAAGAAACCTTAAGTAATGTCAACGTACAGATTTCAGGCTTACATGTATTACAAATAAAGTATTTATTTATATTATATGGCACCTTAAATTGAACATTTTTTTTTTATTTTTATTAAAATTTACGATTACACTTTTGACATAAATTTAGATATGGTACTCGTTAACTAAAACACAAATTTAAAAAAAAAATTAAATAATATCTTTAATATATAATTAATATTAAAATTTCTTATATATGTACGCGAGCCGTCTGTATATATTATTTTCAGACATTCCTGTGATCTGCATTGTAACGCACCCATTTCGCGATCGCGGAGGAAAAAAATGTAAATGCACGTCATGTAACGCCGCGCGCGAGTAATCTCTGAAAACCGATCTGAATAGTAGTGTGTGTGTCGGAAAAAAAAGGCGCAGTTTCTCATTTAGGTGAAGAGATACCACCAGTACGCCCTTGGGAAAATCACTTTCCTTCCGCGAGCGTAACAGCCAGTTACATCTCCATTCCACGGCGCGTCCTTCCGTACGCGCATACGAATGCGTGCT
Source organism: Anoplolepis gracilipes (assembly GCF_047496725.1). Classification (NCBI taxonomy): domain Eukaryota; kingdom Metazoa; phylum Arthropoda; class Insecta; order Hymenoptera; family Formicidae; genus Anoplolepis; species Anoplolepis gracilipes. The sequence goes on along the minus strand of NC_132970.1, from coordinate 11,132,533 downwards.
CGTTACATGCGAACCTACAAACTATCGGCAAGTCCGCTCGTAAACCGTAGGTGTGAAACGCAAACAGGGGAAGAGAGGCCGGCGACGACGATGACGACAACGACGTTGTCGGTTAGATAAGAGGGGTTGGGGAGGAGGGTGGGAGGGGGGGGGAAGGGGGAGAGGAAGCAGTGGCAAAGAGACGCGAAAGACGGAAGAAAGACGGTAGCACGAAATCTCGGATGCGCCGGTAACACAGGCCTCGTCGTACTTTCACTTCCTTTCCTCCCATCCCCTCCTCTTTCACCGTCTCTTCCTCTTTTCCTCGCGGTCGCTCCCTCCGGCTCTTTCTCCCTGTCTCACTCCCGCCTTCTCTTTCTTCTGCATAGAACTACTTTTCCTTTCAAGTCCTTGACTGAGATGTTCGACCAGGGGGGGTCCATCTTGAATTAAAAAATTTTTCTTAATGTCGCCAAGTATGAATCGCCGCTTCCCTCCGGAACCGGCATTCGTTCATCTTCAGGTTCTGTCCTTCTCACCCACGGATTGCTCATGCCATATGGGATAAATAGTTACGTGTCCTTCTGTAAATATCGTCGGCTTTATCACTGAACGAACTATGAGATATAAAAAAAAGAGAAGGAAGGACAAAACAACGGCGGCGGGGCAGTGGAGGAAGAATGAAGAAGCGAATCCGCGGCATGACCTCTCGCTTCGCGAGATGAGAAGAAGAGGAAAAGAGAGAGAGAGAGAGAGAGAGAGAGAGAGAGAGAGAGAGAGAGAGAGAGAGAGAGAGAGAGAGAGAGAGAGAGAGAGACAACCGATGAGCGCGAGTGGCAGAATGGTACGAGCGAGAAAAGAGCATCATCGCATCGACGCCGTGCAGTGAAGCAGTGGGGAACGAAGGAGGTGGTGGGCCGTTTCGCGCGTGTGGCAACGCTTTCGTGCGAAAGAAGAGAGGAGACCAAGTGTATGACGGCAAATAGAGAAGGAAAGAGAGAGATAGAGAAGCGGTCGGTCGACTGGTCGAACCAGAAGATGAGAGAGAAGCAAGCGCGCGAAGGCGCACACCGGGTCGGATCGTAAAGAGAGGTGAGCGGAGAGTTGGCAGACGGAGGAAAAAGAGGAGAAAGAGAGAGAGAGAGAGAGAGAGAGAGAGAGAGAGAGAGAAAGAAAGAAAAAGAAAGGATGAGAGAGACGGGGGAAAGCGGGAAGACGACGAAGCGAGGTGAGTCGAGATGATGCAGTTGTGCGTTTGCAAGGAAGGCGGAAGGAGGAACCGCGGAGGGAACCGGTCCCGGTCACTGGGCCACCAGCCGGCCGTCGAACCCGCCACACTGCCCCCTACCGCCCCCTCCTCTCTCATTCTCTTCCTTCACCCCTCTACGCCCTTCATTCCCCCCGTCCAATGTGTTACCTCCTTGCGAACCTCACGTCGTTCCTTGCAACCGGCGAGTCGAGTCGCGTTGCCTTCAAGTTCTTCAAACAATGTCAACTCGCGTCACCGATAATGCTGTCTCCTCCTGCAACTATGTTTACTGTCTGTGAGCTGGGTGTTGTTCCTCTTCCCTTCTGCCCCCACATTGCCCTCGAGGGTAGCACGTTTTTGCGAATCGACTTTGCTTACGACGAATACACGCATTTTACGTGCATACTTGCGAAACAATCGATACTAAAATCAATAGCATGTGAAAACTGTAGATAGTAAAAATAATTTCAAAATTTTTGATCGTAAATTTATACATTAGATGCAATATTTCGGAATAAGCGTTAAATTGATCAAGCTTATGTAGTGTTTTTAGAAATTCTAAAAGCTTAAAATGATTTTTCTCTTTTGAACCTTTTTTATTAGGCAATTTTTATTTAGCATTAATATATAGATTACTAAATTTAACTTTGTAATGTTAAATTGGAACTTTAATTAACAAGATAATGAAGATTATATATTTATATTTTACTAATCCGTTCAATTGGCATAACATCAGCATTCTTGCAAAATGATGCCAGCATTAGTGTTTTGGATCGTGCTTTCGATCGTGAGAAAGCCAACGCGATGGTAAACGCAAACGGAAGTTTGCCTTGCTCGCAGTAATCTCTACGAGATACGCCAAACATTTTCTCTTAATTAAGAAAGGACGTAGCGTAATTAAGTTTCCCTTCCACGGCATTCTCTTCCTCGAGTCAAGCTTATAAAACATACGGTGATTGTCGAATGCGGTTTAATTCATTGATACATATAATGATAAAATTAAAAATATTTCTAACGTATTTATCAATTTTTTTAAATATTTTTAAAATATTTTTGTATTTAGCGATAACTTTATAATTGTAATATAACACGTATTTAATTTTAAAAAATACTACAGTTAGTAATATGGAAAGAATATTATTTTAGACATGTATACTATAATTTTTTTTAATGTTGGAGTTTAATGTTTTTTGTGACGGAAGAATATTATATAACTCTTAAAATAAAGAAAAGTTATAGCAACATGATATATTTCTAAAAAAAATTATTTGATGCATAATAAATTTTTCATGTTTACATGGATGTTATAAATTTGTGCAACATAATCATTTATGTACAGTTTAATTGATAACGTAAACATTTTTAGTAATTTATAATAATTATATACATTTAGTCCCTTTTATGTGCTGTTATTGGATGAAATTATCATAATGCATAAAAATTATATCGAGTTCAACTATACTTATAATTATGTAGCTATAATTTGAAAACTAATTAGAAGCACTATGACTATAACACATTTTTTGGGATTAATACACATTTATTTGTGATGAATGTTAAATCGATATACTGACTGTTAGTAATGCTTTATTATAATGACCGTTCTTTAGTAAATAGAAGATACTGCGAGATATACCAACTGTAGATATATTTCACTGACTTCAGATATCTGGTACATCACCGATCTTATTGACTATAGATAGCAGATGTGTTTATGCTCGGATACCAGATTTTACTCGCTTGATAATCGCGATACATCTTTTAAATAATTTCATGGTTTTCCTTAAAAAAATTAAAATATTGTCGAATAAAATATTTTTAGTAAAAAATATGAAAAATGATTTTTATGCACAATATATTTTTTATTCATACAAATGTATACATTACATGTCGAAAGAACAATTATATAAAATGAATAAAACGGCGGTAAAAAATCAAGGCGATTAAAATCGATGGCGAGATTAACGATTCGTCATACGTAGGAGTGGTCCTTGTAAATTCTCATATTATACATGATATCATATCTCATAACTTGTCAAGCGCGAGACTATTTCAATTCGTTTTTTTTTTTTTTTTTTTTTGATTGACTTATTGCTCCGTGATACATGGTTTCTGAATTAAATGGGGAGGCTTGATACAACGTTCGCAGGGCTTCGCGACCGAAGAAAGGCACTTGGCGATTGGTGGACAAGGCGTTCCACAGGGATCGCACGGAACTTCGCATGGCAATGTGCAGACAGGTTTACAATCGAGTTCGCAGACGTATTCGTAGGGAAACTCGTTTCGCAGTGTCAAACATTTTCCTTGGATCAGGTAACAATAGGACATTGCTAGGACAGGATTTCCGCTGTACGGGATGTTATCAGGCTGACGTAGATGTCCGTATAAATCGATGTGCGTGTACTTTAAGGGAGTACAACTACAAACTCCGTGCTGTAATAGATATGAAATGAATGAGAACAAAACGAGATATAGAGAAAGAGGACAAAAATGTGTGTAAAAGAGAGAAAACTATGAAAAGGAAGAGGGCAAGGGAGAATAAATAAATCTTTAACTGCGTTGTAATGGAAAAGCTTCTGTCATTATTATCTGCTCACGGTACCTGCGTTAAATTGATTGTTATTAAAAGATTCATTGAACTTAATTCGGGAGAATCATATAGGTGTTTTTGATTGATAAACGTGATATAACGTAAAGTAAAAATTTTTACAACAGATGTGAAAATATTTGTAAACAACTTATCGCAATATAGAACATTTTACATATAATATTTACAACGTCTGACATGTAAGAGAAATGTTTACCTATCAAATAATCGGAGCCGTTTATAGGCAAATATATTTATTGCTGCGATCACGAGAAAAGTTTTAAAAAAGTATAACTTATTAAATGATTAAATATTAATTTTGTTCTATTTCTGAAATACAATAATGTAAATTTATTTTTACTATTATTGTTTATAAAAAAAAAGGTTGGAAAAATTTGTTATTTTAAAAATTCGCCATCTAAACACGTGTCTGTAACATTTATTGATAAATCCGACACTGCAAATGATCCTAGTATAATTGTTTACGCTTGAAATAAACTTATTATGTACAGTTTACAGAAGCGTGAGAATTAAGGATTTATGGATAATCATTATTTTCATTCAATTCATATTCCAAATTCTTTATGCACGAGTTTTTTCAAATATTATATTTTAAATATATTTTAAATATATTGTTAATATAGATATACAGCCAAAAATTATTAGAAATCTTTAATTCTTCTCTCCTTTCTCAGTATGTACATCAAAATAAATATTGATAAAAAAAAATAAAAACCATTGATAACACAAAACAATGTGTTTTTTTTATAACATAGAACAAGGAAGATGAAAAAATTTAAAAACTATTAAGTTTACAATCGAGTTTGCAGACGTACTCGTAGGGAAATTTGTTTCGTAGTGTCAAACATTTTGCTTGGATTTGGTAACAATAGGATATTGCTAGGAGAGGATTGCCGGGATATTATCAGGCAGCAACTTTAATGCATTATCGGTAATTAAAAAAAAATTTTAAAAAGAATATAGTGTCAGAAAATTTAAGTCAAGTCATAAATTAAAACATTTTATCTACAAAATGCTGTTTTAAAAATTTTTCTACTTTTTTTGGCCGAGTTACACGATTTTAAAACTATAAACCTGTACTTTTTTAGAAATAATGTCGATAACAAATGAAATCATCATTTCAGACAAAAAAAAATTAAAGAAACACTTTAAAGCTTAAGGTTTTAACTTTAATGGGCTATCAATAATTAAAATAAAAAAAAATTAGTATTTATTTTGACATACATGCAAAGAAACAAGAAAAAATTAAGAATGCTTAATAATTTTAGATGCGGCTGTATATAGGGCAGTGATATTAATGCATCACGGATTTTTGGTGTCCGTAGTATCTATTTTGTCAAAAAGAAACGCTTTGGCTAATGCTATAATCGGAGAACCGGTCGGTTGTGAAGGTAAATCACCAGCACTACCGGCCACGTCCAGATGGCAGTATTTTAGAGGCTTCTCTGATCCAATACCGTGCTAAAAGTCATAAATTGTTAAAAAATGTTATATTTGAAAACACGTTACAATCTCAAATAAAAAAAAGAAGATAAAAATAAGATACCTTGTCTAATCCAGACGCTTTAATTAGGAATGCAGCCGGACCTTGGTGACCTCGCGGAGTTTTGGAACTAGGTTGATTCAGCGCTTGACGAATATCGTCACCTTCCATGGTTCCTTCATGAGTGCAAAAATCCTCTCTACGTATTCGCGATATTTCAAATGGATCGCCCATAGTTTCACCGGAAGCTTGAAGCTTTTCCGCATTACTAGACAGTCGTGCCACGGCATTATCCATTGCAATCTATAATAATGAATATACATATTATATGCATGAATTATCGAAAATATCGGTAAAATGCTTTTTTAGTGACGTTAAAGTAACCAAGGGATGAGTTATGGTTAGCATATACACGAGCAATTTTTACGATGAGGTCGTATGTTTTCATATCACACGTCATTTTATATCATGTCCGGGATTCGATATAACGCTAGGCACGGGTAAATTGCATCTAAGTCATTTATAACCCTGTCCAATTAAGCTCTCTTCAATGAATCAACAAATATGTAACTGTCTGTGTACATTCCTGCCACTTTGTGCATGGAACTAGCTTTGTTATTGCTGCGCGCCATGGTAGCATAACGAGATTATTCGCTCTGTTCGTTATTTCATGGCAGGCTACGTCGTCATCCAACCGGTAGGAATTTCAGCAGCTGCGCGTGTTATCTTAACATTTATTGAAATGCAGCTAAAAGCGTAACGAGCAAAAATGCAACTTACGGAATATCCTGGGCCCGCAGATAACACTGCGTGGCCTGTTAAAGTGGCTACTGTGAAGAGATGCGGGTTCACGGAACACAGGGCCATTTCTTTGAGATGATATAGAGCATCGGCCATAGCCATCCTACCTTCGGCGTCCGTGTTGCCCACGCGTACCCTCGCGCCGGATTTTGCCGTTATCACTTCATCGGCAACGTAACAGTTCTCGCCTATGCTATTTCTTACCAGGCATAAAGCGGCGACGACTTTCACCGTTGGTGGTTCCAATAAATTTACTATCTAGAACATTTTTTAAAAATTATCTTTTTTTTTTAACATGCATATATGAAATTATATTTATTAATTAAATTTTTTTCTAATTCCCGATTTCGCAAAAAAAATTTATCAAAAATTATTTTTTAAATTCTTGATTTTTTATTAAAATGACAAACTATATATATATGTGTAAGAAAATAAAATTATTAATGCAATCTACGTGGCGTAAGGAATAGAATTATACGATAATAATTTCAAGAATCTTCCAGCTTGTAGAGCTGGGCAGAGAATTTATTAAAACGCAATTATGGAAGCGGAAGGAAACACGATCATTTCCGGCGTGATATATTACGCCATCCTTGACAATATATTACGTGGCACCTGCATGAATCCGGCGCAGGCGGCCGCGCCGCATTTGTCCCTTGACATCCCTGCCATGACACCCTGGCACTTGATGTCGGCACCACCGGTATCGTAAGTGACACCCTTTCCTACGAGCATGATCGTCTCCAAGACGCAGGAGGGTGGCTCGTAGGTCAAAAATATAATCCTACCCGCGTGACGGGATATCACCGAAGCGGCGCGATTTACACAGGCGAACAACGGATATTCCTGAAGCAGTGTGTCCTGATCGGATATCACTTGCATCGTGATATTTGATCCGCAAAACAGTTCCGCCAGGTACTCTTCCACTCGTAGAGGTGTCATTCTTTCGGGATCTGCGCCTCCTAATTTAACATGGAATAAAAACATCGCTAAATATTAATAGAATATGAATGGATGTTGATTTAATAAAAATGTGAATGAATATCATGCGGATCTAAATATTAAAAGAAAATAAAGTATTTGAATTTGACAAAATAATTATGCAAGGGAAGAATTTTGTTTGTATAGTTATTTCTATTATTCTTATATATTTTTCGCTTAATTTATTCGATGTGAAAACGGAAATATATGTTTATATATATATATATATAATATATTTTTGTAATTGTGTAACTCTCTTTAATTGAATACGAATCAGGTAATTTTTTGTAATAATTAATAATTTTCCCTGCTTTTAAAATTTTATATAAATTTTTTATATATTATGACTAATTTATAAAATCATAGTTACGAATAAACTTTACATCTATTCATTTTATATGGAGAATAAAATATGGAACATTGAATTCTTTTTTTTCTTACAAGCAATGCACTTTATTTAATTATTTTTTAAACAATATTTCTTTCATCAACTGCATATTATAATTATTTTTACCGTTACAAGCTGAAACCACAAAGCTGTTATTTAATTATTTGTCTTTTGTTATTGTTGTTTTATAGAGAAATATAATGAGTAAACATTACTATTGACTTGTTAGACATCAAACACTACTATTGATATTGCAATTATTGCAAATAAAGAAATTTCAATATGTTGAAATTTACGGATTTTGTGATAAAATTATATAAAAAACGTATTATGTGTTTCAAATTAACAATTGCGAATATTTTTTCGATCCTTCATGGTGATAATGTTGCAAAATTTGCACTCAGTGTATTATTTATTCTTCACTTTGGTGAATGATTCGGACTCGACTGAGCCTGCGGGTAACGACCAGGTCATCAGAGTTTACTTTACAAAATTACATTATCCAGTTTCCTGGTTTTACTGGAAAAGTAAGCGAATATACGTTCTGTATTCAACATAACTCAACAGAAATATATATAAAAGTGTATGGTAATCATATATAATTCTCGCGAAAATACTATATATAGAATACATTCTTGAAATAGTAAAGCAATTGTAGAAACGTCATTTAATATTGACTGCCCATTGGAAATAAGAGCTTTCTATTTTCCTTTAATACATTGCTCCGGTGTAATGTTAAAAATGAACACTTAAACTCTCCAAATCGCCGGCTATTTAAACTTTAAACTCGATAATTCCTGGGGGCTATTTCAACTGAACTTAAAGCACCGGAACACGAGGAGCGGCGGGTTGTGCTCGATTAATCGGGAGCCAAAAGACCTTTCTCGGACAAGTGGAAAGCCGCAGGCGATTTTCCTTTCTCAAGCTTATTTTCTTTCACGGAGGAGCGACGGGAACTCGTGCACCTCTTTCTTCATTCGAACAGGAAAACCTGTTTTGCTCACTCGATAAAGTACTGCGAATTGTGTGTGTGTGTGTGTGTATATATATCATATGTGTTTGAAACAGAACGGGATAGAATTTACCAATGTCCCTTGCGACGTATCTGCCACTCTCGAGTGCCAAGCCGAGTGTCACGATATTCTGAAGCTTCTTAGGACAAATCGGACTCCATACTCCAAGCTGACGCGCTTTGTAACGCCGATCCGGATTTATCTCTCGCACCTCCAGAGGCTATGAAAATCATTGCGGGTTGGGAATTAATAAATCATAGAAAACAATACAATATAATGAATAAAAATAGGAATAAAAACGATACCAGAAACAAAAAAGGGGGTTTCATTTTTAAAAAGAATAATAGAAATTTTTTATTATATATTGAAATTTTAGTTTAAGAAATGATTACTAAGGTTTCTAGGTTTACAGAAAATTCGCGCTCGCGGCCTTCTGTGTAAAATATGTTCTAAGAAAATGTGTTAATCTATTTTTTTTCAATATGTATTAAAACGACTTAACTTTGAAGTATGTTATATTTGCAACTTGTTTATATCATTAGTTAATTTTTTTTCATAGAGCATAATAAAGGATGAAAAGTGTATTTGTTCGCATGAAATGTTAAGTACGATAATCTTCTTATCAGATAAGCACTTTGATAATGAAGCTCTTATGGACTTACATATAAACCGACTGAAAGATTTCTAGCCGATTTATACGTCTTGCAAAGACGTAAATAGTCGCCTTTGCTTCAAAAATTCAACAATTCAAAGTAAATATAATACATTTCTCTTTTAAAAATTTTTCAAATATGCTTTTTAGTTTATACTGAAAGTATTGTGAAAAAATCGCAGCTTGTAATTTTTTAAATTACAATTTATGCGTAATTTTACAAATTAGAGAGAACATTTTCATAATTTTTTCACCTAATAAAACTCGGAATAAACTAGGCTAGTTCTTTTTACTTGCGATTATTTCTCAAATTTTTTTCAATAAAAAGAATCTGTGACCTGACACGTGCTTGGCGTTCTATCGCGAGCGACTTTTTGCGTTGTCATTGACGCGCGTTCGTGCGGCTTGCGAGCAAGCGGAAAGAATCGAAAAAGTCAAAAAATTGCGAGCTATATGAGAGCAGCGAGAAAAAAAAGAGAGAAAAAAAGAGAGAGAGAGAGAGAGAGAAAGAGAGAGAGGGAGACACACGCAACGTTCGCGGTTCCGATTACACGGCACAGAAATTCCGAGAATGTTTTCGATATTTGGAAAACGATGTCCCGTATTTGCGGATGGAAAAGGGAGCGACACGAAAGAGGGGAAAAGGGATCGTACAGAGGAGAGGCAACTATCTTGGAAAGAAGCGTAGGAGCTCGGTGCCGACAACGCTACGGTGCCGCGGGCTGAGAGAACGGTCCATGGTTGAGGCGACGGAGACAGGCGGGAGGAGGAAGAGGCCCCGAGTATTTCGCTAATTAGGTCGCCTCGCCAGGATTCAGGAACGCCAAGCATTTGCTACTCTTGATAGGGCAGAGTACTCGGCTTACCCCCGTCGCGACCTTCTAACCCCTTTGCTACAATCTGCCACCGCCCACAAACAAGCCTCGTCCTTTACCGACCGACTGTTCCTCTCTTGCTGGTCCGAACTTAGAATTTTGGTCCTTGAACTTAGAAGACAAGAATCCCCGTTATGTACGGACAACAAGTTAGGAGAATATCTATACCACATTCGGTAAGGTTTAGTAAGTAGTGCTTCCGAAGAAAGAGATTTTAGAGTATTGAGATATCTCATAGATCGATATCAAAAAGACGAAGACTTTTTAAGCTGAAGATAGAAATAATTAAGCGTACATACAGTATTAAAAATTAAATTACCGGTAATTTCGATTATCTCATTTGTAATTTGTCCGCTCAATTAGTGATATATGCCATATACAATAATATTAATAATACTACACATTATTGTTATGATTATTTCTCGAAACAATAAATATCGTATCAAATTTTGATATTTTAATATTAATCTGCAAGATATTTTATTTAAAATTTGAATGACACCATAATATCAAATTTGTAATAAATCAAATTGGTCCAACTTTAAGAAATCTACGTTGGCACATGTATGAAGAACTATTATTATTTTAAAAAGCATGTATAAAATAATGTACTTCCAATTTTACATAACTATATAATTTTTATGTAAATTCTATGTATGTGTATGTACATATATATATATATAGACAGAGAGAGAGAGAGAGAGAGAGAGAGAGAGAGAGAGAGAGAGAGAGAGAGAGAGAGAGAGAGAGAGAGGCCTGTGTCATAGCCAGATTGCAAAATTCGTCTTTTTTAAACCTCTAGGCATTTTATAAAATGCAGTCACATTCTCAAATCATGGTTAAAAATAAAATGTTTTACAATCTGGCCAAAAATTTTAGTCTTTTTATAATAAAACGCTAACAAGCGATCCGTCACATTGTCAAATGCAACCATTTGTACATCGTTTGAGATTCTAGCTGGTTTATTACAGTCGTTTTATAAACGGCACGTACTTTTACTGACGTTTCGTGTTATGTTTACGTTGAGTTTCTGTAACTGTGCTATTTATTAATAATTACTTTTGTGGATCTTATAAAGGTTACTCAGGAAGGTGTTAGACTAAAGAAATACTTTATAAAGATTGTGATGAGATAAGATTGATAAAATAAGATTAATGAGATATTCTAAAACAATTGATTAGCACACGTTTTATATAAAGCTTTTACTCAAGTACTTATTATTTTTGAGAATTTTATTTATGTTACTTTTTATAAAACCTTAATAAATATGTTTATACAAGTTTAAAAAATCCCTCATTTATAAATACACGTAATTACCTAATTAATTTTTATCTCACTGTAAACAAGTGATTATTCTATAAAGACATTTTGCAAAATAAATATAAAGACAATTAGGCAATAAAGAGCCAACGCGGATGTAGGGTGCTTGAAGTAATTTTCCACCAATTGGTTGATCCATAATATATTAATACTGATCCAAACGTTTCGGACTCCTTTCGAACCTTCTTCAGTGATTTAAAAAAACTATAAATTGATAGAACAAGCATATAAAATAAAACTAAGATAAAAAATGCTAAAACCTCATAACAATATTAATATACATATACATTAAGATGCAATTACGTAACTTATCTCCATCAATCTCCATCCACGTCTAATGTAAGAAGCCTCCTAAACGGTGGAGATCGGTGAAGATGATTTAGGTTACGTAATTGCATCTTAATGTAAATGTATATGTATATTAATGTGTATGTATATTAATACAGGTTTTAGCATTTTTTATCTTAATTTTATCTTACAAGCTTTTATCAATTCATAGTTTTTTAAATCACTAAAGAAGGCTCGAAAGAAGTTTGAAACGTTTGGATCATTATAATAAATTATGGATTGAATAAAATATGGTTGAAAATTACTTCACGCCCTATATCCCGCGTCGGCCCTTTATTGCCTACTTGTTTCTATATTTGTATTATTTATTGTTAGTAATAGCTAGAGTCTCTAATTTATTTAATTTAGTTTGTAAATTGACTAAAATGAACCAGTTAGCACTTAAAACAATATACAAATCATTATATTTCACAATGTCGTTTATTAGTGTTTTATAAAAATTGTAAAACATTTCATTTTTAATCATGAGAATGTGGTCACATTTTATGAAATGCCTAGATGTTTTGTAAAAAAATAGAGTTTGTAATCTGACTACGAAATACGTATAAAGAATTGATGGAATAAAGTTAAAAATGCGTATAAACATTTAATAATATTCATATAAAAATGAATTATGTATATAATATTATTATTTAATTAACATAAAAGAAAAGTAATTATATTTAAACGATTATAATATAATAAATTCGTTATTTCTTTTTTCTCTAGCGTAACTTTAAAAATATAATACTTGTCTTTTTTTTCGACAATGTAAAATGGGAGAGAAAACAGAGAAAAGAGCAATTTCTTATTGCACTTAGTGTATAATCTAAACATTACAAGCAAGGTCTTTCTTTTTCGATCTTTACTTTATTGTTTAAAGTTACCGCCCCTTCAATGTCTTTGATCTTGAACAAGAAGGGATAAATGTATCCAGAAACCTTATCTTTATTTTGGTACTCGTTTCTGTGTTTTGTCGAATAAATCAATATTACATTAACGCTTATTGTGTTGCGCGCCATTAGAAATTACAGTTTCAATAAAGGAATATATAATAAAGTTCGAGTAAAAGAGAGACTTGTCATCAATTGCACACACAATGCGTTATTCTTTAATCCCCTTACGCTATAATTCTATTAATCTATTTCGTAAAATACGAAAATGCTGTATTGTAATACGTATTATCAGAATTGCTTTAGTCGTCATTATCGCAAAGAAAACAATTTTTTTTTGGAATAATAAAATTTACAAATTTTGTAAAAAACGTGGTTGATTAATAATAATATTTTTGCTGCAAAACAAAACTCGAATTAATCATTGTTTCTCTACACGTTATAAATTATTTCATGTAGTATGTATGAAATATGTGAATTTAACACTTGCAATATCTTTAATGGAGAGACTCTTTCAGTGACTATATCTAATTAAGTATACTCAGCCGAGCGTATGCGGTCGATCGGACAGTTCGCGCTAGTAAAGCGGCTAATAGAATCCGTAAATCGATAGCGCTACGTATATATATATATCTGTGTCGGATAACTTTCGACTTCGAAGTTCGCATAATAACGCGGATACTATCGTCCGACTGTAATTAACCATGGTGGCGCTGAGGTTAATGAACAATGGAGCTTGCAATCGAGTTGAGCAATCTGATATCCTTCGTAAGACACCCCGCACACTTATCTATCAAGCACAGCTTGTGCCCGATGGCTGTCGGTGACAGGTGTTGTTTGATGGCCGTGTTGACCGCGCTCTTCGCCGTCGGTATCTATCATCGGGCGATCGTTTATTCAAGATGTCGTTGAACGAGTCCCGTTTAGGATCGAAGCTCTATCGGAGGTCTATGGTCTTCTTTTCGATCGGTGCTGTAGAAGCCGTAGTTGTTTGGCGCGTATTATCGTGATGGCTCTCTGTCGCCGTCACGTACATAGCTTCGTATTCGTGAAAAATGAGCCGCGAAAACTTGAATTCAATCGATCGAGAATTCACCGAGCGATTTTACTCGCTTAATCAGCCGGAGATTTGAACGCTCGCTCGATCGTAATGATTGCGATCGTTCGATGGGCAGATTACGATGTACTTGTATTAATCCTTTTCGTGGAACACGTTTGCTAATCACTCGGGATATATGTATATCCCGGTATCTCGTAATTGTTAAATAATGAATATTCGAATAAGGGTTCTCGAGTAATGACGCAGCCATTTGCGAACAAAGTCTTATTGGAATGATCGGACATTAATGGGGTAGAATTAATTCACGTTTCCACAAAATATCGCGGATTAGTTGAACTGTGTCACGCGGCCCGTACATCTATATCATTAGTTATGGATTAAGATCACAGTAGCAATTTAGTTTATAGAGACAAGGCTTATAGATTGACTAGAGTTAGAGTATGGTGAGCAACTCTTCCCTTCCCCTTCCCAAAACCAATCAGACCACAGCGCACCAAACTCGGCTGAAACACGGAGGTGAATTCCTTCCAAATACAACTACAGGTTTCCTATTCCGTCGACGTAAGTGCGCACAAAGCTGTACTGTATCTGTTTGATTGGTTTAAACGGCTCTTGTGTAACCACAACTGTATCAACTATCTGCGAAATGCCTTAAGCAGATATATTGGTACAATCGAGTAACATTCGCTATCGATTCTCTCGATTTTGATCAGTAATTTTTTTTATTTTTCTTTTTTTTTTCATGTCTGTAATAACTTATACATGTACATGACAATTAGAAATTTCTCTACCAAACTTTTCGGTATTCAGCAAATCTTGTAGAAATCTGTAGTTACTATTTTTAGCTAAATTAAATAAAATGAAATAATTAAGATCTTTTGTATAAATATGTTTCTCCACGTGCAATAATATTTTAAATAAAAATTCAGTTTATTTAGCGATTATCATAAATTTTTGCACGCATTTGCGTAATTGTATTTTTATTTCCGCTCTATCTAATTTGAAGATATTTAAAATATTATGTCATGGATATAGAACGCTCGTAAAATGTGATGATTTATTTCTCATAATATTATCTCAACGCGTTAATATTATGATGAATAATTCGTGGTTTGAAACTTACCACGTAGAGAGCCTCGAATGCACCAAGAAGCGTGACCAGCTCAACGTTTTCAAAACGGTCATCTGGCAACAGCACTAATAAAGGACTCTTCACACCAGCTTGTAAAGCTCTGATAAATGCAAAAGAAATCATTAAATCAGTCAAACTGATAAACTATATTAATGTCTTATTAATAAAAATACTCGATTACGTAAAAAATGGAATTTAATTTAGATTAAAGTTATTAATTTCAGTCCAATTTAATAATCTAAAATATTATAGGATATAAGAGATTTAATGATATGACATATAAGAATTCTTTATTATTTGTCATGGATTTGATAGTCCTATCAATCATTAAAAGAAGGGATGTCGATGGAAGGATCTAACAGTCAAGAGGCTTTTCCTGTCAGACAAGATAGACGGAAGGATACCAATATAAGAATCCAGTAAAGGATCAAGAGAGAGAGAGAGAGAGAGAGAGAGAGAGAGAGAGAGAGAGAGACCCTAGAGACGGGATTTGGAGATTGAAAGGCATTCACACACTTGAAAGAAATCTGACCTTAATTGGATGCTTTTCATTTAGCAACACAAGTGGACACAATCATTGTATCTTTTTTCAACATTTAGTGGCAACAAAGGTAGAATTCTCTTTCTCTCTCTAGGGTCTTTCCCATTATGATGTCATGAACATATCGTCAATGTTCAGCGATCGTCAGCAGACATTGTCAGCGGAATGTACACAATAATATTGATATCATAAAACCTACAGTGGAGGAGCTACATCCCGGGGGATGAATGTCCATGCAAAAAGGGAAAAGAGAAATGGGTTTTCCCCGAGGATAGGTGCGGTTCTTATTGAGTATCCCGAGACACGAATGGCCATTTTTGCTCACTTTGTGTCCAATTTTTATTTTATCTGTTTGTAACACAAATGTAGCCACGTAACTGAACATCCCCCGCTTCTGCGTATCACGAACTATTAAACTATCCCTGAAGCATCGCTTTATCGTATTTAAACTTCGTTATATTCTCAATGCGCGTGTTGCTCGTACTTTAGAATTTCAAGAAACTGTCGTTTCATTGCGGTTCTCGAATCTCTCGTTATGTTCTCGATTTAACAGAGCACTTCTGATTTGAGTTTGGTATTAATGTCGCGTAGAATCGTCGGGTCATTATTATTCCAGGATTCCAAAAGGATTACAAATACCGCATTATTGCTCGGGTGCGTAACGGGGCGTGATAACAATTTTGCTTGCAGAGAACATTGGTAACAATTAAGACACAGACGATACAAGTCGTAGACCGTAACCGTCTTTCTTTGCAGAATATTAATAAGCTTGCTTGAAAAGAGAGAAAAATAAATTTTATGAAAAACAAGCAAATTGTACTTTTAAATAATGTTGAATCAAACAGTTATTTTATGTTTTTTAATACAATACAATTTTAATAAAACGTAAAATAACTATATATATATATATATATATATATATATATATATATATTGAATCGTTATACCTATATTTAATTTAATTTTTTAATAGAATTTTTTTTTACATTTTTCCTTATTTATTTTTAATGCTATAATATATACGTATATAAATTTTATCATTTATATTATATTATTATCATTAATTATATATATATATATATATATCTAAAGTGGTTTTTTTTTTAATCAGATATTTCTAATACTATTTTTATCACCTGCGCTGAATCCAGTATATTCCGATGGAACACTTTTTGTCACTATCAATAAGACGAAATATAGTTCAACATTGTAAAGCGAGTACAATCTCCGATTTTTCTCATCTAAAATGGAACTTTCTCTACGCAAATCTCCCGTTGATGTTTGCTACTGCCTGTGTGCAAAAAACAGTTGTGGCAAACAGACGAGAATTCCATTTTTCAATCGAATTTCAGAGAACGTACAAGCTCGCGCGGAATTTCGTTCGCGCATCATTGCGTTTTTTCTACGCAGCTATTCGAGTACACAAAACACTGTCAGTTCGTGACTCGTTTTGCCCGTTCGTTGCAAGACCATCATATCGCGATAGTGAAACAAATACTCGTGCGTGAGTGGATCGGTATGCGGGTATGAAGATGTTCAAAATTGTAAACACGCAATCAAGGGCCTTTGATTAATTACTTTATCAATTAATTAGTTGCGATTAATTAAAACGAACGTGGAGAAAAATGTGGCAACTTTTTCAGATCTTTGTAAATTATATCGAGAATGTATAATATTATATTTCCTGAACGTGCTCGCTGAATCTAAATATACTCATACGTAAAAAAACATTGGAATCTACACGTTGAGGAATTTCACAAAATGTCCCCGAGCTGAAGAATGTTTACGAGAAATATATTGCAGATATTAAAAAATATTCTCTTTCTTAAAATGAATCTGTAAATATGTCAATGATTAAAGTAGTGAAAGAAGAATTCATGGAAATTTCATTGAATTCAATCTTCAATAAAAACACACTTTGCTCCGTTTTATGTTCAACTGATTATGACAATAATATTTCACTGAAAAACCAGTAATCGTATATATTTAAAACATATAAAATATAAAATATAGTTTTTTTTTTAATTGTTATTTTTTGGAAGAAGCTCTTATGTATATACGTTTGGAATAAAATATATATAGTTAGTATTTATTCAAATTCGGAATTATGTGTTACATCTTTTTTATTTTTTAAATGTGATAAAGCCATAAAAAGGATCAAGATTTCTGATCAAACTTAAATTTTAAAATATATTACTATACATTTATCTCATGTATAAGATATTAAAATATAAAACGCATTTTAAAATACATATTAATTGAAACAACTACCTTTTATGAGATTTTACTGATTTACATTTTTACTTACAATTGAGATGACCAGTGATCACTATTTTTTTAGCGAAAATACACTGATCTTATTTAAGAGAGTTGTGGTGATCAATATTAAAGCATTATGAAAATAAGAAAACGTGACGTGGAAAATTATTACTTGTCGTCAGTAAATATTAATATATGCATCGATAATGATACTTTAAACATAGAGATCTCGTTGAAATCGCCGAGATGAAAAACAGACATTTTTGCAGCAGAAATAGATGGGCGGCATTGGTTTAATAGCTTCGTGTCTGTATCGTCTGTATCGTGTTTGTATCGTCGCCATTTCCTTTGTCTGCTGCTGTATAATATTTTTTTTTCCGTAAAACGACAGATAACCGAGATTTATCCAGTGGCGTCGACAGCCGCGATTTAATTTGCCGACAGCATATAAAGCGCTGAATTAATGGCAATTCTCAGTTTTATAATGGCGGTTACCAAGAACCGCTAGAGACTTGCAAAGTCTAAAGTTTAGTTATTCATAACAACACAATACTTCGTATACTAAATAAAAAAAAAACGCAATCACCAGACATGCAATCTTGCATCGTCAATTTTTATAATTTAATAGAATTTTTTACGAAGAGTATATATAAATCCCTGAAAATTCTCTCGACAAATTTTCTTTTATTTTTTTGGAATAACATATATTATATTGTCGTAGCAAATATTGTTAATTTTTATATATAAACGTCAAAAAACTTGTCATAAAAATACTAATTTTATTTGTTGAAAATAGTTTTGTTGAACCTATACATTACTTCGTTACACAATAACGAATTGATATTTATTTCAATCAAAACTAATTGTTTCAATACAATACAAAAACAAAATGCATTTGATTGATTACAAATAGACTACTTTGTAAAATTAAATTAAATTTATTGCAGCAACAAATTTGTATTTTTACATATTTATATTTCTATAAAAATATGTAAAAATTTTCTATTTTATAATAAGTTTTATAATAAACTTTGTTTGTAACATTAAATAATTGTTGCATAACAAAATTTAATCACTTTTATATGCAACAATAATGATTTTGCTACGACATTAAATTCTTTTTTTTCTGTTCATACATTCAGAAAATTTCACCGTTTATTGCTTATTTATATATTTCCATTCGATATATCATGCGAAGCCGTATTTGAAACATGAAAGAGGATATGCCAATAACACATACATAAAGTGCATTCCTACGACTGTGATGCTTTTGTTATTGCGTTAAAAAGGAAGAATATAGAGAAAGAAAAGCGTGTGGGGGTCACACAAAGGAATTACCGCTTTATTCCCTTCGTGGCAGCCTCTGCAAAGCTCCGCACATCGTGATAATCCATGTTAAGCGGACCCGTTGGACTGTAAATGAACCTTTTTGCGGGCAAATTGATGGGCAAAACCGCACCGATCACGCCCAGTGCGGCATCGATCTGGGTAGCGGCGTAAAGGACGGTTTTGAAGGGTTCCGGCTCGTTGGATCCAGGAGCATTTCCTGACACCAGAATAATGCCATCGTAATCGCCGCTGCACAAATTCGTTTCAACTTTCGGCTGACACGACATCCATCTGAAATGAATCATTATGCTTATTATCCGGACACGCCGCTAATTATTGGTTAATCTGATTAAACGAAAGCAAAATAATTACTCATTAACGAAAATATAATATCCATTCAGATTAGCATAATTACAACAGAATTGAAATCAGTGCAGGGAAATAAAGATCCTTGTCAGAAAAAAATTATTTAAGATATTTATTTAATAATCATAATTTATGTTATAAGCTGATTATTATTCATTTGTCAAAATGATGGTGCACTGTTTGAAACGATAATGAATTTTTGTATAAAGCAAAAATGTAAATATTTTAATTTTATTTTTTAATATAAATGTCTAATTGAAATTATACACGCGACGATTTTCTCGTGTTTAATTTTAATTAAACAGTTATATTAAAAAATAAAATCATAGTATTTTATTTTTTATTTATTTGCATTTTAAAAAGGTGGTACACACCTAAAACATGATACATATAATCTTTTTTACTAGAGTAGAAAACAAGGAAGAAAGTATTATCGATAATGTGGCAATAAAATAAATTAGAATATACGAATTGGAATAGCAATTTTGCTTCGCTATAGTAATTAACATATAAGAATAATCCGTTTTTTCAATAGCAATTTAATAAAAACTGGATACGTTTCGAATTGTTGATATAAAAACGATTAATCGTAAGTTATTTTTATATTTATTATATATTCTGTATATTTTTCATTTTTTACAAAAATCATCTGTAAAATATCTATGAATCACAAATAGAGGAAGGCATAAAATTTTCATTTTTTATTTTTATTTCGATATGTGTTGCAGTATCTACGGAACACTTGTCCAAAGTTTGATTCTCGCTGCGGGAATGTTTATGTAAGTTCATCTCTTCGCATATTGCAATTTTACATTATTCTCGCAGTAAAATTGAATAGGAAGATGGATCGTATATTCGCATATTGAAAAAGAAGTAAAATCGTGCGCGCAACGTAACATATGCTTCATAACGAACTAATGGATGAAAACGTACTCAAACTGAGATAAAACAGAGATAAATATGCAATTTAAAACTGTTGCTGTTATTAAGCGCCGCAGTATACAATCATGATCCAAACATCTAATCTAAAAATTTATTTCACTTCTCTTTATTTTATTTTGTTCTTTAGACATTTTTATCTTATTTTTATGTAAAATCATTATTTAGCCAATAAACCTAAATCGATAACTAAAGGAACGATCACTACTCGTTTCACGTATAGGTGTAGATAATCTTTGCCGATTATATTACGGTATTTTCAAACGATCGATACTATCATCTATATAACATGGCACAATAGGATTTCAGTAGCTCTGACGTCAGTAGCTTCTGAAAATCTTTTCTGTTTTACGAATGATAAGATTCTTCTTTTTTATGCATTATACAATAGCACTTCATAAGAAAATAGAGTAAAAAAAAACTTCTTTTTTTATGTTTAGCCCAAGTAGTCTTATCAATTTTTATTTTTTGATTATTTACTTATTTTAATAACAAATTTTCAAGAAAAAATTTATAACACATCCATCTGGTTAAAAAAAGATTTAAAAAAACTTTTTTATAATAATTATTTTTATTTTATAATAATTATCCAAGGTTAAAAATTATTTTTTTATTTTGTTCTTAATTTATTGTTATATATAAAAAATTATAATGTGTTAAATTAAACATGTGCGAAGAGTTACTTAATTATTTTTCAATTTGAGCCTAATTTGTTATAGTTTGTTTGATTTTCCCATTAGACACGGCAACATTTTATTAGAAAATAGATTTACATCATGCTGTAATTATTTCATAAAAATATGGTATTCTTATCGTCAACAACACTCATAAATAGTGGTTGTTATCTTCAGCTTTTACATTTAGCGTTAAATTAAAAGTGAATCGTTAAATGTGGGTCTTGGAAAACAGAATACTTCAGTCAGACAGCGCATAACCATTAGATAAGACCGTCCGCGGTACTATCTACGTGGAATACATTTGCATTATATTAACAATACGTATCTATACAGCATCGCTTATCACACAGTCGTGAAAGTCGTCACTATTAAATTTCTAGAACATAAATATTCCTAAACTGCTGTTCAAAATATTAAAATAGCATTTACATAAATAATATCCATACGATGCGATAAAAAAAATAGCGTTTTCTGCTTTTGTTTGATTCCTGCTATGTCTACGTAAATATACATACTTCTGAATAATGTATGAACGTATAAACATGTGGAAATGAAGATAGTATAATTTTATATGTTTGTCAATATTTTGTGAGCGTTCGTTTTGTGCGAATAAGATATTTCATATAATAGTAAACAAATATATAAAATATATGATATAATTAATAAATAATAATAATAATAATAATATGTATAAAATTATGTTATAATTATAATATAATAACATATAAATTGTAAGTATAAAATAACTATATAAAAAGACGTAAAATATAATATTTCAAAAATCTTTTTTATATTCAAAAGAAAATATTACAGATGCGCATATTATAGGAAATATGCAGAAATGAAAATATTGAGGGTAATTCCCAGAATAGTTCCACTCATTTGTTACCATCGTTTAACGATAGCTGCTTTCAAAATATCTTGTATCAATTTGACATAGAATGAGCTGGGACATAGAATCAGTTATGTCAGTAATGTTTATCATGACTGTAGTATATATATATATATATATATATATCTGACAATTTTTACGATTATGAAGTGTTTTATTGACTGAAATCTGCAATCGTTGATAAGAGATTTATAACAGATTCGATATCACAATCGAAAGACACGCGACTTAATTAGAGAATTTTATATTAAATTTGAATTTATTTCTTTGTTTTCAATGCTAGCAATTAAATATAATTTCACGCTAGCTTATTCATGTACCGATTTTTAACATGTGCGTTAACGAGTTCTTTTTCTCACGAAATCAACCCAGTTAACGCTGACTTGTCACAATTCGGGCACAATAACGTCGAATTCTATGGAAGATAATAAATCTCAAGAGTACACATGATATCGCGCGCGAGCGTGATAAATCGAACGTCGATCGATCGCGAACATAATCCAGCGAACAATAATGCCTCCCCACGCGATCCCAAGCGCGCTTGTATATATATCACGCGGTGATAATGAAGTCTTTGTAGATCTACGACCATTGCTGCATCAGGTGTTTCTACAGGCTTGCTTCGTGCGGTTTATGCATGACGCGCTAATAATTTACTGCTATCTATATCTGTGTCTGGCACACATCGAATCCGACGATAGCTTTAAAGAGCGAAGAAGTCAGGAAAGGCGCGCGAGCAGCCTTTAGAAATTATGACTGCTGTTTCGTGCGGGCCAAAATATCTCGATGAATAATGTAACGCTAGTTTTTATCGGCACAATGTTATCACCTATATTTGTGCACTCTTTATACACATATATACATCTATATATAGTCAAGGCTCCTTATTCGTGGCGGATAACTTTCACGAACATGGAAAACGCGAATTTGTTTTGTAAAAATTAGGCGTCTCTCCATATATATATATATATATACATAGGGTGTCTCAGGATTTAACAAACAAACTGCGAAAGTTTTTTTTTACAAGTAGAAAAAATAAGAAAATATAACAATAAAAAAGAAATGTTATATGAAGTTTGATTGGAAATGCTTAATCACAAAATTGTAAGCAATAAGTATTGAAACGGAACACGAAGTGAAAAACAGCGGATATTTCATTGCGCAGAATATGAAAGTGTACATTTTAAAGATCGAACGTGTTTATTCACATTAGATTTATTATCTTTAAATGATTCGGTATTATTTTGACCTGTGCGTAAATATGACACTCGTTCAGCACTGACAAGTAACACTACCCAACTGGCACTCACCGATTCGAATGAAACTTAACATACTTATTAAACACCGAAA
This sequence comes from Anoplolepis gracilipes, assembly GCF_047496725.1. Taxonomy (NCBI): domain Eukaryota; kingdom Metazoa; phylum Arthropoda; class Insecta; order Hymenoptera; family Formicidae; genus Anoplolepis; species Anoplolepis gracilipes. The sequence goes on along the minus strand of NC_132970.1, from coordinate 11,109,419 downwards.
AATATTGAACACGTGTTTTTTTGTTTTTGCTAAATACGCATTTTAAGGGTAGAAAAATCCGCTAACGGCTAATTATCTTCAAATTTAATTGACCTTGCAAATCCACCTCAAGGTCACCATCAAGTGCATCACTTTAAATCCTACAACTTTGGTTCTGAGCACTTTTTTCAGAAAATTTATCGTATTGGAAATAATTAGCCGTAGCTGTTCCTATCCCCATAAGAAATTGAGAAGTAATTTCTACCCTTAAAATGCGTATTTAGCAAAAACAAGAAAAGATGTGTTCAATATTTTTCGGTGTTTAATAAGTATGTTTAGTTTCATTCGAATCGGTGAGTGTCAGTTGGGTAGTGTTACTTGTGAGACATGGCTATGCTCAAAAAGAATAGCCGTTGGGATTTTCATGAATATACACATGAGGTAAACACGTTCGATTTTTTTGTACACGAAATGTACAAAACTTTTAGTGCAATGGAAAATCCGTTGTTTCTCACTTTTATATACCTATCATGTTCATATACGTTTCAATATTTGTAGTAAAGAATTTCTAGCCAAACTTCATATAATATTTTTTTTTATTTCCATTCGTAGAAAATGCTCCCGGAATTTATTCATTAAATCTTAACACCCTGTATACAAGTGTGAATTCTCAAAGATTTTATAAAATATAACATCTCGCTAAGCGTTCGAGTAACACCTTAATTATCGTCCAAATAAAACATAAAAATTCAGAAATTTCTTCTTATTGTTAACATAATATTGCGCTTTTTTTTGCTTTAATATTCTTCGGAATTGTCGATTGGAATCATCTGATTTTTAAAATAAATTTTTTGTAATGAAATCTCTAACGTCACCAAATTATTATCAAATGCTTTTATTTATTATAGAATAGAAATGTAATCTAAAGAATCTGTTTCTTCTCATCTATTTATATAAAAAATATTTTAGAACAATCTACTTTGTTTTTAACAATATATCAATTAACAAATATATTTTCTATATATTTCTAAATATCTTATTGAAATCTTTTTGAACTTATGTTTTATAGTTTTTGTATAATCAGTATTCCGTATATATATATATATATTTTGACAAACTGCAGTTAAATGATGAAGAGTATTTTCTATGAACATCAATCATGTTGATATATATCACTACAATTAATTTTAACGAGATGCATAACAAGTTTAACAAGTATGTAACAGGTTAATTACAGGTAATCTGTACAGTGTAATATCATGTCCAAACAAGTAACTTTTGCAACCACAAATGAAGTCGATTTAAAGTTGACAAGATATAGGTGCTTTTATGATTTCATAATATGTGCAGTTATATATTGAAATATTATATTTATACAATAAAACATTATAATATTATAATACTTGTTACACATTAAAAATATTGTTCGTCTTTCCTTCTTAATGTAGTTTCATCAAATTAAAAGTACAAATTTATATGTGTTTAAATATTTAAATGGAACAGTGTAATGTAGATATATATTAACAAGATGATATTGCTAAGTTTATTAATAATTAAATTTTTGCATAAACAATATTTTTTTAATTATTAAATTAAAATAGAAATGCAAATATAGATTTAATATATAAACTGACGTTTAAGTATGAGTTTATACGAAAAGGCTTCTTCTTTCTCGGATTGTAAAATTATTAAAGCTGCAAACATGTTTTGGTAGATTGTTTTTTATCGTTATCAATGTACGACATAAAAAATATATAATATGATTTACAAAGGTAACGAATATCTATTTGATAAGCTTTAAAGCAACGTTGTCAAGTTTGTGCGAGAAAAAATTAAAAATAACATCGCGGAAACTACATTATATTGGAGTTCGATATCAGTTCGATTTACTTTTGATGAATGAAACTAACTTCTATCGCGCACTCTCTGCAAACATGCACAATGTGCAATCAATCAGGGGCATGTTTTAAGTTGCAAGCTAATGATGTCGGAAACTTTGCACTTTCGAAACAGTTGGGCACCACTGTCTCGTAACAGTATGAAACGAACTGGTATTGGAGAAACTGGTATTTCTCACGGGTTCACGTGACTGCAAGCGAATATGTTTACGTCGAATTTTCGATACGGACTATCTAATCACCGAGAACTTACAATTTATAGTGGAATTCCGAATTACTCGGCAATTATAATATGCAATACAATGCATTTCGCAACATATATTATAAATAATATTTTGATATTTAATATTACTCAGAATATACAATATATATAAATATTACGATTTATATAAATACGACTTATATAAGTATTAAAAATAAAAAGAATGATATTATTCGCGTTTCCAAAATAAAGCGGAAGCACCATGACGTATGGATTTGATTTTTTAGGAAAGAAAAATGTAAAAATTCTGAATCTAAAATAAACTTATGTTTCTATATTATTATTTTAAATATATTAAAAAGCGTTTTGTACGTGGACATTTGTGAGATAAATTTGTTTTTTTTTTTTGTTTTTTTTTTTTTTTTAGACGCATAATAAAATATGTATCATATTTTTTTATCATTATTAAAAAGACTCAGACGGTTAATGATTGAACTCGAATCATTTGCGTCATGTTCCGATTTTGCCATGAGTGATTATAATAAAACGCGCTCTCAAACGAGAGGATCGTGCGCGTTTTGTAAAGAGTGCTACCGGCGCACATCAGACATCAGACTGGAGCACGTATGTGCGGAGTCTCTGCGCATTTACATACCTCATTTCTTCCGCCATGATGCGTTGCACTCACGCTGTACTCGTAAGGGAACTCTGCGTGTAAGATAGCACACAGACACGTTATATTTTCTGCACGCCCGTACGAGATCAGTATGTCTTTCGTATAACCGATGAAAATAAGCACAGCTGTTCCGCGTGTCCCACGCGGTCTTGCCGGCGTACTGTCAAAATGGAGGTGTTCTTGTGGCTTGATCGAACGCCTCGAAAAAGCGAAGAGCGCAGGATCGAAACTGTATTCGCGGCACGCTTCAAACCTGAAAGCCGGTAATATTCACTGTAACAGCAGCGGAAATAATTGAGAAGTTGAAAAAAAAAAAAAAGAGAAAAATAGAGATAAAGAGAAAAAGAGAAAGAGAGAATAAATAGAGAAAGAAAGAAAGAATAAATGGAGAAAGAGAGAAAGAATAATGAGAGAAAGAAAGAAAAGTAATAAGAACGGAAAGTCGTGCTGTTATCACTCGACGTGCCAGCGATATTATCATTTCTTGTGCAAAGAGATTTGCGAGTGGCCAGCTCGAGAACCCGCGCAGTACTAAAGAGTGGCTCGTGTTTTCTAACCGACCATCTTGCTACTACTTCACTACTACAAAACCATTTTGCCAGAGTAGGGTATATACTGTACACTACCGATACTACTACCGTTAAATCGTTGCAACGTTGCCAGTGTTTGTGCAGCTGCATACCGGATCATCCCGAACTTGAATTTCCAGTTCAGAAGAGGAAAATAGCGATGGTCTATAGTCGATGATCGATGGTCAAGTGTGTACACAACAAATATATTTATAACGTCATCTTCTTTAATATTTATTATATTTATTTATAATTTTTTTGTTATATATGTGTGTTTATATGCAACGATTATTTTATACATAATAAAAAAAGTGGAACAGCAATGAAAAAAAAAGTAGCGATTTTATAATTATATAAGTTATTACATTAAATTATTTACAATAAAATGAGACGGATGTACTTATCTCTGTTGTGTAGATTATATATCGCAAGTGGGCGTCATTTAAAGCATATTTGACATTGGACAATGAAAAAATCGAGTTATCTCTTAGATACGTGGACATACGCGAACTGAACATCAATAATCTCAATACATTTGTTAAAAACAAATTAGACATTTTTAATTAAAAAAATTGAACATTTATTATAGGTATTATTTTTATAGGTTTACTATAACTTGTATAAATATTTATACATTGTATAAACCAGGAACATTTTCTATATCTTTGCAATATTTTAATATAAATACAAAAAAAGAAATAACATTTTATAGTATTTTCTCTCTCATTTGCACTTGCATGCGTGTATGCATTTAGTACGCTTCTTATCTAGTTACTGTTTTTTAGAATTAGAGAAAGATGAATCCTCTTATAATTATATCTCTTCATTATACAATCTTTATAATAATTACGCATAATGAGTATATCTTATAATAATTATCCTTATTAATAATTATCGTATTTTTTTTTTATTCTTTATATAGATTGTGTTATCGAAATGCTTGATTTATTTATACTACATTTATAAATATCATCGACTTTTAAGCAGTTATCTTTATATAAAAAAAAACCCAAAAAAAGGAAACAATATATATATATATATAATACCAATACAGGAAACTAATAAACCATGTTTAAATGAAATATAGAATCAGTGAAAAATATATTGCAAGATCTCTCGAAAATATATAATCTCAAAAAATATATACATTAAAAAGTATTGAAAAAGTTATCAAAAAATATAAATATAAAAAATATCAATAAAATTATGCAGATATGTTCTCTAGTCATTTCAAACGCGCGATTAATTTTTTTATTTTATGGTCTCAACAGTTTTATAATATTTACCAATAATTTGTAATATTTATTAATTTATTAATTAAAACAAATCGTATTGGAAGTATATCATATTAAAGATATTGACTAGCTTTGTACGATGAAGAAATTGTTTTAAGGATTGCAAGTAATTACAAGACAGATAAAAAATAATTATTCGTATTATTGAAGCAATAAATATACATATAAGTGCAATGAGATACAAATAAAATCAACGATCACAGTCGCTCATTAGCATCGTGCTCATTACATATATATATTTTAAGACATTTCCTATTTATAAAGTAGCTTACATTCTATAAAGTACAAAAATAAATTTTAATATAATACAATACTTTATACGACATCTTAGATACTATACATTAAATTATATATAATAAGTGATATATCTTTTGTTAAAATATAACACTAGACTTTGTATATTACTACGTAAAATTTGAGAAGTTTGGTTAAGATTTAAACATTATGCTAGAGGAACGCTTGTATACTTGGATCACTATTGTATTATCAATAGTGCCCTATCGAGTGTAATTGACAATAAATATAAACTACACTAGCAGTAAGTTATGAAAAATGTTACACATTTTTCGTTGCGTAATAATTCTATTATACTATAATCCTTTTTCTTTTATTTAAAGCTTTTAATGAATTAATGGAAATTATTTTTATTTTTTTTTTATTTGTATTTTTACTGACGTGAGGAAAGATGATTTTACATGTATATACGTATATATGTGTGTAATATATATGATTATATATATATATATATATATATATATATATATATGTATATTATATATATTATTCAGGGCGTCCCCAATTTAAATGGCAAAACTTCGGGAGCATGTAGAGGAATAAACTTTCTGCTTCAAGGTGCCTTACATATGTAAACACTTGATGTTACCCTTTACATTCTTTTGTTTATATTATTGCTTTTTCTTTAATCAGTCTTTAGTCAGTTGTACCAAAACAATTCTAGCTGCAATTAATGCGATCAATGCTAGATGTAATGCTTGCATTGCTGCAAGAGGGCAGCATTTTGAACAATATCTACATTAAATAGATGATAACATGAATAAAATGTAAATAAATAAGTAAAAAAACGAAAACTTATTTTGTTTCTTTTTTTCCAATTTTCTTCAAAATGGAGCAAAACCGAATATATCTCTCAAAGACTTTTTGTCTTAGTTTCTCGGTCTCCTACACGCTCCCGAAGTTTTGCCATTTAAATTGGGGACACTGTATATATTGTGTATATTATATATATATATATATATATATATACATATATATATATATATACATATACATATATATATACATATATATATATACATATATATATATATATATATATATATATATATATATATATATACATATATATATATATATGTACTACATATGTACATACGTATACATACTGAGTGCTTACAAAATACAGTAATCACATAAATTGAAAGAAACGATTCTACATGACTCATACAATATGCGATATCAAATTTTTTTATATTCTATAATTTTTATTTTAGAATTTTTATAAAATATTATTCTTTATAATTACACTGTCTAACATCATTTTTGTAATACGAGTATAAATAGTCATTTTTGATATATTTTTGCTTGCTGAAAACAAAGCTGTAAAATACATTTGGTTAAGTTTTGATATAATTTTTCGTTTTCGAGATATGACAATTTGAAAATAGTTTTTTTTCCATATAGCACTGTCCGACAAAATTTGACCTTTTTTTTAATACGAGTGTGAACAGTCATTTCCGATGTATTTTTATCTCTTGAACATGAATCCGTTGAGAAAATTTGGCTATCACGTCACAATTTTTGAGAAAAATGACATCAAAGAGATCAAAACCAATCATTTTGTTTTGGGTTTTTATGGTATAGTTGCACTATTGCACTTTACAGCTAAAAATTGATACTTTTGCACGGCATTAATAAAATTTAGAAAAAAAGTTTTGTGCCGTTACTACAATATCATAAAAATTTTCAAAATATTCGTTTTTTAATTTCTTTTGCCATTTTTCTCAAAATGTGACATAATAGTCAAATTTTCTCAACGAATTCGTGTTCAATAGGCAAATACATCGGAAATGATTATTGCTACTTGTGTTATAAAAAAACTTAAATTTTGTCGAACAGTATTATTATTCTTTTTATATATTACACATATTTTTTATAAAATTATCCTTTATCATATTCCAACACCTAATTTTCAAAATTTTGTACACATTTATATTTTTTTTTTTAAAACATATTCTAAGATTAATTATGAATGTAAATAAATTCAAAAAATTAAAAATTCTTCTTATTGTAGTATAATGAAAATACAATTGATATATTATTGTGTAAGCGAATTGGTATAGCTATAAAGACGAAAAGATTTGTCTTGTTGGTCGACAACTAAATTATTAATTTCGCGTCATTAAGTTAGATTATAGAACTAGTTTACAATTATTATTGACTAAAGGCGACTCTGACTGGTTTCTCCTGCTGAGTTTCCTTCACTTCAATATATCATAGAACTTGTTCATTGCGAATGGTGCATCTATTCAATGTATGCATGTGTTTGACAATCTTCACCAGTAAATTACAGTTACATGTCAAAATATAGCTTATACATCGTGTCACTTATCGTCACACATCGTAGTTAACTTTAATTGGCACAAGTTAAAAGTTTTCCTAGCGAATTGCACCTTTGAATTGCCTTCATTTGAGCGATATTTTGAGCTGAATGTGAGTGTAACTCGAGCAGTATAATCGAGGAAAACTGTGTTTACATGTAATTACGTTCCACGCACATGGATCACATCCACCACTAACAAGTCCCATGTTGAAAATAATATTATAAAATTTAAACTAACACACCAACACACGCAATTGCTCGCTGGTCGAGTTTATCACGATATATCGTCACTTTTGAAAATATGTCAAAATTTTCAACGATATTGTTGCGAGTAATATACGAGCAAAAGTCCTCTTCAAGTCGAATCATAATCTGGTGTGTTTGCCGATCTCATTGGTCACGTCGATAGAAACGTTCTTCAGCGCGTTGAGTTTGTCCACATAGCTATTGTCTAGTTGCAACCTGCCTGTGTCATCAACGAATCCTTGAAAGGAAGGAACCCTTTCTATCTCTTTCTCGGTACTGCTGGAAATGGATGCTACCGAAGAAAGAGTGGCGTTTGTAGTATCGTTTTTATTTCCAAGTCGGGTACTACTGGCGTAAAGTCTTCGTTTTCCGGGAAATAGACTCGCTATTTTCCGCGCCATAGGATGTAACAAGTGCTCCTCATACTTGTCTGATTCGACATCGGCCGTAATCAAGCTGACAAGGATACCGATGACGACCGTTGTCACGCTGCCAATAAAAGCATAATACATGTACGTGATCCCGTAAAGGACATTGAGAGGATTGGATTTATCAGACTCGTCGACAGACGTGTTATTCTCATGAATTTTTGTCCAACTGGAGACGTTTGGCATGGAATAATCCAAACTGATTGGTTTTGTGACCCACGACGAAAACGTTTCGTTGTGACAATCCTCTGTCGATAATGGTAGCATCTTCGTTTTGGTATTTAAACTGAGATGACCGAAAGTGATCCATAATGTTGTTATGTGGCTGAAGATCATTCCAGCAACGGCACCTTTCCAATTGGCGCAAGGTACCAACATGGCAAGGAGAAATACACCAAGAAGAGGTCCGGATGTCGCCGATGTCATCAGCATAGATGATTCTATTACGCCTGATAGCATAGCTACTAGGAAACTAACACCGATTATTAACAGACCGTAGATAACACCGACGATTTTGATCGCATTAAGCTGCTGTGTATCTTTAAGATCTTTCAGTGCCGGTATGTGACTCAGAAAATCCTCGAATGTCACCGTCGCGAGAGAATTAAGATTCGATACCGCCAAAGTCAAAGCGCTGTTAAATAGAGTTGCCATCACTAGACCGAGCATACCGGGTAGATTGAGGAATTTATCTTCAACGTAGAATGGCACGATCTCGTCGATCTTAGATATATATCCCAGAGAGAGTGGATCGCAGTTGGCATAATTAGCGAATATAACCATTCCGACGATCCAAGATAACGAAAACAGAATTATTATCATAGGCATGTTGGCCATCATCGTACTGAAAAGAAAAATATTTTTTAATCACAACCAAATTCGAAAACAGCTTGAAATATTAAACTACTTTATAGAAGGATTTAAGAAAGATTGACGATTGAAGATCGTTTAAAATTATGATACACACCCAATTCTTGTATGAATTAATGCTATAATTATTATTTGCATGTAAATTTGTTTTGTGTATGTATATAATATTTGTTAAATAAATTTTCTCTTTCCCTTATGTACTACACAAAATTTAGCAACAATATTTTTTGTATAGAAAAAATCTGTTATGTGAAGAAAAAACGTAAATAAAGATTAAAAAAAGAAAGAAATGAATAATGATGAAAGAATGTGTGAAGCAAACGGACGCGAAAGTAGATAACAATTATATAACATTTATTCTTATAATTGTTTTTTTTAAACTTCTTAAGATAATAAGAAGAATGATACTGCAACTTAACGGCAAAAATAATTGAAAACTAAAAATTACAAAAAGAAGATAATACCGAAATAAAATAAAAATAAAAAATAATATTTTTACAAATCGGCAGGAAAGACCGTGGACATATGTAAACTACTAGACTCGTTTTCTGGATACTATAGCCAAAATAAAGAGAAAATCGCATTTTAACTATAAGATATTTATGATTAAAAATAGCATAATATTCTACAGAGCGATTGAAAAAAAAAATAGTTAAAATAAAAATTTTTAAACTGACAACGTATAGCTAGAGCCGCGGTTCAGACGTAATTGCTCTCGACTTCGTGTTGCATTTATAAATTTTTAGATATCAAATTGCAAAATCTAGCTCTGTAACGAAAATTCTAACAAAATGTAATAAATACGTCAAAACAAGTGAAAAAATATAAGTTTTTCGAGATGTAGTATGCAGACTACAAATATAGCAAATCTGTATCTAAGGTGCAGCTAAAAGATCGTGTTGGTAGCACTACGTGATAAGGAGATACAATAACGCCGTCTTTGTCTCTTTTGGAATGCAATGTTTATACGGATATATCAATACATTGAATGAGAATTCATTTCTCAACGGTGATAACTAAGTATAACACCGAAGTTTGCTCGTCACTTCTGATTTTTAATATTAAAAAAAATGTATCTGTCTGTTTGTGCGAATTACATGTTTGGAAGATGATTTAAGCAAGTTGTTTATTTCTTAGAATTTTTCTTCTCTTGATACATAAATATTTTTTATCTGCAATTTTGCATTAACGCACCAAACAAAACAATTCAATTTATTCTAATCCATTTTGATGTTAATTTAAATGTTCACTGTAAAAGTTTGAAAAAATGTGGAATATAACTAGCTTACGTATTAAATCCGTAACATTAATATACATTAGCGCGAATGAACCTCGCGGGAGCGTAAATTTTTAACTAGCCAACAAAATGACGACGTAGTCGTTTAATATAATTTTGTGATGTCTCTAGGTATATCTTGCCTACAGATGACAGTAAGAAATGTAAATGTAAAAGTTAAGCGGCTTTAATTTTTCATTAACTTTCTGAATAGCTTATTCTCTTTATTCTCTGCAAGACATTTATTAAGTCATATTAAACGATAAGAGTGCGTATAAGAGTGCGACCTCACCCTACATATGTCGTCTCTTTGTTTGAATTGATATTATAAACCTTACTGAATGAAGATCTCTGTACTAAAAGTTTGGCGCGGCGCCATTTGGTTCCCCACGGGACTCTCATTGATTATGTGGTAATAGTAACTGTGGGTACAATTTGCTAAATCGACTCGATCGGTAGCACTTCTAAAAAATCTTTTTGTCACCGACGCGAGAAATCGTGCCGTAAAATCATTAACTCGTTATTGAGTAATTAAAATTTAATTTAAAGCATCTGATAAAGTATATTTAATACCAAGATAATGCCATATGAAAGTGAAAACTTATATTATTTTTACGCATACCGTATGTACGAAAATTATTTTTACATGAATAATTTTATAAACTATATTTCGGAGTTTATTATACAGAACGCAGCAGGAGAAGAATGTGCGAGTGATGAAAAAAATTTGCTGAAATTTTGAAGATAAATTTCTGCTGAGATCTGGAGTGCGTTTCATGACCACGTCTCTAGATTAAATGTGTACATGTGTATGTAAACTTTATTTTTCTTACGAAAGTATTTACTTGGGTTCTTCCGACGATACATTTGCGAGCAGTAAAATTTTACGAACCAACGTAATGCATACATTCCACGTGATATCTCAACTTGGTAACGCAACAAATTTGTGGTCGCGCACATGTGAGCGCTTTTACTCTTTTGATTACCACCGGACAACAGACTGAAAAATGCTCGGTTTTACGTTGATTGCTGTATATACAATTGTAGTGCGTGTCAATAATTCGTAAAATTTCATCACGGTTACAATTCTATGCGCTACCTCAATTGTGCAAATTACAATATTTATACGTACAAAAAAAATACGTATGTCAAATAATAAAAGATTAATAAATAAAATTGTTCGTTAATAAAAGAAACATTTTTTCAAGACTTAAATATAATATTACACGAGCGAGAATTCCCGAATTTTTCGATCGGAGATGTGATCGCGTACATTATTCAAGCAATATGATATTTTACAAAAAAACATGTTTTTAAATCTTTTAGGAAAAAATTGCTATTTATTTATATGACTATTTTTTTAAATATTATCAAAAAATTATACTTTATTAAATCAATAAGATCTGTTATCTAATTTCTGTGTGTTTTACACAAGTTTGTAATTAATACTTTACTTATGATATCGCAAGAGGATAATTTAATGCGAGAAAGGCATGTATGGTGTGGAAATTACATTGAGACCGCAAGAAAATATCAGTTAGTAGTAGTAGCTAACATGTCAAAACGATGTATTATTATTTACATATTTTCGTCATAATTTTAAAAAAGTGTCCAATGCAAGTGTATGATAAGTTATGTTATTTGATTAAGATAAAAATCTTTTATAGATGAAATGTATAAGAGAAATATGGCTTTATAAAATTATGTATAATTATTTCTTATTATAATATTTGTCAACTTCTTATAATTTTTAATCATAAAATGTGTGTTTGTCATAATTCTACATGCATTTCATGATTATTCGTTTTATACTGTACTTATTCTTTTGTTTTTTTTTCTCTCTGGCGTCGTTTTAATCCAAAAATCATTACATTAAGATAAAAGTTATTTACTGATGATTTAATGTGAATCATAAGTCATATGATTCTTGTTGATGAATCATTAACCAAACTCAAACGGCTGTAGAAAGAATTTTGACAAGTCCCGAGTAAATATGTGTATGTGTACACAATTCAGAGAATCATAATTGACATATGTGCCAGAAATTGAGAAAAAAGGTTGAGAGTGTATCCGGAAACACCTTTTGTGTAGAATATTTCGACATGTTCGAAATAAAATTCGGAATTATATAGTTAAAGAAAGTGTTTTATTATATATCGTATAGATATGAGATATCTTATATCTTATGGATAAAAAATATCATACGTTTGCTTTAATACACTCTCTTTTGTAAAATTTAAAGTTGCAAAGTTTAAAGTGTTCCGTGAATTATCACTTTATGCATACAAGATATAAATGGAAATTACGAGCGCAAACGCATATTTTTTTCATTAATATCAAAAAATGCAAAATCTTATTGGAAAATTAAATGTTACACTTTAATTCACTGTAGTAGATCAGTTCATGATATTTTTTCTTAACGTTTTTATTTTATTGATTATAAGATAATATTTTTATAATGCATGCATTTGAAAAAAATATTTCACACATAGCGAGATATTTTGTTCAAAAATCTGTAGAAATTTCGTCAATTATATGATAGAAATTTACACCAATTTTTAGAATAAAATTTTTATTTAGCATGCATCAACTATCAAATTTTAAACGATTGAATTTTTAAAATACAATTTTGTACAATTGACGAAAAGAATTTTTTGTTAACTGTAACGTTTCCTTTATTGACTCCTTCGTGCACGTGTACGCGTTTATGCTCGTAATTTCTATCTACATCTTGTACGCATAAAGTGATAATTCACGGAACACTTTGCATAAATCACATTATCCTTTAAATCGTTCGACGATTTATGTCATACAAGTCTGTCATTTACCGTTGTACAGAAGAGGCAGAAGAGCGATTAAGGGAATTGTTCAAAGTTTTGCTCAGATAAAAAGTTTACTTACTGGACAACCTTTCTTTGGCTGGACATACTGCAATATCTCTGGACAAAATTTTGTTGACAACCGAAAATGGATAAACTCATGAAGAGCTGACCTAGTGTCGCCGACACTGTCGTCACTCGAAGAGTTGGATCCATATCAAAGCTGAAAAAAAGATATGAGTTATTAAATGAGTGTTGCATTTTTACACACATATATACATACATACATATACATATATATGTATGTATATATGTGTGGGTATATATATATATATATATATATATATATATTGTAAAAAGAGAGAGAGAGAAAGAGAAGGTTTAGGAATATTACATTATTTTTATAAATTATTTTGAAATTTTTGAAAAAAATTGTTTTATTGTCTTTACAAAATTTTTCAAGGATGTAAAAAATGCACAGCACGTGAAATAATTTTGCTGCTGTGGAATTTAATAATTTTAGATCGTGAAATGCGTAGTGAGGAATTTTAATATGAAATCACATTTTAACATTATTCAATTTACTCTGACAGGTAGTTGGAATTATATATTTTCAGCGTGATTAATAATTGTAAAGTTCAGAAATGAGATGCGAAAATGTGCAACAAGGATTCTGCATGTGATTATCGTTAATTTATATTGAAATGAAAATTATATACATGTGTTTGAATAATTATTAATAGACATACTTAAAAAAATTCAAACGTCCGCGTTCGGCAGTCACATTAAAGACGTTAACTATCCCGCCAATATTAACAGTTCCCTGTATGATGATTACCACGGATACACCGATCATCGTCAAACCTTGTATAACATCTGACAGAATGGCAGCTTTCAGACCTCCCTAAAAAAAATAAACGTACATAAAAATCAACAAATATTCGCAATCGTAACATAGCACGATATTGATGAATTGATAAGTAGCTTAATTAATATAAAATAATACAGTAATTTTAACGCTTATATAATATTATATAATAATATAAAAATACATGAAAATGTCGGATTATTTCAAAGGTTTAAAAATTTTATTAAAATTAGATCATAATTTTAACGTTTAACCTGAAATATCAGACTTTCTGAAAATATTACCGCTCTTCTACGAATCGTCATAAATAATTTTTTTTTTTCGCAGAAATGGAAATCGATATAATTTTAATTTTGAACAAATATTAAACATTTTTACACCATCGTTACAAATAAGAAGAAATATATTTTATATTTAATGAAATTAATTAATACATGTTACAATTGAACAATTTAATATCTTAAAATAACAAAATTATTTTTTATCGTAATGGCTAAATACAATAAATATTTTCGTGTAATTTTTTGCATATTGCATCGAACTTTCCATAATTTCAATCTATATAATTTGCATGAAAAGCGCTCATTATTCAAAACGAAATATTCAACACAACTTGGATTATTTTAATTTAGAATATTTGTTTAACAAATGAACGTCGACATTTATGAAACATATGGATAATAATATAATACACAATGTTGTACTTACCATGATTGTGAAAGCCACAGAAATAGTTGTTATCCCTACGATACTAGCCCAGTATGGAAGTCCTATCACTGTTTTCAATGCGACGCAAGGAGTAAACACCGTGACCGCCAAATTTAAGAGACTCCGTATGACGTACGAGAAGCTCGCCAGACACCTGACTAGTTTCGACTTGAACCTGGGAAATTTACATAATGAAGATAACTAAAATGATTCGAAGATCTTTCAGATTACCTTCGTACTAACCGGACAGTTACGTATTACGAGGATACGTTCTTTCTACGTCATAGCTAAAATTATCAAAATCCAAAGTCCGCTTACAAATTATTAATCATCATAACACGTATAAGAATAACTTTTTCTTTTTCTTTGAACTTAGTTATGTCAGCTTATGTTTTTATATTATATGGCATCTTTATTTTAGCTGCTACATATGTCATGTAAACATTTGCATATAATGTGCTTATTCAAAATTAATTTACTGTTCGATCAAAATATTTGATTGTACACTAATTAAATACTTTACTTTCTTCTTTTTCTCTCTGTAATTTTAAAATTATACCTATTATATTGTTATCGTCGGCATTTTAATTTAATTTTATACATTAGTTATCGATAATTTGATTTTGTACGTTAATTATTGACAGTTAATTTGATTATCATCCAATTTATTTGGTGTATCAATAATGTAATTGGTAACAATGATATACAGTGTCATTTTCATATAAAATTCAAGAAATAATATTACATACTATGTTTTCAAGAAGAAACAAGAACCGTGAAATTACCTCATGTCCAGATATTGGTAGACCGATGTGATACCGAGACTGTAGTAAACAGGTACGAAGATAAAGCAGACGATGGGATAGGCAAGTAACATTCCATACAGAGTCTCCCACATGGCGCTACCTCGATAATACAGTTCCGAAGGATAACCTAGGAAGGACCTGACGCCGAGAGTTCCCCGCGCGATTGACAGCATCATCGCGCCCATCGATACGCTGCCGGTGGCAAACACGTAATTCGCCTTGGTCTCCTTTTTCTTCGTCCTGAAGTTTCCCCATAGTGGTATAACGAAAGAAATCACGATAAACCCGATGAAAACCAGATAATCCACCACCATCGACGTGACGTTGGTCGTCATCCCGTATCCACGGCTGTTTCGTAACGCCCTTCCGTGATCGAGATTGGTCTGTGTATCGAGATTACGAGGGTGATGAGTTTAATGGCGATTCGTATCGAGAGAGCGTGTCACTCGATATACCAGATGATATTTTCGATTACTAAGCAAGAAGTGGCTTTTAAAAAGACACCTGAGTGCTTGTCAAGTGTCATCGCGACGATTGTTTCTATTGAGAAGTGTCAGTGCGAACGATGTTACCTTTAAACGCGATTCTTGTTTGACTTTCGTTCGATTGGAGAAAGCGAGTATCGCGAAGAGATGCTCACTTCCACTACGAAAGTGGAGAATACATGCGCGAGAAGTTTCGGTAAGAGGTAAAGTAGCAAAAGCTCGTCTCTAACGTACCCTTATATATTGTGATGCTGCCTTCGCACGTAGGCCTTGTTACACAATTTCACGAGAGACACTAATATGACTCAATATGATCAATGCGGCGTGATCGGAGCGACGGCACGTATTGACTACCAGCGAAGTACTTGACGCTATTATGCTAACGACCTGGCAGGGAAGAGACGATATCGCCCCACGCGGACAAGAGGCAGACGAAGGAATAACATTGGTGGGATAGTGAAGTTGACGAAAGGAGAGGGAGTCCGGAAGAACGTGGTCTTCTTATCTTCTGTCGCTATTGTTTATCGGCGTCATGTCGACGCTCCTGTAAGATCTTTTCATTGAATTTATATCCCGCCTACCTCTCCCGCGAAAGACATCATATGATTCTCTGAGAGCATAATTGTTGATGAGTGATCTATTGTGGAACGAATTTATGCAACAAGCTGTAACGACACTTATGAATTTTAATGGTGACGATTTACGTCAATTCTTGCATTGTAAATATATTCAACCCTAAAAAAAAAATATATGTTCTGTGCACTCACATTTTGCAGAAGCTATTAAAACTATTTAAGCTACTGTTCTCCTGCACACAAGCTTACCTTGTTAAAAATGTTCTATGAATAAGCATTCATTTGAAGACGTAAAACGATTTTATTGTACATGAAATGTTTTGAACTTGTTTTACATATACTGGAAAAAAGTAAATTTTTACATAAATAATTATAAAGCTTTTTCACAAAGCTTAATTATCAGTGCAATTTGAATTAATTGGCGTCACGTTAAAGTTTATTTATAATTTGGATTTTGCCATTGTATATTCCTAATGAGTAGATAAATAAATAAATAATATTTTTGAAAATTTCAGTTTATATATATATATATATATATTGTATATATAAACAAAAGGCTCTAAATATAATAAAATGGAGTATACAAGAGCAAATAGGAGCAAATGACTTAAGTATAAATAAGTAAAAAAGTCAAAATTTAAAAACTAAAACAAACGTGAAATTTAATATGTTGAAATATTAGGAATTTATAAAAATATTACAAACAAGTTATAAATACGCGAAGAATATTAAAGTAAATATAAATAGAAATAAAATGAAAAGAGCGGACAAGAAATGCAGATTTAAAAAATAAAAATACAAAAATACAAAAGAAACATATAAGAAACATGTAATAAAAAATAAAAGTGCAAACGTTTCAGTTCTTGACTGGAATCTCTTCAGTGCCAAATTATATAGTGATAATAAATAATAATAGTACATTATATGAATAACAAAAATTAAATAAAGATATAAAAAAATTGGGGAACCTGATGTCGTTTAAGATGTTAGTTATCGTTATTAATGTTGAATTCCTCCATTGGCACGTCACATTAGTTCAATATTCAAATATCCACCAACAAAGTTGGTAAAAACTTGCGAAAGAACAAAAGAATTAAAGAAAAGAAGGAAGTTATTTATGTTTTATTTTATAATAATTATTTGTGATGAAAATCGAATTTAATTAATTGACTCATCAATGAAGGATCCGACATAAAGATAATCACAAAAACGCTTAAGAGACTCACAAATCCGTCCTGTTGTACAGCCTTGCTTAGACTGCCGCGAGACCAAATAATAAAGTACGAGATCAATGAGGCTAAACAAATCCAATAAAAATAATAAACAAAAAAGATCTTTTAAAAATTTTTTAAACCCTCAATAATGGGAATATGGATTAAGAAGTTCGGTGTCATCTTGCAGATCTGTGTCTTTTAATAAAAGTCATCTCGGATGTTAATCTTCTGACAGCAGGGCTCACTGTTTATAATTTGTGCTCCGTCCCAATCAAAATTATGAGTCTCATCATCGTTTCTATGGTTCGTAATTACGGAACTTTGGGAACCAGACCTATTAGTATGTTTGCGATGTTCATTAATTTTTTAAGTCTTTTTGTCTGGCCCACGTTTCACAGCCCACACAGTTGATTCTGCACACAACATTATTGCAGTTAAATAAAATGTATAAGATCTTTGTGTATTTTAATAAATGACTTAAGACTGTCAAGTCCCATATATGAAGACCATGTATGAAAATTTATGTTCTTAATAATTGGAATAAGCTTTTCAATAATCAATTTTACGTAAGGAAAAAAAAAAGAATCGGTATTTGAGTCCAAAAACTTTTTTAAATTAATTTCTTTATGATAAAAAAAATATCTTAAACGAGAATTAATCGTGTCAAAAATAAACTTTAAGGGACATCCGTTTTCTATTAAGATATTAATAATAAATATAAAATTTTTTGATGGAAGCTAGGGTGAGAAAGACGAAAAACCCTATCGGTAAGACCAATTATGGTACTTCTTTTTGTACATTTAGAGTGTTGAGAAAAATAATTCAAGTATCTGAAAAAGTGGGTTTGTGAAACCAGACAAACAAGAAATAATTATCACGGATCATGCTCCAAAAATTAAGTTTTTTATTTATTCCTATCTCCATTGTAACTCGTAAGCATTGATGGAAAGAATTAAAAGTATCTAAAACTGATTTGAAAAATAAGAGAAAGGAATCGCCAAAGCTATATTATCAACATATCTTACGTAAAATAATTTCGAAAGAATTTGGATTTAAGATTCTACATAACTATATCAGCAATTATCGGAAACAACGGCGAACCTATAGACATATCAAATGTTTGCTTAAAATTAATGTCATTAAAGATAAAATATGTAGATTTGAAGACTAAGTTCAAGTCTATGATAAATTTATTAAGCAGAATTTTACTGTTAGGAAAAATCATATTCCACCTTCTTTAAATGCCATCAATTGTTAACTCTAGCGAAACATTTGTTAATAATAAGACTA
Organism: Anoplolepis gracilipes; assembly: GCF_047496725.1. Taxonomy (NCBI): domain Eukaryota; kingdom Metazoa; phylum Arthropoda; class Insecta; order Hymenoptera; family Formicidae; genus Anoplolepis; species Anoplolepis gracilipes. The sequence continues at coordinate 11,090,595 of NC_132970.1, read as the reverse complement.
CATATAAATTGAAGAGAGATGAACCGTAACGGTCTTCTTAAAGCCCTTGTATACTTTGTTATATTATATATATATCTGCGTGTATCATAACAATATAATATAATAAGTTTAAATATTTTTAAATAAATTATCTCACAAATACTGTTTACAAGTTTATCAATTAAAGAAAAAAGAAAATGTGTTATTTTTGTTTAATGAAATCTTGCGAAATAATATACGAATAATACAAACGTACGAATGATACAAAGGAATAAATTAATATTTATTTAATTTATTATATTTCCCTTTTTAAAAAAAGTATATTATTGATAATTTTGGTTTTCCGGTTGTTGAATAATTGATTGTTGGTTGTCATATTTGTGTTTTGTAACTTGCTTCACTTGTGTCATTTACGGCTATAAAATTATCACCCAAATTTTTTGACAGTTTGTATAACAGTTTATGAAAAAAATTAAAAGAAATTAAAGACGATGAAGAAGGGAGAAAGAGACAGAAAAATAGAGAAAAGAAATCTGACAAAAGTAACTAATAAAGAAAATAAATAAATATATTACATACGTATACCATATATCGTATATAGACGTACGTATGTTCTCCCATTATATTGTATATTTAATGGGTAATTCAAATTTATATTGAGAGAGAGAGAAGGAAAGAAGGAAAAAAGCAGGAAGAGATATATAATATTAAGTAATTAATATTATATAATGTTATATATAATATAATGTAATATATAATATAAAGCTAAACAAATTTATTTAAAGCTCTTTTTTTCTTTCTCTTTTATTTTCTTCATCTCTCCTTTAGCTTTGTATATTAATATTAATAATATTAATTATTTAATACATCCATTTTTCTTATTTCTTTATTTAAAGTTAAAGAAGACAAAGAATAGATAAAAGAAAGAGAGAGAGAGAGAGAGAGAAAAAATTAAATTTTTAAAATTTTTAATTGACTGTATTGCTTTTACTAGTTTATATTTATATGTAATTTTATTACGCATATATATATATATATATATATATATATATTAAAAACACATTAAATCATATCAAACACATATTAAAAATATATTTAAAACTACACACACATATACACAACACACACGCACACGCGCTCATTTAATTTTTATACTCAATCAAGAACATTAAGGGTGGAACTCCAACAAATTATTTCTATAATTCTATCTCTGAGACGGCATAAATCTCTAATTTTCATACATCATCTACCTCTGATTTTTACACATTTTTACGTGCTCCAATAAATTCGTCTAAATCGTCATTAGATGAATTGCGTTATTCTTATGGCTGGCTGAGCCAACAAGTTTGTGATCCTTGTCCAACAATAATTCAGGCAAGTTTTCTTATAAGGATTACATTGTTGTACAGTGTGTTAATCAGATATTTAATTCATCTTAAAGATGGAATCATAGAAATAATTATAGGAATAAAAAAAAATGTTCTGGATCGAGTATAGAAATTAAAGAGTGTTGAAATTCCTGTTTAGACATATGCTATTAATGAGGAGCATATCGAAATTTACCAAATAAGTAATCAACTGTTTGAGTTACTGATTATTATTAAAAAGTTTATACCAAAATTCAGTGTTATTTATAAAAATCGATCGAAATCCTACCATTCAGTCTCAGGAATTATCTCAGATATCCTCTGAATTAGTATAATTACACACATACACACGATATATGTATATATAAAAAAATTTTTCTACACACACACACACACACACATACATGCACACGCATGCACGCACGCACACGATAAATGCGTGTTTGTAATGTTTTTGTATATAATTAAAACTGATATAATTTTGGGTAAAAAAAGATAAAACTTGTTATATATATATATATTATAAATAATTAGTATATTTTAATATGTAATGATATTCAAGAAAACATCTTTTTTTTAAAACGAGAAAGGTTAAAAATTGTGATTATAATTCAAAAAAAAGTTTTAAGATTATTTATAAACGTAATTATTTTAATATGCTAAACTTTTTATTATATCGAGTCAACGGTTATTACAGAGGAACCGTTTCATAATTCTTGTGTGAGAATTAATCTGAAAATTTCCTTGAACAAAGGATACTCTTCTAAAGCATAATTAGATTGTATATAGTAAGCGCTTTTCATGACGAGTATCTAAATTCTTCCTGGTGCGTGTTATACATATGTAGGCAGACACTAAAGAAAAACGAGATATAGTACTTTTCTTTCGTTACGGTATTATTCTCCGTAGTTTCTCGACATTTTGATAAAACTGTTTACTAAAAAAACGTTAATTAACGCAGATAATGAATAAGGATTTTATAATGCTTAATCATTGCTACGATTTCCTTCAGATGTTAACAATTACGCAATTACAGATCTGCGAACGTGTACATCATTCGCTATCTAATCATCTCTAAAACCTTGGGTTTCTTAACACTAGAATGATCGAGCAGTTATCTTGACCTAAAAAAAACTTTTCATCTGTCGTGAAATTTGTGTCCTTATAAATTAACTGTTTAATTAATTATTATTAGTGAATAATGAAGAGAGTTATTCTGATACCAAAAGATTTACGATTCTTCGCTGTTCTAGTGATAAATGGATATGTTATATGTAAATCCTTAGGAATGGAAATCACAATTAAGTCTTATGGAAGCACCGTCTTTAACTCACGGACGAACAATGCTATTCCCTCATTTCCGAGCTACTATAAGGATTCACAAAATTGAGACGAGAAAGCAGCGAATTGTGCTTGGCACTCCTTCGTAGCAACTTTTCCGTAGTCGTCTAGACCACTTTCCATTTTCCACCATCCAACTTCGTTCCTTATCCCGTGCAATGCCATGGTCCGCTCAGCGTGGAACAATGCTAAGTACACAATGCACATTTACGCGATATGCGTTTGGTGTACAAAATGACAACGAGGACTCGACCGGATGGTATATACGCGTTAACTCGAGTGGCCAATGAGGTGCTAGCCTCGGTAGAGCTAACACAACCAAGAATCCATTGTATCGCACTTGAAGACAATGGTGTGCGATTCTTCCTTCTCTTTCTCTCTCTCTCAAACTCTCTTCATCCACCTCCCTTTTACTAGGGTTCTATTTTCCGTTTCGCTTTCAGCTCATTTTCCTTCTTTAGTTTTCTCCGAGAGAATGTGACAGTTCCGTCCACATAATTGTCCGCGTTCATGGCAGGCCTCGCTTTTGCTGCTCTTACACAGGTCTATTTTTATTTCATATCCGATCTCCTTTTTTGCGTTGACTTGCGGATTCATAGTATTCATTCCCTTTTTTCTTTGAATTTTCACATTTCTCTTACAGAATTGAAAACTATTTTTAACATTCGTTATCATCGGTAAAAATGACAGGACGCATTTAGCATGTAGCAAAAAATTGGTAAAATGTTCGTGTCACCAATGTACGAAATCACGTGTGCATGAAAGAGGAATCGCAAGCTAGTCAAGTGTGAAAATCGCAGCTAAATGTTCTGTAAACGGCGCACCCGACGAGGTTGCGGCCAACTCGAGCGAAACGAGTTCCGGAGATGTACCATTATTTCACGACTTTCTCAGATCACAGGTCATGAGAGATGCAACTTGGATTATTATTCCGAGTAGTGGCATTGTTTAAGGCAATGCGTTTAACTTTTACCACATCGAAATCTAATAATATTTGTGGTATCAACGAGAGACTTATTTAATCTTCTCCAAAAATATGTAACTAAAATTATTGCCCAATTTAGTAATTACTTTTACTTATTATTGACTAACGCTAATTCTTTTAATAACAATTATAATTTAATAAGAATCTCACACTTACGTAAGATTTTTGTTTATAATAAGTCTTATTCTTATGTGACATTTTTAATTTAAGCGCTTCATGCACACGTAAACGAGTGTTAATGACGGTGAAGTCAGTCTTTTTGTATTGTCGACAACAAATCAATGTTGGTTAGGTTTAAAACAACAAACTTGACTTTATCTATGTTAATAATGATATGTCGTAATGACGAAACTAACATAAGTGGAATAGGCTTCCGGCGTTGTAATTATTTTATGACTCACAATCAGACAAGGAACCCGTTTGACATCTTTGGTATAAATAACAAAGAGAAATAAAATTGTCATATATAAGATTTACGTTGCCATTTAATATTCCATTGATAGAACAAACGATAAAACTCGTTAGGAGGCTCGTACTGGCGCCGGTAAAATATTATTTTTTCCGCGTAGTATATTCACAAATCTGCAAACATGAACGATGCATCAATGCTGAATAATAACATCATCGAAATGCAGTATGTATATATATTTAGAGATTTTATATTGTTCATGATAAAATATAATTTTCTCGTCACATCCCGGCAGAAAGTATAATTAATTATTATATATTATAAAGCAAGTTGTATACAAAAACATATGGAATAACTTTCAGTTGTTTATAATATTCTGATGATAAAAGTTCAATTTTTTTACTCTGTTTATATGCTTTCATATATCGTTCGTAAGCATATCATAAGAGAAAAATAAGTAATTTTAATTACCGCTCATGTTATGTAATAGAGCGAACGATAAAAGTTTTTTAATGAAAAGGAAAGAGACAGAGAGGAAAAATCTTCATAATAAAGTGGACAATCTTTTATTATATATGATTTAGCAAAGAACATCAATGAAGAGAAAGAAAAGAAATTTATTGAAAAAAACAAGATAAAATATTTCTTAAATACAGATGTTTTGTATTACAGTTTATTTTGTTAGTTGTAGCTTTGATAAGTTTATAACTTTTATTTTTGTTTATCAATTCTGATAACTTTATTTTATGGTTTATTGTTGATCAATGAGTTTGAAATTAGGATATATTGACCTCTACTAAAGTTTTGTACTTAAGAAATTGTAAACCATTTAACCTTTCTAAACATTATGTATGACCTTAACCCAATTTAAGTAACCTAACAGTGATCATGACTACTGCGAATGATACCAAATTTTCCATTGACTTATCACACAAGTGTTGAGACTTAAGGCAAAATTCTCTTAGCTTAACATACTGTTGTCACAGACCATATGTGTTTTAAGAGTCAACAAAACCAAACGCTCATTTATTTGTCAAAAAACGCCGGCAATAAATCATCAGTAATAACTCATTTTGCTAATGTGTAAAATATAGACAAAACTTAAAAAGAAAAAAAAAAATAAGTTATATATACCAGATACATTTCATACTTTCTTAGTTGCTATTGTTCTCGATAAAATCTCAAAGTCATCACATTAAGTCGTACATTAATTTTTATATTTCGGAGCAAAGTGACATTATAACATTACTGTTGTCATAAAAAGGCACTTAATCATTTGTTGTATCATGTATCGTTTATCTGAATTGTTACTATCAACATGGGAACATAAATTATAAAGGACTTTTATGAATACATGTGTTAGAACTCGGTTATACGGAAACATTCAGTAAATACTCAGTCGGCTTGCAAATTTAATTTATTCGTTATCATTTTACAATAAAACCTTTTAAATTGTGGGATTTATTGCTAAAGCTGTAAAGCTACACGCTAATTCATGAATATAAATAACCGAATCCCGTTAGTTTTATCTCCATGAGTGGACGAATTTTTTACGTAGGAAAAGAAAGAATTAGAGGGGTAAATTTAAACACATTTAAGATAATTAAATAGATAATTAAAAAATACGGAAATCTAATTGGAACTTCAATATATAACACATGCCGATATATATTATAATATATAACAGCATATGTTATACATGAATAAAAAGTATTAGTTAATTGTTTAATTTGAAACTATATGATTTTTATGAAATCTTTGCTAGATTTTTTAATTTTTTATACAATTTTGAAACCACCATAGAAGAATTTATACCTATAATCCATGTAATCAAACAAGTTTGTAAAATACATTATTAAATAGCGCAAAATAAATGGAAAGAAGGAAGGAAAAGGATATAGAAAGAGAGAATTGTATAATCGAGTTTGTGAAATGTCGATCGGGGTGTTCGCTTCGCGATTATAAAATTTCTGTAAATTTACTTATTCTAATCGCTGATAAAATATATATATATATACGGAGATGAATTGAATGGATGATAATTGCCTCTGCCGATTATAGGTCCGGATTACACGGTTGTTTCGGATCCGTGAGGCGAGTACGAAACAGCTTCTTTACAACCGAATATCCGGTTACCGTTGCAACGAACATTAGCTACAGCACGAAACGCGCGCGTGCCAAGAATTTTTTCTTATACCGCCGATAGTTAGTACATTCGTAGTGGCATTTTAACGCAATGTTCGCTAAATTATGTGCAACGAGCAATTTTTAGTACATTACATCATCTCTTTTCTTTTGAAGAAAATTTGTTCTACGCTACCGCAGATTTTATTGATTTTATCGAATTTATTATAATGCGGAAGAATGGAAAGAAAGAGAGAGAGAGAGAGAGAGAGAGAGAGAGAGAGAGAGAGAGAGAGAGAGAGAGAGAGAAGAGTATAAAACACACTCGCACCATTAGTCTAATTCACTTGGCTCCTGTGAATTTAAATTATATTGCGTTCCCACATGTAAATTCTCATTTCCGTTACTTTCAGATTTATCGTTATATTTACGTGCATATTCTCCGAATTAGTACAGCTATCCCCAGCTGCTATTGCAAAATAATCGTAGCTTATCAGAGTTTAGTAGAAAAGCAATTTTCATATTATTATTATTTATGATTAATTCGCATTTGTATTTGTAACGATTCAATTAATGTAAAGATTTATATTTAATGCCTTTATAGTATAGTAATATGTATGGTTAGTTTTTTCTTTTTTAAAACATTACTGTAATGTCAATATTTGTCATGATCGTACTAACTTTGTAATTATTGTTATGTATATTCTCATCTTAGAACATTTTATTTTAGTATCTATTTGATTGTTGCTGCATGCTAGAAAAAAGATAAAATTTATCTCATGAATCATCGTTTTTCTCAGTCTTGATCTTTTAAATGTAATGAAAAATATGTTAATCAGTTATCAAGTTTTGAATATTTTATAAAGGTTTTTTTCAATAATTATTTAATAGTCTCTTTTTTTTGTTAATTTGTTTTTTTCTTTTTTTCTTATTTTTCCATATCTCACATGACGAAAGAGAGACAGTATGTGCATTTTTTCGTTCTAATACATTACAAAAGATGTAGCAGGTGAAAATAAGCTGATGTTCTGACGAATTTTTAAGTTTACGTTATTTTTACGTAATTTTTAATTTATTTTCATGTTTTGATCTAATTGAGATAATGCGATGAATCAATGTCACGCGTCAATAAAATAAAACTAACGAAATGACTTCTTGTTATTTACGAGACAATGGTACTTGAAAAAGCGAAGACGTTAAAAAGTCGTCTACGTGCTCGAGATTACGGTGTCTTGTCACGTGGATTGTGCCATCTCGTTTCAACTACTTAAACTCGCTGGTGATAAACGAATTGTCGCTTTTATCATTGTGTCGATCCCTGTGTCACACAAGAAGAGATATACAACTTCTCACATTTCTGCTTTTTCTCTTTTTTTTTTTTTTCTTTTAAGTTCATGGAATCGATAACGATATCGATTATTGTTTATTGACATGTAATGAAATTGATTATGTCGCTACAATTAATTTTTTTATAATTTGGTTGTTTTACTCGGAAGAATAAAGTATACTCAGATTCATTATTGCATCACATAAAGATGATTTTTTTCTTCTCAGAAAAGAGTAACATTTCTAAAAATATTATAACCATAAATATTACAATATGTGCATTATCCATTTTGCGATAGAATCTTTGATCATTAAATTCATGGAAATATATGCTGGTAATTGTTGTTACGTATATTCATATAATCATCATAGAACACTTTATTTTAGTATCTAATTGATTGTTGCTGCATGCTAGAAAAAAGATAAAATTTATCTCATGAATCATCGTTTTTCTCAGTTTTGCTTTAAGTGTAATGAAAAAAATATATCTTGTTATATAGAAGGTACGACAAAAAGATTCTATTTTTTTTCAATATTATTATGTGGAATATTAATTTAATTAATTCTTTTATCAATCAAAAAATTTTTTTGTCTCTTTAAGAAAAATTAATCGAAGAATAGAGACGCAATGATGTGCATCAATACTTTATTTATACGTACTTGCAACGATAGTAAGAATATACGTCTAATTCTCTCTTTCATTTAGATAAAGTATTCTCACGTGATAATCATTATTAGCAAAACGTGATCGTTGATAAATACTATGTACTTACGTGCAATCTCGTGTGAAAGATTACGTATAATCTATATGATTCTATTTAAGATTATCATATTTTATCAAAAGATTGCACATTGAAGCACATATTGTTAACACACATTTTATTTATAAAAGTATGAAATACTTATATTCTCTTTCTGCCTGATACAATATTGCTAAGGAAAAAATTAATGTAAAAATTCGTGGCACTGAAGATGAGAATCGCAATATACTTTTTTTAATTGATATTTTTTCCACACACTATTGTACAATTTATTCATAATGGAACTTATTAAAGACTTCTTTACGGTAAAATTGCGGTTGACAGAATGACACGCAATTTAGTTAATTATGTTACGTACTTCTTTGCGGTCTAATCGACGCCAGATTGCAGACGTGATTTGCGTAAAGATGGGAGACCCGGAAGCGTATAACTCATTATATTGAAAAAATATTGCATGTTAATTTACTAAAGATTATGGACAATAATAATGATGTAAAAACTGAAAATAAATGCTGAGTAATGAACGTCATGCGCTCCAGTGATAATCGTTCATTAACAAATGATTCTCGACTGCGTTTATCATATAGTGTATGCAAATTTCCACGGCGAATGCTTCATTGTGCAAAATCACGAAGCGACTTGAAACATTATGCGTGACGAATATCACGCTATCGTGTAATAGCGGTATAACAGGTGTGGTTTTATGAATCTGCTTTTATGTTGCGTTTCTCTTGATAATCACGTGATTGATAACGAATCGCGGCGCCGTCTTTGGAAGAAGTTCAACGATATCTAATTCGTAAACAATCAGAAAGTGTTTACTGAAACTGTCTCTCTGAAATCTTTTCTGTATGCTTTTACTCTTTGAAATTTGTGACGTAATAGTTATATAATCTACAAAAATTAATTTATCGTATAATTGAAAAATTTTAAGGCACGCATACATACATATGCACACAAAATTGTACCACACAATTCTTTCTTTTAAGAAAAATACGTTTGTCAAATTAAATTATAAATAAATTTATTATAAATTAATTAAATTTATTTAACTTAATTATAAATTTAAGTACAAATTAAAATAATTAAATATTTTTAAATTAAAGGTTTTAATTAAATTTTATAAAATTGATTTTTTCGAATTATACAAAATATTTATTTCACGCTCGTTTCACTAAACGCTTTGATTGGAAGACTATATTACTGTTAAATCTCAGATCCTGTTTAAAGGTCAACAATATTCACTCGATGCGTCACATCCTTCTCATTGTCCAGTCCTGACTGACTGCAAACATCGAAGGCTGCACCGCTGTGTATATTTTACAATTCACGAAGGACGGCAAGGCACCGTAATAGTTATTGAAATGACGTAACTACTTCACGTATTCGGTGCATTGCACTTCACCGAGAACATTGGCGGCTTTCTCATTACACGGATTACAGAACGCAATGCCGGAAGGCTAGCCACTGGTCATGGTTGCGATTTTGATGCATTCTCTCGTGCGTATCATATCGCGTCCATAATACCAATAATGATTAGTCTCAACACGCATGTCCCTGTATTAATATACCGTTAATCGTAATTATCACAGCATCTTCAATCTTTAAAAATCGAGTCAGTAAAATTCCGCTCTTGAATATTTAATGTTGTTTTTACATGTTATATTATACTTTTATGAATTGCTACATATGTATACATAAATTAGCATAATTTGGTAGTAATTTTTCGATGCTTTCACTTTAAATGACTCTGAAAACTATGATGACAAGTATATATATCCAACAAAAAATTTCATCATAATTTATAATATTGGTGTTTACATTTGATATATTATAACAAAAATGATTTTTTGATCAATTATGTCATATTTGTTATATCTCAAAATGTATAACTTTTATTAAATGGAATTTAAATTAATAAAGTATTTTAAACTATTGTAAGATAGTTAATTATAAGATAAAACGTTAACGATAGAGTATCAATGAGTCAGCTCGATGCGTCCTTTTTTTTCAGAAAAATAGGAATATAAATACACTTGATCGACTGATCTAAAAAAAAAATGTAATCATGAATTAATATTTATAATATGTAGATTACTATTTAATGTATACAGTTATTATTATGTGTCTTATAATATGCGTGTGTATACGTTATTGTATTATAGCGATTCGTAAAGGTTTCATTTGTAATAATAGATGTAATGCTTTGCTTTTTAATTTCATGATTGCGTTTTACTAGAAATGTAAATAGAAATGTGGAAAATTACAGTTCTCTTTAGAAATCCTCACTACTAAATCCTAATGCATATATTTGATGGATTGCATAGGATAACGATTGTGAATGTTTGACTAATTTACAATTAGGTAACAAGGTGGATAATGAAAATGTCTGTCAATGAATAATACTTGTTGGTACTGATAATATTTGAGTCAATAAATTGATATATACTTGTGAGACTAAATAAGGAAATGCAAGAAGATAAATGAAATTAATATATATCTATATTTTAATATAATATAATATCTATATTTTTTTTCAACAAACAATGCGTGACATTTATCTATGTACATCGTATATGTGCACATTTTTAAAAATAAACCAAAAAAAGTTAAATTTTAATTTTAATTTTAACCAATTAAAGTTACAAGCCGTAATAAAATACTTTAATGTATGAAGAATACTAATAATCAATTTATTAGGATATTGAATATATAAACCTATAACATATTTTTATTGATAATAATCGTTATTCATCTAATACATATAATTAGAATATTTGACTACTTACACAGATATTAGTTTAACTACGGACCTCCTAAAATTATTGAATGAATGAGATTGGTGGACTGTGCTGATGTTCCAGCAGCGAGTTTGCACAGTTGCTAAAGTAAATTTAGCATTAGTAACCGGTTTGCGAAGCAAGTTTCCCCGCACTTCATCGAATATAAACTGAACTTGACTAGAGTTGACTAGACTAGACCACTAAACTTGGTAATCCATGATCGAATCACCGGTTCGATGTAGATATCGATGTTAAACCAAGGATTGTAACAATTCCGACTGAGATCTCGCCCATGAAGAAAATCCCGACAATGTTCTTTAATCTTAAAAAAAAAAAAAAAAAAAAAAGATAAAGAAGAAGAGGCAATCGTTTTCAGTCCTTGCAGTTTTAGTATAGCTTGTCTCGTTGGAATCGTTGAAAATTTCGCTCCGGGCATTTTTCCACATTATAGTTCTTTCAGTGGTAAATCGCTTGGATTGATAAAAATGGAGCGTATGTAATAGCTCTCTTTCCTCGCACACTATCTGCGAATGTAAAAGGGAATATACAGCGTATATACAAGAAAGTAGAATGAAATTGCGGATGTGATATATGTTTCTACCACTAACAATGATTACGTCGATATGAGAGGACGTATGAGATACCGCGGTGCAATGTGTCATTTTACTCTTTCGTGAAGCTCATATCGGGATTTCAACGGCCTAGCAAGTCGCGATGTAATCATGATATAGCTCGTTCTTCTCTCATATACCACTTTTCTTAAATTGAGATAATTTACCTTCTAATGTAGTAGAGGAGGCGCGTTATGAAACCTGACCGAATAGCCGTCCATTTGACCTTTCTCTCGCGATCTGAGATTATTCAAAATCTGCACGATTCGTCCTTCAGCTTTACTCTTTCGATTAGTATGTTAATTTGATCCCCGGTGAGTTATTTAAGCGACTTAAGAAATGTCTTTAAGAGGATAGATATTGAACTGACTGTTTCGATTCCTAAAATAAAAAAAAAAAATTTACACTGTGTGTAAATTAATTTTTTTTAGACACGTTTAGATAATAAATCTTTTAGTGCGATGCATCATCGCGGTGTGATCGCATATTCTCGTATTTTACACTGTAATTTTTCAACTGTCATTTTCCTTCCTAGGTTTTCACAGTATTTGTAATACGCGAATGCGATGTCAAATAAATTGCTGCCAATATAGTTCCGGCCTTTAAGATTCTCAGTAGTTATGCTCATTTTATTCAATGATGAAACGTATTTATCTATGCAAATTTATATAATTTAAAGTGAATTTGCATACATAAATAAATCCTTTTGAGATCGAGATTTGAATACTTATTGGTAATGGAGACTATAAATCTTATATCGTCTTATATTATAATCTTTATATTTTTATTTACTTCCTTTTCCTTTTCCTATAAAGAAATTTAAATAGTCAGAGATTGTCACGATACTTACATAAATATGATTACGTGTTCCTATGTAATACATTATTCATTTTTTTAAATATAATATTAGCGATGGCGTAACTTGAGCTTCTCTAACATTTTTAAATTTTAAAACACATCTAATGGAAATTTTTACTTTGCTTCTTTTTTTTTTGATACTTTTACATTTTTTCGAAAATAATCATTTATTTGATAATGTTTATTTTATGTTCTAATCTGGAGTTTTATAGAGTTAAAACTCATATTTTTTGTAAAATCATATTTTTGTATGATTAAAAAAGTTCAGTAGTTTTTTAATTGCAGAAGAAAAAATATAAATTGAAGAAGATGAAATATAAACTAGAAAAGATAAAAATCTGAAGTTTTAATGTTTAGTATTATATACATATATATACGCTTCTATTAAAGCATCGCGATTGTTTCGAAGGCTTACAGTGAGTAGTTTTGAATGCGCGTCTCACGTGTGACATTGTAACGTAAATAAACAACTTTGTGGCGGAACAGATAAGTGTTCTCAACCTAATCTCTAAAACTTCAATACATTCTAATTTCTATTCATTCACGAAATGATTACCGGCTGCCGTCGTACTTTCTACTAAATTTTATGCATATATGTATATTATGAAAGAGAAAAAGTGACGCCATGTAGATATTTTAATTACAATATAATAATTTTATGAGTATATAAATTTATATATAAGATACGAATGTAATTTTTTGAAAAGAAAAAAGTTTAAATAACAAATTAAACGTAATAACAAATACCGATCAATATATTTATATAATGATAAAAAGTGTATGTGCACAAGTGTACAATGTATATTTAATCGTTAGATATATATTGTGTACACACACACACACACACACATATATATATATATATATATATGTACAATTATAATTATTAAATAATAATAAAATATTATCAAATAATATTAATTAAATAATTTATTATAATTATGAAATTAATTTAAGAATGAAAAATTACGTCGGGAAAAGATGCCGTAGTTTTATTATATTATCTACTTTAATGTTATGATATATGGCATATGTATCAGGATATATAAAATAAAAAAATCTAAATATATATATATATTTTATTTTAAATATAATAGTATACTTCTCTCTCTCTCTCTCTCTTTGTCTTTACAACATAATACTGATACATAAGTTTACATAATTATTTATTATTTTAAATTGTACGTATTAAAACAAATCTGACGTAACTATCAAATTAGCGTAAAATTTAATAGCAAGAAATAAGTTAGTTTTTTTATTCCTAGCATAATAATTAATTAAAATAAAAAACCGGATGTTTTTATAACACTTTATATGTGCATTTCCACGAAGAATCACGCGCTAACGCTGGTTTTTCCAAATTACATCTTTGAAAAGATCGTTCGAGGATAAGAGGATAAATTGTCGCAAAGTGTTTATAGCCTGAGTTACATAAATATTTCCTTGTTCTTGTCGTCAATAATATATGCCATCTTATTAATTAGCACGACCGACACTGGAAGTTTCTCAGAAAAATATACGATTAAATACAATAACCACAATTTTCTGCTGATTTTTATTGCAGTGATCCCGCGCGAGTTTCCGCGCCGCGATGTTACATGAGTCACACACCATTGATTGACGTGTTCATGAAAGTCAATCGGTTGAATATAGTATTCGCGCAGCGTATGGCGAACACATTGTATATCGCTGAATAACGGAACACGAGAGAAGTATTGTGCTAGACTTTCAACCGACACGAAGAGTGTTCTCTGTTCGACGGCACTATCTGACGATTTACATTTCGTTCTGAGAATCGATTGCCATTTTGGTCCGCTGACGTGTACGCTTCATCGGTCCACATAGTAGATTGATTTCGTGTCCAAAAAAAAAAATACTAGCTGTTAGAGAACGTTCAAACTCGTTGATGAATTCTACGTGTGACCATGCCCCTTGAAATATCTCATATATTCACGTGGCTTTTTCCATAGATATTGAAATATTTTGCAATTTATACTAGAATGAAAACATTTATGCATGTCTTTCGTAGCAATACAATATTATCTCCATTACAAGTTTTATTTATTCCTCTTTGAAATAAATTTAGATTCAAGAGTTATAGAAAAATTTATTTTAATGCTAAAAGAAATTTTGAAGAAATAAAAATATTTTATATCTGGGAAAAAGATTAAAATTAAATTTTTATTTAAATATAATTATAATTTAATTATGATTATTTCGGCTTATATTCAATATATAAAACTACGATGGATAAAATAATTTTTCTTCTTTCATTAACAAACAGATAGAAACGATGTAAAACAAAATTCTATTTATATTTTAAATATAGCGTAGCGGAAGAATTTTTATATTATATGTTTCGTCTGTATGAAAACAGAATAGATCTTTCTGCGTTTATACTTTGCAAATGAAGACCTATCTATTTGGTTTGACATGCAACTCTACTTGTCCCGTCGTTAATTTTAGGCGGGCAGATGTTTTGCACACGACAGGTAGTTTCCAGCAAGTAATTTGTCCACTTGACTTGCCTCCGGGTTCGTGTTAACTGACCATTACGGCAGTTCCAAATATACTCGACAGATATTTGTCAAGCAGCTACAAATATCTTATTGTGTGTATACGTATGAGAGATAGCATATATATGCAGATGTATAAATAGATGTAACTTTATACATGTCATGATATCGAATCAGACTTACATCAGATAATTGCGATATATTTGAAATTGTGAATATTTGACGAATTAATAGGTTGTTTTTATATGTAAACCACCATTTCTGTAATTTTATCTTTAATTATTTTATCTAAATTATTATAATCTATCTATATATATGGCTTTGTTTTTTTATTGTCAACTTATATCATGAAGATGTCTTGTACCACATTTTAGCATATTTTTCATACTAATACTGCGCAAAGACAGTCTGTCAGCGGTTTAATTGTAAAGTTTCGGAATTAACAAAGTTTCTAACATCACGTTTCGATCAATGAACTAACTCGCGAACCAACTTGCCGGAACCTCCACGCCCTTTTTCAGCTCATACAAAAAAAGCTTTACTTTTACTCTTTGTAATCGATACGAGGGATAAGATGACAACATTAATAAAAAAGTAAATAAACTTCGATAACTTTTTTTTATTATCTTGTTGATTAGCAAATATTTCGATATTATTTTATTTTACATTTATATCTGTTCTAAATTAGATTTGTTACTTTATTGACTTTCAGATATTTTGAATAAAGTCATCTTTAATATTATTAAAAAGGAAAAATTGTATAAGATTGAATAAATTTCAAATTTTACTGTTTATTAATATATATTTTGTAGATTTTTTTTAAATCTGGTAGTTTACATATAAATTATATGATTTCATCAATATCAAACTAGTAAAAACAACTATTTGTGCAATTTATAAAATCTCTATTATTTATTATATTGTACCGATTTTTATGTGTAATTTAAATTAAATGTGTACAAATTATTTTTTGACAAAAATTTTATAGTTTTTATTATTACAGTCGTGTTTTAATTAAATGTATATAAGAAATGTATAATATGATATTATACGAGAAAAACAGAGAGAGAGTGAGAGAGAGAGAGAGAGAGAGAGAGAGAAAGAGAGAGAGAGAGAGAGAAAGAGAGAGATAGAGAGAGATAGAGAAGAACAGGACTCTCTCTCTCTCTCTCTCTCTTTCTCTCTCTCAACAACAATTTTAATAATCCGAATTACTGTGGACAACATAATAGTACAATTTACTGCTGCCTGGTACCAGAGATGCAATTCCACAATGCAAATGTAGTTGCGGTGTTCCTTTCTGTGCGTTCGACATAAATACAATTTCCTTTAATTACCGATTTGCACAAATTAGCCATAAATATATGCGCGCATTCGTGTATATTTGACATATCGCATTGTGTCGCATTGTGCAATGTATGTTTCGTCAGACATGAGATAATTGACCTAATCGTGGCGCTTCTTCCTGTTCGTGTATCCGTCAACAAGTCCATAATAATTGGATGATCATACAAAATAATTGGTAAGATAAAAATGTTTACCACGAAGTTTATCATTATTTGAGTATATAAGTTTATTATTATTACTTGATTATATATTACACTTTTTATTGCATGTGCGGCAGTTATACAATAGATAATTAACGGATAATTAATGAATCCTTATAATAGACATTTGTACTACATTTAACAAACTTCTGTTCCAGAATGACATAATATATATAATTTTTATTTTTTTTATATTATTTAATTAAATATAATAAAGTGATATTAACTTATAATAACTTTATTATCTAAACAAATGAGAGATAATGATTAATAATGTTTTATATATTTAAATGAATTCTCTTATTTAAATTAAAAATAATTTCTCATTAATAATTAAAGTTTTGTGTAAAATACATGCAACATTATGTAAAGAATGTTATGTAAAAAGACAAGAATTGGTTAGTCATATTTTACAATCAAGTGCGCTACAAAAGTGCAAACAGCTATTTATTAATTAGATTTTAAAATGAGTAATATATGTATATAATGGAAATATAATTAAACAAAATTATATATATTAAATTTTGTATATAAAATATAAACATTATATAATGTTCGTAAAAGAGTATATTTTATCGTATTATTTTAAAAGAATAAGAATGCGACAAAATTGAGCATTGAATTTTTTAGTTGATGTAATTCTAGAAAGATGGGAAAAGTTAACACATGTTATACGTAACTGTTACAACAAATTAATGTCATCTATGCGTTCTTGTAGATGACATAATAAGAGCAAAACTCTTATTCTCTTTGATAAAAAAAACCTTTTGGACTATCTATCTTACTCTTGTTATATTGAGGAATGAAATGAACAATGACAGTGTAACCGTCGCTTCTACTTGATATCGATTAGTAACTTAAATGGAAATATTTAATTAACGTGGAAGTTGTTCCTAACACAAGATTTTAATCTAGATTTATCTCGTTGTATTCTTCTTAAATCTCGTCGCGTAAATCGAGTTCAGTGATAACATTCGTTCTAATACAAGATAAAGTAAAATTTATCGTGATTGATCACGGTATCATGTATTTCAAAGTTGTTGCATCTTGATTCATTCATGGATTTTGTTATCGACATATAATCAACTTTTTTCACAAATATATTATTCTTTTATCCAATTTTAAATTAAATTTTATTTTAAATATACAATTTTAACAAAATTAAGTTTAAAACTTGATAAAAGGGATAAGGAAATAAATAGTTAATGTTAAAAATCAAGAAATCGTGACGCAAGACATTTTATGAAATCTCCTCCAATAAGAAATTGGGACTCGAAATTTACCAGAGAATTTATAGTGAAAATAAAGTGTCCGAAGTGTCTTTTCCGTAACTAAAGTCGACATTACGTTTCTCCGCTGTAACGCTACCAAAATTCTTGTGCGCGTTCCTCTGAATCGGGACAAAGGCCCTCTGGGAGTGGAATGCATGAACCT
Source organism: Anoplolepis gracilipes (assembly GCF_047496725.1). NCBI lineage: Eukaryota > Metazoa > Arthropoda > Insecta > Hymenoptera > Formicidae > Anoplolepis > Anoplolepis gracilipes. Next base: position 11,072,554 of record NC_132970.1, on the reverse strand, counting down.
TTATCAGATCGCGGAAGACGATGGAAGACGAGGGTGGGAAGATGCGAAGGAGCTTTTGTAACTAGCTTTACCCGTTCCGAAGACCTGGTAGCAGCGACGGCGCAATTGAGCGAAATTGCGCACGTAGGACGCGAGAGACGGGAAACTTTACAATGCAAATCCAGCTACCACGACCTGGACTGTTCTCCGTGTCGCTCGTGGCGGTAGTTGCTGATGACGGCGGTGGAACCGTTGCTGTAGCAAAAAACCTGACTGGCATGGGTCGCGTCTGTCATATTACAGCCCGCCTCCCTTCCCCTTCTCTCCGTCCGGATTCCTATTAGGGACTTTTTGACAGCGTCAGATGCTGTCTCGCTTCTTTTTTTTTTTTTTTTTTTTTTTTTTGCGCCGGATTATTGCGGAAAGTTTCGCGAAGAGACTAGTTTGCTTTCTTTTTTTCTTCTTCTCTTATTGTGTATCCTTATTGTTAGTTCAAACATGTACAGTCGCGCTCGGAAAAAAAAAACAGAAGGCAGACCCGGTTATTAAAAGCTAGTATGCTAGTGTGCGAGAGCACACTTAAGTCTTTATTCGAATTTGGACCTCGCTCTGGCGGCTGGGAGACTATATTTATCATCTAGCGAACCAATCTCGCAGCGCAAAAACAAGTAACATATCTACCTTACATGACGTAAACACGGCTGAATCATTGCTTATTAGAGGCAAAGTCGATGTTTATCAAAGTTTAACTTTATCTCGTGTTCGTTATTTTTTTAACGGATCTGTTGTATCTATTTGCCTAATGATTATTACACATTTATACGTAAATTTATGTCAGCAAAAAATAAAACCATTCCATCAACAAATAATTTTTAGTTAATATTTTTGTATTTGGTTTAGTCCTTCAAGCTGTCGTACATATAACTTGGTTGCATACGTGCGATATTTAAAATAAAATATCAAAAGCTATAATGTAAGTACAATTTAATTTACAAAAAGAGTTTTATGAAGAAGATTACTCGATATTCTGATGATGTTTTATATTACAGCGATTTATATAATTCTCATTTAATTAGTTCTTATATGTATATTATAAAGCACAGTTAAATCAATGGACACGTTGCACGGAGTGTCTTGATGTTGCTCGCGGATATATCCCGGAGAAAAGTGCAGGATCGTGATATGAATAATCACAGCGTCTTCAAATACAGCCGTAGTCCGATCGCGTTTCTGATGCTAATGGGTAATATCCGAGCGTTTCCTTGAATGAATTCATATCCAGCGATCGAACGAATTTGCAATTATAATGCAACTCGTACATTTTGGTTCAGCTAGTGCAGCTTATTGCATAAAATATAATGCATTGATATAATAATAATCAGAATATATAACTATACTGCAAAACTCTTATGCAAGTCCATCAGTGATGAAAAATAATATAATAAAAATATATAATATAATTATTTTTAAATATACATATTGGCAATATGTAAAAGATATCTCGATTAAATGCTTATGTACTATTCGCAAAAATTTTACATTATGTTAAAAAAATATTTTTTTATCAATGAAATTAATTTTTATTTATTAATGTTGAAATTATTACTAAAGATACATAAGGATGTATATTGCCAATTTTTGTTAAATATGAATTTTTTAAAGTAAATTAGCAATATCGTCGCTTTAAATTTTAAATGTTACGATTTCGAATTTGCGTAAAAAATTGTAAAATAATTGCAGTACATTACGTATGTACACTTATAGCAGTTGCATAAGGAACTAATCTATTAACCTTATTAGATAAGGTCGAATACGTTTTGAAATACGTTTTGAAAAATGTGATAATCTATATACAATATATTATTGTATAGATAAATAACAATATAGGATTTTTAGTTATTCGAGAGAATTATCAGAGAGAATATTTTGAGAATTAGTAAATTGTCTCCAATATTTAAAATTTGCTAACAGAGAAGTTGATTTTCAACATTGTCTAACATTTATTCATAAATCAAAAGGAAGAAATGAATGAATATTCTTCTCGCTTATTCTATCATGAAAAGATGAAGGATATTGTAAAGTATAAATTCTACTACTAAAGTTATTACATTGCTGAGTACCACTATTGAAACTTGCCGTGAGACTTGTTCGATGAATCAACTGGAAAAGTGTGGTAGAAATAGTTTGAAGAAGGAATATATAAATTCAATTTTTGTTATTATATATATATATATATATATATAAAAGATATATAAAAAGATATAAAAGATTATATACGTTCTCTAGCGCGAAATGCGCGCCTAATATTGTAATGAAATAGTGAAACTTTTCCACAAGTGTAAAATTATAAGTTTTATCTTTCACCTTTTACACGAAAACTTCTCGTCAAAAAGTGTTTAAACTTAGATGTTATTTCATAAGTAGTTACCCATTTGGATTAAATCGTTAAAACCTCGCTTTAATACGCAATGAATTTCTTTAAAATTTTTACAAAATAACGTGGGAGATATTCCAGATTTTTTTTTTGCATTTGTTATAAGAAATTCATTTTTATTGAATACTTCATTACCTGTAATGTGTCACATGTTCAATAATATCGAACGGCACATCCGCGTTATCCACATTCTGAACGATGTATGCCAAGTCCGTCAAGGTCGGTACGCGCTCCTTTCACGCCGTCTGATAATAATACTACTATATTACGTAAGCATTATTTCGTACAGCGTTTTATTATTTTGTCACGACGATGATAAATTTCGGGTGATTCAGCAACACTTATGGATATATGCAGATGTCAGCTTCACGATAGATTGTCTAAAATTACGTAGGGTTTCGACGTTTCGAATAAGTGAATCCGATCAATTTCCCGATCGAGATGGAGGATAAGATGTCGAGGAAAATCTATGGTCGTCAGTCAATCACCATACGACGTTCACGATTTCATTCACAGCACTCGAGGAGCTCGATTCGTTCCGTTTCGCAGCACAGTTAAATCCGATTCCGAGTGAATTACAGACCATGCGACGTGGTCAGCCGCCAACGTAATACTGGCAAGTCCACACACTACAGCTGCTACATTTAAAAAGTAACAGCAGCCTAGCGCTCGTTCGTCGTCATTCGTGACGATGCAAAACGGATTGACAGATTATCAATAATCGCGAGTATCGGAGAATGTATAACAGATATCTTTGCTTTCAGAAACTGTATCGCGTCATTGATACTTATCGGTCATGTGTCGTTACTTGTATAGACCACGTATCTATAATGATTCATCTGTAATAATCGGTTTTAAAGAGATCGATAATCTACTTTTAACTATATCCTAGTACCTTACTTCCTCATTTACCTTTACTTTTTTTTAAATTTGAATTATGAAATTTATTTAATTGTGACACATGAATTAATTATCACACATATATTTTTACAATTTACCAAACAACGACAATCACACAGAAAAATGCAGAAATGTTCGACAAACAATTTTTCTTCAGTAAATTATACCCTGCGTTTGTACGGGAACAGAATTAGAGACTATAAATATAGGGTGGGATTTTAAAATAGCTTTTGTCAATAATAATTTCTCGCAGCCACGTATAACTGCTTCTCAATATCTTTTTATTTCACTTGTTTATAAATTAACAGAATTTTATTTTTCACGCTGTTAGATTGACCAATGCATCTTTAGACAGATTGTACATTCATACATGTATATTTTATCCAAGACTCCGGGCTTAAAAAATTGCGGTACCTTTAGTCAATTTTGTTTGATCGGTCAATTTTAAAAATAAGATTTAAAATTTTTATTTTTTACACAATGTTTAATCAAAGTTTTTTTGTGTGTGTTGATTAAGAATTTCTTGAAAATAATTTAAATAACTTATTTTATTCTTTGATTATAGTTATATTACTTTTCTTATTTGAGAAATTCATAACTCATGCAAGTCTATGTAATTTTATTTGCTTTCAGTACTATTAACAATTAATATAAAATTCATAATATCCAATCAACCACTCCCCTAAGAAAGATTTAATTCTGTTTGAGGACAATTATTGAACAGGCCTGTATTTGGGAAGATAAATCTCATAATTGATGGAATTTCACAAGAAAGAGTATCAGCATATTGTCTTTACTTAATAATTGTTGATAATCATAGTACATACGCCAACGACAAAAGAACGCGTCAATCTGTCGTGTATTTAAGCAGTTCGTAGCACGTGACTGCAAATGATAATTCGTTATCAGTGGTAGACTGGAAAAACATGATAAATCAATAAAGGTTGAATGATTAAAAAGTATACAATTAGTTAGCTTTTATACAAACATTGAATGACATGAATGTGTATCTATTTGTACTGATATGTATCAGACTTTATTTATTTCTTTAAACGCGGTTGCTATCATCTTATGTATGTTTGTATCATTCGTATATATACACAAGATAATTAATTACATAGTTCTTAGTCTTTATTGATTCATATCATCCAGTCTCTTGCTAATCAGAAATTCGTGTCTCGAGTCACGTGCTACTACAAAATTTCGACTTTAAGCATTGTAATTTAACATTCTCATTAATATTATTTGTTTTTTATGTCTGTTTTTAGTTTTATATTTTTTTAAACTATAATATATATATATATATATATATATATATATATGTATACTTATTTTAAATGAAAAAAATATAATTGACATTGAGAAAAATAAGAGAGAGAGAAAGAGAAGGAGATTAATGCATATACGTTGAATCACATATTATCTAATTTGATGAACCAATTAATATTAACGTTATATTATTACATTTTATTATATCACGCATAATTAAAAAAAAAAAAAAAAGGATTATGTGAAATTCTTTAGTTTGGCTTATGTTGAAATTTCTAGAATATAGCCAATACTTAAATATGCAGAATTATGGTATTTGGTAGCTAGGAGAAAGAATTTGAAAAATTCAGAATATTTGTCTCACAAGTAATGCGCAAATGCGCCTCGAGGATGGTGGCTGCATTGTTCGCAAAACCTAAAACGCGAACTCTCATACCGCGCGTCTGAAGTGGAAAGTAACTTACGTCTCGACATCCCACAACTGTATTCCGTATAATGATAGAGATTGATTTGAGTTAGGAAGTGCTTGACGAGCGAAATGGAGCGGCTGGTACCTATAAATTCATCTAATTTCATTGTACCCTGTCTCATTCTGTCCTTTTCAACTCTGCAGTTTCGAGAATTTGCGATTGACATGTCGCTGCAATTTTGTGATACTTGTCCCGTCGCAGCCGATGCTGAGTTTTACGAGGCTCATCCAACGTAGAAAATCTGTTGTTGCAATAATGTTGCAAAATGCTCGGTACGGATAACCGGATTATTTAATTAACGGACGCACATTTAGTAGCGCGCGAAATTTCGCGAGCGGAGTAGCGGATACGAACAGACTCTCAATCGCGTAATCCACTTTCGGCGAGAGTTATATTTCCATAATGTAATTGTAGAATTATGGAGATTGGATTTGGCAAGTTACGAATCACCCTTGCGTAACGAATATTAGCTCTGCGATAAAGTTTACATACTATTCGTTGCAATATTAACGAAACATTTAGACAAAGACAGATATATATTCGTACAGAGAATCGACAGAAAGCATTGATCAATTTATCAGTAAATTTGGAAACATTCTCTCTAGACGAAGTTATATACATATATTTGTTACGATATAAATATTGTATTATGTAAATAATTAAGATAATATATTTTATACATATATTTAAAAAAAAAATATATATATATATATATATATATACATAATTTACATTTATATTTTATATTTCCGTATCGAAATGATTAATGAATAACATAAATTTATATATATCTGTCTATTATATCTAATATATTTATTTGTTTCTTCTAAAGGAAAATTTTTCTTGCAGTGCGACACTATACGAGAACGCGCACGCGTCAAAATAGCAGCTCATAGTTATGCAAGCGACATTGAGTTTGTATTTTACCCGTCGTTACACCCTATGATTGCACCAATTCGAGCTTCGCGCTGTGTAATGCTGGTCACTTTTCATTTCTTGTATTTCTGTTTTTTGCATTTGTTTGCATAATATTGACATTAGTATCTTTATCTCACCTATGCGCACAGTAACTTGTAAACTCAATTGACAGCTCATATTTTTCTATATCGATTTTTGTTGTAAAAATATGAATTCTTCATTATGTCTAATAAATGCCGCATTGTAGCCGAGAATGATTTAAATACGCACTTTATAAATACATGTGCTTGTAAAAATATTGCGCAGAAAATAGCGATGATAATAGTAGTAGTAATAATAATGTACTAGTAGCTGTAGTAATAGTAGTGGTAGTAGCAATAAAAGATATCTTCTCTCGAGCAGTCTGAATTTCTGCCAAAACGCCAACGAGAGGTTGCAAATGTTTATCTCAGCTCTAAGAGATTCCTATGACGTCAATTTGTCAAGTGCTTTATATTCAACACTCATGATTAATTACATTCATAGATACACGGAATTTACAGATTAGATAATCGAATGCTGCCTGCAGCAGGTACCATTACGTACAGGTGGTTAAATCCGATAAGGTTGAGTTACACACATACGTTCTGGTTGTGCATATTGCGCCGCTTCGTAATGATAACGGGGATGAAAGACTTTTACTTCGTTGTGTGATTATTTTCGCTATCGATTTTCCACGTATATTTTAAAATATTTATATCTTAAAATTTCCTAGCTATACATATATTTTTGTATTTTTTACTCAATCAACGATTGAATTATTAAATTTTGCGATACACTACAAATAGATCGTATTACCCCTGCAGCAAATCCGAATCAACATTATCGTGCTTACCATGATACGAAATTTTATTTTGCAAAATTCTAAAAACGAAAATATTCATCTGAATGTATGTACATTTGTTCACATTCATTCGTTTCATTTTGCTGTGAGCGAGTGTATGTTCTTACGTACATATAGTGCAGCTATGACGTCAGCAATCGACCACGCGAAATAGGTCTCGGCTCTCACCGAGACACAAATTCACGGATTGTGTACCAAAGTATACATTTTCTATCGTACTTAATGTATACACTATAAATAGAAATTAAATTATTTACAGAATTTTGTGGCACACAGAGAGAGAGAGAGAGAGAGAGAGAGAGAGAGAGAGAGAGAGAGAGAGAGAGAGAGCGCAGCTTATTGTATAATATAATGAACACTGATAGCAGACAACGTACCTTTATACATATTTATTATAATTTTAAATACAATTCATGTATTATGGATTGCCATCAGTATTGTAATTTCTGGAAAGAATTGATTTTTGATTATTTATAGCAGCAAATGCCAAATCTGATTAATATGGACGTAAATTGTTTTACAATTAATATAGTTATTAAGGCAAATTACTCTTCCGTTTGAAGTTAAGAATAATGTATAAAAGATATTTTCTTCCTTGTGTTATTATTAATTTTTGCTTCAAATACTCTTCTTTAGGAAATACATGTGCCACAGAATTTCTGTAGGGTAAATGCATAGCATGCGACAGCTGTGCGACCAGAAAATAGGAATATGATACAAAACCGATATATATCGCTGCAATACAGCCACAAACAATCGAAAAATCAAGTACATACAGTATTGTCACAAATCATCGCCAAAACCATTGTCGATTCTATGCATAAAGTATCAATATGCTATTTACAAAAAAAGTTTGTTGAAATGTGAAAGCAAAAGCTGTAACACACAAATTTGCGTCTTATTAAACTGATGAATCTTATTACGGAATTTTTGCGCGTTAAGTAATTACATATTTATTATATTATCACTATTAAAAAAGGATTTATGTTATATGTGAAATGAGATTACAGAGAGATACAACTTAATACTAACGTAAAAAACAAAGAGAAAAAAACACAGTGTCATCATAGAAAGAAAAATATATGCGCATGATTACATAAAAGCGCAAGCAGCGTCAAATCAATCTAATTAAAGTCACTTATAGTTATCAAGTCGCGTCATCTGTCAAGACAGAAACAAAGATCACAGCGCAATACTTAAATTCTCAACAATGGACAGCGTATTATCTCTTTTTTTAACTGTTATCGTAATTATTATCGAAATACATCACGAATATGTCACAAAGAATAAAAGAACAATTTAGAAAGAATAACTACTTCTGGACAATAAGATAAAGACGCCAACACGCGTTCGTAATATGTACCGTTTTAAGGTTGAAGTACAATACTGCGACGTAAAAAGATATGAGAGATACGTTACACAATAATTTAATATGCTGCAAAACAGCTGCTTCTTGCAAATTCATACTTTTTCTTAAAAAGAACTGCGTTTTACACCCATTGAACTTCTTTTATTATTTTGTGCATAAAAGTACTGAAGGAAAAATGAATATTTTACTAAATATTTTATAGTTTATTTTATGTAAAATTAAAGTATAAAATATCTTCATATATAATTTAATTTTTGACCATCTTACCCTTCTAACTTTTTACGTCGATTATTGCAAAGAATTGATTAATATTATGAAAAAATTAGAGTGGTTTATTTGAAAAAACTAAATTGATGAATCTCTTTACATAAATCTATACTTCAAATTAATATTCCTATCTAATCTTTTTTCTTTTGGAACCAACTTCTATTTAAAACATTTTTTAATATGACTTCAAAAACTAAAGTTATTTGGGATACATAAGATAAATGGGATACTCTGTATACATACATATATCAGATTCTATTATGTAAAATTTATTATTATAATGCAGCTTTATATGAATTTGTCAAATACGTTTTTAGTTTTTATTTATTTTTTACATTGCGTTATCTAAAAGATAATTGAGAATTTTCGACAATTTATATTATTGGTAGCATCTTACAGATTAAATTCGTTGGTTTCGCGGATATTGTCTGTAATTGTCATCTGCAATTTCCCGCATGCTCCGAATAGGTAGTGAAGATGACTTCCTGAGGTATACGCTTATGTTCCGAAGCGGTTTACGATTGGTAGAGCGTATCCATGAACATTCGTGCCTGATGTGACGCGTTACACTGGTGGCAACGACAGCTCTCTGTTGACAATACACTATTACATGTATGCTAAACGGAGAATAAATCTCGAATTACAATTCGCTTCTGTTATATTAGGTATTTATATTAGTAAAAGGTCTCTATAATAATATGAAAATTCGATTATTATCACTCGCCATTTTCTCATTTTCAATATTTGATAATTTTGATGAGTTTTTAATTAATAATCTGATAATTGTAAAACATCGTATATTTGAGCTTACATTTACAAAAGAGCTATTATGTATACATTTAATGATTTAAAATTTCATAAATATATATACGTATTTTAAAATAAAATTTTGGAATTATTTTTTTAGAATATAAATTTTAATCTTCAGCATACAAAGATTAAATTATAGAGAAGTAGCACTATATATTATTATTGTTTTCAATTCTACTAATAATTCGTACGATGTTCGTAAAGCAACTTGTGTCAGAATCCAGTCGTGCATGTTACCAACTATATCGACTATGTTCTGTTACAGACATAATTTACAACCTTATAAATCCCATCTAGTCACGTGTTGTGGAGGGTCGATGAGCCATTGTCCTTCCTGTCGTGCACTGCTGTGCTTCTTGCTTGAATACTACTCAATTTATTGTTTCTTTACTTAAAATGCGATTAATAGTATTTATTTATAACATTACGTGTATCTGTCGCAGACCGGAAATTATTCTATAACCTATGTTTAGAATCTGGCTTTATTATAATATATCCGAATATATATCTAATAAAACAATAATTCTTCGTAAATGAACAAAAATAATAAAAAATAATATAGCAATTCTAAATAAGAAAAGAATTGCATCAACTCAAAAATAATAAAAAAAATAGCAACTCTTTTTAAATATTATATATTTAATAATTAAATGTTATATTTTTTGCATACATAATATAAATGTTATTAAAATTGTTCAATTTAATTTATCAAACTCGAACGAAACTATTTGAAAATTAAGATGAAAACATTCAAAAATATTTAATTTTAGCTACTAGCAATGTATATACATAATGATAATCATTGAGTGTATATATGTATAATATTTCGAATCACGTGCAGTTAAAAGAGTAATTGATGTAATATTACAGATATATCGCGAAATCAATTCTGCACAATTAATAATCGAATATATGCCATTATTAGATTTGATAATAATTCGTTTAAACAATGCAATTTAACGATAATGTGAATTACTATTAAATCGATGAGTATCAAATTATTTTGATCACGGTTATTTCCCCGTGAGAATAGTCATTTAGGGGTTTGCGCTTGACCGCGCAGGTACAGTACCGTTGTACGCGATGTATCACGATTTATGATGCCTACAGAAACAAAGCTATGCAGGTATCGCATGGTATTCATCACTAGGATTGTTCAGTGAAAGGTTGTACTATCGCATGAATTTAAGCAATTTGCTGGGATACATATCGATCCCCTTTTGTACGAGCGTAGAAATTTCATAGGAATATCTTTAATGAATGTCTTGCGTACCATGCCGATACAATCTTCGCAAAGGATATATCGACTGGAAGCGTTATTTATTTTATACCCTGCCTTAAGAACGACTTTATTTACGATATAACACTCATTTAGATCGCGTGACGGATGGATACACGAAAGCAAAGGGTGTCTAAAATATGAAAGTAAAAGACATAAACGCAAATATTGTTGTTACATGGATATATTTTTTAGCTCTTTTTGAATATAGTGTCATTTTATGGTTATGTAATATTTAATTATTATGTAAATAAAAGATGAAACAAATATTATGTGTGTTGCTTATAAGTCATTTTATATGATAGAAAGTATATGGTAATTATTATGTAACAGATCAAATCGATTCAAGCGTATAGTATAACGTGTTATAATATAATACATGTGATTGAAGATTTAATAGAAATTCTTCAAATTCTTCAAAAAAAAAATTTATTAATCCTTCCCGTTCTTGTTTTTGCATGAATTTAATAAAAAAGATTCTGTAAAAACTTTTTAGAATAACGTTTCACGTTGAGGTAATTGTTTTATTCGCGATAAAGTTATTTTATTCTCTTTTTATTCCTTTCCTTAAGACTATAATGGAATTATAATTAATTTATTAAAATAAATTTCCTCAGGATTATAACAAAATTGTAAGTTCAGACATTTCGTAAAAATATAATGGCTGAATCAAAATGATCCGTAGAAAAATTTTCCATATAATTAGACAATAAGCCATTTTTATATACAAATGTATTACACAAAAATTTTATTTTTGCAAAAGGCAGAATTTTATTTTGTACAACAACAAATACATAGTTTAATATAAATATTACATAAATATACGCGACTTTTTTATATACTATTGTCTATCTAATAATATAGAGTAAAAAGTTTAACATCAAAATAAATGACAAAAAAGATATTAAAATTTATTATAGTGTGCGCACGTAAATAATATTGTATAACAATTTACGAAAATAATATATTCTTAGAAAAATGACATAACATATAATTCTAAATGACATAATTATTTCTTACAAATATGTCATGCTATTATTTGTACCTCTAATCTTTCTCACAATCAATATGGAGCATTGAATTTTTGAGAATATTCTGATAATAAAACATAACAGTTTATGTCACCGCATACATAATGCATTGCGATGTTTGCCACGCGTTGTTCTATCGAACTTCATCCGCTATGTAGAACTTTAAGCCTCTGGGCAAAGCTCGAAATAGCGACGTACAGTCACGCACAGTTTCGCGAACTGCTAATGTTACTGCTAGTACGTCTGTTAATAGCACCGCCATCATGCGTGCTGCAAACTCCCTGTGTATATGAAATGAAGCACAATCAGGAAAATGCATCTTTTATAATGGATTCCGCAAACTCTATATGTATATATACAGTTCATAAATGAGTTTCTATAAATTGTAGGGGCAAACTTGTATGCTCCTGCATTCACATTCTATTAGTCTAACAATAAACAGTTGATATAGGAGTTAATTTATTTTTATATATGTATTATTACAGTAAAACAAATAATTACCCAAAAATGTGTGCTTTTTATAAATGTTTTAATATTTAAAAAAAAAGAGTTTATTGTACATCTATATTTGGTTGTATGTTGCATGAAAACTAATTTTCGCTAAAATATTACTGGTATGTATTATAAATTAACATTTTTATATCTATATATCATTTTAATTTAGAGTAAACCATGAAAAGATAACAACCATAATATATAAATGTTTGATCATTACAATGATAACTGAGTTTTAGATTTTGATTATAAAATTAATTTAAATTTAATTCAGGTAAAAGTAGATACGAATATAAAATTTAATTATAAGATAAATTGATATATGGTAGAAATTCATTACATTGTATGTGTGGTTCAACATTATAACTTTACATTACTTGATCTTTACATTACTGTGCTAATTTGATATGTAATTCTCGCAATCTTGTCAGAGCTTTATTAATTATTTCTTGAAGTTGCAAAATGACTTTGAAGCTTCGAAACTTGATGTACAACATGTTAATAATTTACAAGTTTACTGATGGAATAAAATAATTTGCGGAAAGTGTATAACTCTCTCTTTTTTTACGTAATAAATAATAAATAATTACAATATCTCTAATTTGAAAATTGATCTAACGAAACATTAAAACGTTTCGATGAAAAAGTTCCACTATCGTAATTGTTATAATCAGAGCTTCACCATTTTATAGGCCAGCGATCAAATTATAAACACATAATCATAAATCCTCGCGATACGGTTGTGTATCTTATAAATTTGTGTGCTACTAAATGATAAAACGTAACATCACGGACATCCAACAATTTCCCAAGAGGCCGATATATGTTTCTTGACAAATTCGATATCTTCGTATTATTTCGGCTCGTGCGTCACGGCGCGCGTAACAGTAATGTAAAAATCGATGCCCGCGATCGAAAATCGTGCTACTGGACGTAGGAGCGCACTCGCAGACGTGTGCCTTTTGTAGGAGCCGCAATGACAATGTGTGCGTCAGTCTAGTCGGCGAAGTTGTGCTCTATCCTTCTTTATCCGCCCTTTCTTTCGCACATCCATGACGTCATTGCTACCCCTTACCGCAGTCACCCGGTCACACTTCGACCCACACGGCGATCTATCTCTGTCTCTTTCCCTCTCTCTCTTTCTCTCTGTTCTCAGTTTTCTCTCTTTTTCCTCTTTACCCTCTCTCTCTCTCTCTCTCTCTCTCTCTCTCTCTCTCTCTCTCTCTCTCTCTTTTTCTCTCTTTCTTCCTCTCTCTCTTGCACGCACTGGCTCCCTCTCTGTCGCAGAAAGAATCGCGAATCTGGCAGGGGTCGATACACCCCTGTCCCTACTCACACGATCTCGACCATCCCTGCGCGGTTCAGTGGCGCACACACGGATTGGCGCATACGTACGCAAAAATTGCGAGAAACCGAATGAAAAGGAGAGAGAGAGAGAGAGAGAGAGAGAGAGGAGGGGGATAGAAGGTAAGTGTACGAGAAAGCCAGAAAAAAAGAGGAGAATAGATGACATTAGAAGAGAGAGTGAGAGAAACAATGTATCAACAATGAAGAAGAAAAATAGAAAAGTTTACTGAAAGAAACGAGAGAGAAAGGGCGTACTTGCGTGCTGGAGAAAAGAAAGATAAGTGTGGACAGAGTACGATGTATATACATACAGGAAAACTTTGAAGCGAGACAAACGTGGCGAAAGGTGTTCTGTACGGACTAGCCAGCACGTTAAAGAGAAAATAAGACAAATAAATAGTGTTGGAGTGATCACGTACTCGAAGATTCCATCGGGATTATGAGAAGAAAAAAAAGAGATAGAAAAAAAATAGATTGAGTGCAACTAAGGATTAAAAGGAAGAATCAAGGGACAATAGTAGATATATAATAACGTTACGATCGATGGTATATACAAAGTGGTAGGGTGGATAAATGAGAGAGAGAAACGAAAACGAGACGGCGAATTTATGGCCTTGCACGTTCGAAAATTCGCCAAGGATGCGATCTAAGGAAAAAAACGAAGCGTTTTGAATGAAGTTGAAGCGCGAATAATGCAGGACGAGCGTGTAAAGAAGTGGCGCGATTTATGGGCGGAATATTAAAATGAGCGAGCGAGAGGAAACTGGAGAGGGATAAATATGCACTTCTCTCGAAAGTTTATCCAAGTGTGCTCGTAAGGGAGTGAAAATCGGGAATGATCTAAATGGAGCGATATAAGGAGAGATCATTCACGGAGGAGAGACGTAATCGAGGCGAAAGGAGAACAACTCACAGTATCGACGAAAGTGGGACAAATAAATAGCATTAGCGTGATCGCGTGCGAGCGAGCTGATGGGGAGGAAGTAATTAGGATCAGGAAGTAATTCGACTGGGTGGAAAAGATGAGAAGGAGGAGAAGAGCGTTATGATTGACGAGTAAACGGATGTTAAAACATCGTATAAACAATGTATGGTAAAACGACAGGGAGACGATCAAATCGTAATACATTCTTGACTGGAAAACGAAACGTGTGAGGAATAAATGACAATACCAAGTATACGAAGAAGATGGTGAATGAGAGAAAGTTGAATCACATTAAATATTGTAAGAGGATCTTTTTGGATGAATAGCAAATCAAACGATCTGCTGCAAAATATATTTCTTTTTTGCCTCCCTAAAAGAATATGAATCAATTACTTCAGATTTTCAAATTGAACTTTCTCTTTATATACAGGATGTTCAATATAGTATCATGTATATATATATTTTTAGTAATTTCTCGCCAAAGGAGATCAAAGAAACGTTTGTCTTTGAGATCAGGACGATGGAAAGAGATTGATTCTGCGAGCGAATATAATGTGCTCCCGTTAGCCCTAGTAAATTACAGAGCGAAGAGTAAATATTGACGCAGCTTCAGCGAACAGTAGGGGTTGCGAGAGACTGAAACGATTAAACAACGAAAGATGGAAAGACGGAGGAAAGATAGAAAGGGGTGTCTTGGGGTAGCCGGTGACGCGAGCCGGTTTAGGTGTTGCGTGCGAACGCAATACGCACCCGGGAGCGCCCTCTGGTGTGACGTCACAAGGGCGGGGTTCTCTCGTTAACGGCACTCGGTTTGCATCAGCATCCTGCAAAAGAATGCGCAACATGTGGGACGGGGTTGGTCCAGACCGTATATCGTTGTCCGCTACTGTTCCGAAAACCAACGTCCCTCTCTTCCAAGGAGCGTCGTCTTGTTCTTCGACAAATAGTGGTGACGATGTCAAGGATAAAGCGTAGTTCACGCCGTCGTCCTCGAAAGACGCACAATACTCGGTCCATTGTTCCACGATCCCTTTTATTCCGTTATCGCTTAACAGCGAATTAACCGCGGCCATTGCTTTTGCGAATGAAAAAGAAATTTGCAAAAAAAATGTCTTGATCTGTCCGCGGCAATCACAATAAAGAATCATAAAGTTAATGGCAAACGCTTTAAACATGCACTTTCGTGCGCTTTGTCGCGCTTTATAAGATCATTAAAAGATTATCGTGGGCGTGATATCCACGCGCGCAGGATAATAACTTTAGTACTTGAATATTTCTTTTGATTAAATAAAATTCTTTTGAATCCTTTACGCTCTATGTGTGTCAAATAACCATTGCAGTACTGAATGATAATGTAACATAAGAAATATATTTGATAAATATTTATACAAATGTAAAATATTGAGGACAATTTTGCAAGAATACGATGTAAGAGTAAAATCTCGCACATTTTTATTTCTTTTTTTTTTTTTTTTTTTTTTTTTAATGGAAATCGAATGTGACAAGACACCCGGTACAATAACGGTCTGCCGTGTAAACGTTCTCAATAATTTGTTTTTTTTTTTGCGGCGGAAAAAAGGCTGTTTTCCGCGTCTAATGGCGCTTCTACCTGCGTTTGACAGTGCAGCATCGGGCACTCCGTCGTCGATGCATTTATCGAAATTATGGCTCAATTTTCCGCCCTTCATTCGCACGATAGATTGGAAGAGCATGTGCCGAGATGGCACATTAAGCACACCCAGTATAGACCGCACGTGTGAAAGGGTGCATACGGATCGAAGGACGGAAACCGCGGTAGGAATTCCCGTTTAGTAGGGATGTTCGAGATTCTTAGAACGTGGACGGCGACTTACGTACGTTACACGGAAAGCGCACTCGTTCCGTTACATATATATATATGTACGTACGAGCATCGCGATCGGCTTGGAGAGCGATCTGATCGCTCTACAGGGATCACGAAGAGGTATGTCGAGAAATCCTTGGCACATCCACGAAACTACGCCGGAAGATCGATCATGATCGTGTACGTGGAAGAGGCATCGTCGAGCTCGAGGACGGTCGCGACGCAATTGCGGAAGTAAATTCCGTGATAGACGGAAATGGATGATTTGTTTCGAGCATGTGTCGGAAGCTCTGAGACACAGGGATGTAATAATGGATGCAGTAGACAGAGAGACAGAGGGAGAAGGAGAGGTTGCATTCCGCGATGCTCCTTATCTTCGCTATCGACATTTGATTAATGCATTCTTGTTTAACCAAATCACTTTAATTAATCAGGTACATATAAAGACAAGAAAAAATGGTTCTTGTAATTTTAAATATTTTAATATATATCAAATCTAATGAATCGAAATTTCATTAGAGGTGAATTTTCTTAGAGATGCGACTAAAAAAAATTTTGTTTTTCTAAATAAAGGATAGATTTTATATCAGGTTATTTTATTTAAATTAAATTTTATTTTATTCAACTAATTCGTGTGTTGAAAATTTGTCTATGCAAATATAACATATTTCTGCCGCTTAAAGAGAGAAATATTAAATCATTATTTGTATTTCCGGTATTTTCGTTAAAAGTAGCTGAATCTGTACTGATGACTGGTTTTCTGGGAAAGTTTTAGCGTACAGGATAAAATGTTCGGAACTTTGGTAAAATATACTTAAAAATTCTGACGAGTTATTGACCAACTTTGATCTTAGTTCTTGTTGTCTTTCGGAATAATTGTACTGAAAAAGATAATACAAAATTGTATTACATATATAGTCTTGTTTTGTTCAGTTTTTATTTCTCTTAACGTGCAACTTGTCGATTTCACGAATTATTTTTGTAAAATAACTTTTTCATGTACAATTTTTCATTTATATCTGCGATTTTATTTGCAATTTTTTATTAGTTTATATTCATTTATGATTAATTAAGGTCTCTCGAAGATATAATATTTAAGCACTCAATAATTAATTTGTTTTTATTAAAATTGTTTTCTAAAGACTTAATAATAAATAAATATTTCTAATTACAATTTTTAAAAAGTACTCAATTTTGAAATTAAAATTAATAGTTTATAAAATTCAGTTTTAAATTACTACAGAACATGCATCACATTAACTTATGAGATATATTATTGTAAGTCCAGGTATTAAAGCTCATACAAACATAACAATTTTCTCAACAACAAGTTGTTGAGGGATATTTTTAGATGCAAATAACATATTGTAATACTGCGCCAAATTGTTGCGAAAACGTATAACATGTATAAATTTCGCTTGCATCGGCGTAAATTTGCGTAAAGATGATGCAATTAATGCACACATGAATAGATTATAATAACTCACATTTATCAGAAGAAAAGAGAGAGAAAAAGAGAGAAAGTTCAAATCATGTATAGATATAACATATAAGATTTAATTAAGTTGATTTCAATTAATTGCTTTTTTCAATTACTGTTAATTTCTTGCAAAAAAAGAAAATATTTAACTTGTATTTTACAAGTCTTAATAATATCTTGAGAAGTTTTCTGCTATGAAGGACAGAATACCGATAGTTTTATCTTTTATTTTTATCAATCGAAGTAACTTTAACGTGCAAATTATCGAGATATTGAAGGACAGGCGAGAGTTTAATGAAATAAATCAGTTAGAGTTGTACTATCTCGTCATTTTGCGATAATACTCAATATTAAAGAATTATATGTCATTTTTTACATCTTTTCATATCTAGCAAAATGTATGATAAAGTCGTGATGATAAATAGTCATACGTATGTTATCTCTCGCTCATATATCATTTTATTATATTTCCAATATTGCATTTCTGCAATTTTGATCACTATTTGCTGACATATTTGCTGCGTTTCTGTATTATAATAAATTCAGGTCATGACGCGTGAATATTTGCAAACATTTTCGGCACACGTAAAGTATCAGCATAATAGACAGAACGGAATTTTCCTTGACAGATGTTAATTAAAATATGCGTGCGTTGTTTGTATTATTGGCTCTATCATTCGCACGTGTTTTCGAGAAGTCAGGTGTGAAGTTTACGTGTATCAATTAAGAATTACGATATACAAAATCCAATATGCAACATTTCTCTTCTTTATTTGTACATACACATATAGCATACACATGTGCATATTAATTGAATAAACATTCTATAATAAAGTTAAATAAAACTGTAACTAAATACTGTTATTTATTCGTTTTTATGTAATATAAAATTATATAAAATAAATATAAATATATAAACACAAAATAAACTGATATAACTTTTCCAATTAATATGCGAAAAAATTTAAGAAGTCACGTTTATAGATCACTTAATTGTGATGCTATTTATATTAAAAATATACTTACATACTAAAATAGTACTCTGAAAATGAAATACAGCTAATATTTAAGCATATTACATTTTCATGAATCTACAGTGTGTTGACGGATATAAATATAGTTGTCGCATAACTTTTATTGTACGTATCTTACGTTTAATGAAAATTGTATGAGTCTATTTGATCTAATTTTGTTTCACATATTCGGGCGCAATATATATGCGTTCTGATATTCCTGGCAACATCTACAAGTAATAATCGTCAACGCGGCGTCTATAAATTCCTTGGATAGTTGCTTCAAAGCATTCAAGCATTGATTGATATTTACGATTGATATTGATATATTCAGACTTATTCCATACAAAATGACCGATAACGCAATTGCGATTATCTTACAAATTTTAAAGTGATTGACGTTTCGATAAGATAATAATGTTAATTTTTGTCAAATATATGCAATTACTCCAAGCATTCGCTGAGTCATTAATAATCACTGATGACAGTTTTTTACAGTACGTACAAAAATTTTTTTTTGAAGAAGTTTCTTTAAGCATGCTCTAGATCTATTCATGCCGGACAGTATCTGCGTCACCAAAATACAAACATATCGAGGACGTCTCGCTTGATCGGTGGACGTCACCGAATCAGCACAATTGCCAACTGGCACTTTGTTGCAATCGAATTTGGTAGCATTCGGGGAGATTCGATGCACACGTATATCTGTAGTGTCTCGACATAAAGACAGGGCCGAAAGGGAGGACTAGTTCGTAACTAGTTTCTCGGCCATGGTTGCATGTCCTCGAGAGCGAGAACAATGTCGATACACGTGCACGATGTCTTTCACCAATGGTCACGCCAACGCGCGCGAAGGGAGCCATGGACTCGCATGTCGTCCAGAGAGTTACGACGATATCCCAAACTTACCCGGGAGAAACTTTCGGCAAAGAGGCGGACAGAAAGACCAAGAGAGGTACAGAGCAGAGAATAACAGACGAGCAGGCGGTGCCGAGTCAATGTTGATGCGGCAGAACCAAGAAGAAAAACTGAAATATATGCGCGCAATATTTTTCCACTCCATATCGGATCTATAGCGAGTTAAAAGCCGCACAAAATTTGAAGCCCCTCGATTGGGGTTGCTGACCCGGCATTTAAAGTGCGTAAATTAATTGCTCAATTTTATATTAGCAGCAATTGCATTTATTATATTATTAACAAAGTTTATAATCACTTTTCTAATTAAAAAGAGTTGGTCAATTGCAATATTTTATATAATACAATATAGATTTTAAGCTTAAGAGATACTATAATAACATTTTTACAAGTTTAACGCTAAAATGTTCAATGGTGTCATTATGAACGACACTATTTTTAATGTTATTATTTTAGCAGTTGCGGCTATAACGAAAAAGTTTCTTCTCTTTGCATAGACAATGTTATGCAGTAGCTCGTTATCTAGTACAGTGATCAATATAAGAACAGTAGAAAGTTTGTTAATTTCAAAGTTCTTTAATTAAGCCATTGACAGGTTTCCTTTGCGTCGTATTAATTTGAAAAATATGTTAAAACGAGAAATGCGTTATCGAATATCCGGATATGACTTATCGATAAAGACAACAGGAGTGAATTAAAAGAAATATATCGGAATGGCTGTTTTAAGAAGAGAAAGGTCGGACGTAGCTTTTCCAACTTTTATAAGCTCTAGATATATGATGCAGTAATTCAAAATAAGAGATACATATTTTTTATACGTGATCGTGTGCAGGTTTAGGAGTTAAAATTACCTCAGTGCTAAATTGAAGTATTCGATTCCCTGCCGAAAGCATAAAATATATATAAAAA
The DNA here is from genome assembly GCF_047496725.1 of Anoplolepis gracilipes. Taxonomy (NCBI): domain Eukaryota; kingdom Metazoa; phylum Arthropoda; class Insecta; order Hymenoptera; family Formicidae; genus Anoplolepis; species Anoplolepis gracilipes. The sequence continues at coordinate 11,052,018 of NC_132970.1, read as the reverse complement.
AATATTTCAAATGTTGGCACTTTTATGGTATGAATAGCCTTTTATACTTATGTATTTATATTTCTGACAGATGAAAAATAGTTGGACTTTATAATAAAAATATGCATATTTCGATTAATTAAATTCGATATCCATACAAACGTACAAGTGTCCGTCATCACTATAATATAAATTTAATATAAAATGTAATTTCTTCGGAAAAAAAAGATACACATTCTGGAAAATATTATTGAAAATTCTCTTGGAGCAAGAAACATGTCATCGAATTCTCCTTTCAATAATAGTTTTTGAGCGAGGAGAGGGAACTGATCTTTTTATTGACTGTCCATTTTCAACAGAAAAATATTCTTTCTTTAGAACTAGTCACGATCGAAGTAACTTTTATTGAGAAGGAGAGTGTAGAAAAATCCAATATTTATTTGATAAAATAATACTGAATTTTCTTCTGAATGAAATTGGATTATAGAAAGAGATCGAGATTCTGTTCAGATGAATTAAGATTATCGGCCAGTGCAGTTTCTACAAAAGAATCGAGTATGCAATTTCTGCAAAGCGCAATGAAATGTGGTTTTCGTTATAGATAATGCACAAAACGTGAGTTGCACTTTAAAGCGAAAATACACTACTCATGAGTTTGTAACTTGTAAATTTCAAAGTAAAGTTTCTGTTTCTAACATTATCTGCTTTAATATGGAGCATATATAAAAATCGATAGATTTGAGACATAGAGAATATTTACGTAAAGGTAAAGTCCAAAAATATTTTAATGCACTTAGAAATATATGAATTTGAATTTGAGTGCGCACTTGCATTTCGTTATCCGACAATGCATTTCTATCAAATTAAAAGAATATAAATAGAAACTCGAATATGTTGACTAGTGTAATAAATAACAGCATAAAGATAGTTATGCATATAAATTGTGTTAAATTTACAATTATGTTAAATATACAATATATCATGATTAAATAATTTTAATATAAAATTAAAGTGACGTGAAATCTTTATTCTTTTCTCATTAAAATTAATTTTCTTTTTAGAAAATTGTAGCAACGCAATCGATTATTAATGACATAAAATCTACGATAATTTCGCTTTAGTGTAATTATTGAAGGTCTACAATTGTATTTCCCTCTCTGAATGAGGTTTTAATTGAGCGAGAAAACAGTAAGCGGTCTTGCTTTATTATTGAAAATGATGGAATTCTTTTTTGGTATGTTTGGATGGTATATTTTTTTTAAATTATTTCTCTTGCTTTGATTTCTTTGCATGGAAAATTATATACATCTATATCAAATATAAATTTAAATAGAAATCGGAAAAACACTCTATGCATCTCTTTCCTTTTTCCATATTTTTTGCAGATAGTAATAATTCTTTATAAAACGAGAAATATAAATTTATACATTTTTATTTATATTTTATACAATATTTGAGCGTTTAATTTGCTTCTTTCACTCCTATATTACTCTTGAATAATATAATAGCCACACATTTCTATTCATAATTATATAAAATATAATGAAATTAATATTTTTTAGATAAATATCTAGTGATATATATTATGATATATTTGTGTGATTTAATATTTATTGGTGTAATATTTTCCATTCGTTTTTACATATGTATATTTTTTTGTTAATGTTCTCATTTCTTTTCGATACGTCAAAGATTTGTAATGATAAACTGTAGGTTTAAATTTTGTTATTTTGGAAAAAGGATTTATTAAAAACTGAATGTCCTTTCCAAAATTGTCGATAAGCGATAACTGATGCACGAAGCAATTATTGAGAGTATATGAAACTGGTATTTCCTCTTTAGTTCAGATATAATCTCGCCTTTATGCATCAAATATATGATTATAAGAGAATCTTACAATCTACAATCACTTGGGTAAATAAATACAAACATTTTAATCAAATTATTAAAAAAAAACATATTAATTAATGTGATGATAATAATTATATTATTATAAACATTAGACTATACTTTGCAATAAGCAATAAAGCATTAATTAAATTATTAACTTTATTAATTTGAGAAACTCTAGTTTGTAGTAATATTTACAGCGTCCACATTAAGCGTACGCATAAAAACGTAATAAAAATATGAAAGGTATGAAAGGTATGAAATGTACAATAGCCGACATTGAAAGTGACGTTATTCGTGACAGAATCGGAGTAGTAAGACATTTTCGTTAGAGAGAACCGATCGGTCGATGGTCCAAAGTCGACTGTCGGTCCGCGACGGTGCTGTCGGGTACTAGTAGCTAGTAGCGTCCCGACGCTTGCGCCGCAGGTTCCGCGACTCAGACGGCGCCCCGACGCTGGTAGCGTCGGACGGAGCGATCGGTCGGGCCAACAGTCAGCCTCCAGTGAGCCAAGCAAGCTCTCTTTCCCTCCCTGACGCTCCCCCCTTTCACATATACATGCACACGCGTACAGGATATACGGCACATCGATACACACACACGTACAACGCAAACGTATACATGCACACACAGAGAGTGAGAGAGACACAACACATAGACACGTGCGCACGTACATTCTCTCGCCCTCTCTCTCTCTCTCTCTCTCTCTCTCTCTCTCTCTCTCCGCCGACATCCTGTGAGAGTCTCCATCCACCGAACGACACGAGAGGGAGTCCGAGTTCCTGGCTCGTCCCTTACGGCTGCAGTGCGTTTCCAAACACCCACGAGACAACCTCGAACTACTCCCACGCACGCACGCACGCACGCATGCACACGGTGTTGAAGAGACACGAGGACGACCGAGACGTCTTCCCGAGGCTTCTCGTGGTGCTGAGAAGTCGACGAATTGGCTGCTGGACAGCCCGCCACGCGACTGTGTCGTTGATATCAATACAAATGCCGTAATTCATAATTTTCTTTCTTCGCCTTCCGTTTAATTCGGTCATTTATCTGTCATATAACGTTAGCTCTTTCTATCGGTATTCGCAAGTTAATCCAAATGCCGCGAAAAGCCTCCACTCGCAAGCCAGGCCCGCTCGAGTGAATTGTGCTGACTGTTTAAAGGACCGAAAAGTTATACGTGTGTTTGTGGGGAGACCCCGTGAGACCAATCGTGCTCCAATCGTAGTGCGCGAATTGAATCTCGTTCCGATAATGTCGTTTTGCAACGTATTTGATTCGCAATTCCGATTTTGGTGTTGAAATATTTGAAATTGGGAGAGACACAAAACCAAATATCTCCGAGGCTTTTTAAAAACGCGATGCTAAGCACATAATACGTTTTTGCTGAAAATTTCTGCGTAACTTTCACCGCCTTACAGATTCGCCCTGAGTAAATACAAGGGTAGGAAACATACGTACGTGGAAATAACGACCCTCGTAGGAAACGAGACGCGCTCCGTCAGAAGCGAAATGCCTCAAGTAAAAACTGATCTCCGGTACTGTCAAAGCCGATGGAAAAGGTAGCACCGTTAAATCGTCAAGCGGAAATCGGATCAAAATCAATCGAGTGGCATCAAATCGAAAAAAAAAGAAGATAAGAATTCAGAATTATTGACTATTTTAAGTCGCTTCGAAATTGAAACGGCGCGATAAAAGACTTACAAATCGGATGAAAAACAAATTTTGCTTCAGAAAAAATTGGAGGAGGATTCTTTCACCGCGCGTCAAGAACCGCCAAATTCGGAAAAGTAGTTCGAGCAAAGGAACGTCCGACAAATATCACGAACTGCCATTGAAAATCTGAATATATCGGGGACAACGAATGGTATTTCGATACGAGACTAGCATATATATGGGACATTAATGACATAAAATATTTTCAAGTTAATTCTCTATTATTGTTGGGATTATACAGTGTGTTTTGCGGTAGACAAATATAGATTATTCAAAAACGTGAGTGAATTCGTGAACGGATCTGTTTAATCCGATGACCTAGTGCCATATGAAGGAGGGTTAGAACGAGAGACAAGTAAACGTGACACGTTCTAAAGTAATGAGGTTTAATGACGTGTAAATAGGTGTAAATACAGGGAAGTTATTATATTATATTAACGCGCGTGATTTCTTTCAAGCAAAAGAGCGATTCTACTTTAGTTTTTCTTTTCTCTCTCTCTCTCTCTCTCTCTCTCTCTCTCTCTCTCTCTCTCTCTCTATCTATCTATCTCTCTATCTATTTCTCTCTCTCTCTCTCTCTCTCTCTCTCTCTCTCTCTCTCTCTCTCTCTCTCTCTCTCTCTCTCTCTCTCTCTCTTTTTCGCTTGCTCTCGCTCTTGCTCTCCATACTTCTCTATCTTCTTCCTCTTTTTGCTTCTCTATCACTATATATATATATATATTATATATTAAATATTAATTCTCATTTTATATCTCTATATGTTCTATATTGAATAATAGAGCTTAGATTAAGAATTTACGCACTTGTAAGCATATACAATTGATATATCGCAAATTCCGTGTGAAATTTATGAAAGCTTATTACAAAATAACACACTCATACACATATACACACATACACATACACAACATGCACATATAATTCGCGAGTAATACTTTTAAACTCGCGTTAAATACGTATTATACAAATAACATATTACGTGTAGCGTGTAAAATATAAATACGTGTGTACATAGTTCTACTAATCTATAATCTCTGTCGTTCTAATTTTTCGTCAAAGTTTTCTCGCTGATTTTGTAGTATTCGAAAAGCAGGTCGGAGCAGTACGGGTATCCAGCGCTTAGCCTTTTAGCCCCGGCGCGATAATTAATTAGCTCGCGGGCATCGTTAGAGTGAAACAACGTCGAGCCTTGCGTAGAACTCGAGGAAAGAAAGCGAGAGAAGAAGCGACGGGGAAATCGCATTTCCGTCTACGAAGGGAGAAACGTACGAGCGCGTAATCAATTATCAAGATTTGCACAAAATCACGTCTCACGACCGTGTCAAAACGTCTGTCGTCTTGCGAAATTACTTTGGGGGATCTATCCTAGTCCTAAAGAGAAATTTTCTTACGATCGTCGACACTTTCTCAAGGAAAGTTTTCTCGCTTTATTTGCCTCCAGGCTATGTAGGCCGCTCAAGCTTAATGTAAAGGAAAGGTAAAAAAATAACGGGGACCAATTTTTTACTCTTATTCTCGTATAGACTATCTCTCTTCCTCTCCTTTTCTATCTTATCTATCTCTTTCTCTTTCACTTTCTCTATCTACCTTGATATTCTTAACTAAGTCGCCTACCGGACTATCCATAAATCTCTGTACACTCTGTCCGTGTTAAGTCTGTTGTGGACCAGTGAATGCAGGAAATACGAGGAATGGAGTTGCGACTCATGTAAGCAATAAATCAGAGACCAACTACGTATGACCACGGCACCGAAGAAGTAACGTAAATAACGTTGCAGCAGCACTGTATCGGCACGAAACCGAAGGTGTCAATCACGCCGAAATTAGCTAAAATTAAGCTAAACTAGATTCTAAAAGATTTGGTCCAATAGAGAAAAAAAAAAGCAGTTGCCGAAGACAAACTTTACTCTCGCACTTTTTAGCTGCGCTAGGCAAAGGTATAATATATACGTGAGTGCTACGTAAATAAAAAAAAAAAAAAATTACACAAAATTGTAACAACGCGAGAAACTTTTAAATCGAGCAAGAGAAAGAGAAAGATAGGTCGAAAAGTACTTTCCTGATCGAGCACGGTATTATCGAAAAAATTCGAGCACGTGCTTCGAGATACGCATCAATTAGATACAGCGGAAACTAAGCGTCGAAACTGATAAATATTGATTTGACGAAACTGTTTTAATCCGGAGAGACGATCTCGAGTGAGAGACAACGGCTTCTACAGGAACGAGCCGAGAGGACGAGGAAGAGCGCGTGTGGCGGCATTTGCGTATTCGACAACGATGGCATTATCCTGAAACGGGCATGACGCCCTTGGCCTCGAGATGCGACGAGACCACCACCCTCCTGTTGTTGCTGCTACTCGAGCTGGCACCCGGGGCACGTTGCTATTCGCGCGTAGCCACGACCTCCGCTTCATCCTTACCGAGATAGCATCTACAGTCCCCGGCGAGGGTGCGAGTGATGCCGCTTCTCGGCAGCATTATGACCATCGCCGTCGATAGTCCGACAACGGCGTCTACGAGCGTCTTTGAGGGGAACATGACGTGGTCTCGACCATTCAGTGGTGGCTCTACGTTTTCGAGTAACGAGGCCCACCCGACACGTGCAATCCCATACGGTGAGCGTCAGGCCGCCGCGGCAGCTACCAGCGATCGTGTTAATCGCCTTCACAGTGGCGGAGGTGCCGAGACGGAAGAAGCGAACGAGAACGCTGCCGGGAACAACGAAAAATACACCGAGGGCAGCGAGCGTGGCATTACAACGAGGAGGAAGGACGACGTGGCGACAAGAAAGGAAGCTTCCCACTATTGTGGCCAGACTTCAGAAACTCGAGTTTGTGGCAGGAACACCGTAGGCGCGACAAAGAGTGGGGAAACCACATTTACTGGCGAAGAAAACGTGGCAGGGATAGACACTGCGGGTGGCGGTGGTGAACAAAGTGTCGACGGCATAGGCAGTACTAACGACAGTGTAAGTGTGAGTACAGGTGTATCGAATAGCACGGAGGAGGGAGTCGCGATCGAATACGGGAAGGGTCTGTTGCTCTTCGGCTTTAGCGACACGATGGAGGACACGATCGGTTCGTTCAATGACACTTTCAACACGAGTCACCGTCATCCTTGGAACATGAGCTTGTATAACGAGACTTTGATCGTTGAGGGTTTATATCCCTCGGGATATACCCTTCCGCACATTATACTTGCGTCTATCCTGGCGACGATGCTGATGATCGTTATTGTCGTGGGAAATATGCTAGTGATAATCGCCATCGCCACGGAGAAGGCGCTCAAAAACATACAGAATTGGTTTATAGCCAGCCTCGCGGTAGCGGACTTTTTTCTCGGCCTCGTGGTCATGCCATTCTCGCTCGCTAACGAGATCATGGGCTACTGGATCTTCGGATATTGGTGGTGTGACATTTATTCCGCTATGGATGTACTATTGTGTACAGCCAGTATCATGAATCTGTGCCTCATCAGCCTGGACAGATTTTGGAGCATCACGCAAGCGGTCGACTACCTGAAGAAAAGAACGCCGGCTAGAGCGGCGCTCATGATCGCTCTCGTCTGGCTCTTATCGGCGCTCGTTTGTATACCTCCATTACTCGGGTGGAAAAGACCCACTCCGGAAGAAGAGTATCCCAAGTGCAAGGTGAGTCGACGTTTTATTAAATAAGCCAACTGTTATTTATCGATTTTTATTATATGTTGAATATTAATCGTTATGCTTTAGTGTTTAATCTAAACAGCGATAAATAATATTTACTCATAAGCCGATGCATAGATGAATTTAGTAAAAATGTAGAGTTATATGAAATTATATAAATTGTTGATTTGAAGATATAGAAAGAAATATGTCGATATATCGGATCAGGTGTCTTTAATGAATCAGAAAATTAAAGTATCCCGACAATGTTTGACGAACGTCATTTACAGTTATAATCGTTTATTTGCCTCCTTTCGTTATTAAGTTGTTGCAAGCGAAGAATTATTAGAGCAAGGAGGTCAGCGTTGAATTCAATTACTTTAGGCAATCAGAATCTTTCTGCGCTGTATTTGTCAGACGCAAGGAATGAGTTAAAATTGAGAAAAAAAGTTTACTTTTCAAAATCAAATTATAAATGAAACGAATTTAAAAAATATTCCTTTTTATACCATACTTAAACATTTAAGTTAATTTATTCGTTTTTAATTTGATCCGTTCAAGATGGATAAGATCTTGATTATTTTTTCTAAATACTTTTAGTATTAATGATTTTTTAAATCTTTATTTATTTTTGTCTTATATTTATCTTACTTTCTATATGAATTCTACTCTCCATTATAATAATTAAAAGAAATGATGTTCCATGGAGAATAATTTTATTTTTTTTTATGTGATTTTTTTTTTAATATTTTACAAATAATTTGATCTGCATGACTGCCATTTGATACACCTCGATAAGTATAGATTGATAGCTTGCGTTTAAAGCGCTTTGATGAATTCATTCATGCGCAAAAAAACATCGTAATGGGCTAGTAGTTATATAAAAGATGAAACATTAAGTTCTTTTCCACAGAAAGACTATAAGAAGAAAGCACGGTATAAAATTTGCGATGGATTTTTACCTTAAAAAATTTTCCTTATTTGCGTATTATTGTACCAGCGAGTAACTTAAAAGCCAATGTCCCCAATGTATAACCAATTTCCAATCCGAATATTTTCACGAAGTATCCTGTCGCATACACGCGAAAAGGAAAAAAGTAAAATGTGGAACTCAAGCAGGCGAAGTCTTCCATGCAACAGCGAAACCCACCCTTATCCCGAGTCCCTTGAATCTCGTTCACGCTGATCTCCACAAAACGGCACTGTGAATTGGATTCCTATGCCCGACAGTTCGATCTACTGAGCTGGCATACTCAAATTCGTATCGGGTTCTCTACTATCTTATATCATTTGCATAACTTTGTTATTTATTACTAATACGCTTTCTATAAAACGTTCTTTAAAACGTTGATCCATAATAAAAAAAAATAATAATTATATTTAAGAGTAATATAGCGTTAAATAATATTGGGAAAAATTTGATATATTAAAACATAAAAGATATATTTTATTTTATAATTTATACATATATTTATTATATGTATTATAATTATTTTTCGAACGCAAATGTACGAATACAAATCCTTACTATAAATTTTCAACATATATTGCTCGAAAAGAAAAGTTTACCAGCTCTTTCCGTCATTTATTACAGTTTCTTACAACGGAAAATAGATAATCTAGGAGAGAGCAAAAAGTGTTTTTGTGCTATTATAATTGCACACGCTGGTGCATGATTGAATGCACCCTTAAACTTCCAACGGAACTAATTAGCGGGTATAATTGAGCCATACATTCCTACGGCATATAGTTGCAAAACTTGTTTGCTGTGCGAATCGCTATGATGGATTGTGAAGCATTTTACAAATGTATGTATACGTACCATATGCCTTTATTGTTTTTTAGATCTGCATAAAACACATTTGGATATAAGTTTAATAACGGTAAACAAAAGTTGCGTACTTTCCTCATTAAGCCAATGTAACTTGTATAACGACGAGCTATTACATGCAACTCTCTTATCTGTTTATGTCGAGTAACGTTAATTATATGAAAAAAAATTATATTAAAATTGGCGAAATGGTAGAGAAAAAAAAAAAAAAAGAAATAGCAGGGAAAGGAAAAGTGTAAACTCGATTACGAGTAGAGAGCACGGCCTTTTTGCTTGATATTTGAATGAAGCGGCATATCGTGACGACGGAGAAGCGGTTATTATGTGCACGAAAATCGAGTCCGTCACGAAGAGTGACGAGTGGAGATCTCGAATATATACGTCGACTTATGCGAGGTTGAAGTGTGTCGTTTAAGGATCGGTTGGATCTACAAATGACATGACGTATTACGAAAA